>NC_088379.1:25347500-25950000 GCF_037993035.2 Macaca fascicularis | reverse complement strand
TTGAAGGTTTACAGTAGAAATGTGGCACGATCAGATATTCATTTTAGGAAGTTCATGTTGACTTCAGGGCAGAGAATAGGGTGAAGGGAGGCAGGGCAACTATTTAGGAAGCTGTTAGAGAAATCAAGAATAGTGACTGAGAGTAGGTTATGGCATTAGAAAGAGATGGTGGATTCAAGAGGTGTTTAGAAAGGAGACTTGATGTGTGTACCTGGGAAACGGGGAGTCAAGGATGGCTCTCACACTTCTACCTTGCCTTTACTAACTGCATGAACAGAAGTGACACTGCTGAGATGGAGAATGTAGAAGGGTGATGTTTTGGGAGTGTACTCATTTCTTACTGCTGCTGTAACAAATTGTCACAAACTTAGTGACTTAACACAAATTTATTATCTTATAGTTCTGGATGTCAGTTGTCCATGTGGGTCTCCCTGGGCTAAAATCAAGGTGTCGGAATGGCTGCTTCCTTCTGCAGGCTCTAGGGGAGAATCCATTTCCTTGCATTCTCCAGCTTCTACAGGCCACCTGCATTCCTTGGCTCATGTCCCCTTCTTCCATCTTCAAAGCCAGTAGAGTTGCATCTTTTAATCTCTATGACTCTGACACTCCTGCCTCCCTCTTATAAGGACACATGCGATTACATTGGATTCACCCACATAATCCAGGATTATCTTCCCATCAAGATCCTTAACTTATTCACATCTGCCAAGTAAGTCCCTTTTGCCACATAAGACAACATGTTTACAAAATTTCAGGGATTAAGATGTGGACATCTTTGAAGACCATTATTCTGCCTACCACAGGGAGTAAGGGCTCAAATATGAGTTCAGTTCTACACTCATGGTGCTTGGTGAATATGGCACATCCAGGTGGTGATGCTGGGTAGAAAGCATGATAGCTGGGTCTGAACCTTGAGAGTGGGATTTGCTTGACCATCTAAATGTGAGCATCATCAAAGTATAGATGGAATTGAAAACATGGACGTAGATGGGTCTCCCTGGCAAAATATTTAGAGTGAAAAGAAAAGAGGAAAAACCTTGAGAAACATCATCCTTCAATGGATGAGTAGAGAATTCTGTGAAGAAGAATGAAAATGAGTAGCCAGAAAGGCAGGAAGGACTGGGGGTGAGGAACAGTTTTGGTTTCTCTTCAGGACCCCAGAGTTTCCCATCTCCACTTCTTTGCACATCTTTCCTCAAACCAGACCTTCACTATACTGGTGTGTGCACCACCCCCCATAGCCACCAGCCCAGATTCACGATTGTCTTTTATTCCTAATTTAAAATTCCAGGAGAGAAAAATCTGATGCCCCCAGCTTGAGTCTAGGCATTGATCCAACCCCCAACACTGTCCATGATACATCATGGGCACTCAATATTTGTTAAATGAATGAATATTTGTTGAATTAGTGAAGTCAGAGATTCACCTGTGGTCTAACCAGCTATGACCACAAGGCATCATCATAGAGCACACACATGGCTCTGAGAGACCAACCTGTATTAGTCCATTCTCACATTGCTATAAAGAACTACTGGGTAATTTATAAAGAAAAGAGGTGTAAATGGGTCATGGTTCCACAGGCTGTACAGGAAACATGGCTTGGGAGGCCTCAGGAAACTTACAATCACGGCAGAAGGCAAAGGGGAAGCAGGCATATCCTACACGGCTGGAGCAGGAGGAAGAGAAGGAAGGGGGAGGTCCCACACACTTATAAACAACCAGGTCTCATAAGAACTCACTAACTATCATGAGAACAACAGGGGTAACTCTGCCCCCATGAGCCAATCACTTCCGACCAGGCCTCTCCTGCAACACTGGGGATTACCATTTGACATGAGATTTGGGCAGGGACACAGATCCAAACCATATCACCACCTCTGAGTGGGGAAGATTTCTACACAAAAGTATAGGCTGAGCAGACAGCCCAAAATATAGCCAGAGCTCTAAAGCCTACTTAGTATAATTCCTAGCACAAGGCAGTCATCAGTAAATCTCTGTGAACCCACCTGCTGGCTGGGGCTTTGGTGACTCCCTGGCTGGCCATTAAGAGGCAACGGAATGTTTAGCGACACATTGTGTGGAAGTAACAAACCTGCACAAGTTCCATTATCCATGGCAGTTTCTGTAGCACAAGCTTCCTTTACCAACAGCTCCATCTGCTTTAAGATGCTTTAGAAACATTTCAGCTCTAAGAAGCTCCTCTTTGCTTGAGATTTAAATCTCACCTTTACTGCTACTGACTGAATGATTCCATTTATTTGACATTCTGGAAAAGATAAAACTACAGGGACAGTGGTTGCCAAGGGCTGGGGAGTGGCCAGAGGAGTTGACTACCAAAGACGGCAAGGGAATTTTTTGTGTTGGTAGAAATATGATTTCATGACTCTATGTATTTGTCAAAAGTCATAGAAATGTACACTAAAAAGGGTGATTTTACTGCTCCTGAATTATACCTCAATAAACCTGACCCAGACTCCCAAAAAAGAACCCCTTTCTTCCTGCTGACTTTTGTGTATGCATTGCATCCCTGATTTTTCTTTTGTGCCACCTTCTAACTTGGCACTTGTGAAGTCTGATTCCTCATGTCAATCTAAATGTATCTGTTACCTGGCAATGTAAATTCTTCCTTCGCTTGTCTCTGTGTGTCTGCAACTACAGTTTAACCTCCTTGATGGCAGCCGGCAGAGCTTACTTACATTTTGACTGTTTTCCTTTTGTGGACTTAGCACTCACTAAGTTTGACGTGTTATATTTGTTTTTTGTTTTTTGTTTTATTTTTTATTTTTTTATTTTTTTATTTTTTTGAGACAGGGTCTTGCTCTCTCATCCAGGCTGGAGTGCAGTGGCCCAATCTCGGCTCACTGCAACCTCCACCTCCTGGGCTCAAGCGATTCTCTTGTCTCAGCCTCCCTAGTAGCTGGGATTACAGGCACATGCCACCAAGCCCGGCTAATATTTGTGTTGTTAGTAGAGGTGAGGTTTTGCCATGTTTGCCAGGCTGGTCTCCGGTCACCTGACCTCAAGTGATCTGCCTGCCTTGGCCTCCCAAAGTGATGGGATTATAGGCGAGAGGCTATGTTTTCACCCAGAAGAGTGGTTTTGGTTTTGATGAACTTTTTGGTAGTCTTTCATTCATTTGGTGTCCAGTCCAGCTCCTTCCCCTTTTCCTCTGAAGTCACTTGATGACCTCACTAGATGTTATTGTACACATATGAAATGTTCGAACCGGACAGCATGTAAAACTAAACATTAAAAAGAGGACTGGTGTTTCTCCTCTTTTTTCTTGGAAAGGAAAGGAGCTGTAGACTTCTGGAGTGTTATAATTTCATTTCTCCAGAGTTGGACAAGCCACAGCCTGAAGCCTGGCAGGCCCAACATGCTTGTGTTTGCCATGCCAGAGTCTATGATTCTAAAAGGTATCAGGTTTTGAGAAAAAACAGAATTCTACCTGTGGCGGGTCAGGGAGGGATTTCCCACCCAGAGTGAGGCCTTAGGGCAAAAGGATTGTTTTACCGCAGTCATTTGCCAAAAAATCTGATTTCCTTGAGTTGCATGAAAAGACAAATCATGGTTTAAAGAATACAGTTTTATTTTTGTCTTATCCTCTGGGAAAATTTGGCATGTGGAGTTCTTGATTTTAACTGTTAGGTGTTAAACACACCCACAGCTTGCCCAGCATGTAGAAATATTTGTTGAAATGACTTTCATTTTAACACAACAACCAACAGGGCAACACGATCAGGTATTTTGCTTTTGCAAAGCAGCTTGAATTTGGTACACATCATGAACCTGGCAGATATAGGAGCCTTACTAATTTCAATCAATAGCATCTTTAAACCTTTAAGGAAGGGACTAGCTGCCGGGTGTGGTGGCTCACGCTTGTAATCTCAGCACTTTGGGAGGCCGAGGCAGGCGGATCACGAGGTCAGGAGATCGAGACCATTCTGGCTAACACGGTAAAACCCTGTCTCTACTAAAAACACAAAAAATTAGCTGGGCGTGGTGGCATGCACCTATGCACCTGTAGTCTCAGCTACTTGAGAGGCTGAGGCAGGAGAATCGCTTGAACTCGGGAGGCTGAGGCAGGAGAATCGCTTGAACTTGGGAGGCCGATCTTGCAGTGAGCAGATATCACGCCATGGCACTCCAGCCTGGGTGACAGAGAGAGACTCTGTCAAAAAAGAAGAGAAGAGAAGAGAAGACAAGAGAAGAGAAGAGGAAAAAGAAAGAGAAAAAGAAAGAGATTAGCAAACTGCTGCCATAGGTCACATCTGGCCTTCCACCTGTTTTTGAAAATGAGGTTTTACTGAAAGCCCATCACGCTCATCTGTTTCCGTGTTGTCTACAGCTGCCATTTTTTTTTTTCTTTACTATAACAGCAGAGTTGTGTAGTTGCCACAGAGATCACCTGTCCTGCAAAGCTTAAAATATTTACTATCTAACTCTTCTGAGAGAATTTCGATGACCCCTGCTCTAAGAGATGGCATTTCCCAGAGTCAGTTTCAGAATCCTGCACCAGGATTCTGCACCAGGCCTCCTTATTTTTGAAGATGAAAATGGAGAGATAGCATCTGCAGTGTGATCATCTTCCTCATAAGTATACAGATTTTATTTTCAATTAAAATACAAAAAAATAAGATTATGGAGGTTTTATTCCCTGGAGAAAACCTTAGGCAAAGTTTCCCGTTGGCCCTCTTTGTGATATATGAAATTTGTGTCTGTGTGTGTGTCCACATGCAACCTAAATAATGAATCGTGTAAAACAATTTATTGGAAAAAGCAATTACTCTTAAGCTTTTGGTGAGTTATAGACCCTTTTGGGTACCTGCAAAGATAGAAATATCCTCTCCTCAGGGCTAAAAATGGGCATATACACTTCACTCAAACTGTGTGTATAGTTTTAAGAGCTCGCAGAGGTCTGAGGCTAGCGTGCTCAGTCCAGGCAAATTACTACTTTACTGAAGGATGAGTCTCTACAGGCAGAACTCCAGGCACTAAGCAGTTTGACAGGAGGTGTTAGGCACTAAGCAGTTTAACAGGAGGTGTTAGGACAGTTCCAGCATTCATACAATCACATCTCAATCACTTTATTTTATAAAACCGGAAGCCTTAAAGAGTTTTCAGGCCGAAGATGCCAGTTTGGGCCCTGGTTCTTTGTAATCTTAGGCACAAACCAAAGCTTTGAGAGCCTCTGAATTGTAGAAGCTTCAATCTGGTGGTTAGGAGATACCCAGTAATGGAAGATAAGTGCAGAGGTCAGAAGAAAAAAAAATCCCAGAAATATGCAAACACTGTATAACTCTGAGAGTTCTGTGAGCACCCCCACAGGTGCTCCTAAAACCTGTTGCTATGTTGAGTCCTGGCAGCTTTTTGTGATACATGTGGACAAACAGCATGGCTCACCCGCTAGCAGTGGGGGTTTGTATTCCCGGAATGACTTTAGTAAGCAACGTAAACTGATATAGGTGACCCCCCACATCTAATTACAAGGACTTGATTCCTTTCAGTTCTGTCTCCCCACTAGTAGTGTGCAATGACAGTGGTTTTGCAGGAATATCTAGTCTGCAGAGGTGGGATGTCACCTACACTTAAAGGAACTAAAGCAATATAATGATTAACCAGCTGAGTTAAAGGAGCTGGGAACCGTCCAGTGGAGTCCCCCACAGTGCCCAAGAGTCCTGGTCATTCAAGGGTGTTTGTTATTTGCATAGATGCATTACTTATTCAAAGGCAAAAAGGGGGGAATTTGCAAGTGCCAGTCAAGTTGAGTAAACAGGTAATCTTCCTCCAAATTCAAATATGAGGTTGAGTACGGCTCTGGTAGGCTCAACTTCTTTCACTTTTATGGGACATGGTCACTGTGGGTCAGCAAACCATAACCCTACAGGAATGGCCAAATCACTAAGGTCCTAATCCCTCAAATCCAGCTCCTGATGGCTCCTGTACTCTTTTATAGGCGTGAAAGGGGTGCGGAAGCCATTGCCATTGCTTGAAGATAAGATGCCACCCATCCGGAGAGCCCTGTCATACCAGAGCATACTGGGCTGTCACCTGTATCAGTTTACGTTGCTTACTAAAGTCATTCCGGGAATGCAAACCCCACTGCTAGACGGTCAGCCATGCTCTCTGTCCACGTGTATCACAAAAAGCTGCCAGGACTCAACATAGCAACAGGTTTTAGTCCTGATGAGGTGAAAAACGAACAAACAGACAAATCTTACCTGCCTCTAATAAACTTTTACTTTGAAGACGCGGTGATTCAGATTCATTGCTTAGCCTAGATGCTTTCTCAGCTCAGTTACAATAGTTTCTGTAGGTATGTGATCAGTTTATCCCTTTTTCTGTGTGAGAGAGGGGAAAAATGGGAAAATTCCACATCTTCATGCAGCAGCTTCCTTTCCTCCCTAACACTGACCCAAGACTGAAGATGAGTTAGAGGAAAAGGTCCTGAACTAGGAGTTAAAGAAATGGGTGTTGATTTGAGCTTAGCCAGTTGCTAAGTGGCCTTGGGCAAATCATTCTAGCCCTTTGGGGATATTTCTTCAGCTATAGAGGGCTTACGATGAGATGATTTTTAAATTCCCTTCTAAATCTGAAATGTGTTTTTGTGATTGCTTTGGAATACCTTGGGACATTCAAAGAAACTTTGACTCCCACAGCAAGGACAGAGACTCAGGAGGGACATGGTCTGTGTACTATTTAAACAACTGAACGGCGATAAGGTTTTTCCCATTAAGGCATTTGGTGGAGGCAAGCAGTTTATAATAAACTTCCCATGAGCTCATTTAAAGCTCCATTTGAAAGCAAACATATTTTTCAAAGTGAGCTCCTTCTAATTACTTGTTATTTGAGCTTCATGTTTCCTTCCAATCTTGAGTTCTGGGCATCTGTGGATGCCCAAGGAAAGTCCATAGCTCTTAAGAAAGATAATTGGTTTGATAAAAGCTGTAAATACAGTGACTAAGGGGTATAAACTAAATGGATTTGTCCTAATCTCCCTTCCTGAATTCTTTCCATTCTCCTGCATCACAGCCTCCACCATATAAAACAGTGCAGTAAAAACTAACGTGTACTCAGTGCCTACCAATGACCAGGCTCTAGCGTAAGGGCTAACGTTAAATACAGTACTTACAATATTTCAGGCACTGTGCCAAGTCCTTCATATTTTTTAATTTATCAGTGTTTCCTTACAGTCTTAGAAGGTAGGTACTTTTATTAGCCCTATTTACCAATGAAGAAACTGAAGCACAGAGTGGTCAAGTAATTTGTTCAAGGTCACACAGCTAATAAGTGGCAAAAGCAGGATTTGAAGATGGGTGTGCTCCCGAGTCCACACTCTCAACCACTTTACTGTACTGCACTACAGTTGGACGTGCATAGATTTGGGGAGGAGTGTCTTATAACAGAAGTTTTTAAAATGTCATTTCACCAAGTATTTTACCATTCAAGCACAGGCTAGTCCAAAGATGATTTGGAAATGACAAAATGGTCTCCTTTTGACAACCTTTCAACACGAAACTACCAGCTCCAAGATTCTATGAAACAGCCAAAGTCATCTCAGTACTTTCTTTTCGTCTCTGCTCTAGTAACGGAGTTCTTGCAAAGCTACCAGAAGAGCCTCCTTTAGGCCAAGCTAGAGTTCACAGGTCATGTTGCCTCCTTCCAAGGCAGTTGGAGCTGGAGCCTAAGAAGGTGAAATTCATGTTCTTCATTGACATACTTTAAGTCTACCTAAGGGTGGTGATCAGAATGGGCATCCTTTGTGTTCAAACACACAGCCCGTTGGTCATCTGCCAAGCCCATTTAATAGAAGGGGAAATCAAGGCTTAGAGCACTTCATAAGCCTCCTGAGGACTACATGCCTAAGGAAATCCAGAGCCAGGGCCAGAGCTGGGGAGTTCTGACTAGCAGTTCTGTCTACTGCTAGACAGTTTCCTTCCACCCTTTAACCCCATAGCTGTTAAAGCATCTGCCAAACGAGATCTTAGAGGAACCATTTCAAAGCTATTTTAAGTATCTGCAGGTACGGATTTTTCAGGTGGCCTCCATTAATCTCAAAGCCTAATGAAATAGCTGGGCACAGTGGCACACATGCCTGTAGTCACACCTACCCAGGAAGCTGAGGCAGGAGGATCGCTTGAGCCCAGGAGTTCAAGGCTGCAGTGTGCATTATTGCACCTTTAAATAACCACTGCATTCCAGACTGGGCGTCATCGCGAGACCCCATCATGAAAAAAAAAAAAAAAAAAAAAGCTCTAATAACTTGGTTCCATCCTCAAAAACATTTGCTTGAAGTTAGGGCTGAGTAGGTGAGTGCCAGCCTGATTTTGTTTTGTTTTATTTTGAGACAGTCTTGCTCTCTCACCCAGGCTGGAGTGCAGTAGCGCAATCTTGGCTCACTGCAACCTCTGCCTCCGGGATTCAAGCAATTCTCGTGCCTCAGCCTCCTGTGTAGTTGGAACTACAGGCATCTGCCACCATGCCCGACTAATTTTTGTATTTTAGTAGAGACGAGGTTTCACCATGTTGACCAGGCTGGTCTTGAACTCCTGGCCTCAAGTGATCCGCCTCCCTCGGCCTCCCAAAATGCTTGGATTGCACGCGTGAGTCACTGTGCCTGTCCATGCCTGATGATTTTGACCTAAAGGATAGATTTGGTGATGAAAAAGAGAGATTCCTGAAATACTAATACCGTTAAAGATGGCTGTTGTAGTTAAGTGAAGATGAAAATAAAGTGTTTCCCATCTTTATAAGCATTTGCCACTTACTGTGATTGAATTTGTGTTAAGGAGCCAGGACAGGCTATGGAAGGTCAGCCTACATCAGTTCACCAGAAGTATCATGGGAAGGCCAAGCTATCATGGTTAAAAGTTAATCATTAGTTTCCTTTCTCCATGATACGATTCAATAAGCACATTAACAGTTTATAAAAGAGGTAGTGAAACCTCCTGAGGAAAAAAAAATTATGTAATCAGTTTAGGAGCGAGACTTGCCTCGCCTCCCATCTCAGTGGGGGGTTGAACTGCACAGTGGGGAGGTTCTTTCCGGTTTCATAACAGTTATTATTTCTGGAAGGGTTTATCTTTTATTGCTAATAGCACTTCACTTTCCTCCATGCTCTGAATGTACGTCATCACCCACACCCGGAACCATTATAAACATCCACCCGCCGCCGGAGCACTAACCCTCATGAAGTTAAAACAGTAGTCTTTCCTGCTCGCCAACAGCTATAGACCTTGAAATGCCATTAGGCCAAACTTTATTGGACTCTATTTATTGTTAGAATTGTGGATTATTGATCTAAACTCAAACTAAGTAAATGCATGCAGACATCAACTATAACAATGATTTTCAAAGAGAGAATTTTGAAAGGTATATTGGAGAGAGATGAGAAGCATTTTATGTTTGTAACAGCTCTAATATCTTAATAAGAATGATATCATTTTTTAGAGTTTAAAACATAGTAATAATGCCACTTATTTTTCCCCCATCTAAATAATGTTCACCTACTATGAGCAGACAGTAAGGGCACGAATATAAATCAACTTTAAAGTGTTTGAAATATCCTCCCATTCGTGATTATTGCTATCACTGAATATGTATCCAGCAGCTGGGCAGGAATTCCCTGATACTAGAGTTAAATGATGGGCAGGCAGAATGTGAAGTCCTCTGTGCAGTGGGAATTAAATTGTTCTTTTATTACAGAAATATGATCTTCAAATTTTTTTTGCCACTTTTTATTTTTTGAGACAAGGTCTCTTTCCGTCACCCAGGCTGGAGTGCAATGGCAGGATCTCAGCTCACTGCAACCTCTGCCTCTTGGGTTCAAGCAATTCTCCTGTCTCAGCCTCCCATGTAGCTGGGATTACAGGTGTGTGCCACCACGCCTGGCTAATTTTTGTATTTTTAGTAGAGATGGGGTTTCGCCATGTTGCCCAAGCTGGTCTCAAACTCCTGACCTCAAATGATTCACCCGCCTCAGCTTCCCAAAGTGCTGAGATTATAGGCGGGAGCCACTGTGCTTGGCCTGATTTTTTTTAAATGTGAATATTCTGTCTTCTACATCCTCCCAGAGGTAATGTAAATGGGCTTGAGTCTCATTTCCACACATTGACAAGGAGACTTTAACTAACTTGTTTAACCCTTCTGAGGCTTCATTTGAATAGTTTCTTCATTAATAAAATGGACATAATGCTTAGCTTTTTCTTTCTTTGTTGTTGTTGTTGTTTTTTGGATGGAGTCTCACTCTGTCGCCCAGGCTGGAGTGCAGTGGTGAGATCTTGGCTCACTGCAACCTCCTCCTCCCGGGTTCAAGCAATTCTCTGCCTCAGCCTCTCTAGTAGCTGGGATTGCAGGCACCCACCACCACACCTGGCTAATTTTTTTTATTTTTAGTAGAGATGGAGTTTCACCATCTTGGCCAGGCTGGTCTTGAACTCCTGACCTCGTGATCCATCCGCCTCAGTCTCCCAAAGCGCTGGGATTACAGGCCACTGTGCCCAGCCGGCTTAGCTATTTTTATATGCCATTACTAATAGTTAATGTTTATTGGAGGCTTAACTTGGACCAGGCCCTGTTTCAATGGCCTTACTCATCCTACTGATATTATAACAATGCTATAAAGGAGGTACTATTAACCCCGTTTTACAGTTGAGAAAAATGAGGCACTGAGATTTTTAAGTAATTTTTCTGATGTCACACAACTAAGTGGTAGGGCTAGGAGCTAAACCCAAAAGTCTGGCTCCAAACCCCTTTTACTTAACTAGTATAACCACACAATAGCGCCTCTTAGGTCATGCTACTTAACTAACTTGTGGCAGGTCACTGATAAAGAAAATTGGCAGCAAATCTTCAAAACAGTGAACAATGAGTGTTTCCAACCAAAATGCATTCACCGTGGCCTGGATTTTTTTTCTTAATGTCAAAAAGTTAAAGAAAATGTCATTGAAAAAATAAAAATTACTGACTAATGAGGCATGCCCTTATATACCTAGTTACTCCTGAAAGCAGAGTTTAAAAATCCTGAATCAGCCAGGTGCAGTGGCTCATGCCTGTAATCCCAGCACTTTGGGAGGCCGAGGCGGGCGGATCATGAGGTCAAGAGATCGAGACCAGCCTGGCCAACATGGTGAAACCCCGTCTCTACTAAAAATACAAAAATTAGCCGGGCGTGGTGGTGTGCATCTGTGGTCCCAGCTACTTGGGAGACTGAGATTGGAGAATTGCTTGAACCAGGGAGGTGGAGGTTGCAGTGAGCTGAGATCGTGCCACTGTACTCTAGCCTGGTGACAGAGTGAGATTCTGTCTAAAAAAAAAAAAAATCCTAAATCATTGCATATGAAGAGGCAAATCAAGAAAATATCAATACAGGTAGCCAACAAACATAAAAATAAAACATTCCTCTCATAATTGAGGTGACAGGAATATCCAGTGTGTGTGGAAGAGCTGCCTTGGTATAAATTTAAATAACCTTCTGCAGAGCAGTTTGGCAATGTATATCCTTAAACAGGCATGCCCTATACCCAGCAATTCTACTTCTAGAAGTTTATTCTATACAAAGGAATGCATAAACATGTTTACTTAAATGTTATATGTAATAAAAAATTGGAAAAAGTTTAATGAAGAACTTACTATGCATATGGCCATGTGAATTTATTCTAAGGAATGTCCAGAAATACATGCAAAGATTTCTCGACACAGATGTTCATAATATTAAGAAGTAAATAATAGCAAAAAAAAAAAAAAAAGAAAGAAAGAAAAGAAAATGAATCCACTGTTAAAAAGAAGGAATTAATTAACTAAATTGTAGTGCACTAATAAAATGTGGAAACTATGTTGTAGAAGTTCATAAATATGTATAAGAAAAAGACCCAGAGGACATACGCTCAGAAGTTGGTGGTCATAATTTCAGAGTTGTAGGACTAAAAGTGACTTTTGCTTTTTTGTTTTGTTTTGTTTTCTGGATTTTCTGCATTGAGCGTTCATTAGTTTTATACTAGTGGAAAATAAGAATATTATGGTAGAAAGAAATACTTATATTACTGTGAAAAGATACTTCATATCTGCGTTAATCAACATTTGAAACTGCAAATGACAGAAAATCCAGCTGCAGTTGTCTTTATAGGAAAGAAGTTACTGCTTCACGTGATTCAGGCACGGCTGGATCCAGGCCTCATGCACTGTTGCTAGAACTTGGTCCTTCTCTTATCATCTGTTTGTCTTCTCTATTGCTGCATGTTCATGAATGCTCTCCCCATGTGGTGGCAAACATGTCCACGAAGATGTTTAAATCCTCCCTCAGCAAATCCAGACAATTGCCTTTTCAGTAAGAGTTAAAATAAATTCCTGGATCTTATTTATACTGGCCATCTTGGGATCATGCACCCATCCCTGATCCAATCAAATAGCCCTGTGAATGGAATGCCCTATTGGTTATGCCTGGGCCACGTGGCCACTACTGGAGCCAGCGGTCAGGTGGTCAGCCTGTGTGGCTCGCTAAGAGTCAGTGGGGTGCTGTATAAAGAAGGAAGAGGGGAGGAATCCTGCGGAGGTAAAAACCATAACAAATAAACAAAAATACACTGACCACAAGTTTTCAGTTTCTTTAGATGCTGCCTAAGGTCTGGCTAGAAAGAGTGTTAGCAACCTTGAATCACTTAGGACTCTTGTGGTTGCAAGTGACAGAAAACCTGGAACAAGCTTAAGCAGCAAAGATAATTTATTGGCTCACACAGCTGAGAAGTCCAGAGATAAGGCTGGCTTCTAGTGGGTCAAAGCCATCCAGGATATGGCTCTTATCATCTCTCCAGTGGTGACAGACCCATCTCCAGATTCCGCACAAAGGCCCCTGCAACTCTGGCTCTCTCCCCACGGTAGCAAATTGCTCTAGCAATTCTATATCCCGCATCTTCACACCACTCTAGGTGTGGTCAGGGGACAGAGAATCTCTTCTGTGTATCTTCCACACAAGCCCTGTTATTGTCACCTCTCTCGTTAACCCAAATTATATCACAAACCCATCCCTGGCCAATCAATGTGGCCTGAGGAATAGGTGCATTGATGGGCTTGAGATATATTTTGGCTACATCCCCACCCAAATCTCATCTTGAATGCCCACGTGTTGTGGGAGGTAATTGAATCATGGGGGCAGGTCTTTCCCGCTGTTCTTGCAATAATGAATAAGTTTCACGAGATCTGATGATTTTAAAAATAGGAGTTTCCCTGCACAAGCTCTCTCTGTTTGCCTGCCACCATCCATGTAAGATACGACTTGCTCCTCCTTGCCTTCTGCCGTGATTGTGAGGCCTCCCCAGCCATGTGGAACTGTAAGTCCATTAAACCTCTTTCTTTTGTAAATTGCCCAGTCTCGGGTATGTCTTTATTAGCAGTGTGAAAACAGACTAATACAGCTTGAGTCAATTATAGTCTATTCCTGGGCATCGTCAGTCTGGTATGGACCACTGTTGAGAGTGGAAGGGTAGAGTTATCCCAAGGAAAATCAAGGTAGGGGAAGGGTGGGACTGGACCCCTGCTGGAGAGGTAACCAGCAAATGTCTATCGTGTTTCTACAAGAGTCTGACATGTTTTAAACTCTGTCCAGTCATTCATTTTAGAATGGGAAACATTTATTCAAACTATTTCCTGCTTGTGGCTTAGTGCATCCCTGCTGTTGCAGATTGACTATAGCTAATGTACTTGCCTAAATGAAGAAGTATACATTTATTACAGGTCTTCAACCATATCTCAATGTCAACCATTTAAACGAGCCTGCTGTTATCAAGATGGGTTGAACCAATCATAGCATTACGTAAAGGGCCCTACACAGCCCACCAGCAGCCTTCTTTTCTCTTGCGCTGTAATAACCCAAAAACAGGACTTTTCAAAAATATATATATTTCCATGGAACCTTATTTAGGGAAACATATGGGGCTTGGAAATGTCAGCACACTGGGAAGAAAGCAGGAAGTAAAAAGAGTTTTGTGCTCCTGTCTCTGTTATTAATGAAGTGGGTTCAAAGTCGTGTTGGGTTAGCAAGAAAAACAAACAAAATGATTCAGGCCTGCTCTGGGTGACATCTGTCCACTAGGACAGTCACTTGCATTTGGCTTGGAAAACTTTTCAGTAGATGGCACAGGCCAGGAAGCAGATATTTTCTTTTCATCTCCAGAAGGAAGTTTGCACGAATCCCTTCAGAGCCGGGCTCTTGTGTGATAAATACATGTGTCTCTGCCAGAGAGAGTAACAAGAAAAACCCCGCGACTGACAACTTAAGACAGGGGTAAAAAATCACGATGGCTAATGCCATCACAAATGAGGGGCAGCTTTCAAGCTCGCGTGATTAGAAACGCTGTGCACAGGCAACAGCAGGGCTTGGCAGACGATGTGACTAAGTGGTCTGTTTGCCCATGTGGGGACTGCTGCAGAACAATTCCCCATCTTGTCTTAGATGAGTCAATGGAATTCTGCTAAAGTGTCATAAAATGTCAAGGAAAACATCTCTGCCACCAGGGCTCAGGAGGGCACGCAGGCGGAAGTAGGAGGGCACGCAGGCGGAAGTAGGCGGGCACGCAGGCGGAAGTAGAGAGACAAGGGCCGTGGAGAGAAGTGGTCCGCCTGGCCACCAGAGGTCTGCCACACATAAAGAACAGGCACCTGCCGGCCTATGTGTGATGAGCAGACGGGGACAGGGACTTCAGCATGACCCCGGTGAGCCCCACCATGGCTTCTGACTCCCTGGCGCAGTTACAGGACAGCCCCGCCATTGAACCACTGGGCAAGGACCTGCATTCGCAGGCAAATGCAGGGAGACTTTCTCTCTCCAGTCTCTCGTTCCTGCAGGACTACTTTATCTGCCGAATTTTCCAGGTCCAAGATCTAGGTCCTGTGAGATTTCAAGAGCCCAGAAACGTGGCTAAATCCCAAAGGAAAATAATTACTGCCTGTAAAACACACAAGGAGTATTACAAAACCAGTGAAAATAATCCTGTTTAAATGAATGCCCACAAAGCACAGAATTACCCCCATGTCATCAACTGTTGAATTGATTATTTAGAAAAATTTCATTACATTTGAAAACAATATTAAGGGTAGATTTTGTTTTACTTCAAGTGTGCATGATGACTGCAGAGAATCAGAGCCAATTGAACATTCCATGAGTTGTTCCTTGCCAAACGATTTCAAAAACAAAACGATGATACTCCTTTGAAAAAAATCTCAGCCAAAATTCTGTTTCATGGGGAAGGTAGGAGCATTTAAATATCTTTGCTAAGATGTGGGGTGAGATCTTCAAAAGAAAGTGTGGCAAGGACACAAGAGGCTTTCATACAGTCTGGAACTGCTAATTGCTCTTCACGTCCATGCTTGATTGCAAAAGTCCTTTCTTCCAGGCACCATATTGGGACCCAAGCATCCTTACACTAAATGCAGTGCAGGGGCCAGAGGGACATAGAAAGCTGAGTCGAGTGAATACCATTCATTTGGTAGCCAGTCAACAGATATTTATGCGCCCACTGTGTTCCAGGTGATGTTCTGGGCACTGAGAAGATGGCTGTGAAAACAAATCCCTGTACTGATGGAGCTTACAGTTTAATGGGGGTAACGATGATTACCAAATGAGTTAAACATTTAACATATTTTATGGAGCAGGTGCTATGGTGAGAAGTAAACAGAGAGAGGGAAATTAGTACCACCATTTTGGAAAGCAGTATGGAGGTTCCTCAAAAAACTACATATAGAATTACCATATAATTCAGCAATCCGACTTCTATGTGTATGTCCAATAGAATTGAAATTGGTATGTCAAAGAGATATCTGCACTACCACATTCATTTCATCATGATTCACAACAGCCTAACTGCCCATCGATGGATAAATAGATTTTTAAAATGTGGTATTTATGTAGAATGGAATACTATACAGCCTTTAAAAAGAAGGAAACTCTGCCATTCACAACGACATGATGGAACTGGAGGACGTTATGCTAGGTGAAATAAGTCAGGCACAGAAAGACAAATACTGTGTGACCTCAACTTACATGTGGACTCTAAAAAAGTCAATTTCATAAAAATGGAGTAGAAAGATGGTGACCAAAAGCTAGGGCCCAGGTTGGAGGATAGGGCTGGGCAGGTGGAGAAGGGAAGAGATGGGGAAGAGAAGATGTTGATCAAAGAGCTCAAAGTTTCAATTAGATGGGAAGAATAAGTTTTAGTGATCTGTTGCTCTGCATGGTAACCATAGTGAATAACAATGTATTACATATTTCATAATTGCTAAAAGCATAGATTTTTAATGTTCTCATCCTCCAAAAAGTAAGTTACTAAGATAATGGATATGTCAATTAGCTTGAATGAATCTTTCTACAATGTACACATAGATCAAAACATCGCATTGTACCCCACAATTATGTGTAATTATTGTCCATTAACAAGCAAAGCAGAGAGAAAAATGTTGAAGTTTGCAATTTTAGAGTAGGAATGGGAAGGCCTCACTGAGAAGGGGTTATTTAAGAAAAGGACTGAAATTGGTGAGTAAGAAAGTCATGCTGATATCTGAGGGATGAGCATTTCAGGTCAAGGAAAGGGAAAGCACAGTGGCTCTGAGTCATGAGATATTTGAGTAGTTTGAGGTATCGCAAGAGGCTAGGGCAGTTGTAGAGGGGTGACTGGGGCTGAGACTAGTATTTGATAAAGTCAGAAAGGTGTCTGAGAGCCAGACTGGGTAGGGCCTCATGAGCCACAGTAAGGAGTCTGGAATTTACTCTGAGTGAGGTGGGAAGCCCTTGGAGGCAGAAGTGTGACATGATCTGATTTCAAGGTTAACAAGATTACTATAGTCACAATGTTGAGCACAGACTGAAGGTGACAAGAGCAGAGGCAGGGAAGCCATAGCTTTTGCCATGATGATGACTGTGGCTATTGCCATCATCTGGGAGAGAGTCAGTGGCAGCTTGGACCAGGGTATATGTGGTGGAGATGATGAGAAATGACAAGATGCTGGATCCGTTTAGACCATCAATTCTTACTTGTGCCCATGTGGATGCGTCCCTCCTCTCTCCACCATTCCCCTCTCTGTTGAGGGGAAACAGGCACAAAACAACCCCAGAGCTGGAGCAGGACTCCAGGAGCCCAGGAGCACTGGCAGACGCCTCGCAGTCATTCCCACCAGAGGACGTCCTACCTTCACCACCTTGATAGCTCACACCCCACTGGTGCCCAAACTTCAGGGGCCACGGCCCTGAGAGAGGAAACAGACACCCCAGGTGAAAGCAAGCTACTCACAAACACAAAAGGGAAAAAGAAAAGGTCAGCTACTCTTTTGTCTTAGGAACCAGTTAGTTGCTGGGGATTTCTTTCTTCTTTGCTTCCAACAGCTGCCCCAGGAAGTCACTACCTGCCTTGGCCTGTTGAGAGTCAGTCTCCCTGGCATCCACTTCTTCGCAGATACCACAACCATTGTTTCCAGAAGCATAGACAGTGTTTGCACAAATAAGCTAAGCCCTGGGCTTTACCTTGCACCTGACATCAGGAAGGATGCACTTTTCCAGAACAGCCTTAGCACCGCTCAGGCTGCCGGGAACACTCCAGGGCAGCGGCGGGCCTGTGCTAACAGGATTGGGATGGGGCAGGTGTTAAAAAGACATTTTAGGGCTAGGAGTGGTGGCTCACGCGTGTAATCCCAGCACTTTGGGAGGTTGAGGTGGGGGGATCACGAGGTCAGGAGATCGATACCATCCTGGCTAACATGGTGAAACCCCGTCTCTACTAAAAATACAAAAAATTAGTCAGGCGTGGTGATGGGCACCTGTAGTCCCAGCTACTCGGGAGGCTGAGGCAGGAGAATGGCGTGAACCCGGGAGGCGGAGCTTGCAGTGAGCAGAGATCATGCCACTGCACTCCAGCCTGGGAGACAGAGCAAGACTCAATCTCCAAAAAACAAAAACAAAAACAAAAAACAAAAAATGACATTTCAGTAGTATAAAAGTGGTGCATGCCTGTTCAAAAATATTCCAATTAGATGAATTTTTTTTAAAGTTCAAAATAAAAATCCCCACTCTCTAAGACAAAACCACTGAAAATAACTTGAATTTTGGGCTTCCAGATTCTAGGTGCTTCTGGGTCCCTCCCTATGCTACTTTAGTAGGAGCAGAGCGATGTACTATTAGGCATTTTAACAAGTTCACCAGGTGATTCTTATACACTCTAAAGTTTGAGAGACCTGTCATCTTTGACCTTTCTATTAACACAAATTGTGTGTGTATGCATATAGTTTCACACGTACACTCTTGTAGAACTTAAACCCATACCCACATGCCTAAAGGGATTCCTACAACACAAACTGAACGCTGCCTGGCTATTGACTCAATGATCTGTCATCGATACCCCCCCCGTCAGCTTAGGCAGCAACATCTCATGCTTTTACACAGCTATTTAATATTCCCTGGAAGGGATCAACAAATGTCCTTTAACCCCCACTGATAGGCATTAGCGTTGTTTTCAGTTATTTAGAGCTGGTTTTGGATCCCACCTTGCCCACTTGGTAACTGCATGCCCTTGGAGGAGCTGTTTAACTTTTTTTATCACTCACTTTTTTCCTGCATCTGTGAAGCGAGGCAGTCTCCCCCAGGTTGTTGTGGGGTTTGAAAGTGTTTAGCTTCAACGCTAGGGAAAGTGGACAACATGGTGCCCGACACAGAATCAATCAGGGATTCAATAACAGTTGAATTTCACTCA
The DNA here is from genome assembly GCF_037993035.2 of Macaca fascicularis. Taxonomy (NCBI): domain Eukaryota; kingdom Metazoa; phylum Chordata; class Mammalia; order Primates; family Cercopithecidae; genus Macaca; species Macaca fascicularis. The sequence continues at coordinate 25,931,272 of NC_088379.1, read as the reverse complement.
TTTTCTGACTGGTTTCATACTTTGTTTAGGGTCTAAAATATGGTATTCTAGGCTGGGCACAGTGGCACATGCCTGTAATCCCAGCACTTTGGGAAGCCAAGGTGGTTGGATCCCCTGAGGTCAGGAGTTCGAGACCAGCCTGGCCAACATGGTGAAACCCCGTCTCAACTAAAAATACAAAAATTAGCTGGGCGCAGTGGTGCGTGCCTGTAATCCCAGCCACCTGAAAGACTGAGGCAAGAGAATCACTTGAACCAGGGAGGCAGAGGTTGCAGTGAGCCGAGATCACGCCACTGCACTCCAGCCTGGGCAACAAGAGCAAAAACTCCATTTCAAATATATATACACACACATATATATGTATATATATGTGTGTGTATATGTGTGTATATGTGTATATATGTGTGTGTATATATGTGTGTGTGTATACATATGTGTGTGTGTGTGTGTGTATATATATATATATAGAGAGAGAGAGTATTCTAACACAAGGTCCCAGTTCTCCAGCTGGAATACTGTGGGGGTGTGGTTTGAAGCCCAGGCAGCTGCCATGTGAATAACAGTCCACAACCTAGGGGCTTCGCCTGTTGTAGGGCCGACTCTGGACCACCATGTGTACTGCCACGACACAAAAAACAAGTTCAAAGCTGCTTTGGAGAACACATCTTCAAACGGTGTTGGAATTTTTTCTTTCAATTTTTATTTTTATTTACTTATTTATGTATTTTGAGACAGGGTCTTGCTCTGTTGTCCAGGCTGGAGTACAGTGGCACAATCAGTGCTCACCGTAGCCTTGTCCTCCTGGGCTCAAATGATCCTCTGTCCTCAGCCTCCTGAATAGCTGGAACTACAGGCATGAACCACCTTGCCTGGCTAACTTTTTGTATTTTTTGTAGAGATTGGGGTGGGGGTTGCTGGGGAGAAGGGAAGGCCTCACCATGTTGCCCAAGCTGGTCTCGAACTCCTGGGCTCAAGCAATCCGCCTGCCTTGGCCTCCCAAAGTGCTGGGATTATAGACATGAGCCACCACGCGTGGCCTCAATTTATAATTTTGACATAATTTCGGACATATAAAAGATGCAAGAATAGTACAGACTCTTTACTCATATCCCCCAAATGTTAACATTTACCACATTTATTTTGTATCTACACACACAAACGCACATTTTTGTCCTGAACCTTTTCAGTTGTGGCTACAATGAGCAATTCTTCTCAGTTTGTCTGGGACTTTCCTGATTTTAACATTGAAAGTACAGAATCTAGGACCCCAAGACGTTTTGGGCAAACCAAGTCAATTGATCACCGTAGTTGCAGTTATGATGCCCAGGTACCCATAAGTACTTCAGTGTGTGTGTCCTAAAATCAAGGACATAACCACTGTGCAATTATCAAAACCTGGAAATTAACTTTGATACAAAATTATATTCAATCTACAAACCTGCGTTGGTTTGTTTCTACACTGCTGATCAAGACATCCCTGAGACTGGGTAATTTTGAAAGAAAAAGGTTTAATGGACTCACAGTTCCACGTGGCTGGGGAGGCCTCACAATCATGGCAGAAGGCGAAAGGCACGTCTTACGTGGCAGGAGACAAAAGAAGAGAATGAATACTAATCAAAAGGGGTTTCCCCTTATAAAACCATCAGATCTCATGAGACTTATGTATTCAAGACCGTTTTTAAATTTTGCCAATCTTCCCAATCATGTTCTTTACAAAAGCAAAATCCAAGATTACACGTTGTATTCACTTGTCATGTTTCTTTTCCTTTTTTTTTTTTTTTTTTTTTTTTGAGACAGTGTCTTGTCTCACTCTGTCCCCCAGGCTGGAGTGCAGTGGCACAATCACGGTTCACTGCAGTCTTGAACTCCTGGGCTCAAGAGATCTTCCCACATCAGCCTCTCTAGTAGCTGAAACTACAGGTGTGTGCCACCATGCCTGGTCTCACTATGTTGCCCAGGCTGGTCTCAAACTCCTGGCCTCAAATGATCCTCAAACCTCAGCCTCTCAAAGTACTGGGATTATAGGCATGAGCCACCACACTCAGCTTTTTTTCCATTCTTTAATCTGGAACAGTTCCTCATTCTTTGTCTTTCATGACATTGACATTTATTAGGTTGGTACAAAAGTAACTGCGGTTTTTGCCATGAAAATGCCCCTCAACCTGGGTTTGTTTGATGTTTTTTCACGATTGAATCCAGGTTATTTATTTTTGACGGGAATCCCACAGAGGTACCTGGTGTTGGTTTATCACATTATCAGGTATATTAACTTTGATCATTTGATGGAGGGGATTTCTGCCAGGTTTTTCCACTGTAAATTTACTGTTTTCCCCCTTTGGAATTTATATGCATGTTGTGGGGTGATAGTTGGGGATTATGCAAATATCCTGTTTTCCATTAACCTCTCCCACTTGTTTTCTTATCCACTGAAAATGTCTGCCAGAATCAGTTATTTTTACAATGGGTTACCCAATGATTGGACTTCTTTTTTGAAAATATTTCATAGTGGAGAATCTTCGTGGGTTTGTGGAGGAGACAGGCAAATCACAGATAATTGTAGTGTAATGTACCAATTGCTCTATAAAAAAAAAAAACACACAGTAAAGCGAGGGATGGCAAGCTACAAGCCCCTCGGTAAAATCTAGCCCAACGTCTGTTTTTATACGTAAAGTTTTGTGGGAACACAGCCATGCCCATCTTCTACTTACCTAGTGTCTGTGACTGCCTTTGCACTACAATGGCAGCTGAGAGGTATAACCAAAGGCACGTGATTCACAAAGCCTTACAGAGCTGCTCCCTGGCCTTAGAAAAAGTTTCCTGACCCTTGATACAAGGCCTGTGGAGAGAACTCGTCTGAATGGAGCTTCAGTTCTGTGGAACTCACACACAGGGAGCATTCATTTGCTCTGTAGGCTCTCGGGGGTATTCCAAGGCAGGAGTGTTCCTGAATTAGAACCTAGTCCTATGTAGGCTTTCGCTTTTAGGTTAATACACACACTACAAAGGTGCCATGCCATCTCCTACTTACAAGAGATTAACTCTGTTTTGTTTAGGTGTAACTATACATTACCAACAGGAAAGGAAATTATACCAAGTCAGAGCGATTAAATACAATTACTACAATTAGCCTAACCAAAATCTTTTCATGTCAAGGCACTGACAAGTCCTGTCAGAATGGCCTCTTTATTTCTAGTGCATATTTTGTACAACAAAATCCTGGAGAGGAAGAGCAATTTGAAACATTCTCAGAGTGTGTAACATGAGCACAGAACCTGTTTTGGCACCAGGTCCGGTAAGGGTTATTGGGGAGGTTAAGAGTATCAGTTATTTACATGTGAAATCATGTTTATTTCCAGAATGTGTCTTGTTCACTAAAGTTCCCAACAGGATTAGGCTCAACTGAATGTGTTGCTCAGAAAGCCGTGTTTTGTGATAGGAAGAGGAAGTTCTGGAAAATCAATTAAGAACTCAGAGTAACTTAATCTTGTTGATTGTTCTCTTCTATGGGGAACACCCATGTAATGCTAGAATGACCAGCTCCAGGAAAGCTCAGCGTTTTGGGCCAAGCTTCTGTGATTAAAGGAAAGGAGAGAGTTAAATATATTTCTAGTGAATTTTGGACACAAAAAGTTGATCTGGATTTTTCTAAAGCCAACGCCACAATTTCTTATTGGCAAATACCATCCACAGAAGATTCCTGGTTGACACAGCGTTGGGACGAGAAGGGGAAGATAATTTTAATGAGTGATATAGTTGGTATTAAAAATTATTGTTTTATGCTCTAGGGAAGAATGTGACTTTATTTACTTGTTTATTTTTGAGACAGGGTCTCACGCTGTCACCCAGGCTGGAGTGCAGTGGTGCAATCATAGCTTACTGCAGCCTCAGCTTCCTGGGTTCAGGTGATCCTCCCACCTCAGCCTCCCACATAGCTGGGACAGCAGGCGCGCACTACCACATCCAAATAACTTTCTGAATTTTTTTGTAGAGACGAGGCTCTTGCCATGTTGCTCAGGCTGGTCTTGAACTCCTGGCCTCAAGTGATCTGCCCACCTCAGGTTCCCAAAGCATTGGGATAATAGACGTGTGCCACCATGCCTGGCTGCATGAAATTCTAAAGCAGATAAAGCTAGGAAAACACTGGACAAAATGCTAAAGATTTGGAAGGACATAAAGATGAAGCCCCAGACGATTCCAGAATGGGCAGAGGATGGAAAAGGAAAAGTAGATTGGTCAGTGTAAGACTAAAGCACTGTGCTTCTGCCCGAGGCACTCACAGAAGGCACATGGAAATTAAGCACAGGCAGCAAATGACAGCTGGAAAGAAGAGAGGACCTTCCTTTTCTAGTCATCTACAGCCACGTCTGGTCTCAGAGCAGGGCACTGGTATACTTACCTTTAAACAAGCAAACACCCTTTTACCCAGAAGAGCTGGGGGACAATCAAAATAACAAATATTCTACTTTCTCAAGAGCTCTCGCATTCCTTGCATTTCTTAAGAGTTCCCGAGACATTTTCACGCTTATCAATTTATTATCCCCGCACACTCTGAAATAGGTATTATTAGCCCCTTTTTACAGATAGGAAAGCAGAAAAGTAAGGTGACTCGCCCAAAGTTAGGCAACGCTCAATTCAAGCCTCTTGATTTAAAATCAGTGCGTTTTACAGGGCACTACAGGGACGGTGGTCTACCAATGTATCTGTTGTTGGACGTGTCGCTGGTTCAAATGGAGAGACTCAAATGGAAGGGCTGCCCACGAGGTGTGGGCTGGGTACAGAGAACAAAGATCAAGCTGCCCAGAGGCCTGTAAGAGTGGGGAGCAGTTACTACCCCTAAGAGCTGATGGTGCTCCCCACTCGCTAAGTGTTGTAGTGTGAAGTCGGGCTGCTTGGCAGGAGCTGGCATGAGGAGGGAGACAGGCAGTGCCAGTGACGGGCACTGAAGTGGGGAGGAAACACCCCAACTTACCGCTCTCCAGCCCTCAGGTCTTCAGCCAGAGCCTCCCACTGGCCATCAGGAAGCCTGCCGGCATGAGGCCATCCGCATGGGCTGCCTCCCTGGGCAATGGAGTAGAATCCAGGAGAGGCGCGGTGAAGGAGCGGGGCTGTAAAAATCCAGGAGAGGCGCGGGGAAGGAGATTTGGGCTTTCACAAAACTGGAAAACCCTAAAAAATGCCTAACACAAAAATTCAGTTAAACCTAATGCGTACAGGTTCAGCCCATAGTACCTTAACTGAAGCTCTGTGGGCCAGATGTGTTCTAAGATTCGTAATATTTTGTATTCCAAGAAGAAAACCGTGGATATAAACTATATATTATGTGGCACACCCCAGCGGGGTCTAAGACAGCACTTTATAAAAAACGCAGTCACATTTATTTACTGTGAGATAAATAATAATTATAAATAACTTCTCATTAATTTAGGTCACTGATTGCTATTATGAATTTTGGTGCTAAACTTGCCCCTAAAAATTGGATATCAGAATTTTTAGGATTTTGGAAGTGTGGAGGACGGATAAGAGATTATTGACTAGTCTTCTATTTTTCAAAAGACATTCAAGGATTTCTTTTTTTTTTTTTTTAAGACAAGGTCTTTCTCTGTTACCCAGGCTGGAGTGCAGTTTGCCATCTCAGGCCTCTGCAGCGAGTCTCTGCAGTGAGGCTGTTCACTGCAGCCTCAAACTCCCGGACTCAAATGATCCTCCCACCTCAGCCTCCCAAGAAGCTTGAACTACAGACATGAGCCATCACACCTGGCTAACTTTTACAAAGTTTTTCTAGAGATGAGGCCTCAGCATGTTGCCGAGGCTGGTCTCAAACTCCTGCATTCAAGGGATCCTCCCACCTTGGCCTCCCAAAGTGCTGAGACTACAGATGTGAGCCAACACACCTGGCCTGCTATTCTAGGATTTTGTGGCATTTTATTGTCATTATTATGAACGCTGGTTGTCCCTGTATAGTCTTTCTTTTACTATCAAATTTTATATATATATACACACACACACACACTCATATATGTATATTTATATATGTATATATGTATTTTTATATATATATCCTTTTCTGAATTCCAGAAACATGGGAATTTAACTTAAATAGCTTTAAATATTATTAATTAAAAGAGGACAGCAATTTACTTTGCAAAAGGAGGATTTGTCCTGGAAGTGATTCATAGCAGCATTCCTCTAAATAATAAGCACTCTGGTAGTTACAATGTGGCTTTGTTGACTAAAAGCAGAGTTGCACACTCCTTTTCCTGTGTGGCATTGACTGCTGTGTTAATAAAGGGTGGGTCCCTGAAAGTGAAGAGAACATCTCTGGGGCTCCATCCTTCTGAAGGGTTGGCGCTCTCCGGAATGCCCAGGTGAGCAGCGTGAGGAATCGTTTCTTGGAATTCTGTGGGGACCATTCATGGTAATGGTGTTGGCAGGCATTCCTGGTCTCCAAAGCTCTGAAAACTGCAGTTCTCAGAACGACTTAACAGGAAGCCTCACCCACTAACAGAGGAAGCTGAGGAAGGAAGGAAAGATGGCAGGGCTGGGGGAGGGTCCGCCTATTGAACAATGAGCAAAGTAATGTGCCTTGGGACCAAGTCTAGGTGGCCAGAGGAAGCACCCCCAGTCACATCTTCCTCACTGCCTTCTAAGGCTCTGCGAGGTCCCTGTGTTCCTGCTGGCCCAGATCATTCCTCATTTCCCAGGTTGACTCAGAAATGTCCTTCCTCGGGACATTTATGCTCAGGGCTCTGAAACGTTCGAAGCATTTGAACCAGAGCAACTCCATCTTGAATAGGAGCTGGGTAAAATAAGGCTGAGACCTACTGGGCTGCATTCCCAGATGGTTAAGGCATTCTCAGACACAGGATGAGTTAGGAGGTTGGCACAAGATACAGGTGAAAAAGACCTTGCTAATAACACAGGTTGTGGTAAAGAAGCCGGCCAAAACCCACCAAAACCAAGATGGCGACGAGAGTGACCTCTGGTCATGCTCACTGCTACACTCCCACCAGCGCATGGCAGTTTACAAATGCCATGGCCACATCAGGGAGTTACCTCATGTGGTGTAAAAATGGGAGACATGAATAATCCACTCCTTGTTTAGCATATCATCAAGAAATAACCACAAACATGGGCAACCAACAGCCCTCGGGGCTGCTCTGCCTATGGAGTAGCCATTCTTTATTCCTTCACTTTCTTACTAAACTTCCTTTCACTTTAAGAATTCATCTTGAATGCTTTCTTGCACGAGATCCAAGAACCCTCTGTAGGGGTCTGGATCGGGACCCATTTCTGGTAACACTGTCTCTAGACTACTCTTCTCCCTGCTCCTCATCACCTCCAATTCCACTGCTCACTTATATCGTCCTTAATGACCTTCAAAGTCAATGCTCACTTCTTTCATGAGGGAGTAATTGCTGCCTTCTCTCCACTCTGACACCCACAAAGGTGGATTAGACTTTCCTCTTGATATTCATCATATCCCACCTTGTATTAGGAGAGTTGTCCTATTCCTGTCTAAAATTAAATTAAAAGTTTTGTTCATTTACTTTTTAAAAAGTTTTATAATAAATAGATTTTTTTTCACTTTAAGTTCTGGGATACACGTGCAGAATGTGCAGGTTTGTTACATAGGTATATACATGTTCCACGGTGGTTTGCTGCATCTATCAACCCATCATCTAGGTTTTAAGCCCCACATGCATTAGGTATTTCTCCTAATGCTATCCCTCCCCTAGCCCCCCATCCCCTAACAGGCCCCGGTGTGTGATGTCCCCATCTCTGTGTCCCAGTGTTCTCATTGTTCAGCTCCTACTTATAAGTGAGAACATGCAGTGTTTGGTTTTCTGTTCCTGTGTTAGTTTGTAGAGAATGATGGTTTCCAGCTTCATCCATGTCCCTGCAAAGACATGAACTCATTCTTTTTTATGGCTGCATAGTATTCCATGGTGTATATGTGCCACCTTTTCTTTATCCAGTCTATTGTTGATGGTCATTTGGATTGGTTCCAAGTCGTTGCTATTGTAAATAGTGCTGCAATAGACATACATGTGCATGTATCTTTATAGTAGAATGATTTATAATCCTTTGGGTATATACCTAGTAACGGGATTGCTGGGTCAAATGGTATTTCTTGATCTAGATCTTTGAGGGATCGCCACACTGTCTTCCACAGTGGTGGAACTAATTTATACTACTCACTTCCTTAAAAATAATTAATTCATCAAGAATTTAGCTAAAAACCTACCCCGTGTATTATGGTGCTAGGCTTGGGATTTGAAGATAGAGTTCCTGCATTCTGGAACTTACTGTCTAATGGGAGAAAATAGAGAGCATCAGAACAGAATGGCTTGATAGCACAGAAGAGGGACATGCGACCCAGCCTTGGTGTGTGCTCATAGAGGGTGGTCAGGGAAGTCTGAATCTTCAAGGACGGGGGGGAGGTGGGCTAATGAATGGTGGGAAAAGGATGCTCCTGGCATGGAGAACAGCATGGCATGGGGCAAGCAGCTGGAGGATTGGAATGTGTCCTAAGAACTGCAGTGAACTGAGTGTGGCTGCTATATGAAGGTCAAGCAAGAGTGTGGCGAAGATAGGACCAGAGAAGGGTCAAGCTGGACGGGGAGCAGAGGCCTGATCATAAAGGATCTTGCAAACCTTGCTAAAGAATGAGACAGTTTAGTCCATGGTGCCTTGAACATGACCTGGATAGATGAGGCACTCAGTTACATCACAGGTCAAGATACAATTACCTGGTATCTGAGGTTGAGTTCCCCCAGAAGCAGATTCTGAGACAAAGATTCAAGTGCAAGTAGGTTCACTGGGAGATGATCCCAAGAGCTATTGGGGGAGTGAGGGGAAACGGGTCAGGGAAAGGAAGGCAGCTGATACAGTGTGCATTGATCAGTAGGTTGCTGCTGTGAGCACCTCGGCTCAGATTGCTGGAAAACTGTAAGACATGCTTCAGAGACATCCCGCTCAAGAGTGGAGGAGCCATTGTTTGGGGGCTGCTCTCAGGGGCATTTATTCCCCATCACTGTGGCTTGCCCTGTGTGAGGGCAAGAAGGAGCCGCCAGCTGGAGAAAACCCACAGGCAGAGAGCCCTGGGTGTCTGAAGAAGCCCTGGCCCCTGGCCATGTACAAGAACAGTGAGTGATAGGGTGCGGTGGGGCTCAGCGTCTGCCACATCTGGTTATTCAGATGGAAAAATGTGGAAAAACAAGGAGGGTTTGCTCCTTGGCTCTTGCTGTGAGAGTCAGGGCTGGAAAGAGGTGGCATGCTCAAGGGGGGAACGGAAGAGAGTTTGATGAAGGGACAATTCACAGAGGTGTGGGCGGGGGAAGTACCAGAAGCTAGTTCTTCTAGGCCCCAAGAGGAGGGAACCCGGCCTTCTCATCGCTCAGGTGGGATAACTCTGAGGCTGGCTCCCCACCGTTGCCCAGCAGTCTCAGCTGAGCTGCTCAGCCATACACCTGCTCATCAGCGCACCCTGTATTGGCCACATTTGCTCCTTCCTTTTCCTGATCCACTTCCCTACTACCCTAAGTAGTCCTTCTTGGGATCCCCTCGCAATGAACCTATTTGGTGGAATAGGGTGAGAGCCGGAGTTGAGGGAAAGAGGTTGCCCGACAGGAGTGTGGTCTTAGGTAGAAAACTGCAGCCCTGCCACATTACAGCTTGTTGGCAGGAACCGAAGGCAGAAACAGTGTCCGCTCTCTTGTCCAGTCCCTCAGCCAGAGGAACTGAAAAACAGAGGCCAAGGAAGCCTAGCAACAGGGTCTGTCCCGAGAGAAGCGTCTGTCCTGAGAGAGCTCAGCTGGAGGAGAAGACACAGCACGCCCTTCTCACAGCAGTGTAGCTTTTCACCTACCCTCTTCAGACCGGCTTCTACACCGCCAGGAAACTCACCACTTCATGGCAAAGCACAACTTTACCCAACAATGCCTTTTATTTGTGAGCACCTTACCGTTTACAATCACTTTTCACTGACCCTGTACTCCTTTTGCCACAAAATAACTGATCTGCTGGGCAGAGCAGGTGCTAATATCCATCCTCTGTTGAGCCAAGAGTTCAAATCTTATCTTTGGATTCAGAGTCCAGCGTTCTCTTTGTTATATCATGTCTTCCCAAGAAACAGGAAGTCAATGCTGCTCGGCAATGACCACATTATTCATCTTTACTATGATATCTTTGAAATAGCTTAGTTGATACTTGGAGTCAGTTACCAAAGCCATAATTTCTAGAGGTCCCTCTTAGATACAAATTTCTTTTTATTTCTTTTTTTTTTCTTTGAGATGGAGTCTTGCTCTGTTGCCAGGCTGGAGTGCAGTGGCACAATCTTGGCTCACTGCAACCTCTGCCTCCCCGGTTCAAGCTATTCCCCTGCCTCAGCCTCCCGAGTAGCTGGGACTACAGGCGCCCACCACCATGCCCAGCTAATTTTTTTTTGTATTTTAGTAGAGACGGGGTTTCACCATGTTAGCCAGGATGGTCTCAATCTCCTGACCTTGTGATCCACCCACCTTGGCCTCCCAAAGTGCTGGGATTACAGGCATGAGCCACTGCACCCGGCCAGCTTCAAATTTCTTAATATAATCATGATCTGATTTAATGTGTTCATCTTAGAGGTGACCTAAAGTGGGAATATCTTAGCTCCATAACTGTGCAGTTCCATGTAAAATCTACTTACGCAGAGGGAGACTCACAGAACTAAAATCATTAGATGCCTACTACGTGCCAGGGAACTTGTGTACGTCATCACTTTGCAGATGGATAGTATCATCTGACTCCACATTCCATATTCCTCTGCTTCAATAAAGGTTGCTAATGGATTATGGCTAAGAAAATCCATGCTTGTTATTTTTAGAAACACAACAAACAAGCATAATGCACTCAGAGGAATCATTTTTTGGGTCATCAATGACGGCATGATGATGTCTCTTGCAAAAATGTGCCCTTCAGCTTTGCAGTCAGCAGTGGCTGGGAGCCGGGGCTCTGGAGCCAGACTGCCTGGCATCAGCCTCTGGTTTGTGACTTATCACTTTTTCACTGGGTAACCTCGCTTCATTCAATCTCCCGTGCCTCAGTTTCCCTGCCACCAAATTAGAGCTAATAATACTCCTTACTCGTAATAGTCATTACCCTTGTAATAAACATTGAATGAAGTTAATGGTGCCTCACATAGCATAGGCACCTCAGTAAGATCAATGGTAATGATGTTTATGTCGGCATTGTCCTATCAACCTGATACGTTCTGTAAATAAGTATGTTTTCAACCCCTGGCCTGGCCTAGAGAGTGTAGGGGGTGACCTTAAAAGGCCAAGAATCCAGGGCCTAGAGAGAGATCGACAGGGGCTGGGGGCTTTCGTGCCTGGGCAAACTGATAATGCCACATGCGGATGGGAGAGATGAACTCACCAAGCAAGCGGCACGCTGAGGGGTGGGCGGTTCTTGTCGGAAACATATTTTGGTCTGTGGTTTCTCTGAGCCATTTTTGTCTTTGCCAAATGAGCCCCTTGGGAAAACGAAGCAGCTCCATCTATATAAATAACCACCATTTGGGAGAGGAAGTGAGAGGTTTCCCTAGAGAGGGCGGGAAAGGGTTGTGGGGCTCAGTGTCAGGCCCAGCACCTGGCCCGTGGGAGACACTCAGAACTATCCAACCAGTGGATGGGTTTCAACGGCTTTGTTGTAAAAGGCCTTCTCCCCTCCTTGGACAGAGGACATTGTCTTGTTGCGGGTGGTGGCGATGGAAGCTCAGGTTCTGTTGGGCTTCACCTTGGCTGAATCAGGGCAGATACTGGTCTCCTCACCTCTAAGTTGAGGATGGGAGACTCTGGATCCCCGCTGCATCGCCTGAGAGAATGCAGGTTGCCAACACCCCTAACACACTCCGTAGTGATGCTACAGGGGAAAGCACAGGGAGAGCTCTTGCCTTTCCATGGGAGTCAGAGAGTGCGGTCGGAAGGGGGGTCTTTGATATATTCACTCACTCACTCACTCTCTCACCAGTAATTGAGTGTTATACTAGTTTCCTACGACTGCGGTAACAACTGGGTGGCTTAAACCTTCAGACATTTATTCCCTCACGGTTTTGCATTGGCAGGACCAGCCTCCCTCTGAGGCTCTGGAGAACGGCCCTTCCTTGCCTCTTTCTAGCTTCTGGCATTTACCAGCCATCTTTGGCATTCCTCAGCTTGCAGCTACTCACTTCGTTCTTGCCTCTGCCGTCACGAGTTTCTTCCCTCTGTGTCTCAGTCTCTGCATCTTCACATGACTTCCTGCAAGGACACCAGTCATTGGTTCTAAGGCCTGCTCTAATGGAGTATTACCTCTCTTCAATTGCTTCTGCAAAGAGTCTATTTCCAAATAAGGTCACATTCTACGGTTCTGTGCGGACATGAATTTGTCAGGGGGCTGGTGGGAGCACACTGTTCAACCCAGTACAGGTGACTGCTTCACGCCGGGCACCCTGCTAGCTGGCCTGGATATGAAGATGAGTAAGACCCCACAATCTGACAGTCTACCGAGGAGACGGACACATAGTGAGTCACTTTAATTCCGTGAGATTAGCATGAGCTAATATCTTGCATTTATTGAGCTTTTACTAAGTGCCTGGCACTATTCAGTGTACATTTAAACTCACAATCCTCATAGCAACCCTAGAGGTATGTACTACCATGATCCCCATTTTACAGATGAGGAGGCTGAGTTCCAGGGAGGATAAGTACCTGCCACACGTCACAGGCTTGGTCTCCGTTCCTGTGGAAGTCAGGGCAAGCTCTTCTGAGGAAGTGGCATTGGAGTAGAGACTTGGATCAGGAGAAAGCAGCAACTATAGGAATGCTGGAGGGCGGATAGGGTAGGCAAGTGTTCCAGACAGCGGCAAAAGCCATGACAAACTTGGCAGGCTTGAGTCAGGCTCAAGCTTAGCAGTCATAGGGAGGTGAAGGAGGCATCTGTGGCTGGAGCCAGTGCCAGGCAGCGGAGTGGGGTGACGTTGGAGAAGCAGAGCCTCTGAGGCCATGGTGAGGAATCTGGGTCTGATACTTTTTCTTTCCTTTTTTTTTTTTAGACCAAGTCTCACTTTGTCATCCAGGCTGGAGGGCAGTGGTGCAATCTTGGCTCACTGCAACCTCCACCTCCCAGGTTCAACCGATTTTCCTGCACGCCACTACTCCTGGCTAATTTAATTTTTGTATTTTTAGTAGAGAAAGGGTTTCACCATGTTAGCCAGGCTGGTCTTGAACTCCTGGCTTCAAGTGATCCACCCACCTCAGCCTCCCAAAGTGCTTGGATTACAGGTGTGAGCCACTGTGCCCGGCCTGATTTGTTCTGGCTGGGAATGGAGAATGGACAACCGTGGGTAAGGGTGGAGGTGGGGAGGCCAGATGGGGTCTGGGTCATCCCTAGCAGGACTTGCTGATGGATGTGAAGGGTGAAAGGGAACGAGAAAGCACTCACCTTAGGCCTGAGTGACTGGGGGATGAGGATAACCGGAGGAAGATGGGAACGATGGAGTGTGGCAGTAGGCGTGGCCTGAGGAAGGACTAAGTCAAGGACTAACTCTGTTAGGCACCCAGTCAGTGGTCCTTGAAGCCTCGGGACTGAATCTGTATGAGGATGCTCCGGCTGAGAATCCTGCTGGTACCCACGGCAGGGGCTGGGGTTCCCAAAACTGGCTGCCCAGTAGAAACCCCTGAAGAGGACATTCAAAATACAGATTCCGGGGCCTCATCCCAGACGGAAACTTAATATAGGAGAGTCCAGGAATCCGTAGTTTCAACAGGCCGAGAATGATGTAGTAATAGCTTACTTTTACTAAGCACTTCCCTTTTGGATTTTTTAAGCTCATAAGAATTCTGCGAGCTAGATCCATGTCTCCACCCATGTTACAGCTGAACACACGAAGGCTCAGGGCAGCTGGGTAATTTGCTCAAACTCGCATAGCAAGTTCCAGCATCTGTGGGAAGAGGAGCTGGGCCACGTGATCTCAAACCCTAAGCGGATTCCAGGCATCTCCTGAATCTTCAGGCTGCTTCCTTTCCACCCGGAGATTTCTTTATTGCCCGGGGCTGACTTCAGAAAAGCCATGCTCCGCTTGCTCTTCAGTCTGGGCTCCAGTATCTCAGCTGTCTGCCGATCTCCTCTTTGAGTAAATATTTAAATAGAATTTAAATTTTCCCTCTTCAACCTTTTTAAATAAAAATAAATCTTGCCTTCTGGACTGTGTCTGCCGCTTCCCGTTTATTGGAGAGCTCCATTCATCGCACACAGCGCTCAAATCACTGACACCTGCGGCCTACAGCAAGCAGATCGAGCGAGTCCTGGCAAACCCGGGCCGCCGCCTCCGCAGCTACTCCCGCCCGCCGGGTCTGCGCTGTGCAGTCCTGGGCTGCGCCGGGTGGGGTCTGGGCCTGCGGCGTGAGGGCCCCTTTCGCTTCCTGGCTCTTTGACCCTTTCATTTAGCCGAGGTCCTACTGGCTCCTTCCAGGTGAAAGGCTAGCGAGGGGCCACGGTCACCATCAGCTGGAAGCTTTTAAATAACACAGTCAGGGCCAGGCACGTGTGGCTCACGCCTGTAATCCCACCACTTTGGGAGGCCGAAGCGGGGTGGATCACCTGAGGTCAGGAGTTCAAGACCAACCTGGCCAACATGGTGGAACCCCGTCTCTACTAAAAACACAAAAATTAGCCGGATGTGGTGGTGGGAGCCTGTAATCCCAGCTACTCGGGAGGCTGAGGCAGGAAAATCACTAGAACCTGGGAGGCAGAGGTTGCGGTGAGCCAAGATCACAGCATTGCATTCCAGCCTGGGGGACACAGCGAGACTCCGTCTCAAATAAATAAATAAATAAATAAAAATTTAAAAAACAGACTCAGCTGCTTGTTTTTTGTTTTGGCTTTGGTTTTTTTCTTTATTTTTAAGGAGTTAGGTCCCTGGATCCTTGAGAGACAAATTCTCTGAGTGAGGAGGGGAGACTGCTGAGTTTGCCTGCCTATTGAATCCCATTTCGTTTCCAGAAAATTCCACGTTTCCTACCTCCATGCCCCCTCCCCCGTCCCCTTCCCTTTGCTTATAATTTAGCTGCAGTTTACCAAGACATACCAGTAGTAAAGATTCTTGTTCAGAACACCCTGCAAAATCAAAAATGTAAAAGAGACATTTCCCTCTCCTTTCCCCAGTCGTCCTCTCCCCTCCTTGTTCTGCCAGAAACCCCACCAGCTTGCCAGGAGCCACCCAGGAACAGATTTCCTCTCTAATCTGTTGCATCTGTTCACCCACTCCTACTCCCTGTTAATCCCTCCAAATGCACCGTTTGCCACAAATGGGCATGAGACAACTGGCAGCGCGACCTCGGGGCTGATTCCTGTGGCTCCAGCCACTCTCATTTGTTCTGTTTCTCTCTGAAATGCAGGGAGGCAGCCACCTCCGTTCTGCTCAGAGAAGGGACACTTGAGAACTCTAATCACAGGCCCAGTTCCAGTCTGTGAAGCCAAGCATTTGTCATTTATATGTTTGTGTTCATTGATTTTACGCTGATGATTTAGTTATATTTATCTGGGAATGGTTCCGATTCAAGCCATGGGAAAGTCAGGAGATTTGGGTGGTATTTATGGTTCAGTAATTGCCTTGTTGTGGGGCTCTGGCTCGGGAAATAAGCCTGTCGGAGCCTGCATTTCTCTATTTTGAAAACAGGGAGAAATCTTCCATGCAACAGCTATTTGTCAGGTGCACTGAAATCTCTTCATAAAAGTATTGGTTTATTTTGTTTTCTTCCTTTTCCCTTTCAGTTATTCTGTAGTACCCCCAGTGCATCCTTGGCACCCAGGAAATCTGTATAGAGAAGTGAGTACTACACCGTTAGGGATGGCATGCGTTCCCCTCAAATTCATATGTTGAAGCCCTAACCTCCAATGTGATGGTATGAAGAGGTGGGGCCTTTAGGAGAAAGTGAAATCATGAGGCTAGAGCCTTCATAAATGGGATTAGTGTCCTTATCAGAGGAACTGACACTAGAGCTTCCTGCCTCCACCGTGTGAGGATACAGTGATCCGGTAGCTACATGCAAGCCAGGAAGAGAGGCCTCACCAGAAACAAATCTGCTGGCACCTTGATCTTGGACTTGCAGCCTTTAGAACTGTGGGAAATAAGTATCTGTTATCTAAGCCACCCAGTCTATGGTATTTTGTTATAGCGGTTTGAGCTAATACATTATCATTCTAATATTTTTTCTCCATGTTAATCTATAAAGTGTATGCCATTATTTTATATTTTCTTTTTCTGTATCTTGTTTTATTCCTCTAGCACCTAATGGAATCACTTTTGTTTTTGTTTGTTTGTTTGTTTTTGACACAGGGTCTTGCTCTGTTGCCCAGGCTGGAGTGCAGTGGTGCGATCTTGGCTCACTGCCACCTCTGCCTCCCAGGTTCAAGCGACTCTTGTACCTCAGCCTCCCAAGAAGCTAGGATTACAGGCACCTGCCACCACGACCAGCTAATTTTTTTTTTTTTTTGTATTTTTAGTAGAGATGGGGTTTCACCATGTTGCCCAGGCTGGTCTCAAACTCCTGACCTCAAGTTATCTGCCCACCTCAGCCTCCCAAAGTGCTGGGATTACAAGTATCGGTCACCGTGCTGGGTCATGGAAACCACTCTTAATTCACCTGCTTCGGGTTCAATTTATACTTTTAAATGGCCACATATAACTCTGGTGCAGTTCTATTATAATTTCTTCAGCTATTCCCATGTAGACGATACTCACTCTGTTTCCTGGTTTTTTGTTTTTGTTTTTGTTTTGCCTCTGTTTACAAGGTAGTATACTTCTAAGTTTTTTGGTTTTGAAGCTTTTATTCCTATGGGATGGATTTTTAGGAGTGTGACTTAAGATGTATGTATTTTAATCATAACAAATGTGGCCAGATTTCTTTCCAAAAAGACTGCATTAATACAGTCTTTCCAATACAGTATAATAATACTGTATTTTCAATCACAAATGTACTAAAGTCCCCACATTCTCTTTAGCAGTAAAGATTATCAGTCCCTCTCATTTTTTCACCTGATCAGAGTAAATTCTTGTCTCGTTGTAACTTTACTTGGTAGCTCCCTGATTGCACATGAATTTGAACCTCTTTTCACATATGCATTGGTCACATGGATTTTTTGGTGAACTGCCTATTCATATCCTTGATTCAGTTTTCTGTCGTGGTATTTATCCCTGTCTTGTTTGTTTTGTAAGAGTTCTCTGCATATTATAGCTATTCACCCTCTGTCTGATCTCTGAGTTGACAGTCTTCCCCTGCTCCCCAAGCTAGTGTTTACCTATTGACTTAGCGTCTTAGTCCGGTTCCTATAACAAAAGATTTTAGAGCCGGTAATTTATAAACAACAGGAATTTATCGCGCACTATTCTGGAAGTGCAAAACTAAGATGCCAGCAGTTTTGGTGTTTGGTGAGGGCCTATTCCTCACAGATGACACCTTCTGTGTCCTCACATGGCAGAAGTGGTGAACACGCTCCCTCAAGCCTCTTTGATAAAGGCACTAATCCTATTCATGAGGGCAGAGCTCTCATCACCTGATCACCTCCCAAAGCCCTCACCTCTTAATACTATCACCTTGAGGATTAGGTTTCGACATATGAATTTTGGGGGGGACACTTACATTCAGATCATAGGACTTAGCCTCTGGTATCTTTTCCAAACAAAAGTTTTTCATATTTATCTGGTCAAATATGTGTATCTGTCCTTTTATAGCTTCCGAGTTTCCAATCTTAATTAAAAAGCTCTCACCCACCTTAGTTTTTTGTTTGTTTGTTTTTTCCTCTTTGAGACAGGGTCTTGCTTCATCACCCAGGCTGGAGTACAGTGGCTTGATCACTGCAACCCCAACCTCCCAGGCTCAAATGATCCTCCCACCTCAGCCTCTTCAGTAGCTGGGGCTATAGGCACCCACTACCACACCCAGGTAATTTTATTTTTTTGTAGAGATGGGGTATTTCTTTATGTTCTCCAGGCTGGAAAGGTCCATTTTAACTTTCTTCTGACTGGATAATCATTCTAGCATCTTTACTTAATACCTAATTCCTCCTCGTGGGATTAACAATATCATTTTTCCTCTTTATTTTTATTTCATTTTAGATTCAGGGGTTACATGTGCATGTCTGTTAGCTGGCATATTGCATACTAGTGGGAATTGGGCTTCTAGTGTATCCCTTACCTAAATAGCGAACATTTTACCAGATAAGTTTTATTTCAACCCTCATCCCCCCTTCTACCCTCCCCCATTTTTGAACCCCAGTGTCTATTATTTCCATCTTTGTGTTTATGTGAATCCATTGTTTAGCTCCTACTTACAAGTGAAAATGTGCAGTATTTGGTTTTCTTTTTCTGAGTTAGTTCACTTAGGATAATGGCCGTTAGCTCCATCCATGTTGCTGCAAAAGACATGATTTCATTTTTTATGGCTATCTAGTATTCCATGGTATATATTTCTTTATCCAGTCAACTGTTGATGAACACTTAGGTTGGTTCCATGACTTTGCTACTGTGAATAGTGCTGCAATGAACATATGAATGCAGGTGACTTTTTTATAATGTGGTTTCCTTTCCTTAGTCTCACTACTAGTGAGACGGCTGGGTCGAACCGCTAGTTCTGTTTTTAGTTCTTTGAGAAATCTCCATACCATTTTTCATAGGGATCGAACTAATTTACATTCCCATCATCAGTGTATAAGCATTCCCTTGTCTTCACATCCATACCAACATCTATTGCTTTTGACTTTTTAGTAATAGCCATTCTGACTGGTGTAAGATGATATCTTATTGTGGTCTTAATTTGCATTTCTCTGATAATTAGTGATGAGCATTTTTTCATGTGTTTGTTGACTGCTTGTATTTCTTCTTTTGAGAAATGTCTGCTCCTGTAGACATGGCTAGGATTGCCATTTTTAATGGGGTTGTTTGTTTTCCTCTTGTTGAGTTGTTTGAGTTCCTTGTAGATTCTGGATATTAGTCCTTTGTCAGAGGCATAATTTGCAATTACTTTTCCCAGTCTGTAGGTTGTCTATTTATCTGTTGATTATTTATTTTGTTATGCAAGAGCATTTTAGTTCAATTAAGTCCCATTCGACTATTTTTATTTTTGTCGCATTTGCTTTTAAGGTCTTCAGCATAAATTCTTTGCCTAGGCCAATGTCCAGAAGAGTTTTCCCTAAGTTTTCTTCTAGGATTTTTATAGTTTCAGGTCTTATGCTTAAGTCTTTAATATACCTTGAGTTAATTTTTATATATGGTGAGAGATAGGGATCCAGGTTCATTCTTCTGCATATGGCTAGCTAGTTTTCCCAGCACCACTCATTGACTAGGGTGTCCTTTCTCTGTTGTTTATTTTTGTTGACTTTGTTAGGGATCAGTTACATGTAGATATGTGGCTTTATTTCTGGGTTCTGTATTCTATTTCAGTAACCTATGTGTCTAATTTTGTAGCAGCACCATGCTGTTTTAGTTACTATAGTTTGGTAGCATAATTTGAAGTCAGGCAATGTGATGCCTCCAAATTTGTTCTTTTTGCTTAGGATTACTTTGGCTATTTGGGCTCTTTTTTGGTTCCCTATGAACTTTAGGATTGCTTTCTTCTAATTCTGTCAAAAATGATGTTGGTAATTTAATAGGGATTGCACTGAATCTGTAGATTGCCTTGGCAGTATAGTCATTTTAATGATATAAATTCTTCCAATCCATGAGCATGGGATGTTTTTCCACTTGTTTATATCATCAACAATTTTTTTCATCAGTGTTTTGTAGTTGTCCTTGTAGAGATCTTTCACTTCTTTAGTTAAATGTATTCCTATTTTATTCTTTTGTGGCCATTGTGGGGATTGAGTTCTTGATTTGGTTCTCAACTTGGACATTATTGATATATAGAAATGCTACTGATTTCCATATGTTGATTTTTTAACCTGAAACATTACTGAAGTTGTTTATCAAGTCTAGGAGTCTTTCGAAGGAGCCTTTAGGGTTTTCTAGGTATAGAATCCTGTCATCAGTGAACACAGATAATTTCACTTGCTCTTTTCCAATTTGGATGCCCTTTATTTCTTTCTCTTGCCTGATTGCTCTATGACTTCCAAAAATAATTTTTAAGAAATAACTTTTTTGAGGTATAATTTATATACCATAAAATTTAACTTTTGTTAAGTGATTTTAGTTAGAAGTTGATAGTTTCACAACCATCATTGCAATTCAATTTTAGAACATTTCTATCACTCCTAAAAGTTTACCTATTTACCTTCCAGTCTAGGTAATCTCAGATATGCTTTCTGTGTCTGTAAATTTGCCTTTTTCAGACATGAAAAATCATTTTTGTCCTATTTGAAACATAAATATGTCATTAGATCTGTTCAGGATTCTCTATTTTCTTTTTAAATGTTTACTTTTATTTTCATTATATTTGAGGCAGTCTTGCTCTGTTGCCCAGGCTGGAGTACAGTGGTGTAGTCATCATTCACTGCAGCCTTGGTCTCCTAAGGCTCAGGCGATTCTCCTGCCTCAGCCTCCCAAAGTGCTGAGATTACAGGCATGATTTTTTCCCATTGAGTCTTTTGTCTGTCCTTCAACTTAATAGAAATATGAGCAAAGAACATGAAGAGTTTTGGGAAAAAAAATACATTATTCTTAAAAGATACCCTCACTCCTGAGAAGTACAGATGAAAACTATGCTAAGATATAATTTTTCACCTCTTACATCAGCAGTAATCCAAAAGTTTAGTGACGCACTGTGTTGATGAGTTTTGGGTGAACACATTCTTACTCATTGCTGGTAAGAGCATAAGCCCTGGGCAATTTGGCCAAATTTCAAATGCATATTCCCAGCAGTTCTACTTTTGGAAGCTTATTCTACAGATATATTTTCATTAAGAAAAAAAAGTACATAGTTTGGAACATTGCTTTTTGCAACAAAATATTAGAAACCATGTCCTAGGGGACTAGTCAAATTATGGTATATTCATGTGATGGAGACATGAGGCTGCTATATAATAAAGGACAAGAAAGCTTTTTTTGTACTACAAATACCTTAGAGACATATTAAGCAGAAGCAAGGTTCAATGTGTACAGTGTTACCCTTTGTGTAAAAAACAATGGAAAAAAAGATTTTTGTACTCATCTGCTTGTTTAGCAAAGAAATTCTGGAGGGATACATATGGTGGTGGGTAAGATGGAACTGGGCAAATGTGGGACAAAGACAGAAGAAAAATGTTCACTGTATGTTTCTGTAACTTAACTTTAATTTTATATTAAAAATTTACCTATTCTCTCTTAGCTATCCTAGACATTTACTTTTCCACATAACTTTCAAGACAATTTTATTCAGTTCTCACCTTCCCAACACTATTGGCATTCCAATAGTAATCACATTAAACTTATATCTGAATTTTGAGAGGATCAAGTTTTAAATGACAGTCATCCCTCGTACCCAGGACTTCCTTAGGTATTCAGACTTTTCTAGAGAAGAGCCATCATGGTGGAGGAGAATAAACAGCACCAATCATCCTGTAATCATTGATTCCATTCATTCAAACATTTTTCGAGCACTTGCTATGAGCCAGGGGATACAATGGTGAACAAAACAGGCAAAAAGGTCTCTCACAGAGCTTACGTTAGAGTGAAGGCAGATAGACAGTAAGTGAATAAATAAGTTAAATCATGGTGCATTAAATGGTGATCAATATAAGGAAAAAATGAATCAGGGAATTGTAAAAGTAGCTGCCACAAGTTGGGGCAGGGGGTTTCCATTTTAAATAAGGTGATCAGGAAAGAGTTCCCTGGAAAGTGATATTTAAGCCAAGAGAAGGTGAGGGAGCAGGGCCTGTGTAGAGCCGGGAGGAACATTCCAGGAAGAGGAAAACTGGGCAAGGGCAAGCCTGCATGTGTGAGGGCAGCAGGAAGTCCAGTGTGGCTGAGCTGGAACGAGCCAGGAGAGTCCAGGTTAAGTGAGGCCTTGAGGACCAGCATATGGAGTTTGGCTTTTTCCTGAGGTGGAAGCTGCTGGAAGTTTCCGAACAGAGGCATGGCATGATCTGACTTACGGACTGAAAGGATCACTCTAGCTGGTAGCTGGAGAACAGCCGAAAGTGGCAAAGGCAGAAGCCAGGAGACGGGTTGGGAGCCCAACACAGTAATCTTGACAAGAGATGGTGGATGATGGCAACTTGGGCCAGGGATGCACCAGGGAAAATGCTGGATGTATTTGGAATGTAAAGCCAAGACAATTTTCTGACTGATCGGCTGATTTTTCATTTTTGCAGCTATATTTAATTAATTTAGTTGGTTTTTTTCTTTTACTACTGAATTACAGAACTTCAAAACAATTTTCTATGGCCTAGAATTATTTAAGTAGCATTTTAACTATCTGTTTGTAAAAGTTAAAACTCAACTATGACACCATCTGTTACTACTGTCTGTTTCAATGTTAGTTTTAAAGTCACCTTTTCCGTATTCTCTATGGTAATTAATTTTTTTTAAAAAATTCCCAGTTCTTTTCTGATTAATTTTGATATTTGGTATATTGTTTAAAAGATCATACTTTTTTGTTTTCACTTTGTATCCATTTATGACTTTTAATTTCTTCTGTAACATGGTTGTACCTCCTTTTCTATTTTTAAACTTACATGTTTTTACCCTCTTTTACCCTTGATGAAGTTCATTTAATCTATTTATCTTTTGGAAGAGTTTATTTTCATTTATTCTTTCATTATTTTTATTGGTTTATATTTCAGTAATGTTAGATTTTGTCTTATTAATTTCACCTTCTAATTTCTCCTGGCTTATTTTCTTACTTTTAAAAAATTTAATTTCAAGTTTGAAAGAATTAACGAAATAAACCTGAAAATATAAATAACAGCAATTCTTGGCTAAAATAAGAATTTTTTTCCTTAAAAGTAAATTGGGATTAGTAGGAGAGAACAGACATCAATATTTCTTTTTGCTCCTATACTATGCATCTTCCTTGTTTTTGGCAACCAAACATCAGTTTCCCTTTGAGAACATGTTCTCCTTCATCCTCAGTCTATGTGATCCCACCTCCAAGCTCAAAGTACAGGCCTGTGACTCAGTACTAGCTAATCAGGGTTCTATATCTGTCTGGGTTCAGCCAATGGACACATGACCCAAGACGGACCAATCAAATCTCTTCCCAGCGTTTGCTAGAACTCTTGGAAAGATGGTGCCTCTGTTCTTCTGAGGTTTCAAGTACTAAGAAGTAAGTTGGTCCGGAACAGTCAGAGGCTGTCTTTGTTGCCATTAGAACCAGTCTGAGAATGAAGTCTGAGAATAAAGTCAACATAGAACAGGGAGAGAAAGAGAAAGACATGGATTCTTTCTTTTTTTTTTCTTTTTTGAGACGGAGTCTCACTCTGTCTCCCAGGCTGGAGTGCCGTGGTGCGATCTCTGTTCACTGCAACCTCCGCCTCTCGGTTTCAAGCAATTCTCCTGCCTCAGCCTCCTGAGTAGCTGGGATTATGGGCGCTCATCACCATGCCCGGCTAATTTTTGTACTTTTAGTAGAGACGGAGTTTCCATGTTGGCCAGGCTGGTCTCGAACTCCTGACATTGAGTTCGGGGCTGCCCACCTTAGCCTCCCAAAGTGCTGGGATTACAGGCGTGAGCCACCACACCTGGCCAGAGATGGATTCTTAATGACATCAATTGTACAATTGGTTGTCATGTCTGGAGCTGATTCGATCCCTTTGAACTTTCTAGTTATGTGGGCAAATAAACTCCCATTTTTGTTTAGTGAGTTTGAATTTGGCTTCTGTCACACACCATAGGATGAATTTTGACTGACACAGTCCACCTGGTTCCACTTTCCATGAGAAGCGGGTCTCCTGTCAGAGACGGACTAGTCACCCCAGACATTTCAGGTTGCACCTCTCTGGCTTTCCCAGCTGCATCCCTCACTGTTCCTGACTTCCTCCTTCTTGGAAGTGCCCATCCCTTGGTCTGTTCAGCACTGCAACTTCCATATTACTTGCTTCTCCAAGTCTTCTGTCTTTTAGATGTTGGTATTTCTTTAAGAATATCGGGGGTTGGGGGGGTGTGGGGGGAAGTAACTTTTAATTAAAAGCTGGATGCAGTTTGAACTTTTGACTTGGGAGAAAGGCAGAATTGCTTAATTTTTTGGTTACAGAACCACCTCCTTAATAGGCCATTTTCCTGGAAGAACAGGAAGGCTGCAAAGAGCCCAGCCTGGCCAGGGTAGAGGAAGGAGGACAGGAAGGAGCTGTGTTCAGCGGCAGAGGCCTGGAAGGCCTGGTTGGAACCCAGCTTCTCAGATTACTGTATGCATAGCCTTTGCAGTATTGCGGGGAAATAGGACAAATAGAATATGTTTCTTCTGGGGGATCCATTTTACTCAAGGACTTGGAGAGAATAGAGTACTTATAAATTAAAACACATATTCTTCAGAATAAAAGGAAAAATTCACGTGAATCTTTAAGACTTCGAAGAACTTGTATGCGTATGCAAGTTGCTTCAGCCAATGCATCCTAGATGTTCTGGTGATATACAATTAAGATATAATTTTCCCACCTTAAGGAAGGCCTTTTCCTGACCCCGTATTTGCCTCCAGCTGGGCCTGTTTCATCAGATTCCTTTACAGCAAAACTCACTCAAAAAGTGGTGTCTAAATTTGCCATCGTCATTTCTTCTCATCCTATTCTTTCTGGAACGCACCTGATCGGTCTTTTGCTCTGATTTCACTCCTGTTAAGTCCCTAGTAGTTTCCACGTTGCCAAATCCAGGGCTCAGTTATGTGCCCTCAGCCCACTGGACAGCAGCAGAAACTGACAGAATGTATAAATCTCTTCTGGAATACTCTCTTCATTGGCTTCCAGGACCCTACATTCCGCTAGGTCTTGTCTCACAGTGGTCACCCCTTTTCAGCCTCCTTTGCTGGTTCTTCTGAATTCCCAGATCACTTAGCATGAGGGTCCTCTTGGATGGCTGCTCTGTCCACGCCCACATGCTCTGATCTGTGATCTCAGCCAGTCTCGCAGCTTTAAATATCATCTATATGCTGACAACTTCCAAATTGATAGCCCCAGCCTGGACCTTTCCCCTGATCCAACTACATACCTGACATCCTCACTTGGATGCCTAATATGCATCTCAGACTTAATACACTCAGAAAGGAAACTCACCTTCCCTCAGCAAAACTGCTCCTGTCCCAGTTCATTAAATGGCAGCTCTATCTTATCTACTGTTAGACTTCAAGCCACGAGTCATTATTGATTCTTCTTTTACTCTTATACCTTTTACTTTATACTTTATACTTTACTCTTATACTTCTTTTACTCTTATACTTTTACTCTTTTACCCTACAATCAGTCAGCAAATTGTCTTGGCTTTATGTTCCAAATATATCCAGAATTTTCCCCGGTGCCACCCTGGCCCAAGTTGCCGTCATCCATCATCTCTTGCCAAGATTACTGTGTTGGGCTCCCAACTGGTCTCCTGGCTTCTGCCTTTGCCACTTCAGGCTGTTGCCCAGCTACCAGGCAGAGTGAACCTTTCAATCCATAAATCAGATCATGCCATGCCTCTGCTCGGAACCCTGTAGTGGCTTCTACCGCGGGGAAAAGCCAGCTGGTCCTCAAGGCCTCACTGACCTGGACTCTCCTTGCTCGTTCACAGGTCAGCTCTGCGAGGGGCCTTTTTGCCTGTTTTGTTCACCATTGTATCCCCTGGCTCCTAGCAGGTGCCCGAAAAATGTTTGAATGAATGGAATCAATGATTACAGGATGAATGGTGCCGTTTATTCTCCTCCACCATGGTGGCTCCTCTCTAGAAAAGTCTGAGATTCTCTGTGGGAGGCAGCCAAGGGCCATGCAGGGTTTGAAGCAGGGAAGAGATTGGTGACAAACAGTTTTAGAGCAGTTGTTCTGGGGAGAGTGTGGAGAATGGATTTGGGAGTGCACAGAGAGGATGGAGAGAAAACTAGGGGCAGGTTGTCCAGTAGGAGGAGGTCACTGTAGTTGTCAAGAAAAGAGCTAAAGATGACCTTGGAGTTTAAGGGACAGAAAGCACTGCCAGAGAGGTACTGACATCTGGAACAGGCTCTACCCCACAGGCAGACTCAGTTATCATAAATAAATGTCAGTTTCACCTTATCATTTCCCATATAAGCAAATGATTTTAATAATTATTTGAATAGAAAAGTAAAAATACTTTTGCATAAAACCCCATTTGGCTGAAAAAAAATGTTTAAATTGTCTGTCTCATTCAGACTGTATCTCTTCGAGGAAACTGAGAGTTTTTTGCTTTTCTTCAAGAAACATAGGAAAGTACTAATAAATGGCTCAACATATTTTTCTGTAATGCCATCTCTTGCCTCCAAAATGCCAACTTTACAGCTGTACAGTAAAATTTAATATTATCTTGGTGATAATCTAAGAAATAAAACTCTGTGGCCAACTGCCTTTGCAACCCTGAAACAAAATTCTGTCTCTCTTTCTGTCTCTCAATATCTATCTATTTATGCATCCATCCATCCATCATGGTAATATCAATCACTGTTATAGCTCATCAGGTATGTTCCAGACACTGTTCTAGTTCCAGTCACATATGTGACTTCATTTAATTCTTATAACAACCTATGAGGCAGGTTAACTGCTGTAAAAAACTCACCCTAACTTCTCAGTATCTGAACACAATAAAATTTATTTTTACTCAAGTGACTGTTCAGTGGAGATGTTTGGATGGCAGCCTTTCACATGGTGATTGAGAGGCCAAGGCTCCTCTTATCTGATGGCAGCATCATCCCCTAGGGCCTCAGAGTCCTCTGAAGTAACCTCAGCCAGCAGATGGGATAAGAGAGAGTATGGAGGATCGCCCAGAACGTTTTGTTTATTATAAATTTAGAAGGTACAGGTGCAGTTTTGTTACATGGATATACTGCCTAGTGGAGCCATCACCTGAGTAGTTTACATTGTACTCATTAAGTCATTTCTCATCCCTCACCCTCCTTCCACCCTCTCACCCTTCCAAGTCTCCAATGTCTACTATTTCACGCTGTATGTCTGTGTGTACACATTATTTAGCTCCCTCTTATACCTGAGACCATGTAACATTTGAATTTTTGATTCTGGGTTATTTCACTTAAGATAATGGCCTCTAATTCCACCCATGTTTCTGCAAAAGACATGGTTTCATTATTTTTTATGGCTGCATAGTATTCCATTGTATGTATACTCCACGTTTTCTTTGTCCAATCATCCATTGACGATGAACACTTTGATTCATGACTTTGCTATGGTGCATAGTTCCGTGATAAACAAATCTTTTTGGTATAATGATTTATTTTGCCTTGGGTAGACACCCAGTAGTGAGATTACTGGATCAAATGGTAGATCTATTTTTCATTCCTTGAGACGTCCCCATACTGTTTTTCATAGAGGTTACATTAATTTACATTCTCATTAATAGTGTTTAAGCATTTCCATTTCTCTGCATCCTCACCAACATTTGTTCTATTTGACTTTTTAATAATAGCCATTCTGACTGGTGTAAGATGATATCTCACTGTAATTTTCATTTGCATTTCTCTGATGATTAGTGATGTTGAACATTTTCAAATGGTTCTTGGCTATTTGTTTGTTTTCTTTTGAAAAGTGTCTGTTCATGTCCTTTGCCTGACCCAGAAAATTTTTATGGGCCAGGTCTGGAAGTGACACATCATCCCCTCCCTACATTCTATTGGTTAGAGAATTTAATCGCACAGCAAGTCTAACTGCAAGGGAGGCTGGGCTAGAAAGAGCAGTCTGGCTGCGTGGCCAGGAATTGGTTTTAATTGGCGCTTATCAATCTCTGCCAAAGGCCAAGTACTCAATTCTACTTTACACATGGGAACACCAAGGTATAGCAGTTTAAGAAACTTGTTCAAAGTTAAATTAGCAATAAACGATGGAGCCAAGATTCAAACCCAAGCTATTAGTCTTCAAACTACAGGTTCCTTACATTACAACTACGTTGAAGATACACCAAGGTCAATTTGAGGTGACAACTACTCATCCACATAAATGAAAAAAGGAAAAAAAAGGCAACAATGACTTCCAGCCCCCTCAGGGTGCTCCCGTTTACTTGCTTACTCTCAATCTGCTGTTTCCCCTGAAATGTGCAGCCAAGAAGGCCAGTAGCTCAGCGACTCCCACCCTAAGTGCTTGAGAATTTGAGAGGCAGCATCAGGGATCCTCCAACTGCAAATACTTGTCTCTAGAGCATGTTGTCCTCTTAACAGGAAGCCAACTTGATAGGTAGAGTCATGGGGTGGGGGTAGGCTAATTGGAAGGAGGGAAGGGGCTGGTGGCACAAAGGTTTTCAAAGTGGTCCTTCTTGACACATTTAATTTCTGTCTCGGGGGCTATGTTCAGAATGTCACAGCAGATCGCTTATTGTAGGTTCTCTCATGGGGCCAGGGCAGCTGAAAGGGCCCTGATGACTTTGCTTCCTCTCTCTTCTCTCTTACCCACTGGTGGTATGGCTTTGAACAAATCACTGAATCATGCTCTTTGGGCAAAATGAGGAGTT
Source organism: Macaca fascicularis (assembly GCF_037993035.2). NCBI lineage: Eukaryota > Metazoa > Chordata > Mammalia > Primates > Cercopithecidae > Macaca > Macaca fascicularis. The sequence continues at coordinate 25,902,693 of NC_088379.1, read as the reverse complement.
TAGATGTCAAAACATAGAGAGGATCTTAGAACCAAGAGTATCTGATTAAAACTATAGGTCCTCTTTGCACAAAATGCACATACCCACCTAATTTTACAGTTTACAAACCTCCTGATGGGTATCCAGGAACCTCCCATTAAGAAGAGGTGGATTCTAGGCACTTTTCAGCTCTAATGCTCTTGCTTTCCAAAAGCAATACAGAATCGCTCCCCTTGACTCTGCTGCCTCCTATGGAAGGAAACCTTCCAGGCACCCTCTTGGTTCCTGTGTCAGCCTCCCTCTGTGGTTTGCTTGGCGATAAAGCACAGCCCCTCCCCGGAAACCAGAGCACTTGGGATCCCATAGTCACCTGGAACCGTGCCCTAAAAATCAGCTGGCAGCTGGCCTTCTGTGCAGAGGCTTGTGAAAGGGTGAGTCACAGCAGATCGCTCTTCTGATTCACAGGTAGCATTTATTTGACAAAGGAGGTTTAAGGGGCCTTGCTTTCCTTTGTACCATCTAATCTTTAAAAATCACTTGCTCCTTAACTGTCAGCCGAGAGTTTCTGTAGGCAGCAGTCTTTCAGCTGCTCCCTGGGGAGGGAGAAGAGCGCTGGCTGCCAGAGTCCTGCAGCTGTCCTGGGCACAGGAAGGCCACAGCTACTTGTAAAAGGTAAGGGGAACTATAAATACTGTAAGAAACCAGGAGCTTCCAAGTTCAAAGGAAGTCCGGATGTTGTCAAGGTCAGGCTCAGAGGAAAGGGGGTCCAGAGGGAACTTTCCTACTTCCTTCTGAACCTTCAGTAACCTCCACGAATCTCCAAGGAAAAGCCAAATCTCATGACTTGACATGAAAAGCATGTCAAGTCCTCTAAACTCAGGCTTCAATCTGCCTTTCCAGCCCCAAAAACTTGTTAGCTCTGGGAGCCCCCTCAGTGACACCAGATGCAATTCTAGCTTTTCCAGGCACACTCTCTCACAGTGCTGCCCTTTCGTCAGAGACCGCCCTTTTCCTCTTTTCCATCCGTCTCAATCCAGTCCTTCCTTCAGGCCTGGCTCTAATCCCATGTCCACCTGGAAACTTTTCTAGACCATTACTCATATTAATAAACCTAGTTTCGGACAGGCGCCGTGGCTCACGCCTGTAATCCCAGCATTTTGGGAGGCTGAGGTGGGTGGATTGCCTGAGCTCAGGAGTTTGAGAACACCCTGGGCAACATGGTGAAACTCCATCTCTATTAAAATACAAAAAATTAGCCATGTGTGGAGGCAAGTGCCTGTAATCCCAGCAACTCGGGAGGCTGAGGCATGAGAATCGCTTGAGCCTGGTATGTGGGGGTTGCAGTAAGCCAAGATTGTACCAGTGCACACCAGCTTGGCTTACAGAGTGAGATTCCATCTCAATAACAACAAAACAAAAAACAAAACCAAACAAAAACAAACTACTTCCTCTTTATTGTGTGTCTGCCATATACCAGGTGCTTCACAAGCCTTATCACATTCAATTTTCTCAACAAGCTTGCAAGGCAAGTATTATCATTCCTATTTTATAAGTGAGGTGATTGTGTTTGAAAGGGTTAATTAAATCTCCTGAGGTCATGTAGTTAGTAAATGGCAGAACAGCAACTCTTATCTAATTGACTTCAAAGATACTGTGTAATGCTGCTGCACTTATGCACCCACCCACCCATTCATCATCTGGCCATTCAGCCCCATCTGCCTGCCATCCTTCCATCCATCCATCCATCCATCCATCCATCCATCCATCCATCCATCCATCCATCCATCCATCCATTCACCCACCCACTCACCCACCCACCTATCCATCCACCTGTTCACCCTACCATCCTTTCAACTGGCCATCTACCCATTTACTTGCCCGTCCCCAGAAGTCTACATGCAGCAAGACAGCCCTCTCCCTCCTTCAAAGTCCTGTGGCACTCAGTGTTTGCAGCACCACCCCCCAATGTTGGCCCAGTGAAATACCTTTCCTTTTCTGGTTTAGGCACTTTTTTTTTTTTTTTTTGAGATGGAGTCTTGCTCTGTCACCCAGGCTGGAGTGCAATGGCGTGATCTTGGCTCACTGCAACCTCCACCTCCTGGGTTTATGCCATTCTCCTGCCTCAAGCTCCCAAGTAGCTGGGACTATAGGTGCCCACCACCACGCCCAGCTAATTTTTTTGTATTTTTAGTAGAGACGGGATTTCACCGTGTTGGCCAGGACGGTCTTGATCTGACCTGGCGATCGGCCCGCCTCAGCCTTCCAAAGTGCTGGGATTACAGGCGTGAGCCATCGCGCCCGGCTAACAGACTGGAAGCTCTAAGAACTGGGATCTGGTGTCCCTCACAAAGCCTAGCCCAGCCCTTTGGCGACATTGACTGCTCAGTGACAACTGGCTAATGACTGAGCACTCACCCTGCTTTCATTTGCAGCCACCTCCCAGGAGCAAGAGGCAAGGTGGCTGGGCTTAAACGAGGCCATTCAAGAAATGTCAGCAGATGAAGGGTCTTTTGCCAAGGTCCTGAGCCAGTGTCTCCTGGAACCCAAAGAAACCCTAATTTCAAACTCTTTCAAAATCTTTTGACAGGGACATACTGCTGTCAAGAAAATCCTGTAATGAGCGTGGAGCTTTAGCCTTGAGATTGTAATCACAGGAAATGTAGTGTTCAGTGTCCTAAGAAACCATTATTCTTTTTCTTTCCATTCTGCCTGCCTACCCCTGTGTATTACAATGGAAACCTCTGGTGGGTGGAATACAAATCCAAAATACTCTTCAATAGCAGCCAAGGTGGTATTTGTAAAAAGTTCCTAAAGACCCCTGTGCTATGTGGCACAAAGAAGAGGAATGATAAAAGCAGCAGTTGTCTGAAACCGAATCTGTTCCTATTCACACATATGAACAGACAAGCCGTTGTATTTACAGGCATCTCTACAAACACACACACACACACACAGTGTACATCTGTGTGTGCATGCATTGCTGTGGTCCCCACCCACACACTTGCCCGTCCAGATTGAGTTCTCCTTTTTCTAGTCCTGCTCACACTTTGTGCATTATTTTTGCCACACTGTACGATCTTTTGTTTACCTGAATACTTCCTCCACTAGACCAAGAACTTCTTGAGAGGAATAACTATGTCATCATCGTCATCATTGTCATTGTAGTAACAGTTAACATGTGTCACAGCTAACTATCGACATGGTTATCTTTTCTTTGTACATTGTTAGACTTCATCCTGCCAAAACAATGCTATACTCTTACAGTTCTTGGGTGCCATTTTGTTCTTTGAAGTCCTTTGCATATTTCAGCAAGGTCTATCTTAGTTTTATTTAATTTTCTTAAAGTTTTATTTAAAAAAGAAAAGCAACTATTTGGGAGGAATGTTAGGCTCTCCCTGTTTTTTCCTTTTATTGAATTTGTCATCCTAGAGACACTTTTGAATTGGATTGTAAAAACTACCAATGCCATGTCAAAATAAAAGCTAGAGTGGGTAGGGAGATAAAAAGACCTATATTTGAAATGGCTTCTAACATTTCAAAAGGCTATGTGATTTTGGGCCAGTCCCCGCACCACTCCAAGCCTCAGTTTTAACACATGTGAAGTGGTTTCTTTTGGTGGGTGGTGGGAGAACTAGGGAGGACCTAGGCCCAATGTCTAGCATGGTATGTGGCACCAAGTGGGTGTTTAATAAATTGTGGTTATTGTTACTATTATTTTCATGGTCAACACTCACCCTTTGATACTGGAGAGTAATATAAGCTAGGATTTAGTATGAATGTACGTCATGGCAGTTTTTGATTATCTGAAAATTATTAGCCAGTGCTCCCCAAGGCAGAGAACTACTTCTCTTCTCATAAATTCAGAAAGTGCTTAGTATTAGAACATGAACCTGCTCTCCAAGAGATATAAGGATACTCAAACATGTTGTCACTGGAGGCCTGAGGAGCTTTGTAGGCGGAGGAAAGCAGTAGACAGTCTTGGAAATGTCTCTTTGGTATGTCAACAGTGAGAAGAAACTGTGAGAAGATTTGGGAATGTTCATAACAAAGGTTTCTGATGGGCAGTTGGGTGGATTGCCCAGTGTTTCACCAGCCCAGCATACACTGGTAGCCTGAAGAAGCAAGGTGATGATGAGGCTAGCCATAGCCTAAGATCTGAGGCTGGGCTCCAGGGCTCCTGCCAAGTGCCTTGGGCAGTCACAAGATGGCTATGGGCCTGAGAGATAAGAGGCTGACACAATAATTTTTAATCTCTTACTGCCTTCTCAATACTGGACTTATGGAACAAAGAGATGGTAGTAAAGACCCAGTCTCCAAGATTCTTTACTAGGAGACCCACTTGGAAGAAGCCCAGGGGAATCTCCTGGGATTCTGGGTAACCCTTGCTCCAATGCTGTCAGTCACCATAGCCTTTGTCTCAGCCTGCACAGTTTCTCTACCCCTACCTTAGTGTGAACAAGTTCATTCAGGTGGTTTTGTATGCCTGGGAAGGATGAAGAAGTTTTTATTGAGGGTGAAAAACTGGAGAGGCAATTTGAAGCCAAAGGCATTGCGTGGCCAAAAATCTCAACAAGATTAGCACACAGGCTCCCAGGAGGATGGAGGATAAATTCAACTCTGACCTGGTTCCCTGGTGACCAAGAAAGAAACTTGAAGGGAGAGTTCTGGAGATGGCAACCACCAGAGGCACCTCTGGTCCATTCCCAATGTTTTGAATTTAGAGAACATACTTGGGTGCTGCTCATACTTTCCCTAAGATGCATGGTGGCCTAAGATGCATGGTTGCCAGGCATTGTAGGGGAAGTATGAGCAGCACATGTTTCTCCAAATTCAAAACCATGAAGAGTATTTCTTCTCAGTTGATTAATCCCCACCCCCATCTTCCTGTCTTATATCTCCCCCATCTAGCTATTATTTTGATACTGTATTGCCAATCTTTACACTTCAGTTCAAAAAGTATGCCCCTTTTATTTCTCAGAGATGACAAGTTCTTTTGCATAAAAGTGGAAAAATAGGATTGGCTAATATTTCTACCAAATAGCTTTTTTTTTTTTTTTTTTTTAATAAATGTGCTTTTTATCTTGGAATAAGACATTCCAAATTGTTCTGATTATTCTGTTCAAAATGTTTGAATGTTCGAAACGTTTTTCAGGAGACCTTCAATCTGAAACCAAACATTTTCCCTCATTCGTTTCAATAGGTGTTTCTCTAACATATGGCAAGCCATTGTCACTGATGAGCGTTTAGAATTAATCACTCCTCATGCCTTTAATTAAATCTTCAAGTTGGAAACTATGAGATACTTTATTCAAAATACCCAAAGAAAAAATGAGCAGGCTTCATTTCTTGTTGTAACAATGCCAGTTTTCCATAATCTGACCTTCACGTGACACCAGTGGACCAGAACCTTTCTTCAAAGCAGTGTATGTATTTTTATAGCCTAGATGCTCAAGATGACGACAGGGGATTATCTTCGGTCATTAAAGATGTTGGAACATTCTTTATTACAGATGGAAAAAATAGCCCCGCGGTTAGTTATGATCTATGCTTGAAGCTGATTTGAGTTGTCTTTTGTTGTCACAAGGTGTGGACTCCAGCTGTGGATTGTACAGGATTAGTACCTACGTTCTTCAGGAACAATATTTAAAAGCAGATTAGATACGTGACTCATACATTCGGCAGTCGTATTTTGCAGTAAATTGAGAGTCATGTTTGATCATAAAAAATTCAAATATACTTACAAAGAGAAAACGATCTGTATTCTCTTTCATGAGCAAGCTGTTTTTTTTTTCGTTGTTGTTTTTCCAAGGAAAATTTTTGGATACATTGCTTTTGGGATATATAGTATGCTATATTTTCTTATTCCACACTCTTTTGTCTGTTTTATTAAAAAAAAGTCAATGTAGTTTTTAATCCATACATCCTTTTCTTCTAGAATATGAATAAATAAATGGTTACAAGAAACACTGGCATAGCCACAAGATGCCAATGTCAAAAGCAATCTAGTTTGACAGTAAAGCTTTTGGTTTAAGCTTTGTCTCTTAAGCACAGAATGTACAATGCTAAATTTAAGACAAAGATGCAAAACTACATGTAATTAAGAGTCTAATTCCAGCTTTGACGTGACGTTTGGCTGCTGACAACTTTCAAGCCCTGCGACTGTCCTTTCCTTTTGTTTCCACATCTGGACAAGCTGATGAGAAAACCCCAGTGCACCAGTGAGAAGTTCAAACCATGCAATGTCCAGTCTGTGTGCAGGAGCCCTCCACTCAGTCCCACACTTTAACTGCAATAAAAACCCCAAGCTAGGCCGGGCACGGTGGCTCACGCCTGTAATCCCAGCACTTTGGGAGGCCAAGGCAGAAGGATCACGAGGTCAGGAGATCGAGACCTTCCTGGCTAACACAGTGAAACCCCGTCTCTACTAAAAATACAAAAAAAAAAATTAGCCAGGTGTGGTGGCGGGCACCTGTAGTCCCAGCTACTTGGGAGGCTGAGGCAGGAGAATGGCGTGAACCTGGGAGGTGGAGCTTGCAGTGAGCCAAGATGGTGCCACCGCACTCCAGCCTGGGAGACAGAGCGAGACTCCGTCTCAAAACAAAACAAAACAAAACAAAACAAAACACCAAGCTAGTCTCCTTTCCCTGCTTTCTTAAGCCATTTATGGACTTCCTTAGGATCCTACTCTGCTCTTTCTAGAAAGCCTCATTATGTAAGAAACCTTTCCATACCCTCTTGTTATGTATGTGTGGCATCATCAGTTTTGACATCTGAACCAAATTTTGGGTTGAGGGGAGTCCATCCTGCCTCTGCAGGGTGATAAAACAGTAGAGTGTGATTTCATTAAAACATCTTAAATATATATACATATCAATCATTACACATGTGAGCAGGAAGAACAGCCACGAAGAAATACACTAAAATATTCACAGTGATTATCTGGGCAGTAGGATATGGGTGCTTGCTTTCCTCTTCATGTTTCTCTGTATTTTCTAAAATTTCTGCTATAGAGGTACATTTTTTTATAAGCAGAAAGCAATGTAACATGGAAGTGACTAAAAAATGTTCTGCCTTAAGAAAAAAGAATTAAAATGCTCAACTCATTTTTATTAGTTTTTAAACACTTGCGTAATCCTGAATTACAAATACAAAAAAAAAATCAACCTTACATGATCTATTCTTCCTCTCTCTTATAAAGAAAATGAAGGAAACCTAAGGAGAAGCTAAGTTTCACTTTTTAGTAAAGTTGTAATCTAATCTTTGAAAGTATTTGGATGTAAGTCAGCATGGGAAAACATACTTCTGCTAAAAATACCATTATCCTCAGGACTTAAAGGCTGAACCAAACTCATTTAAACCTAGAACCACTTAAAATGTTAATTAAAAAGGTATTAACGTCAGCATCCTGCATGTGGCCATTCCCTGTCTTGCAGATTTTTACCCTAGGAACACTAGGTCCTATTCTGTAAATTTCCTTTTAGATAGATCAGGGTGGCGAAAAGACAGAAACTATGTGGGCCAGACACACATGACCTCCCAGTAGAAGAGGTTTTATTTTCCCCATCTTAGAGGTGAGAGAACTGACATCCAAGGTGACATCACTAGGAAGCTGCAGAGAACCAGGCAAGCTGACTTGAAAGCCTCACTTTGTTACCCAGCCCCGCTTACCTCTAGAGAACCCCAATTCAACCTGATTTAAAGGGGCTCCACAAATAATGATTGGATAAGAGCAATGGTCCTCAAACTTGGACTTGCACCAGAATCACCTAGACAGCTGGTGAGACACAGAATTCTGTATTCCAGCCCCAGAGATTCTGATTCATTAGGTCTGGGATGGTGTCTGACAATTATCTCTAACATTTCCCAGGTGATGCTGATGCTGCTTCCCAGGGACCACACTGAAAACCAGTGAGTGACAGCAAGAACCTCTGGGCTTTCCAAGGCAGGCAGTTCAAGACCCGGATCCTAGAGGCCCGAAGTATTTATCTAATTTATTTGATGCTTAGGGCTGCCGGAGGGCCTGTGTAGTCGCTGTGCCTTCCCGTCTCAGACAGCACATCTTCACACATCAGAACTTCCCTTCAAAGGTGCTAGGCTTACTCCATTGTCCTCTATTGGCTAGTTAGCTACCCCTTTGGTGAAGTTTTACCAGGTCAATGACTCACTTGAGGGCCAGGAAATATCTTCTCTCGTTTCAGCCCTCAAAAACCTACATAGAAATAGTACTCTCAAGGGAGGTGTTATAAGGCTGGGGAAAGTGAAGAGAGGAACTTAAGTCTACTCAGACCAGTCGCAGGAGACCAGAGGCCTGTCCCAAGGACAGAAACAGATTGCAGTGTGGGTACTTGGCTACTTGCTAGCTGGGACACTGGTCTTGGGCAGTTTGTTGAGCCACCTTATCTGGGAAATGAAGCTTTTCCTTGGCTGTCCTTTGGGAAACAATGAGGATTAATTATCGTCTGATGCTGTTAGTATGGAGGAGAAACCTGCTCAGTCTCTGAGCCACATTGCCTCTTTCAGTTCCCAGAGTAGCTTTCCCTAAATGGTTGGAAACTGTAAGGAAATTAAAGAGAGTTTCAAGAAACTGGGTGAAAAATGTTATTCCAGAGGGTAAAAAGGTTATGTTCTGACGACCAGTTTTAGTTGGCATGTGGTAAGATGCCTTCTTAAGTAGTGCTTAGGAAAATGTCATTGAATAAGCCCCAAATAAATGTGGGATGATCCCAATTTAGAAACTGAGAATTTAAGAATCTTCTACTTGGCTGCGTTCGTGTTGAATATCTTAAGGTCTCAGTTTTTCCCTTCCCTTTCTGTTCTTTCCTGTCAAACCTAGAGAAAGTGAGTAAGTTTGCTCTTCTGCAGAGCTTAACTTTTGGCCCAGTGGAATTCTGGGTAAGTGTTCCGCCATCTCAGAAATGGCCAGCTAAGGCTGCTGGGGATTCCTTAGCCCTGGCACGTCCAGAGGGAAGCCCTTACCTAGCTACACCAGCAAGATTTCCCACTCGGCCACAGGCCAGGGGATGAGTCAAAACTCTGGGCTGCAGCCAAACCCAGCGTGGACCTGCCACCACACTCAGCAAGTCCCACACAACCTGCTGACGACAGTTGCTTAGGTCTTGCCAAGGGAACAATATGTAAATTCTAAGCTGGAGTGAGAGTAGTGCATGTCTGCATGTTCAGTCCTGCCAAGCTATCAGACCACATCTTGCATGTCATGAATGGATCTGTGACGAAAAACAAATCAAGTTCCATCATGCCATATCTCTTAGGGACCCATCCCCAGGGCCCTTCTTATTCCACTGGATCTTAAGATCCTCTGTATTATGGCCTGAGATTTTGCAGTTTTGACTTAGTCCAAAACCCAAGTAAGCACCTAGCAGACCAAGCAAGTGCCCCAGGTGGTGCTGGGAAGCCTGGAAACAGGAACCCGGGGAAAAGAAAGTGAAGGACTCGGGGAAAGAAAGGTAGACAGATGGTGAAGGCACAGGCAATGAGAAAAAAGTGTGTGTTTGCAAGAAGTCTTGCCTTGGGGCTGCAAGCAGCAACCTGATCCCAACTGTCTGGCACGCCTAGGTGGGTATGCCCAGCACCAGGTGTGAAGTAACCTGGAGAGCCTTGTAAGAGCCTGCAGCATCTCCACCCCTTCTCCCAGAGTTCCTTTTTTGCTCTTAGGTGCAGTTAGAAGGCCAGGACTGTGCCTTAGAGCTTTCCTTGATTAGATGCTATTTGTATTTATTGATATTGTTGAAGGAGGCTCCTGGTAGTTTCATTTTACTCCAGAAACTCTTAGGAGCAGCAGAAACTACCATTTGAGAACGTGTTAGAAATGCCGAATCTCAGGTCCCACACTAGATCTACTGAATCAGCATGTGAAGATGAGAAGCTCCCAGCATTCTTGGGAACATGAAGGACTAACCGTACTGTTTTAAGACCTAGCTCCCAAACATGGCTATACTTTGGATCACTTGGGGAGTTTTAACATATGCTAGGCTCCACCCCCAGACATTCTGATTTGATTTAATTGATAGGGGTTGTGGCTTGGGTATCAGGACTTAAAAATGATTCCAAGGGATATCAGTATGCCATAAAGTTTGAGAATTATAGCCTAAAATACCTTTAGATTTTTCTCGAGACCAGTGTTTCTTAAATGGTGATGGGGATTGAAATAACCTGGAGATCTTATAAAAATTCACAATCTCATTCAGTAGGACTGGAGCAACTGAGATTCTTCAGTTCTAATGGGGTTTCTGATAATGCCAATGATGCTGGTCCAAGGGCTAGATTTTGAGAAGCAAGACTGTAAGGCATATGAGAGTGACCATCTGAAGGAAAGGCAGTGAAATAAACTCAGGAAAAAAGGAGCCAGGCGGCAGGGTAATATGGAAAAAAGACCTCAAGATTCATGGTTGAGTAGACCTCGGTTCTGGTTCTTCCCCTACCACCTGTGGAATCTTGAACAAATTACATAATCTTTCCTTTCCTTTTTCCTTCCTTCTTCCCTTCCCCCTCCCCTCCCCGTCTCTTTCCTTTCCTTCCTCTCTCTCCCTCCACACCTCCCATCTCTCCCTCCGCTCCCCTTCCCTTCTTTTTCTCTTACAGGGCCCTGCTCTGTTGCCCAGGTTGAGGCGCAACTGCCTCTTCAGCCTCATGGGTTCAAGCAATCCCCCGACCTCAGCCTCTTCAGTAGCTTGGACCACAGGCACGTACGACCACGACCTGTTAATTTCTTGTAGAGACAGAGTCTCATTGTTTCCAAGGCTAGTCTTGAACTCCTGGGCTCCAGCGATCCTCACACCCCGGCCTTTCAAAGTGCTGAGATTACAGGCATGAGCTACCATGTCCAGACAAAAAAAAAAAAAAAAAAAATCTATCTGATTATCAGTGTCCTCAATTTAAAAATGGGGGTAAGAGGCCAAGAGCAGTGGTTCAGACCCGTAATCCCAGCACTTTGGCAGGCCGAGGCTGGTGGATCACTTGAGGCCAGGAGTTAGAGACCAGCCTGGCTAACATTGCAAAACCCTGTCTCTATTAAAAAGTACAAAAATTAGCCAGTTGTGGTGGTACACGCCTGTAATCCCAGCAATCCCAGCTACTTCAGAGGCTGAGGCACAAGAATCACCTGAACCCAGGAGGCAGAGGTTACAGTGAGCCAAGATCGTGCCACTGCACTCCAGCCTGAGAGGCAGAGAGAGGCTCTGTCTAAACAAACAAACAAAACCAAAACCAACCAACCAACCTAACAAACAAACAGGCCCAGTGCGGTGGCTCACGCCTGTAATCCCAGCACTTTGGAAGGCCAAGATGGCCAGATCACCTCAGGTCAGGAGTTCGAGACCAGCTTGACCAATATGATGAAACCCCGCCTCTACTAAAAATACAAAAATTAGTTGGGCATGGTGGTGGGCGCCTGTAATCCCAGCTACTCAGGAAGCTGAGACAGGAAAATCGCCTGAACCCAGGAGGCAGAGGTTGCAGTGAACCAAAATTTCACCATTGCACTCCAGCCTGGACAACAAGAGCAAAACTCCGTCCAAAAAAAAAAAAAAAAAAAAAAGAGAGAGAGAGAGAGAGAGATGCCTAATAGAACTATGTAAAGATATAAAGTGGCCTTTCCCAGCATTTCCTGTAGAATAACACCAAAACAAGTAAATAAAATAAATTCTACAACTATAGTTCTACAAACTATAATTCAATAAAACGTTCTTGAAATAAACAAATTTGAAATTACATGTTGAAAGTGTACACAATGAACCTCAAAATATGAACACAAAACAACAAACAGAAAGATACATTTTAGTTATTACTTGGCTTGAAGGAAAGGAAAAAAAATCCTTAGAAAATCTAGGCAAAAACACCAAGTGATTTATACGGGAAAGAAAATTAGATGACCATCTAATCTTAAGCCAGAGAAAAACAGAATAACATATTTAAGATACACAAAGAAAGAAAATGTGAGCCAAGGATTTTACATGTAACTAAACTTACTTTCAAGAAAGAGTACATGCAAGCTGTTATCGACATATAAACTTAAGAGATTATTTTCTCCCTTAAGCCCTTCTTGAGGTATCTAAATAGAAAACAAGCTTCAGACAACCAAAATGACTGGGATGACATTGATGTAAGTAATGATGGTGGGTATTCAATATAATTACTTGTAGAAGTAAGACTAAGGGGTTAAACGGACTAGGATACAGTCTGCTCTGGCTATATGCTCTGACAATGTAGACATAGTGCAAAACTGGGAAGAACATATGATAGAGACATTTACAAACTCTTCTGTTGGGGTGAGTTTTGTTATCTTAAGACTATTATATGTGAATTGTTGGGTAAAGCAAATGAATGATTATAGATATTTTACCCCATCACCTCTTGTATTCTTGAAAACTATGATTATCAGTATGCAGAAAAAATTATATATATATATATGAAAGCTTAAGTAAAAATATAAAGTCTGTATTTGAATTTGAAATTGCCTCTGAGCACCTGAAAAGGCCTAATAACAATGACCAACCTACTAGCAATGATTAGCCCTAAGAATCAGATTGTGGCCTTAAAATATTGTTTACTACTAAAAGATACCATGACTTATTCGAGAATTGACTAATTTCAGGTTTTGGGTAGAAAGCGTAAAAGATAATCTTGGAACATCTTGTCATACCAGATGGCAAGTAAGCTTTCAATGACGACTAGAGTCATGACAAAAAAAACTTTACTCCTTGAAGTGGCTGTCACTGACTGAAGATGGGGAAGCTTGAACCTCAATAAGGATAAAAACTGCACTGGAATGAAATCCATAACATATCATGTTTAACTGCATAAGTTCACAATGATATTAAAAAAAAAAACTGACCACCTTTGAAGAAGAATAAGAAACCAACTCATTGTCTTGGAAACTGTCAATAAAGGAAAAGCCCTTTATTTGTCAGGATTAAGCAAATCCTGGCTTTCCTGTATGTACTCGTCTTAGTCCATGTTGTTCTGCTATAACAGGATACCTGAGACTGGGTAATTTATAAAGAACAGAAATGTATAGTTCTGGAGGCTGGGAAATTCAATATCAAGGTGTTGGCATTTGGAGAGGACCTTTTTGCTATGTCATCTGATGGTGGAAGGGCAAAGAGTACTCACCCCAAAAGCCCTTTTAGTAAGGCAATAAACCCATACATGAAGCTGGAGCCCTCATAGCGTAATCATCTCTTAAAGTCCCCACCTCTCATACCATTATATTGACAATTATATTTCTTTCTTTTGAGACAGAGTCTTGCTCTGTTGCCCAGGCTGCAGTGTGGTAACACAATCACAGCCCACTGCAGTCTCCACTTCCTGCACTCAAGTGATCTTCCCACCTTAGCCTCCTGAGTAGCAAGGACCATAGGCGTGTGACACTATGTCTGGTTAATTTTTAAAAGTGTTTTGTAGAGACAGGGTCTCACTATGTTGCCCAGGGTGGTCTCAAACTCCTGGGCTCAAGTGTATCTCCTGCCTTAGCCTCCCAAAGTGCTGGGATTACAGGTGTAAGCCACTGCACCTGGCCTGGCAATTAAATTTCAACATGAGTTTTGGAGGGTACAAGCATTCAAATCATAGCAGTACTGTCCTAAATTATTAAAATGCAATTGACCAGTTCACAATACTAACATACTAAAAGAGAAAACTTATATGGTTATCTCAATGGATACAGAAAAGTCATTTTTACAAAATTCAACCTTAGTTCCTAAAAAACAAAAAACAAACAAAAAAAAACTCTCAGCAAACTTGGAATAGAAAGGAAATTCCTTAACCTTACAAAAGATTGAAGCCTGCTGCTCATATGTAATGGAGAAAGAATAAGTGCTTTCCTTCTTAGATTAAGAACTTGTGAGGGATGTCACTCTTACAGTGCCTACTCAATGTTTTCTTGGAACTTTTAGCAATGCAAAAAGATAAGAACAAAACAAAAGGCATTGATATTGGAAAGGAAGCAGTAAAATTGCCTTTATCGACAGACAATATTACCGTTTATGTAGAAAATGTTAGATAATCTACAAAAAAAACTACTAGAACTAATAAGTAAGTTTATCAAGGTTTCTGGTTATAAGATCAATATACTAAAATCAATTGTATTTCTATAGAACAATCCAAAATTGAAATTAAACAACAGCACTTATAATAGCATCAAAAATATGAAACCCAGGGAAAATTCTGACAAGGGATGTTCAAGACCAGTACATTGACAACAAATGCAGAGATATACCATGACAACATTGCTAAGTGAAATGGAAAAAGACCTAAATAGAGAGACATACCATGTTCATGGATTGGAAGAGTCAGTATTGTTAAACTGTTTAGACTTTCTTGTGGAGATTGACAAACTGCTTCTATAATCACATGTCAAAAGCTGAGCTAAGAGAGTGCTGATCCAGGAATCAGAATGGCTGATTAAGGCAAAAAAACTAAAATGAAAGTAAGAGTCAAGCCTTTAGTCACTTGCTGTACTATGATAGTATAAGCAGTATGCCACCTCCCTTTCATTTATTTTCCCTGAAAAACAGCTCTGGTTGAGGATCAGGTGGATCAGTGCAGTTGTGGGGAATGGTCTCAATGCCAAAGGAGCCCTGCCCTACAAAAGGCTCCTGATGTATTATGGACCTGGGGACCAGGAGGTGAGAGAAGGGAAGGGGTAGGAGAAAAAAAATACCAAGTATTGGGTTAGTGTGGAGAAAAGCATCAAGTGTCCCCTCCTCTTCCTACCTAGATAAGGAGATCTTAGCAGAGGCACCTGAGGAAGGCCTCTGCTAAGAAAACCCCTGCAGAAGGCCTCTGCTAAGAAAACCCCTGCAGAAGGCTTCTAATAAAGAGGCCTCCAGGCAACATGCTACCCAACTTCAAACTATACTACAAGACTACAGTAACCAAAACCGCATAGTACTGGTACAAGAACAGACACATAGAACAATGGAACAGAATAGAGAACTCAGAAATAAGGCCACACACCTACAAACCATCTTATGTTTGACAAACCTGACAAAAACGAGGAATGGGGAAAAGATTCCCTATTTAATAAATGGTGCTGGGAAAACTGGCTAGCCATATGCAGAAAACTGAAACTGGACTCCTTCCTTACACCTTATATAAAAATTAACTCAAGATGGATTAAAGACCTAAATGTAAAACCCAAAACTATAAAAACCCTAGAAGAAAATCTAGGCAATACCATTCAGGAAATAGGCATGGGCAAAGATTTTCATGACAAAAATGTCAAAAGCAATTACAACAAAAGCAAAAATTGACAAATAGGATCTAATTAAACAAAGACCTTCTGCACAGCAAAATAAACTATTATTAGAGTGAACAGACATCCTACAGATTGGGAGAAAATTTTTGCAATCTATCCATCTGACAAAGGTCTAATATCCAGAATCTACAAGAAACACAAACAAATTTACAAGAAAACAAACAAACACACCCATTTAAAAAGTGGGCAAAGGACATAAACAGATACTCCTCAGAAGAAGACATACATGTGGCAAACAAACATCAAATAAAGCTCAACATCACTGATCATTAGAGAAATGCTAATCAAAACCACAATGAGATACCATCTCATGCTAGTCAGAATGGTGACTATTAAAACATCAAAAGTAACTGATGCTGGTGAGGTTGTGGAGAAATAGGAATGCTTTTACACTGTTGATGGCAGTGTAAATTAGCTCATCCATTGCAGAAGACAGTGTGGTGATTCCTCAAAGACCCAGAGACAGAGATACCATTTGACCTAGCAATACCATTACTGGGTATATACCCAAAGGATATTATCTTTCTATAATAAAGATACATTCATGCATACGTTCATTGCAGCACTATTTACAATAGCAAAGACGTGGAATGAAACTAAATGTCCATTAATGATAGACTGGATAAAGAAAGAGTGGCACATATATGCCATGGAATACTATGCAGCCATAAAAAGGAATGAGATCATGTCCTTTGAAGGGACATGAATGGAGTTGGAAGCCATTATTCTTAGCAAACTAATGAAGGAAAAAAAAAAACCAAACACCGCAGGTTCTAATAAGTGGGAACTGAACAGTGAAAACACATGGACACATAGCAGGGAGCAACACACACTGGGGTCTGTCGCGGGTCGGGGAGGAGGGAGGGAGAGCATCAGGAAGAACAGCTAATGAACGCTGGGCTTAAAACCTAGGTGATGGGATGATCTGTGCAACAAACCACCATGGCAGACACTTACCTATGTAACAAACATCACATCCTGCACATGTATCCCTGAACTTAAAATAAAAGTTGAAGGAAAAAAAAGATGACTCCCCTGTAAGAAAAAATAAAGAGGACTCCAAATGGAGGTACTTAGGTGAGGAATGCAGACATGTGTAAGAGCATGGTCAGCCAGATGGGCCTGAGTCTGTGACTGCAAGTCCCTTCAGGGACTGCAATGCTCTGGCTGTGCACCAAGTCTGATGTGGGGGTAGTCAGCTTCCTCCTTTGAGACCTACAAGGTAAAGCCTTTGTAATTGCCTATAGTAGGACCTGAAAAATCACATGTAGACTTTGGCCAGGAGCCAGACTCCTTAATAAAGAGATGCAGAGAATCCACAATAGCCAAAACTACTCAAAAAAAAAAAAAAAAAAAAAAAAAAAAAAAAAAAAAAAAAGAAAGTTGGAGGGCTAAAACTACCTTATGTCAAATTCACAGGCATGAAGTTGTCCATAGTATTTCCTGCAGTTTATTATCTCTCTCATTTCTGATATTGGTAATATTTCTCTTTTCTCTTTTTTCCCCTGATCAGTCTGGATAGAGGTTTACTAATTATACTGACTGCATTGAAGAACCGAATTTTTGTTTTAATGACAAAAATTTTGTTTTTGTTTCTATTTCATTGACTTCTGCTCTGATCTTTATTATTTCCTTTATTCTACTTACTTTTGGGTTTAATTTTCTCACTTTTTTCTAGTTTGAAAAATGTGATAAGAACACTTAACAGGAGACATACCCTTTGAACAAAATTTTAAGTGTATGATACAGTATTTTTGACTATAGCACAATGTTGTGCAGCAGATCTCTTGAACTTATTTATCTTGCATAACTGAAACTTTATACTATTGAAAAACAACTCTTCATTTCACCCTCCCCCATCCCTGGCAACCACCACTCTGCTTCTGAATTTGACTATTTTAGATACCTTATATAAGTGGAATCATGCAGTCTTTCTGTGACTGGCTTATTTCACATAGTGTAATGTCATCAAGGTTTACTCATGTCACAGATGGCAGGATTTTCTTCCTTTTTAAGGCTGAATAATATTCCACTGTATGTATATACTACCTTTCTTTATCTATTCATCCATTTAAGTTGTTTCCATATCTTGGCTATTAGGAATAATGTTTCAGTGAATACGAATGTTCCAATCTCCTTGAGATCCTGATTTCAGTTCTTTTGGATAAATATCCATAAGTGAGATTGCTGGATCATATGATAGTTCTATTTTAACTTTTTGAGGAACCTCCATACTGTTTTCCAAACAGCTGCACCATTTTACATTCCTACGAACAGTGTACAAGGGTTCCGGTTTCTCCACATCATTGCCAACACTAATCTTTTTTTTTTTTTTTTTTTTTTTTGATAATAGACACCTTGACAAGTAGAAGGAGACATCTCATTGTGGTTTTAATTTGCATTTCCCTGATGATTAGTGATGCTGAGTGTCTTCATATGTCTGTTGACCATTTGTATGTCTTCTAGTTTTTAATAGAAACCAAGATCATTGATGTGAGATCTTTCCCCTTTTCTCTAATAATATAGGTATTTATAGTAGAAATTTCCTAGTAAATACTGCTTTGACTGAATTTCAAAAATTTTGATGTTTTATTTCCATTTTCATTCAGTTCAAAATACTTTCGAGCTTCTCTTTTGATTTATTCCTTGACCTATGGGTTATTTAGCAATCTGTTAGTATTCTCAATAGTTCAAAATTTTTCCAGATATCTTTGTTATCAATTTCTAATATTACTCATTGTAATCAGAGCACACAGTTTATATGGCTTGAATCATTGTAAAATTGTTGAGACCTGTTGTGTGGCCCCAAATATGTTCTATACTCATAGAAGTTCTGTCTGCGCTTGAGATTAATGTATATTTTGCTGTTGTTGGGTGGGGTGTTCTATAAATGTAGTTAGATTTAGTTGGTTAATAATGTTATTCTTCTGTATCTAAGATTAGTCAGATTTTAACACCCCTTTATCAATTATTGGTGGAATAGGTAGAACAATCTAGAAGAAATAAGAACTACAGATTTTTCTATTTACTCATTCCACCAATAATTGATAAAGGGTTGTTGAAATCTGACTAATTGTAGATGTGTCTCTTTTTCCTTGCACTTCTATCAGTTTTGCTCCATATATTTAGAAACTCTTATGTGCATAAATGTTTAGGACTATGCCTTCTTGATGAATTCACCTTTAACATGATAATGCTTGCTGCTTTGAAATCTCTCTGGCTTACTTTTGCTTAGTGGTAGCATGATCTTCTCTCACCCTTTTACTTTTAACCTCATTGTGCCTTTATATTAAAATGGGTTTCTTGAAGGGAGATTATAGTTAGGTCTCATCTTTTTTAACCCAATCTGACAATCTCTGCCTTTTAATTGAAATTTTTGTATTTAGGTTTTTTATTTAATGTGATTATTGATATGGTTGAGTTTTAATCTACCATGGTGGTTTTTTTTCTATTTTCTCCGTCTATTTTTTGTTTCCTTTTTATTCTTTTTACACCATCTTTTGAAAACATGTTTTTATGATTCCATTTTATCTCCTTTAGTAGTTGTAACTCTTTGTTGTTTTATTTTAGTGGTTATTTGAAGATTTAAAAAATATACATCTTTAACTTATCACAGTCTACCTTCAAGTGGTATACCATGCATATATAGAATAAGAACCTTATGTCCAGACTTGGTGTCCCATGCCTGTAATCCCAGCACTTCTGGAGGCTGAGGAGGCTGGATTGCTTGAGCTCAGAAGTTCAAGACCAGCCTGGGCAACATGGTGAAACACTGTCTCTACAAAAAATTACAAAAATTAGCCAGGTGTGGTGGCGGGCACCTGTAGTCCCAGCTACTCCTTGGGAGGCTCAGGTGGGAGGATTGCTTGAGTTCAGGAGGTTGAAGCTGCAGTGAGCTGAGATCACACCACTGCACTCCAGGCTGGGTGCAAGAGAAAGACCCTGTCTCAAAAAAAAAAAAAAAAAAAAAGAACCTTAAACTATATATTTACATTTGTAATCCTACTTGCTGTTGTGCTATTGTCATACATTTTACTTGTACTTCTACATAAATCTCATGATTTATTATTCTTGCTTTACAATGTTTATTTTTTAAATAGATTTAAATAATAAGAAAAAAGCCTTTCTATTTACCCGCATGGTTATTATTTCTAGTGCTCTTCATTCTTTTATGTAAATACAAATTTCCTTTTAGAGCTATTTTTCTTTTGCTTGAAGGGCCTTGTTTACCATTTCTTTTGAGGCATGTCTGCTGGCAAAGATTTCTTTCAGCTGTTGTAGGTGTGAAAATCTTTATTTCATATTCATTTTTGAAAGATGTTTTCACTGGATAAAGAATTCTAGATTGACAACATTTTTCTTCCAGTGCTTTAAAGACACTGGTCTACTATCTTCTAGCTTGTAATATGTTGTCATCCTTAACCTTGTTCCTCTCTACGGGACAGGACTTCTTGGGCTGCTTTTAAGATTTTCTCTTCATAACTAGTTTTAGCCAAATTTATTATCATGTATCTTCTTGTAACTTTCTTCATGTTTCTTCTGCTTGGGGCTTGTTGATCTTCTTGGACATGAGGGTTTTAATTTTCATCAAATTTAGAACATTTTTGCCATTACTTTTTGAGATCTCCTCCTCTGTTTTCTTTGGAGATTTCAATTACAAGTATATTATGGTTGCTTGAAGGCAACATACAGCTAATTGACTATCTTTTTATTATTTTATTTTTAGTTTTTAACTCTCTGTGTTTCATTTTGGATAGTTTATATTGCAGTATTTCACGATTCACTAATCTTTTCTTCCAAAATGTCTAATTGGCTGTTAAAATAAGCAGTTCCTTTTCATCTTGGACACTATTTTTTAAATCTAGAAGCTTTTTAATATCTTCCATGTCTCTACTTAACAAGGCCAATTTTTCCTCTGTCTTTAACAAATAGGACAATGTTATAAAAAGTAATGTTCTTGTTTATACATTTTATCATCTGTGTCATTTACAGTCCCTTTTATTAATTTTGTTCCCATCATGAGTCTAATTTTCCTACTTCTTTGCATGTCTGGTAATTTTTTATCAAACGCCAAGTATTATACATTTTACTTTGTTTGAGTGCTGGATATATTTGTATTCTTATAGCCTTGAGCTGTGCTGGGATGGGGTTAAGTTACTTGGCAGTCATTTAATCCTCCTGAGCCTTGCTTTTAAGCTTTGCTAGGTAGGAACAGAAGAGCATCTAGTTTAGAATTAATATTCCTTCCTGAGGCAAAACCTTTTTGAGTATTCTACCCATGAATGCTGGTAGGAACAGCCACTCTTCCTGGCCTGTGTGAGCTCAAGAGATTACTCCCCCTAATCCTTCTGAGTAATTCTCTTTCAGCCTTGGATAGGTTCCTCATGTGCATGTTCTGAGGAAAGCTCCCAGTGAAAAGTTGAGGGGATCTTTTGCAGATGCTTAGAGTTCCCTCTCTGTGCATCTCTCTCCTCTCTGGCACTCTGTCTTGTGAACTCTTGTCTTGGCCTCCTGGAACTCCCAATCCCATTTCTTCAACTCAGCAAGAAAACCAGGTTCCTCCTGGGTTCCTCCTTTTTATGTTGCATCATGGAAACTTTCCACAGGCAGCAAGTAGGGAAACTGTAAGGGTCACTGTCCTTAGTGCTTGATGTCCCATATCTTGAGAACTATTATTTTGTATAGTCTATATTTTGAGTTGTTTCAGATGAAGGGTAAATGGGTAAATTTGATTCTGGTTACTTCATTGTTTTAATCGGTGCAGGCTGCTATAACAAAATTTAGCAGCAGGGTGGCTTAAACTACAGAAATTTATTTTTCATAGTCTGGAGGCTGGGAAGTCCAAGATAAATGTGCCAGCGAGGTAAACTTTATTCTGAGATCTCTAGTCTTGCCTTATAGTGTTGCCATCTTGTTGTGTGCTCACATGACTTCTTTGTGTGTGAGAAGAGTGAGAGGGGAGACAGCTATGTTCCATCATGGTGGCTCTAACTTGATGACTTGATTACCTCTCAAAGGCCCTGTTTTCTATACCATCACACTGGAGGTTAGGGCTTCAACATATGACTTTTGGGAGTGGGGCACAAACACTCAGTCCATCTCGGACAGAAATCTATTCAAATGGTGTTTTGAGGAAGAAGACTATCTCTGTAAGATATTAATAGTTTGTGTATATGCAGTGTTGAGAAACTGTGGGATAAATAGAGTTATTCAGGTTGTTTATTGCAGGAATTCTCAGAGTCTATAATGGACTAATATGCAGTATAAATCTCCATGAGGAAAATACAGCATAAGACATTTCATTTATTTATTTTTTATTAATCAGTTGACTGAGATAGAGTCTCACTCTGTCACCCAGGCTGCAGTGCAGTGGCATGACCATGGCTCATTACAGCCTTGTACTCCTGGGCTCAAGCAACCCCCCTGCCTCAACCTCTCAAAGTGTTAGGATTACAGACATGAGCCCCCATGCCTGGCCTCCCAGATTTATTGTTCATGAAACCCTAAAAATGGCAGAGCACTTTTGATGGGTCTTATTGTTCTGAGCTTGCTATCTTATGCATTACTACATACCTATTAATTGTATGTCCCTTGATGATAACAATGGATTCCTTCTTCTTAGTAAAGTGCTTAGATTAAGTATTCTACATGCATTATCTCATTTAATCTTTAGAGTAACCAGCCCTATTGGTACTGATTTACATTTTATAGATGAAGAGATCAAGGCTTAAAGGTTAAGTAATATTACCAAGGTCACACAGCTAGTAAATAGTGGAGCTGGGATTCAAGTCCATGCCTGGTAGAATCTAAACAAAAAATATGGGTATATTGTGAAAATATTAGTTTGCAACAGTAGTGACTATTCCTTCTGTCTCCAGGCCAGGTGTTACTAATATGCATAGTTCTCTACAAAGCATGGGTGTAGAAACTCTCCCCTTCCCTTTCAACTACCTCCCTCACATGGCGTAGGTGTCTGGTGGTTGCCTAGGAGTGGAGAAAGACCTGAGAATCTGGGAGGTGTTCTCACACAGTGGTTGCATATTTACATTGGTAAGAGAAGTCTGGAAGGTCAAGCAAGGTGTTGTTCCTATTCTCTGGCTGAGGCCACTGACCTTGTCTTAGGGCTGAAACACTGCGTTGGCCTTCTGTTGAGGAGAGTGTAGGTCCTGTTCCTCATACAGTGCTCCATTACAACATTTCTGTATTTGGCCACCAGCCTGGCATTATTCAGACCTCTGACAGAGTTGGGAAGCACTCTCAGGGTGAAGTTCTATTTGTCATCCTCAGACTTAAATCTTTCTTTCCAGACATGTATTCAGTTCTTCTCATTTTCTTTAGGCTCTCACGCATGAAATACTCATTCATCTACTTTTCTCCTACACTAGGGGAGGAGGTCCATCAACATAAAAAATAATATGCCTCTCTCTCTGTATCTGTGTCTTTCACATACACTCTTCCCACCTCCCCCCCATGGGTCAGTCCATCACCCAAGTCTTGGCAGAGTATCATGCGTGTGTTATGGGTGCAAATTAACTTGTATATAGAAAATAATTTGTTGCTTTATATTTCAAGAAAACTTTGGAGTGATTCCACTTACAAAGGAGGAATTATTTTGTCTGAAGATAATCCCTCCCCATGCCAGGAGTAAGTAGAAACAACAAACAGGCAGAAGTCAGAAGGGAAGAGAGGAGAACCAAATTCACAAGATGAGAAAAAATAGGTGAGTCACCAAACTAGTGTAGTGATAGAGCAGAGACTACCACACTCCTGCTGTCTAAGAAGCAACTGACTTTGATTAGACCATGTCAGGCTTCCTGAGGCAGTAGGTGCCCCTCCCCAGAGACAAATGATCTAGACCACAGCAGTAGAGTTTATTGCTCAGTCACCCCTGAGGAGACGGTTCATCTACACATCCCCGTTTATTCCACTCCTTATCAGAACTTACTCTCCAGGCATCAGTTACCTAAAAATTTTCTTCCCTTAATCTGACCTAATTTGCTCCCCACCTCCCTCATCCCCAAATTCCCCTTCTTAATAAACCATTCCCCCCTACCTCTTTGGAATTCCTAACCCCCAATATGAGTTCAATAAAATCCTGGGGTTTTCCGTATCTTTTCTGGAGATCTATTCCCAGTCTCAACTAAAAGCAGGCTATATCTTGGGGACGTGGTTTCTCTGAAGCCCTTTCAAACTTTTTTTCTCTCCTCCCCCAAAGTGCTTCAGCACCAACCTTACTCCTCAATGCCAATTTTAGAGTGTTATTCCTCCTTCCTTCTTGCAAACCCCTTCTGCTCCTTTGAGGCTCACGCCATCTGGTTCTACTACTCTTCCCCCTCCATGCTGCTGTCACCTACTAGTAGTCTCTGGGTCTTTCCTCCTCATTCTCAGGGAAGTGAGCTCGCAACTCAGTTTTCTTCTTTATCCCTACCCTACTCCTGTTGTCCTCTGTGGCTTCAGCATGTATGCTAATGATTCATCTAACACCATTTTTTACTACCTCATATTGTCAATGATATTTTCTTCTGCCCTATTTCAGCTATCCATATGCCTTACATTTTTGCATCAATAAAAATGGCACCATCTCCAACATTTCAAATGCAAATATCACATTCTGACTACCC
Source organism: Macaca fascicularis (assembly GCF_037993035.2). Classification (NCBI taxonomy): domain Eukaryota; kingdom Metazoa; phylum Chordata; class Mammalia; order Primates; family Cercopithecidae; genus Macaca; species Macaca fascicularis. The sequence continues at coordinate 25,878,819 of NC_088379.1, read as the reverse complement.
ATATGAACCTTCCAGGTTATGTGCCTTCAAAATTACCCTTCTCTCAGAAGTGCTTTTATTTTTTTTGTTGTAACCTTTAATCCATCCACCCCTCTTTATCCATACCTATCACCAACCCCTCCTTACCTTTTATTTCTCTTCTTTTCTAGTTTATATTCCATGACCCATCATTATAGGTTCTTCCTTGCAAACCTCAACTTCTTTGTTCTGTTGAATGAGATTTGGAGTCCAATAAACAGCACTCTTCTTCCTGCCTGAGTTCAGCAGTACTTGAGAGAGAAAATTAAAATCTAGGCTGGTGAAAGCAGATGAAGATGATATATCATCTTTCTTACTGCTAAAGTTAATCCCAAGGAATGTGACTTAGTTTTACAGCAAGGACTTTTAAAAACTGAGTTAGTCACGGGCTCCTTGGCTTTTAAAAACTGAGTTAGACACAGACTCCTGAACGCTACAGCCATCTTCTCCCCCACCCCCAATTCCGTACCATGGGATCTAGACTCTGTAAAGCTCAGGGAATACAGGAGCAGTGCAGAACAGTTCACTGTGGGCAGCTGGATTCCGTGAAAAAGATAAGAGAAGGAGGTTGGCTTTAAATGCCCACTGTCATATCCCGACCTCATCAATAATATAATTCATCCTTCTCCAGGGGAGGAGGGAGTGAGGGCCAGCTATCAGCCAAAATATTACATTGATAAATATCTTAAAATACTTCTTAAACTTATTAAAAAAATAAATACATTTCATTTAAAATTAGGTGAGCTGTAACACTTTTATATTTGATTGCAAGTTCTAGTCAGCAAATAAGAAATGACAGACAACAGGCATACATATTTGAAAGAAGCAAAATTGCCTATTTATAGATAACATACTGTACATCACCTAGGGACGCTGCAACAAAGGATAGTAGGAGTAGTAAGTTCAGCAAAGTCTTAGGACACAAGGTCAATTACACCAGCGAGCTCCTTCCACACAGAAGAAAACATTAGGACTCGGTGATATACTACCCCGAACACCCCTCTTCCTCCATTACACTTGCCCAACTTTCTGTGGTCTTTTCCCTGTCAGCACCAGAGCAGTAGAAGTTAGTATTCAAGATACTTTTATGTATTTTATCTTACTTGTGTAGACCCAGAAAATCTGAGACAGATCTCAGTTAATTTAGAAAGTTTATTTTGTCAAGGTTGAGGATGCGTGCCCTTGACACAGCCTCAGGAAGTCCTGAGGACATGTGCCCAAGGTTGTTGGGATGCAGCTTGGTTTTATACATTTTAGGGAGGCATGCTTCATCAATCAAGTACATTTAAGAAAGACATTGGGCCGGGCGTGGTGGCTCACACCTGTAATCCCAGCACTTTGGGAGGCCCAGGCAGGCAGATCACGAGGTCAGGAGATCGAGAACATCCTGGCTAACATGGTGAAACCCTGTCTCTATTAAAAATACAAAAAATGGCCGAGACGGGCGGATCACGAGGTCAGGAGATCGAGACCATCCTGGCTAACACGGTGAAACCCCGTCTCTACTAAAAAATACAAAAACCTAGCCGGGCGAGGTGGCGGGCGTCTGTAGTCCCAGCTACTCGGGAGGCTGAGGCAGGAGAATGGCGTGAACCCGGGAGGCGGAGCTTGCAGTGAGCTGAGATCCGGTCACTGCACTCCAGCCTGGGCGACAGAGCGAGACTCTGTCTCAACAACAACAACAAAAAAATACAAAAAATGTAGCCGGGTGTGGTGGCGGGGGCGCACGGGTTGTCCCAGCTACTTGGGAGGCCGAGGCATGAGAATGGTGCGAACCCTGGAGGCAGAGCTTGCAGTGAGCCGAGATTGCACCACTGCACTCCAGCCTAGGTGGCAGAGCGAGACTCTGTCTCAAAATAAAAAAAAGAAAGAAAGACATTGGTTTGGTCCAGAAAGGCAGGACAACTCAGGCGGGGAGGTTTCAAGGCTATAGGTAAATTTAAACATTTCCTGGTTGACAATTGGTTGAGTTTGTCTAAAAACCTGGGATCAATAGAAAGGAATGTTTGGAGACCAAAGTTTTGTCATGCAGATAAAGCTTTTAGCTAGTGGGCTTCAGGGAGAACAGGCTGTAAAATGTTTCTCATCAAAAGTCTGTGTTGATTTTAATGCTGGAGAGGTATAGTGAGGCATGTCTGACCCCCACTTCCCTTTATGGCCTGAACCAGTCTTTCAGGTTAAATTTTAAGAGCCCTGGCTGAAGAGGAAGTCCATTTAGATGGTTGGGAGGTCTTAGAATTTTATTTTTGGCTTACATTCGAAATTACCACACAAGAGAAATTAGACAGGTAGAATCACCTATTTTATAAAAAGGGTTATTAAAACAATGTGAACTTATTATTTTAATATGTTACGGTTAATACAGTAAACTTCATTTAGCTGAGAGGAGATGGATTGTCTCTTATTGCTGTCACAAACTATGACCCACATAGGAGCTTAAAACAATACAACATTATTATCTTACAGTTCTGGAGGTCAAAAGTCCTACAATCAAGGTGTCAGTAGGGATACATTCCTTCTGGAGGGTCACATGGAGACTCCATTTCCTTCCAGCTTCTAGAGGCTGCCTGTATTTCTTGGCTCATGGACTCTCCCTCCATTTTTAAAGCCAGCTGTGTGACACCTTCAAATCCCTCCGTGACTCATACCCTTCTGTTTCTCTGTTTCATTTTCAATTGTAAGAACACTTGTCATTACATTGGGCCCGCCTGATAATCCAGGATAATCTCCCCATCTCAAAATTGTTAATAACATCAACAATTCCCTTTTGCTGGTAAGGAAACATATACAGCGTTTTCAGGAATTAGAACTGAATATCTTTGAGGAATCATTATTTTTCCTATCACAGGAAGGATGGCGCCATTACTTTAAGAAAGAAGTGCTAAGATTCTATTGTCATAGGGGGTACTGTCTCTTACCACATTTGATACTGAAAAAGCAATCACATGAATACCTGTATACATTGAAGGCCCAGCACAGTACCTTGCTCTGAGTAAGTATTCAATGTTTGTTGAGTAAGTATATGTACACCATATACCTAAGAAAAAAAGTTTTAAGGATAAAGAATAGTTGAATAAGTAATTAAAAACCATTTTCTAATTAATATGACAAAGGCATTGATAATACCTGAAGCCAACTGTTTAAGTTAAAAGGATAATTTTAAGAAGCCATGTGAATGATCAGCAACATAAAACTTAACCTATCTTCTCTGTATTTCAATATTGCTCCCCACTTCCTTCTGAATCCGTCTCACTTTCCCCTACTGTTTTATTTATTTATTTATTTATTTTGAGACAGAGTTTCACTCTGTCCCTCAGGTCGAAGTGTGGTGGCACAACCTCAGCTCACTGTAACCTTCATCTCCCAGGTTCAAGTGATTCTCCTGCCTCAGCCTCCCGAGTAGCTGGGATTACAGGCATGTGCCACCATACCCAGCTAATTTTTTTTTTTTTTGTATTTTTAGTAGAGACGGGGTTTCACCATGTTGGCCAGACTGGTCTCGAGCTCCTGATCTCAAGTGATCTGCCCACCTTGGCCTCCCAAAGTGCTGAGATTACAGGCGTGAGCCACCGTGCCCATCCTCCCCCATTGTTTTATACCTAAATTGGCCAAACTATTGTTTATAAATATTGAAAAATATTTGTTACACTTATTCAAGAAATAAGTACATTTCCTTTAAAATTAGGTGAGCTGCAACACTTCTGTATTCAATTGCAAGTTCTAGTCAGTGAATAAGGAAAGAAAAAGAGTATACGTATTTGAAAGAAACAAACCAAATTTTATTTATTTATGGATGACATACTGTATATATGGAAAATTCCAGGGAGGCTACAAAAAAGGATAGTAGAAGTAGTAAGCTTAGCAAGGTCTCAGGATGCAAGGTCAATATAAAATATCAATTGCATTTACATCTTAATAACAAAAGATTGGAAATTAAAATAAAAATACCATTATTTAAATACAATAGCATCAAAAAATGTGAAAGAAGTAGGGATAATTTTAACAAAATATGTGAAAGAATTGTACACTGAAAACTACAAAAGATTACTTTTGTAGTAATCTTTTGTAAAATTAAAGCAGATCTAAATAAATAGAGAGATACACCATGTTTATGGATTGGAGGACTCAGCATTGTTAAAGATATCAATTATTTCCAGACTGATCTATTAAGCCAATGCTATCTGAATAAAAATCAAAGCAGACTTTTTACTTCTTTTGGTGCAGATTAAAAAGTTCTTTAGAAATACGAAGAAGCTAGAATGGCCAAATAATTTTAACATACGTGAATAAAGTTAGAAGACTTACACTACCTGATTTCAAGATTTACTATAAAACTACAAAAATCAAGAGAGTGCAATATTGAAATTAAGTTAGACAAAAATTCATGAACAGAATAGAGGGTCCAGAAACCAGCCCATATACATAATCAGTTAATTTTATACAAAGGTAGTGATGTAAAAGGGAAAAGACAGTCTCTTCACAAATGGCTTATATTCATGTGCAAAAACAAAACCTCAACCCTTAACTTGCACCATACACAAAAATTAACTTGGAAAAAAAGGGATCATAAACCTAAATGTATCAGTTAATCTTTAAAGTTTCTAGAAAAAAACATAGGGAAAACAAATCTTTGTGACTTTGACTTAAGCAAAGATTTCTTGGAGAGAAAGCAAAAAATATAAACCATAAAAGAAAAAAACAGATAAATTGAACCTCAACAAAATTAAAACCTTTTCTCTTTAAAAGACAATTAAGAATATTAACTATCTCATAGTTAAGAAAATTAACTCTCCTATAGGCTGGGAGAAAATTTTGCAAATCATATGCTGCATCCAGAATAAGGACTCCTTACAACTTTGTTTTGAGACAAGGTCTCACTCTGACATCCAGGCTGGAATGCAGTGGCGGGATCACAGCTCACTGCAGCCTTAACTTCTAGCCTCAAACTATCCTTCCACTTCAGCATCCCATCCCCACCCCCAGTAGCTGAAATTACAGGTGTGCGCCACCATGACTGGTTAATTTTTTTGTATTTTTTTTGTAGGGACGTGGTTTTATCATGTTGCCCAAGCTGGTCTTGAACTCCTGGGCTCAAGCCATCTGCCTGCCTTGGCCTTCCAAAGTGCTGGGATTATAGGTGTAAGCCACCACACCCAGCCTATAACTTAGTAAGATCATTGATTTAAAATGGATAAAAGATTTGAACAGATACTTTACAAAAGAATATGTATAAATGGCAAATAAGTATGAAAATATGCTCAATATCATTAGGAAAATACAAATTAAAACCACTTATTAGAATGACTAATATGACAACACCAAGTGTTGGTAGTAAGAATACGAACTCATATACTGTTGGTGGCAATGTAAAACAGTAGAACCACTTCAGAAGAGTGTGGAGGCCTCCTTCTAAGTTAAACACGTGCTTACACATAACCCAGAAATCCTACTCCTAAGGTATTAACCCCAGAAATATTAAGATATATGTCCACATGAAGGCTTGTGCACAAATGTTTATAGTAGCTGTATCCATAATACACCCAAACTGAAAACACCATGAATGTACATTAACAATGGTAAATAAACAAATTGTGAAATACTCATACAATGAAATCCTAGGCAGTAATAAAAAGGAATGAACTACTGATCACATAATATGGATGAATCTCAAAACATGCTGAGCAAAAGAAGCCAGACACAAAAAAGTACATATGGATGATTCCATTTACATGAAACTCTCGAAAAGATGAATCTAATCTTTACGGACAGAAGCAGATGAGTGGTTGGAGTGTGTATGGGGTGTGTACTCATCCACTCCAAGTGGATGAGTGTGTATGGGGGATTGGATGGGGAGGGGCACAAAAGGAACTATTTTGGGTGATGGAAATGTTCTATACCTTGATGTGGTGGTGGTGACATGGGTATATACATTTGTTAAGCCTTATAGAACTGTACACTTAGAATGCATTTTATTTTACATAAAATATACATATAATTTTATTGTACATTAAATTATACCTTAATAAAGTTAACTTAAATGAAAAAAAAGAGTGACAGAACCATTTCATTTTTCCCTCTGAAAATATTCCTTCCTTTTGGACTTCCAAAGGCAACTCCACAAGTCAACTTGGTGGGTAAAATAGCTGTGTGACACTGGATAGGCAAATTCCTTTATCAGTAAAATTAGTGAATTAGAATAGATGACTTCATTTTGTTCATTCAATAAACATTTACTAAAGCCTATTATGGGGCAAACACAATGCTAGATTCTAGAGATATATGGCTGAAAAAGAATCCAATTTTGTCCTCAAGGAGTCACAGTACAGTGGGAGTGAGGACAATCTAACTTGATTATAATACATCTCATGTATATGTAGGGATTGAGGATTCATAAGAGAAGCAGTCTTCCCTGATGATGTAACACCTGAGATGCGTTTTGATGTACAAGTAAGAGTTAGGTAAAGAGGGAAGAGAAGGCATTCTAAGCAGAGGAAGCCATAAGGGCAAAGGGCCAAAGGCAAAATATGTACCTTGTATTAGATACTTCGAGTAGTTCAGTAGGTCTGAAATATACAATTTATCCTTGTAAGGTCATGGTTGTGTCTTGATTAGAAGAAGTTAAAATATATACTACTCTAGTTTGAGCAGTGTGTAGACAGGAGTTCTATACCAAATAATGATACCCCTATTATTGTGCATCACCTAAAAGGAAAATAACTGCCATCAATTACGATCCTTTTTGTTGCGAAGAAAATCCTTTGGGTCTTGTAAAAAAAACAGTTCAGAGGTAGACTGGTGCAGCACGATCTGGGGATCAACAAGGCCAAATGTGCAGCTTTTCCTTCTCTCCATTCCTAGACTGCAGCAGCTACACACCCTACATTCTTTCTTTTTCATATCTAGCTTCCCTGAAAGATTAAACCAAAGCTTCCTAATTAAGTTTCACTAACTCCCATTGGTCTCAGATTTTGCATTGGTCCTGAAGCAATCCCCTTGGCCAGAGGAACAATACATGGTGACTACTTGGCTAGGACCCAGAGGTCCTGGGGATGCAAGTCAGCCTCACCTGATGCACATGGGGAAGGGGTAGATCGCTAAAGAAAAATCAGAGCATTTGTGGAAGAAGGAAGACTAGATACAAAGGAGAAATTATGTTTTATAGAAAACAGATCCCAACAATTTCTGAGTAGGTCAAGGGATACAGACATATATGGACAAATTTCTGCTTGCATCTTCCACATTTAGGACAGACAAGTCAATGAAAACTGCCTTCAGAATAAAGTAACAAAATCAGAACAAATATCCAAAAAGCTATCAGTTAATACTATAAGCATCACATGAGTGGATGAACAGTTTTATGAGAACAAGGAGAAGGGCATAATTAATTTAATTTACAGGTTCCATGGTATCTTCACAACAGAGAAAAATTTTTGAGGGAGGCCTTGAGAAATGGAGAAGATTTTGGCAGAAACAAAATGAAGAGCCATATCTGGTTGAGAATCAGCATGGAACCCAGTGAGGCTGAAGTACAGGGTAATGGGTCACTGTGGGAACATAAGAATGAAAAGGCCAAGCGATGAAAACTTTTTCCTGTTATGCTACAGAGCCTAGCCTTTATCCTTTAGGCAATGAGAAGTTGTTGAGTTTTTGAAGCATAGAAGTGGCACAATCAAATCTGCATTCAGAGAACTATAGGACTAGACTAGACTAGACAAGAAGGAAGGAGATAAATCTGCGGGGAGAGATAAAGCTAAATTCTGAAATAGAAGGCTGAGACAACTCAAGCTTAATGGTCTGTATTTTCCCTGCAAAATAGGAGGAGAGAGCACATACTGAGTGTGGGGTGTTGCGAAGTTAAGACAAGCTGGAAATTTCAATTAGCCAGAACACTGCATTACCAGAGCATTCTCAACAAAACCATTATTCAATAAACTCTTCCATACTATAAAGTCATAACGTATCACATTAGCGGGTGAACTGACATCCTGAAGAACCGCCTATTAGGGTACACCAATGCCAGTGTATCACTATTCACTCCAATCTTTGTAATCACTGGCAGAAGAGTTGTGAAGGGGGTGTCAGGGGTTGGGAGGAGATGGCACAGGAGGATGCAAGAGAAAGGAAGTCAAATGAGGGAGCCTAAGGAGGCGTGGTTAAAGATGGAGTGGACAGGTCTGGCGTGGTCACTCACGCCTGTAATCCCAGCACTTTGGGAGGCTGAGGCGGGTGGATCACTTGAGGTCAGGAGTTCGAGACCTGGCTGGCTGACATGGTGAAAACCCGTCTCTACTAAAAATACAAAAAATTAGCCAGGTGTTATGGCGCATGCCTGTAGTCCCAGCTACTTGTGAGGCTGAGGCAGGAGAGTCACTTGAACCCAGGAGGTGGAGGTTTCAGTGAGCCGAGATCATATCACTGCACTCCAGCCTGGGTGACAGAGCCAGACTGCGTCAAAAAAAAAAAAAAAGTGTGGGTAAGGCAGCCCGATGACCCTCAGTGCAGTGTTTTAACAAGCAGCCAAGAGCAGTGCTTGGCAGAGAGGGGTCTGGGGAAGCAGCAAAGTGGGTGGTTATCAACCAAGTCTGGCTTTGGGATTCAGATTTAGAGCTACTGCCTAGAGCCACCTGTTTCAAATGAAAGGATCTGCTATGGCATGGTCCATTCATTTTTACAGACAGAGTCTTAAATTATCAGGTTAAATGATAGAAATGCTAATGAAATTGTGCAGTCTTCATCTATCATCTTCTACTACTTGTCCTTAAAACGTCATATACAAACTAAGTACCAACAATATCCTTCATTTCCTTGGTGCTTTGCAGTTTTAAAAATTACTTTCAAATATAGTATTTTCTTATTTGGTCCTACAGGTCCTTACCTACCTGTAAGGTAAATGGAGCAGATACAATAATTTCCTACCATTTGTTACCAGTCCCTCAACCCCAATTACAGGTAAGAGAGCTTAAATTATCTAGGAATTTACAGGAGGACCAAAATTCCCCCATCTGAGGACCAGAATTCTCCAGTCTAGTGTACTAGACTATTACATTGCCTCTTTTAAAAAAGCTAATGCATATTCTCCTAAAGAAAAAAGTCAAAGATGGGCATATCTGTATGCACGTGAACCAGATCATTTAAAACTCACTCTCTTCCTAATATTTAGCCATTTTCTGAGTAGATAATAGTCATGGGTGTGTGCTTTTCCTGTCAATTAATGTACATTCAGAAACAAAGAATGGCAAAGCATAGGATTATAACTGCATCACCTTCAAAAGCAATAAAATGGGGTTTATTAAGAATCAATCATGGAATAAATTGTTATTCAGCTCTTAGGAAATCAACAAGCATTTTTCCTAATATATACTGCCAAAAGAAAAGATTCATAAAATACATTTGGGTAAAAATAAAATTCTAGGCAATCAATAAGAGTATCAATCTACTGATTTAGTTTTAGTGAAGTGATCAGCATCTTAAATTTGACACTAAAATCAAAGGACAATAGCTTTCGGACTTTTTCGCCCACATACTTTTTCCTCCATATTACAGAAATGGTAGGTCTTTGGGAAGTAATACAAAATAAGACCCTTCACGTATAATAAAGCCCAAAATAAGGCTGATGCCTTGCATAATGTCTGCAGTTTAGAATGAATGCCTGCTACCTACTTTTAATCTCTCTCAGGGGCTCTGCCCCAGAAGTATACCTTGTGAAACCAAGCTTCAGCAAAAGTGAATGTGGTTTTGACTCCTCATTCTCTTGGGTGTCTTCCTTGCATAGTTACAAAGTAACAGAAGCTGGCAACAGGCCTTGGCAATGTCAAGTCTTCTAAGCAAGAGAAGGAAGGTTGAGAAGTGAAAAGGGATCAACTATAATTTTCTGACTTTCAGAGAGTCAAGCATAAAATATTGCTAGACGGAGACAACTGTATTCGACCTTCCCCAGTAGAGATGTTTAAAGAGAGAAATAAAATGGAGAGAAATGTAGAAAATCCCTGGGGTGTAAAAAGTTGCTTAAAACATCATTTAAGCAACTTTTGAATTCCTATTTAAAAACATTATCTTTTTCAAGTGTTCTCACACCCTACTCCACCCCTGGCTCTGAGTGAAGAGCAATTTATGAGACAAAACAATACATTATCTAGAGATAAATTTATAAACTGACATAAAAGAATTATCCAAGAAGCTACATTACCTCTTGAAGTTTATTACAGTATCTTTAGTTCTTATTGCATATATTATTACATGCCATTTACAAGTCAGGATTATATATATATTATAATATTATATATATAATGCTCAATTTAGCAGAAGTTGTGTTTATTGCTTCTCTCTTGAAAATCAGCAGCATGCGATGCAATATTTGGTGCAGAGTTATTGTTTCAAAAAGTGAGAAACTACTTAGGTTTAACTGAAGAGGGAACATGATCTTTATTGGCTTATATGCAAAGTTTCATTTTGGTTTTATGCAGAGTTTGCATAGTTCATGATTTGTTTCTAATGAAAAACTAGATGTGTTGTCAGTGACTGTGAAGAAGATCAGGTGACAGTAGCAAACAGAAAAATTTGAAGAAGAGGCATTACTTTTAAAGTAGAAAGGTCAGCAAGAACTGCCTGAAACAAAAAATAAAAAGAATTATTAATAGCAAAGCGAAGTCTATGAGATAAGGTAAACATAATTACTATGTAATTTTGACACTAAGCTCTTCTTTGGATTTGTCCTAAATCTTAGTACTAAAGCTACAACTTTCCTTCTCTTTTCAGAATATCTTAATGGTAGTACATGTGCAAAATGCTGAAACGTGCCGCAGAAAATAACCTGGATGTTAGCCTCAGTCTTCTTCAAATATACAAGGTAGCAAGAGTTTATAACAGGTTTAACATTTCAACTTGCTTCTATAAATAAGCGCACATTATGATTCCTAGTCCTGTTATTCTAGTGTAAGGACTGACTGACTGCAGGAAGTCATTTTGAGATGGAACTAATGTTTATTCAGTTGCAAGATGCATAAACATCCTCTTCCCTTTAAACAAAAATGCAGGCAGCTATTTTAAGGAAAAATTTATATTTCTGTGAAAGATAACAAATAGAATAATACAGTAAGCACTATTTAATTGAACCATGTTTCAGGTATAAATTATATCACTGAAAAGAAATCAGCTTTAAATAATTAACTCACAATTTTAAATAACCAAAAAAGCCCATGTATCTTCACTATATCACCCAAATACATGCTCTTTAACTCTCTCAAGTAGTTTTCCTTCTGTGAAAATAATGCATCGACATGAACAATAAAAAAATGCAACATAAACCCCAATTGTTTCTACTAAAATTACCAGGTATCTGGTTTCCCATATGGTTATAATGGTTTCCTATAATAATCTTGTTTATTACTCCTTCATAAGAAGATTTTTCTCAAGTAATTAAAGAAATTTGAATCCTTAAGTATTATTAGCTCATAACTTAACAGGTTTTACCCGAGTTAAAAAATCTGGCTGCAAGTAATGCGTGTCCTATGCATCAGACACTAAAATGACAGCCTGGCAATCCCTCAGAAACTATTTCCATCCCATCTGAGTGAAACTTATCCTTACTTCAGCTGCAGCCAGTGATGTCACCTCCATCAGGTTCACTGCTCGGAAAGCAAACACGGCAGCTGCCAGCACTGGAAAAGAATGCACACTATTTCAACTGTTCGCCTACTCATCAGCCCGGCACGGTTACTGCTATGCTATGCCCAAAACCCACTGCATGGAAATTCAGAACTAGTGCTTTACACAACCGACCACATCCCCGCATTCTGAGTTAAGGTCTTATGATGAACACAAATTGTCTGCTCTAGAGAACAGTGACTGATGGCCAGACAAACTGAACACCACAGTTTTGAGAAAAAGAAAAATTCAGTGTTCTTTAAAAAGGCCATTTTAAAAGTTATTTCCTTCAAATCTACAACTTAAACCGTTTTAAAATGGCATGAAGATCTAATGAGTTTTTGTGTTTTTGTGTGTTTTTTTTTTTTTTTTTTTTTTAATAGAGATAAGGTCTTACTATGTTGCCTAGGCTGGTCTTGAATTCCTGGGCTCAAGTGATCATCCTGCCTCACCCTCCCAAAGTGCTGGGATTACAGGGGTGAGCCACTATGCCTGGCCTAATGACTGTCTTACGGATTAAGGTTTATTTTGGTGCAGGTATTTCTTCCTAATGTAGTAGAGAGGCTTCTGAAACGTTATAAGGAGGCTGAATTTTTAAATAGATTATGTTTCATGTACCAAGGAGGTGTCCTGATAGAAATGTGGCTTTAAAGCCTTTTCTTAAAAAATATTTTTATAATTTTTTGTTAAATTTTTATACACAACACTGAATTTCTTAAGAGTTTCACAAATGGATATATCTGTATGGAGGGCTGCTGTGGGATTGATACTGACATTTAATTTAATGTTGGCTACAGGAAAAAAGAAGTGAAACTTCAAAAAAAATCCAAACATTACAAGACAACTTAAAGATCAATAATATACATTAAGTAGAAAACAACACTGGAGGCCAGGCATGGTGGTGCACACCTGTAGTACCAGCTAACTGGGAAGCTGAGGCAGGAGAAGTGTCTTGAGCTCAGGAGTTTGACAGCCTGGGCAACATGGCAAAAACCTGTCTCTTAAAAAAAAATTAAAAATAACATTTGGATTATTGTTTCCATTAAACATATGCACATGGAAACATGCAAAACTTATATAACTTACCATAAAACTCCATGTGAGGGAGTGAGTCATAAACAATAGAAGGACCCATTTAAAAGGCAGGTGACCCTGACAAGGAGATGGTACTGCTTGGAGTTAACTCTTGACTTACCTCCTTTTCTCTCCATCACCAGTGATGGTAGTGGATTCTCTACCCAACAAGTCATTGAAGTTTAGGAAATTAATGGTAAGAAATATTCAAAATACTGGGCACAGTGACTCATGCCTGCAATCCCAGTGCTTTGGGAGGCTGAGACAGGAGGATTGTGTGAGCCTAGGAGTTGAAGACCAGACTGGAAAACAAAGCAAGACCCTGGTCTCTACAAAAAATTTAAAAAATAAGCCAGGCATGGTGGTGCATGCCTGTAGTCCCAGCTACTTGGGAGACTGAGGCAGAGGAATGCTTGACCCAGGAGTTCTAGGCTGTAGTGAGCTATGCTTGTGCCACTGCACTCTAGCCTGGGTAACAGAGTGAGACCTTGTCTCGAAAAAACAAAAAACAGAAAACAAAAAAAATGAAAAAGAAATATTCAAAATTATTTGGAAGACTGGTTCCTAGGTATAGTGCATACCTAATGCAAACACATATATTTTTAAAAATACATTTTTACAAAGAGAATAAGTAATTCTCATACCAATTCTGTGAGTTAAATACTATTAATAGCCCATTTTACTAATATAGAGAGTGAGGCATAGTGAGTGCGGTGACACGTAGAAAATAGTAAAGCCAATACTCAACCTTGGCTCTGGAGTTGTGCATCTAACCACTATGTGAAGACACTATTGAGGCTGAAAGTAAGCAGCAACCACTCATCTCTGACATGATAATCTGTGTGCTTTCCTAAGAATCATTGGCTCTGCTGTCTATCAGAATGACTTTCCAGAGATGGCATGAAGGATGCTGCTACAGTGGTCGTGGTCATTGTGCCTGAGGAACAGAAGTCAGCAGCAAGGCCTCTTAATTTCCCCAGATAAAGGCCAAGTGCAACCAGTGACTGGGAAGCACAGGCACTTTTCTAAGGGACAAGAGATTTTGGACAGTCAGGCAAAAAAGCATTAGAACTCCTTAGAGAGAAAAATTCTGGAGAAAAAGATGGGAACGGTAAAATTTTAAAAAGTCAAGTCAGCTGCAGTTAGTGAATATGTAACAGGAGATACAAGAGATCTGCAACAAAGGATTTACTCCTTAACTGAAATGGAGAAAACATGAATACTTTAAAGTCACTGAGTTTCATGTTTACAAGAATATCAAAGAAAACTATTTCTGTAGACCAGCAATTTTTTTACAGCTTCCTAATATCTGGAATAATATTTTGTATAGTGCAGGCATTTTAGCCGTTAAAGAATATGATTACTACTTCCTTTTTTGTATATAATTGAACATAGTTGCTGAAAGCTTGACAGGCTGGCCAAATTTTCTGCTCCAGCAGGAAAGAGTTTTACATAGTGGAAAACTGTTTCTCCAAAAGTAGATAAGAAGGGGAAAAAGAGCAGTTCACTAATTGACCTCAGCATCCAAAATGCTTATGTGCTCATAACCTTTATTTATCTTGGTGTCACATCACAGAAGTTCCTTTCCATCTGCTTCATGTTTGGTTTGCCCAGCCCTTCCACAGGACAGGCTTGTTTGCCAAGGGAGGAAAGGTCTACACTTTGGGATATTTTCAACTGAAATTATGCTTCATATGAAATATAGAGGCTCTAGTATTTTCTTTTGGTCTTATTACTTTAATTCTAAGCAATTCTATCAAGAACATTAAGATAACTTTGCTTTAAACTGTTCTTCAAAAGGCTCTAATTAATTCACAATTAAAGCCAGTGACATTTATGAAGACATTTCTCAAGACTGCATAGTAACCCACTTGATCAGAAAAACATGGTTCCAAAATACTCATACCAAAGGTATAAGAAATAATCAAAACTAATTTGTATACATTTACATGAAATTATTTACCCTGTGGTTCTTTATCTGAATTCCATGGTAGGGGAGCTTCCTTCAGCCTAGTTCCATTTCTAGATGTTCCAGAATTCTTCCCTGTAGATTTTTTTAAAGCACTCAGGGAAAATGGGTGGAAGCAATAATGCAGACTACATTTCTACCTATTCTTCAGTAACCTTTTCATTAATTGTTGAGCTCACAGAAGAGTACCTGGCTTAGAGCAAATACAGTATTCAACATACATTTATTTCTCTGTTCCTTCAGTTTGCTAAGGGGTGATAAGGCACAGAATGAGAGAATTTAAATAGAAAGAGGGCTTGAAGGTTTTCTAATTCAACATTTCTTTCAAGGTATGAAACCTCTTGACCCTTCACATCACAGTTAAAGAACCCATTCTACTTTTTGAAAGTCCTAATTATTAAAAAGTA
Source organism: Macaca fascicularis (assembly GCF_037993035.2). NCBI lineage: Eukaryota > Metazoa > Chordata > Mammalia > Primates > Cercopithecidae > Macaca > Macaca fascicularis. Next base: position 25,863,708 of record NC_088379.1, on the reverse strand, counting down.
TTTTCTTATACTGAGCCCTCCTTTTTTTTTTTTTTTTTTTTTTTTGAGACGGAGTCTTGCTCTGTCGCCCAGGCTGGAGTGCAGTGGCCGGATCTCAGCTCACTGCAAGCTCTGCCTCCCGGGTTTACGCCATTCTCCTGCCTCGGCCTCCCGAGTAGCTGGGACTACAGGCGCCCGCCACCTCGCCCGGCTAGTTTTTTGTATTTTTTAGTAGAGACGGGGTTTCACCGTGTTCGCCAGGATGGTCTCGATCTCCTGACCTCGTGATCCGCCCGCCTCGGCCTCCCAAAGTGCTGGGATTACAGGCTTGAGCCACCGCGCCCGGCCGAGCCCTCCTTTTAAACATGCTTTAATGTCTCTTTAAAATGATACTGAGTGCTATACACAGTACTCTTCAAATTTTCTGGTACACTCAGAGGACAGACATTTGGTTAAAAGTCTACAATTCTCTCACTTGAGAAATGACAGGAGAAAACAAGGCTACTTAGCTTGGAAAATAGAAGACTTTGGGGACAGGCAAAAATGTGAGAGTAGAGAGAACATGATAATTACCTTGGTTTAACAGGAGTACATTTTAACGAGCCATATTATCCAGAAATGAAATGGGCCACCAGGTAAGGCAGGGATTGCCCAATACTGAAGTGTCCCAACAGAGGATAAGAACAGCTCGTAAACAATGTTTAGAAAAAGTTATACTCAACAATCTTGAGGATTCCTTCTCTTGCTAGATTATATATGCTACTGCCATTCAGCCAAAAGAAATGAGGGCAGACCATTATTTCCTAACTCATATTTGTACAGGTTTTTTTAAAAATTGAGAGAGAAGAAAACTAGAAGTTGCTAAAAATATTAATCAGTGATATCTCTCATTATACCAGGGTAACTACCACCCAGGGACATATGCTACCCAGTATCTGTAACTATAGACTTCTCAGCATTCAAGAATATGTGAAGGCTGGGCGTGGAGGCTCACACCTGTAATCCCAGGACTCTGGGAGGCCAAGGCGGGTGGATCACTTGAGGTCAGGAGTTTCAGACCAACCTGGCCAACATGGTAAAACCCCATCTCTACTAAAAATACAAAAATTACCTGAGTGTGGTGGCAGGCACCTGTAATCTCAGCTATTCAGGAGGTTGAGGAGGGAGACTCACTTTAACCCAGAAATAGAGGTTGCAGTGAGCCAACATTATGCCACTGTACCCCAGCTTGGGCGACAGAGTGAGAGTGTCTCAAAAAAAACCAACCAAACAAACAAAAAAAACCCGAATATGTTAATATGGTACCTAGAGAATCTTCCTATCATATTCTTCTTCAACTAAGCTTTATTTCCACCGCAGCCCAGAGAGGTGATTTTATAATGCTATCAATTTAAGGTATGGAAACATTCTGCCAACTTTTCTGATTCCTATCTATTGTGAAAACATTGTAATTATTATTTGAATATCCTGATAATCTCAATAATAAAATAATTGAGTCTATTGTGTACAAGGGAAGCAAAATAATAGAATTAATTAGAAATATATGCCCTCTTTGTAATCATATAATTGCCTTGGGCATACATCTGTTGTAAGAACTGCTTAATTATTAAATAAAAGATAAATTTGTGACTTCCTGAAAAAAAGATGAAATAGTTTTTGGCCTGAGAGAATAAAAGGGGAAACTCAGCCACCAGGGAGGAAGTCAGAGACTGTTAGCAAAAAGGAAAAGGTTTTAACTTCTTTTATAAACAGACACAGAAGAGCTGAGGTTTCAGCCATGCAGGGAGGCTTAGCCTCAGTTTGGATCTTAGGTGTTGAGATGGGGCAAAGAACAGACTGCTAAGGTAGCAGGGGAGTCCAGAGGAGAAGGGAAGTATATATACACTCTGCTGCACAGGCCTCATAGGTGCTGGGAGATAGTGAGACCTAGCTGGACTAAAAGGGGAGACAGAAAGGGAAGGGAAAATGAACTTTCCTGGGAGCTAGGAAGAAAGACTAGAAGTAGGCTGGTATTGTGCAGTTACATAAAAATATCAAGACTGCAGTTTTTGTTGGTACTTATCTTCAAAGCCAGATATATCTATTAATTGTTCATGCATTAGAAATGACAAATAAATTCCAGTTACAGGTGGTGAATGTTAGGAAGAAAAGGGACCTTATTATAGAAACAGCACGTGTTTTACAAACAAGCATTTACTCTTACCAGCAAGAATTTCCAGAGAGTTGTATCCTAGGATTCTATCCCATAAAAGCAAGAGCTGATCTGTAGCTAAGTATCCAGAGAAAGCTCGAACCATCCACTTAAATGATATACGAAGTCTATAAGCAAGGAAAAATAAAAATTAATTTACCACTGAAATTTTCTTATGAAAATGCAATATCAGAAGAACCCAACCAATTCTATTGTTAAGGTAACTCTTTCAAGAGTCTTAGAAATAACCTGGGCATTTAAAACTTAAGTACTTTCTTGAAAGCTGCAAAAGTGCAGTGATGAGAAACCATAAATCCTCAAATTAGTGGTCTCAAAGTATTAAGAGGAAGAATTACACATGCTGGGTCCTCCTTTATTCTAGAGGTCAGCCTTTATAAAACCCACTTCTACATTCTGTTTTTTAGAGTGTATACTACTTAGCTATCAATGAGCTGACCTTCTGATAGTCTTAATTCCAGGCAATCCAAAATAATTTGAATTTTTATTCAAAATACTTGAAAGATTGTTCAATGCCTTCATATTTTCTCAATTTAATAAATTATTTTCTACATTTCAGTCAAATGGCTATATAGGATGAATAAAATAAAATAACAAGTATAAGGACAAAAATAGTTTTAAAGCTATGAGACATTAGAAACAGATTTCTGATTTCAAACTCTTCATTTTAGTTAGGAGGTTATAGAACTCTGAAAGATCAGCCAGAAAATTCAATTAAATTCTATTTCACTAAAAAAATTCAAGATGTATGAGATCTCACTACTTACAAGTAGGTCATGTTACAATAACAATTTATCTCTGAAATCAGGAAATGAACTCTTTGGCCCTGGTGCCTTAAGAGATCAACTAGTTCCTCACATTTCTGTATTATCTATTAGCATCTAATATCATTTGACTGTCCCTGACAGGTGCTAGCCAAACTGCTTGCTGGAATTATCATATTATGTCAATAAACATCTGTGCTATTCTCTTAAAAGACAGAAAAGGACCCAGAGGTTGCCTTGGTTGGTGTCACTGTATTAATTATCTTAAGACTGAAAAAGATCCTCAAGTTTCAGAAATTCCTCAATACTGTCTAACTATTGTTCTAATATAACAAAGTACATGTAGGCACTAGTATTGACTAATTAAGCTTTTTGGGTGGTCTTAGAATATCTCTTTATATATACAAAAGAAACTTTGGGCCACTGGAATTTTAATAACTTACAAAATACATTTGAATTTAAAGTCAAAATTATTAACTTCAGCTAGCTTCATTTTACTCAAATTCTCATAGTGTCATATTTGAGGAATAGTGCCACACATCCCCACCCACCAATATAGAAATAACATAGCATAGCTTTTTAGAAATAAAGTTTATTGTGCTATAATTTATGTATAGTCGTCCCCCCATGGTTTCACTTTCTGTGGTTTCAGTTATCCATAGCCAACTGTGGTCACCAACAGTCCAAAAATATTAAATGAAAAATTCCAAAGATAATCCATAAATTTTAAATTGTGTGCTGTTCTGAGTAGCCTGGTGAAAGCTCACACGGTCCCACTCCAGACATGAATCATCACTTTGTCCAGTGTATCCATGCTGCACATGCTACCCACACGTTAGTCACTTAGAAGCTGCATTGGTTATCAGGTTGACTGTCCTGGTATCACAGCGCCTGTGTTCAAGTAACCCTTATTATTATTATTTTTTACTTAATAATGGCCCCAAAGAGTAAGAGTAGTGATGCTTGCATATTGTTATAATTGTTCTATTTTATTATTAGTTATTGTAAATCTCTTGCTGTGCCTAATTATAAACTGAACTTTATCATAGTTATGTATATATAGGGAAAAACATCATGGTGTATATATAGGGCTCAGTACTATCCACAGTTTCAGGCATCCACTGGGGGTCTTGAAATGTATCTCCCACAGATAAGGGGAAACTACAGTATAGTAGAAATTACCCTTATTAGTGTACAGTTCAATATGTTTTGTATGAAGAAGAACCAGATGAAAATTGTAGAACTGAAAAACCACACAAAAACATCTCACTAGATGGGATCTAATAGTAAAACGAAAATGATGGAGGAAAGAGACAGAGAATTTGACTATAGATCAGTAGAAAATGTTCAATCTACACCATACAGCAAAAGAATTAAGAAAAAGTGAAGTGCTGTGTGTGGTGATGGCTGTAATCCCAGTGCTTTGGGAGACTGAGACAGGAGGAATACTTAAAGCCAGGAGTTTGAGACCAGCCTGAGCAACAAAGCAAGAACCTGTCTCTATGGAAAAAAAAAATAGACCTGCAAGGACTTGTGAGAAAATAATAAACTTAATTTTTCTTCATCTTCTTTTCTTCTTTTATATCAAAAGTTTCAAGATTTGTGTCACTGGAATCCCAGAAGAAAAGAAGAATGAGTATGGTGCACAAAAAAATATTTAAAGGAATAATGGGTCAAAACTTCCAAATTTGTCAAAAGACATAAACTTATAAATTCAAGCTTAGCAAACTCCCAAAAGGATAAATCCAAAGAAATCTATGCCTAGATATAGAATAATCAAAGTGGTGACAACTGAAAACAAAAATCTTGATAGTAGCCAGAGAAAAATAAGGATTGATATCATTTCTTCCTGAAGTGCTTGGTAGATTTTGCCAGTGAAGCCATCTAGGCCTGAAATTTATTTGAAGGTAGAATGTGATTAATTAAAGAAGTATATTGGCTAGGTGCAGTGGCTCACACCTATAATCCCAGCACTTTGGGAGGCCAAGGCAGGCAGATTGCCTGAGGTCAGGAGTCCAAGACCAGTCTGGCCAACATGGTGAAACCCCATCTCTACTAGAAATACAAAAAAGAAATTAGCCACGCATGGTGGCATGCACCTATAATCCCAGCTACTTGGGAGGCTGAGGCAGGGGAATTGCTTGAACCAGGGAGGTGAGATTGCAGTGAGCCGAGATCGCGTCACTGCACTCCAGCCTGGGCGACAGAGCAAGACTCCATCTCAAGAAGAAAAAAAAAAAAAAAAAGAAGAAGTATATTGTAAACCTCATGGCATCCATCAAAAACATACTTTAAAAAGTATAAAAATCTAATAGTGGAGATAAAATGGAATAAAAAAATGTTCAATTCAAAAGTAGGTAGAGAATTAGAAAAAAGGAATAAAGAGAACATGGAACAACTAAAAAAATTTAGAAAGATAGTTGATTTCAATTCAATAATATCAATTATATTAAATATAAATGGTATAAACATACCAATTAAGAAACAGACTGCCACATAGGAAGACCCAACTATACTTTCAACAAGAAACCCACTTAAAAAAAGATATTGATAATATGTTAAGTAAAAGAACAGAAAAGAATGTATCATGCAATTATAATTTTAAAAAAGCTGGAATGGTTATATTAATATCAGACATAGTAGATTTATTACTAGGAATAAAACAGGACATTATATAAAAATAAAGTGATCAATTCTCCTAAAAACAAAGCATCAAAATACATGAAGAAAAAAACAAATACAGCACTAAAGGAAGACAGAGACAAAATCCACAATTATAATTAGAGCCTTTCACATTCCTCTTTCAATAATCAATAGAAAAAGTAGACAGAAAATTAGTAAGTTTATACAAGGTTTGAACATCATTATTAACAAACTTGATTTCCTTGACATTTATATGACATTCTGCCCAATACTTGCAGAATACAAAGTTTTTTCAGGTGCACATGGACCAAGACAGATCATGTTCTGGATCCAAAAACAAACTTCAACACATTTAAAACAACTGAAATCATATGAAGCATGTTGTCTAACTGCAACAGAATTAAAACAGAAATAAACGAAGAAAGATATCTTTCCAAATATTTAGAAATTAAACAACATACTTTTACATAACCCATATTCAAAGAGGAAACCACAGGAGAAATTACAAAACATTTCTAATTATATAAAAATGAAAATATAACATATCAAAATTTGTTGGGTGGAGGTAAAGAGGTAATTTGAGGGAAATCTGTAACATTAATGCTTATATTAGAAAAAAAAGAAAGGTCTCCAAATCAATGATCTAACTTCCACCTTAAACAAGCAGAAAGACAAGAGCAAAATAAATCTAATGCAAGCAAAAAGAAGAAAATAATAAATATGAGTAGAAATAAATCGAAGCAGAAAAACAGAGAAAAAGAATCAATGGAACAAAAAACTGATTCTTTCAAAGACGAATAAAATTGATAAACCTGTAGCCAGAATAATCAAGAAAAAATGGGAGATTACAATTACTAATATCAGGAATGACAAAAATGATGTCACTACTAACCCTAGAAATATTAAAAAGGCTAAGCATAGAGAATAGTATGAATAACTTTGTTTATAAATATGATAACCTAGTAAAAGACATAAACTACTGAAGCTTATTCAAAAAGAAATAGATAACCCAAGTAGTCCTGTATCTATTAAAGAAATCAAATTCAAAGGTAAAAAGCTTCCAAAAGCTTCAGTTTTTAAAAAAATGATTTCTACCTTGACAATTAGAATTTTTACAATTTTCCTACATAGGAATTTTAATGTTTATCATGTCATTGAAATAAATTTATTTCTTTTAATATGTAAAGTATATAAATAGGCTAGAAAAAATATCATTTTAGTTTCTAGTAATGAACTAAATGTCTTCATCCTAGTAAAGAAAACCCTACTTATACTCCAATGTTCATTTCACAATAGCATAAAGAAGTCAATTTACTACAAGTTTAAGAATGAAAGTCCTATGCTCATATAAAATGCTTCTGAATCATGAATAGAATTTTATTTTTCAATGGCTACAAAGGAAAGGGTATCCGCTCAGTATTATCAATGGATGATATGAGGTATTATTTTATAAAGGCCATCTCTAAGATGGCTGAAATTCAATGGTACTTTATAAAAACGAGATTATATACCTATCTATCTCTATCTCCATCTTGATTGCTATCTCCATCTTTATAATCATTCAATCTTTAAACAACTCTGCAAGGTACTAATTCTCTTGATTTTTAAGATAAATAAACTGAATTATCTTAACATAAAGAAATTGAGGCTTTGATAAATTAAAAAACTTCACCAGGATTACAAAGCTTAACAGAAATGGAATTTGAATCTGGATTAAATTTCCACCCCCTCAGCTATCTATTTGCTATGGATTCAAGAGTGGAGAAGACAAATACTATACTATTCTATTTCCCACTAACTTCTTTTGTGGCCTCAAGGAGTTAATACTTTTTTCAAATATACCCTCTTTAATAGGAGAAAATAGCTGCACAGATAAGACAGGAAGAAAACATTGATAAATCATTTGGAAATTTCTCTTGCTTTAGACACTGTTATTTTAAAAGAGAGAGAGAGAAAACCAATAATCTTGAAGTCCAGAGATACTATACATATTCACTTATAACTCATACTGTGACCAATGAACAAAATTCAAATTTTAGGAAGGAGAAATCACAGTGTACAACCATTAATAGGTACCTGATTTGCTTTCCTTTAACAAAAGACAGCCAACTTGAACTTCTATAGTTTTCTTAGGTAATTCTCTGATAACTGTGGCCTATACTGACTTAAGTTTGGTATGATCACATTTTTCAGGTATTATTTGTTTCCACAAATGTTTGCTTCAGTTTTGGCTGACACCTTTCATTACGAATAGAAATTGGTTTATTTTGGTGACTCTTGTACCAGACACAAAAATCCCAGTAAAGAAGACTTTGTTAGGATTTTGGTAATTCTTTCAAGAATTTTTGGCACAATGTCATTACAATTTACTACTTGATAATTATAGTTTTATTAGGAAAATTGTTAGCTTAATTTCTCTGAAAAATTACATCTTTGCAAGTGCTCTACAATGAAGAAAAAAGAGCTTTCTGTGAAACTATCTATTCTTCAATTAGGAGAGAAAAGTACTCACGGTTGAGCCCCAATTTCTCGTAGATGATAAAAGAGTTGGGGAAGGTAAGTTTGAAGAAGAGTTTCAAACAGCAGACAGAGTGACACAATACCCTGGATATAATAATGAATCATAAGAGAAATAGATATTTTAATATTTAAAAATTAACTATGCCAACAAATTATTCAAATGGAAAATGAGAAAGGCTATCAACATAAATATTCTTTATACTGTTTAAGAGTCAAAAACAGGAAATGTATTAATGGCTCTCTAACATTGTGTTTAAACATAAACTTTATTTCTCTTTATTTATACTCACACATACAGATATGCTAAGGAGCCTCCCTTTTCACACAATATGCTCCCCACATAAACCAGTATGTAATATGTGGAGAGTCCAAGGAAAACATCACCTTACAGAAAACTTGCCACTTTGCAAGCCACGTATTATTACTTAACCTCAGCAAAATTAGTTTTTATCTGAATGCATTCCAGTTTCCAGTTATTTCCCTAGTGCTATATAGCCACCTTCATTCTCCCTCCATATGTCCCCTCCCCTCCAGCCTCACTCACTAGGGAAAACATCGCCTGCTTTTCTCACTCTTTCTTTGAAATCTACCCCCAGGAAAAGACTAGCAGCTAGCTGCTTGAAATTTGCATCAGGAAATTATTGAACAAGAATGTTTGATTACTTAGTATACACATATTTTTTTAAAACTAAAATCTATTGTTTTTAAAAGGGCATTATTTGTGAAGTACAAAACTTAATCAATTTAAGCAGATGGTTTTTCAAGTACATTTATTATTTGACAACTCTGAATAAAGTCTTTCTTGCAGCTTAGCATTCCTCAGAGTTGATCTTTGTAAGGAATTTTTAATCCTCTTTTTGCATTTCTAAAGAAAAAAAGACTGTCATGGTTCCAAATAATTCAGTCTGGCTGCAAGCCAAAAAAGGAGGTGACTGCCTGTAAGTTTTCACTCCACTGAATCACAAAAAAAAGGACAGGGGCAGGACTGACTCAATCAATTCACTGAAAAAGGATACCCAGGGCCACCAGCACAGAGATAAAGAAGAAATACCCAGAGTTGCCCAGTGCCAGGCTTCAGTGCTCTGCACAGGGAGAACACCATGGGTATGTACTATGCAGCCAGTTTTTTTAAACTCTGAAGCATAAAATGGCATAGAATATGAGAGTAAAAATACGATACTTAGAATGAGTATTAGAAAAGAATTACTGATCTTAATTATTGGTCATATTTCTGATTATTCCAGATTAAATATTAAGGTAAGATAAGAACAAAATCAAGTTCTCTTAGAGATAAGAAACCCAAGATAACTGGTGTTGCTTCATTTGTTTATCTGTGACATCCTGGAATTCTGTGATTTGCCAACTTTCACTAGCAATGTATGAGAGCAAAACTGGAGATGGAGGAAGGTGAAATAGGAATACATAACCTTACAATGGGGGGATAAAGAACAGCTATTTAATTTAATAGCAATAATACAGTTGCCTCTTTGGGGAAATTTAGTAGCCCTGACATATATTCCAATTGAATGTTTCACCTGGAGTAGCAGTCATGTTACCCACAGCAGGTCCAAAGGGGGAAAAAAAAGCATAACTGAAATAAAATAAATACTGCTCTTAGTCAGGTTTATGGGAAAGGAAAAAAAAAGATATGATAAAGGAACAGCCAAAATAAAACAGATTAAAATGTTCAACTCCTATATATATGCTTTTCCTTGATTCTTATGGTTGTAGGCCAAAGGATTATTTTATTGAATACAAAGAAAATATGTACTTTTATAACTGATAATTAGCCAAATATGAAATTGGCAAACAAGTGACAATTCAACGTTTGATTTTCATTAACAAAGAAGAATGATGATAATAATTATAACAACAACAGCCATTTATTTACAGAACACCTGCTGGGAGCCAAGCACTAACTACACTGAGTGCTTTGTAGACTTTTCTACAGCACTAGAGATAATATATTATTTATTTCATCTCGTAGATAAGAGATCAGAAAAGAAGGTAGGCATCTTTGTTAAGAATAATAATACAGACATTCTAATTCTTGTAATATGTAAAAAAAAAAATCATTTAAATGTAGTTGACAAGAGACTTTTTCCATTTAAATTATTACCAAAATAGTTAAATATCAATTTCATCTTGTCATTTTTGCAATAAAAACACATTGGTTGACATCACAAATTAAAATGTGTTGCATTAGAATCTGAGTAGAAGACTTTTTCTTAACGGAAAGAAAGAACAGATTACAGTCCAACCTAACTTGATCCAGTTTTTCTTATGAACTTACAGAAGGATGAGAAGAGATGGAATGAAGTCTGAAGAAAAAACGCACATACATCTCACGGAATATCTGATACAATTTGGAAGGTTCATGGTATAGAAAACAAAGTGGTGCAACTGAAAGAAAAAAATAATTTATAATACTGCAGAACTACTAAAATTTTAAGATAAATTTATAAAATATGACATTATAAATCACTATTTTATAGTAATCATATACACTCATAGACAAGTTTAAAATCATACTACTTTTTTTCATTTTGAGAGGGGAATATATGCACATGTAAAGTTCAAACAGCCATTAAATATTATAAAGAAAGGAGTATATTACAAACTATTATAATCCCAATTTAACAGATGGCTAAGAATGACATTATGGAATTATACAGAAATATGAAAAATTCCACATAACTTATAAAAACTACATAAATCAAATCTCTCCTTTTTTAAATTGAAGTAATAAGAAAGTAACAACCAGGCAGCTTATGTTCACTTTCTCTCACAAAGGATTCAGGCCACATTTCAAAATTTTTAATTTTGGAAGTCAGGTAAGTAAAATAGATGATTTATGACTTTTAGAATCATGGTCTTCAATTAATTCAATTTGAAAATAAAGATTTTTGAGTAATAGCTGTACACTACTGGTCTTTATCGCTACATCCCCATATATATTCATCAACTGAAAACAATCTGTAGGCAGAAAGGATTTATTTCTCTAATGAATGTTGAATTGATTGCCCCCAGTCTGTAGCAATTAAGCACAGCTGGGTCAACACAACCAGACATCCCACAGCTGAATGTCAGAAAGTCCTAATCTTCGACTGGAGACCTACCTGAGCATGTGATTATTCTACACTGACAAAGGTGGTCATGCTTTCCATCTTTTCAAGCCTCAAGTATTTTAGGCAGCATAGAAACAAATTTATAATGCGGATAGGTACAACTGCATTACTTAAATATTAATTTTAATAAAAAATGCCTTACAGGGTAATTTCAAACAATATGTATTGGACAAGTAAGAATTTCTGGGGCTCTGTAACCTGTTGGTAATGCTCTGAGGGCAGTAAGCACTAAGTAAGCAAGGAAATCAGTGGGCCAGTTGAGCTCTCTTCTTTTTGACAAAGTAAAAGGAAAAATAGTAAAATATTTTAAATTCTTTCAAACACAAAAGTTCAATTTTCTGGGATAAAGGGCAATGCACAGTATTACTGATAAATAAGTCATTAAAAATTAGCATTGCAAGTGAGAATTTTTATTTTTTCTGAAGGCAAAAGAGAAATCACTTTTGGGGGTAAATATCTAAATTCATATAAAAATAAATACTTGTATATATATAGAAAAATGTATATACAATATATATTATATATAAAAATTTTAAAAAGACAGGTATGTCTATTTCAAGACAAATTTTAAAACTTATTTTATTATTAAATAAATTGCTACTTATAAAAATAGCCCAAATTAGGATATTTCATGTATTTACAAATAGTAACTCATGCTCTCATTGCAATAACAACCTAAGAAACAACAGTGTGGTACAAATATATATGCTATTATTATAAATCTAAGATGAAGGTTTGGAACTTCTTTATTTTAAAAAAATGATGCAAATTTTTTCCTCCAATTTTTAAATATTGATATGTGAAAACCTATAACCTGAATCTGAAGATGTTATGGATTCAGTAATTATTAATAAAAATTTCCAGTGAAGAAATGAAAAGAGAATCTTAAAATAAGCACTTTTATATGAATATACACAATATAAAAGAAATTTACAATTAGTTTTTATTCAAGATGCCACAGTTGTTTATGTTGAATTCCTTTATATAGCTATGAAATGGAAAAGCTTTAGTCCATTATAGATTATATGTAAAAAAGATTCTACATGACTTAATTTTTAATTTTAAACATCCTTCCCTATTTGGTTCTTCCATAAAAATAAATTTAGCTAATTATCTTTTAAACCAATTAAAGACTATACTGTAGGAATTTATGACACCATAATATACTATACACCTACAATAAAACTTCACTAATCTGCATAAATAGAAGAGCAGAAGGTATTTAAAATTACAGAAGAATTCTGAGTAAATTTTTAAATAAATTACTATCTTTTTGGTTTCCTTTTTAATGACAGCCTATCACTAAAGATCTGTATCAATGTTTAAAAGAGGTAAGTATTATAATTTTAAAGAAATATAGTAACTAAAACTGAAATGGCAAAGTACTAACTAGAGTTCCTTAGGGATGATTTGTGATTATTTTTGTATACTGGTTCTAAATAAGTGGTTGCTGGTAAAGTTTTTGTGGATGCTGAAAATAGTTTTCTAAAATAGTATAAATAAATTCTATATCAAACATTTTGCATCATTGTCAGCAAATGCTTTCCCCTTGGGTGTATAAACTGTAGCCTATTTAAATGATCATAAATGTGAATAGGCAGAGGCTGAGTCAATGATATATTTTAAACACCAGAAGATCTTTCTAAAAGATTTAAACTTTCATGACATCAAGTATCCTCCAAATCATTCAAGTACAACTTCCAAAAATGATTTACTTGAAAAATTTTTGTAGTTGGAACTACTAAAGTAGAAAGATAAAAAGGTGAACATTTTTATTATTAGATGTAAAAGTTTATATTATTAATCTTTTTTGGTTTTCTATTTTAAATTCCTCACATTTATAAGAGAAATATGCTGTGAGGTCACTATAACATTACGTATTATGTTATGAAATTGTGGTTGCCCAAGAGAATAAAGCTGAGTACCCTATAATTCAAGCCTGTCGCTAACACCAAGTACAGCATAAAGTCCCTAGGTACTTTGACTCTTTTTCATTGAATGATAGTGTTATGTCATTCACCATGACCATCTGATGTTGAACACTGATGTTTACAAAGAAAAATGTTTACTGAAGATTCTTGGTACAAAGGCGAAACATTAATGTATTTCTGTTCATTCTAAAGGTAGGGGTAGAAATAAAGGGGACAACAATCTTTAATAAGTTTATATGTAACACTTAAAAACTTAAAAATTAAGTGGCATTAAGGTGTAGAGAGTTCTTGCTTTTGCTAATCTTCATAAGCTTCTTGCATTCCTCATTTAATGACACATGAGGCCTTGGAGGCACTCAGAGCTCTCAAGCCTGCACATGCATCTCCCACATGCACCTCAGGTAACTGAATGCTCTGATGTAATTGTTGCTGTGCATATCAGTAGCCTGGAGAAATCATGAGCTCAAACTCAGTGTTGTCCCTTCCTTAGCATTCTTTCTGACCTATTATTTTTAAAAAACTCTTAAGAGAATTACTTTAGGAATTTAAGCAATCTGATTTTACACCTACTAGAGCTAAATATTAATGTGTATCTCTAGTTTCCATTGGACTAAAAAATGGTAAACCACAGGACCATTTTCACAGTATACTCTAATTCTAATCTGTCAAGCAATCACCACCTAACCAATTACGGTGACCTCTTATTTTTAACATTTTTAAATTGGACATATAAAAATACTAAACTCAACATTTTATTTTATTTTTTAGATAGGGTCTCGCTATGTTGACCAGGCTGGTCTTGAACTCCTGGCCTCAAGTGATCCTCTCATCTAGGCCTCCCAAAATGCTGGGATTACAAGCATGAGCCAACACACCTGGCCTACTAAACTCAACATTTTAAAATGTTCATAATAACTTGTGGGTGATTTCCTTAACGTGTAATAAAAACAGTAATTTTTAAAAATTAAGCCCCTATGGGAAACCAGCATGTATTTCACTTTATTCTTTCCTTTATAGTCTTATTATAGTAAAATAATTATATCTGTCAGTCATTATTTTTTAAATTGACAGATAACACTGTATGTTTTTATGGTGTACATTATGATGTTTTTAAAGCCCAACTTACCATACATTGAAAATCCATGAAAAGGGATAACACCTAAAAAAAAAAAAAGTATTTCTTTTTCAATAAGTAGTAGGCCTACTGATTATTAGGTAAGCTTTAAAGGATTAAAACTGAAACTATAAAGGTTTTCTATTTTTTGCTTCAACTTTGTCCATAAATGTCAGAAAGACTTAGTGATAGTAAACAATAAAAAAAATTTTTGATACCTTCGGAAAAGTAAACTAGAGGCTTTAAAACATATATCCAGTTAATATTCTATTGATAATATTGAGAAATCAAAACTGAATATATATGTGTATATATATGTGTATATGTATGTGTGTATATATACACATACGCATACGTACACATACATATACATACACAGACATATACATATACACACACACAAAACAACAGGGCAAAAACATAACAAGACAGATCACAGAATTAAGTTTAAGAACTAATTATAATGGTCTCAGAAAGTCAATAGATTATGTCCCTCCTGAAACAACTTCACTGTGTATATTAGAATCAAATATGCTAAAAGATAAGTGAGCTTTTCAAGGCACTTCTTGAAAACATTTGCTTTACAGAAAACACTATGGGTGTTAAGTAAACTAACTGAAAATTAATCATGGGATATGGCTTTAGAAGAAATATTGGCAGAAATATGATACAAATTCAGTATAATCTTTGGCAATAATTATACAGAAGTAAAGTACACATCCTTTTCAAAAAATACTCGAAGCCTAACTTGGTGTGCTAAACATCTTCTCACATTCCAAGTAAAAAATTTGAATTTGTACAGCTTAGTTCAAAACAGAAGTTTTGTAATATATACCACCATATAGCTAACACTACTAAATCAGGTTGCAAACACAGCACAGAAGAAAGCTGCTAAGTTACATTTTTGAAAAATAATATAGAAATGCTTTATTCATCTGACATGTTCATAGGCAAAAATTTTGTGCTGGCAGGGGCTTTAGAGGTCATACAGCGTGAGTTATAATAAATGATAGTTCAGTCGCAGTTTAAAACATGTCCAGCAATAGCCGAAGCATTAATTACCAATGCAAATCATTACAATTTTGAATGGGTTTAATTTGGAAGGAGCTATTTTCTCAGAGTGAGCCAAACTCTGGCTCCCTGAAATTTCTACTTATTATTCTTAGTTCTGACCACAAAGGTCACACGGAAGAAATCTAATTTATCTTCTATGTGAAAACGTTCAGAAATATTTGAAGACACTACTCTGTCTCCTGCCCCATCACCATCACGATTTCTTGCTCCAAGACTTTATGAGTTTCTTTAATTTTTCCTTAGATAAGGTGGTCTTGAACAGCTTCCCTATTTTATTTTCTTCTGAACAAGTTACAGTTCAGTGCAATCCTTAAAGTGAGGTGACTAAAATCTCTAATCATTTTTCCTCCCTATACACCCAACAGCTAAGACAGTGTACTTGGACAGTTGTTCCTGGACCTCAGTAAAGGGTTATAATTTTATCTCTATTACATTTCTTCTTTGGTGAACCACTCCAGTTAGAGATAATAATCCTGAATTCTTATTCGGTTATCTAATGCATTCTCTAGTTTTCTTGATTCTACAAAACTGAAAGATTTGATAAGTATACATGTCCTCATCAAAAGCAATATAAAAATGCTGAACATGACAGTGTGAAGACTAGAACTATCAGTAGAAACTCCTTTCATATTGATATCAATGCATTATCAGCACCCTATTGCGAGAAGGGCATGGACTGGATGTCAGACAGACTCGGTTGTGTTCATCTGGTTCTGTCACTTAAGAGTGTTTGTGTGTGTGTGTATGTGTGCGTGTGTGTATGTGTGTGTGTGTCTTTGCGTAAGTCTCTTAACTTCTCTAAGCTTTAGTTTCCTCATCTGTAAATCAGAGATAACACTAGAACTCACGTAATATGATTAAATGAGATAACAGTTGTAGCTTAGCCATTAATAAATAGCTTAGGGCCTACACTATTTATTTACATCGCTTAGGCTATTATTTATTAATAAACAAATGTTAATTGTTGATGTTATCATTTACAAGTTAGTTCATACTTCTTTGTTGTTTCTAGAAGCAATTTTATCAAAAATAGTATGAGAAGCACCAAATTATTCTGAACTGGTACGCCAGGCCAACCATGTGCAGAATTTTGTGCAGCACTGCTTTAAGCTCACAAGTTAAAATTCTCAGGATCGACATTTTCTCTAGTCTTCTAGCACACAGATTCATGTTCTCCAACTTCTGCTGAATCTTATGTTGTGTATCAGTTTTCTTATTCCTCTCTATATGATTAGCCATCCCATTCTTTCAAAATTTCCTCCCTTTTCAAGTGTTTAACACTTAATTGTAGACTTCACTTTCTCCTCACTAGGAGGCTGACGCCACTGACATGGACTCCTTCCTTTGTCTATTCTTCATATTTCATCTGTTTTCTCACTTACAGTCCAGAGGAGGATGTATACATTTTCTTTTTCACCCAACATCTTCATCTGTGCTCTAATCTTGTTTCCTTGACTTTCACAGTGACTGGCAAGCAGCGGTCAGGTTTGCAGCTTGTTTATGTGTGGCCTGTCAGCTAAGAATGGCTTTTACATATTTTAAAGGATTATTTCAAAAACAACAAAGAATAATATGGGACACAGACTGCTTGTGGCCAGCAAAACGTGACATATTTACCATCTGAGTGGTTAAAGGAAAAGTCTGCCAAACCCTGCTTTGGACTCCTGCCCCATCAACCGTCCCTTCCTCCTTGCTGCACGTGCATCATTCCACACGCATGTGCTGTGTCCCTGCGATGTGCCAGACACTGTTCTAAGAACTGTAGCTGCCATTTTATCAGGGTCAAAACAACCATAATAAAAATAAGTGAATATATGTCAGATAGTAATAAGTGCTATGAAGAAAAATAATGGAGAGAAGGAGGACAAGGCCAGGCTAGGGCGGAGGAGGACTTACTGATAAAAGAGGCCTGAAGCTGTGGAGGTGAGAATCACCTGATAAGGGTGACCTGGAAGCCATAGCTTCATGTAATGATTGTCATAAACAGGGTTACCTTTACTGAGGACAGCTGGTCTTCAGCTGGATAGTGGTGGGATCTGCTCTTTACTCCTCTAACGAAGCAGAGTAGAGGCAAGGGGTGGGTGTATCTTATCAAAGTAATCATATCCTTAGTCTTTCCTATTTCACTGCATCCTTTCAGCCAGGGATGTTACAAATATTCTTATACATAATAATAAGAAGAAATAAGAAAGAAGAAGAAAAAATAGGAAGGAAGGAAGAAGGAAGAAGTAGTAGTCAATTTTTTTCCCAGATCCTACTTTCCCATCAAACAAATCTCTAATCTCATTTTCTTGAAGCCAGGCTTAATTTTTTTTAAAACTATCTATATTCACCTCCTCTACTTCCTTATTATGTATCTTCAAATGCTTGCAAATGGTTTCCCATCCCTACGGATGTAACTTCTGATTGCTAAATCCAGGGGTTTCCCTTCTTTGTATGTTGTACTTAATGGCCTCACACTCAAACTTGGGTCTACCATCGCATTGATGACACTAAGCAGATCAGGCTTCTTGTCCCACAGAAACTTTTGCTGCTCAGTTTTTTGTGTTTGTTTTGTTTCTGGCAGTCCTCTCTTCTGTGCACTCCTTCGATATAGCTCCAAGACTCTGTATACTTGTTTTCTCTCTCGCTTTACCAGTATTCTCATTATCAACCCATAATACTGACTTTAAAAGCCCAGTATCCTCAGGCTCCTTCCGGTCTCTATTTTTGTAAATGACTCACCAACTCCCTAGTCATTCAGGGAAGAAACTTTTGAGTCATTTTTGCTCTCTTGTTCTCCCTTAGCCCTTATACCTAAATGTGATTATGTATCTCTCCTGTCCCTTTTGGATAACCACCACTTAACTCTTCAGTCTTCATTCCTCCTCTGTACCCCACAAGCACTGCTCTAATCTCTCCAAATTGATCGCCACCCCTTCAGCCTCTGGGTGCAGGACAAGGGCTACAGGCAATGTTCTCCTCTACCTCTGGCCCTGTCCCTGCCCTGCTCCTTCACAACTTTAAACAACAATCTTCCTAGAAAGATCTCCCTGATAGCCTTGATCCCTCCCTCCCAAGCAATTCATTAATCAATCCTCATGTTTCAGTTGGTTTGCCCTCATTGATTGAGGTACTACTCCGTCTCACTGTGCAATTCTGACTCCAGCACTTTCTACCTGTGTACGCTTAGGTATGTTACTTAACCTGCTTCCTCATCCATAACTGCTTTTAGACTAAGGCACAGTAGCTTGAGCTGAAGGCTCTGTGACCCCCCTCCGGCTGTACCCCTTACCCAGAGCCCATGTTTCTTCCAGACTACATCCCAGGTACCCAAGACTCTGAAATTCTGAGCCCAAAGGCTCCTAAGACAACTTCCAGGGCCTGCATGTTCTCTTTGGTGGGGTAGAGAAGAGAAGAGAAGGTATACACCTCCTGATAAATGTGTATACCTCGGGACAGAGAGGTGGCCAAAGGCTGGCTATTTGTGGAAGCTGTGAACAGAGGTTGGACCTACAGGCTTCTGTCCATGAAGCCTGTCCAAGGTATGAAGTGGAGCCACAGATGAGAAGTGGGTGGGGATACCACAGGCTAGGGATGGATGAAGAGTCGGAAAATTCTGAATTCAAACCTCGCCTTCCAGATTGTTATCAAAGTATATGTATCAAGGAAAGAAAATAGAGTAGTCTTTATCAGTTTATGAGTCTAATTTATAACTTTTAAATATTTTGACTTATGGTAGGTGGGCCTCTATTTGTACTCCTGCTCTCGGCCCAGCAAAGGTTGGAGAGAAACTTGCCTTCATTAATCAAGTGGGAACAATACCAATGAGGTGGTGAGGATTAAATATTATTATATATGCAATATGATTAGCACAATGTTTGATACAAAATCAGTACTTAACTGTATTCCTTCCCCTATCTTACTGTCATTTAATCATTTTTTATTTTTTCTCTCCCAGTAGAATAAATCCTTTGAGCATAGGAACTGTTTTTTATTCATGTATCTCTATATCCAGAGACCAAGCACAGTGCCCAGAATATAACAGGTACTCAATAAAGGCTTGCAGAATGAATATATGCATCTGTAGGGAGTCTACCACTATTATTTTCTAACCTTTTATTTCCTTCCCTACTGCCATGATCAGAATTCTGTCCCTAATAAGCTCTTACCTATGGTTCTGTAAGAGCCTCCTAATTGGTATCCTTTCCTCCAAACTCTCAGGTCTCTAACCAATTTTTGAAATTAGAGAGCTCAACTTATCTTTCAAAAATATTAATAAGACCATGAAAAAGATCTTTACATCCATTGAGGATTTACCACTATTTATCCATCTACCGAATATTTGCTGAGCTCCTACTCACCTAATTAACAAATACTTAAAAACCTACTCTGAAGCCTCTGGAGATATTAAAATAAATATGACATTGTCCCTGTATTTATAGAGCTCACACTCCAGCCTTGTAATATAGGCTAAGTGTATACACAGTAAAATTCAAGACCTTTGATCTGGCCTTAAACATTCATGATTATGTCCTGCCACCTGAGCTACATCTGCCTCCCCTTGGCATACTCTCCTAACTCCATACACTCTGTGGTACAGGCACACCAGATTATTTATCATCACCAGTATCATCACAGTTTGATAGCTCTGAACTTGATAATTCTTTATCCTAATTCTTTATCCTACTTAGCCATCAAGCCTTACTAAGGTCAGCTATAACCTCAGACAAACATTTCCTGATCTCTTAATCATAATTAAATGCTCATTCTTCTGCATTCTCATGGCACTTTGTTCATATTTCCAACACTATGATTTCACTGTGTTTTGTGTTATAATTAGCTGTTTAACAGATTGTTCCTGGGGATAGGAAATACATTTTATTCATCTGTGTATACAACTCATGGTGCCACATACATAGTTGATGATATACATCTTTGCAGAATGAAGAGATGAGTAAATCATAGATACAGAAGCAGCAAGAGAAGTATTGGTCTCTAGTTAGGAGATCAAAGTTCAATTGTGGGCTTAACACAATTCCTAAGGGTAATGTGAGGAACGTCATCAAACCTCCTGAGCTTCAGTAACCTGCCTGACACACAAAGGGACTATGATTGCCTCTGATGTATCATCTAACTCTAAAATTAGATGTTAACAATTAAGTCTAGAGGAAATGCGGAAAAATTTGTGAGACTTGAAGAAACAGTACCTATCAAGATTTTCTAATAGTAAGACTCTTTAACAACTTAAAGGCCCTTTGCATTCTAGCAACTAAAACAATTAAAAACCAGATTAGAAGGTCAATATTCCCAATGACACTATAGCCACCAGCTTCAGTTTCAGGGAACATCTAGAAGGAGAGCTCAAAAAACATCTCTTCTTCAAGTCTTTCTCTATATTCTTTGGTTGAGTCTCTTTTTCTTCCACCAATCTTTTTTTACCTTCCTTCTGCCTCTGCTGTTTCATGTTATTTCCTTTACTAATTATAAACTTTTAACAAATAATTACAAAGTTTATCTGTCTTTTCTAACTTTTCTACAATAAACATGTTGACACGTGAAAGAAAAACTCAGAGAGAAAAATAAGTTAATAAATAGAACGCATATTTTGATGCCTTATAAAAGTGTAAGTACATATTATATCTTTCTAAATACTAAATCTCAAAGCAGATTGCTATTATATAAAAACCTGACAGTCTTACTTAAAAAACACTTTTGCCTTCCTCTTCTAAGCCACTGCACTGCAGAAACATTTCAACAAGTGGCTAAGGTAGTCAGAAATGAAGACATTATTATTATCATTATTTTCGTCTTATAAAAATATTTGTTAAGGATCTGCTAAGTGTAAGAATACCCTAGTTAGGACGAGGCACTTTTAATAAGGAAGCTTACAATAAATTAATTAGTGAACTACGAAGCAGCAAAAAGGGATGCAAGTATTAAGATGAGTCATGTTTAACCACTTTTACTACATTTCCCCCAGGTTCTGAAATCTATAGCTTCTCTTTAAGTAGCTAGGCTACAAGCTATTTGAAGAAATAACTATATTTCATATTGTGTATTATCTTCAGCATCCAGCACAGTGTGTTCCGCAGGTGAGATGCTCAGTAAATGTTGTTAATCATGGAAATTTGAGCATTTATAAATATAATCAAGTTTTACAAATAAAATACTAAAATATAAAATTTATAAATAAGTAATTAAGATATAGGATAGAGGGCTCTTGATAACTCAATGTTGAAAGAATAAACGACCAATGAAGTTATACAGACATGAATTTGAATCCTGTGTGACTCTGGGCAAGTTACAAACCCTTGCTGAAACCATATTTTCATTTCTGAAAATGGAGATAAACAAGATCAACTTCATTGGGTTGCACTACAAAGCACAACAGAGTTAATTTATTTAAAGTGTGCCAGTGTTTAGTCCACAGCAGATGCTCAATAACCCATAGCTATTTTATGTTCCCAGAAGGGAAAGTTCCACATTTACATATCAGCTTAAACCTAAGAAAATCTTTTTTTGCCAGTATCAGATAAAGGTACACTTCAGCTAATCCAAGATTAGCCTGGGCTTAAGGCTCCAAAAAAAGGCTACACAGTCTGCTTTGTTGAAGGACGAGTCAGATTCTGACAAACAAAATCCGGAGGCATAAGAGGCAGTGAAGAATCCATTAACACTGTAGGGTGCATACCACCTAGAACATTTCTTTGATCTTAGGGGTTGTCATGTTCTTGGCTAGTTTTTCAAAATCCTTCCCTTTGCCTCTCATCACTTCAGCCTTTCAAGGGTCAAGTTTCATTCACCTGGCTACCACCCAAGAGCATGTTTCCAACAGGCGTCAGGATGCTTGGGGCACATCTCATATTTGGCCTCAGAGTTCTACAAGTCTGCTATGAGTAATTATTTTCAGATTCTAGCCTTTCCTTATGCATCTGAAGAAAGTCTAAAATATTAACTGCCTATTCCATTCAATGTGAATAACTTTATAAAGTGATGATTTATGGGCCTTTGACAAAGTTCAGAATGGCAAACATTGTCAACTAAAATAAATCTTGAACTAGATGAGATATAAATAGTAAATATGACTCAGAAATACCCCCCAAATATTAACATGCTTTGCACTTATTAAATATTTTCTCTTCATTTCCTCATTGTCTCTATTAATACTTAGCATTTATTGTTGTATCATAACTTGCCCATCTGATTCACTTCAACTTCACCCCAGTTGAAAGCATATTATTACTTAGTACAGTTTATTTAATTCATTTGTTGAAGTAACCGTTTCCTCTGTTTATTCTCATTCCACATGTAGCCTACAGGTCAGTAAGAATAGAGATTGGGACAATAATTAAATTGTTTTCTAGTTATTTCCATTATCTTTCTGAATTAGAATGTCACATTATGGTTTTGTTACTTTATTTCAGTAGTTAAAATTTCACAAAACATCAGAACATAACCGTATTTAAATATCAATCTGAAAATCTTATTTTAAAATTTTAATGAGGTTTTCATTGAAGTCTAAAGTTATACCTCAAATGAATTTTAGAGTATGAGATATTTTAAATTTATTTAATTAATATGGTTGACAAACTACACTATTAATCTGACACCTGCAAGAAGATTTAAAATGATGTACTTTGATTATTTTTCTTCTAAGAGCCTTATCTAATCTTTGTTGTAAGGGGCTGTCCAGTGTACCATAGGATATTTATCAGCATCCCTCTCCCCTGGCTGACAACCAAAAATGTCTTCAGACATTGCCAAATGTTTCCTGGTGTGTGTGTGTGTGTGTGTGTGTGTGTGTGTGTGTGTGTTGGAAGAATTGCCCCTGGTTGAGAATTACTGCTCTAGAGTCCTGAAACTCCCCTACCCAATATTCACTGACAACTGTTTTCTTCTGTCATGTGGGAAACAAATGGTATTAACAAATTTATGATGGTTGTTTATCATTTGTAACTAAGTCAGTCAGATATATGTGTATTTTTCCTACAAGTCTGGTTTCCTTGCTTCTATTCTTATTCCTCTGTATTCTGTGTTCATTCTCTTATTCATTCCCTCACTTAATCAATAGTGTTTCCTGAGCACAGACTTTATGCCATGCATGATTCTAGGTGCTAGATATGTTGGTCACCAAAACTATTAAGGTCCTTTTTCTCTTGGAGCTTACATTCTAGTGACACTTTTATCCTACACAGTAGACAGGATGATCATTTAGAAGTATTAATCAGGGTTGGGCATGGTGGTTCGCGCTTATAATCCCAGAAATTTAGGAGGCTGAGGTGGGCAGGTTGTTTGAGCCCAGGTGTTCAAGACCAGCCCGGCAACATGGTAAAATCCTGTCTATACGAAAAATACAAAAAAAATCAGTCAAGCATGGTGGTGTGTGCCTGAAGTTCCAGCTACTTGGGAGGCTGCGGTGGGAGGATCACTTAAGCCCAGGAGGTCGAGGCTGCAATAGTTCATGATCAGGCCACTGCATTCCAGCCTGGGCGACAGAGCAAGACTTTGTCTTGGGGGGAGAAAAAAAAAAAAAAAAGAAAAAGAAAAAGCATTAATCAGGAATTGGAGGAGAGATGTCACTGAGAAGAGTGGAGTAGGGAACTCCCAATCTCCCCATTCCTCCATTAAAGCAATGGTTAAGCTGGCAGGAACTGTTAGAATCAAACTCTGGAATTTAATAAAAACTTACAACAACCAGGGGAATGTTTAGTGAAGAAAGAATTTTAGTAAGAGAGCATATGGCATTTTAATTTGCCCACCTATCATACCCTACTCCCCAACTTGGTAGCAGCCATGAAGACCATGGCTCACATTCCTGATGCAGCTTGCTGGTACCAGGGGGATCCTGTAACAAAAAATTGTGGTTATGTATTTTGACCTATATAGTAGCTACCTGAGGGACTGGCTCAGGAGATTGCCTTCATTTTATTTGCCTCATCCTTGAGCTTTTTCAGGACTGACATGGCCTGCCAAGAGGCATTTGTCAAAAGCATTTAAAGGAAAATATATACTAGCTGCAGCCACCTATGGGAAGGAATAAAAGATGGGAGTGGTGGTATACATATTGAAAAGCCTGGGAAGAAAGAGGCTGGGGAAGGAGCTACTTGGGGCATGCAGGCTTTGAAAAGCATCTGTGTATACAGGGGAATCTAAAAAATACCCGAGAAGATCTTAGGCTCCATCTCTGACTACCTTTTAGGCTCTGTGCAAGCAGGAAGTGAAGGCTAAGGTAGAGTTGTAAATGGCCTGGCTAAGCCTTGAAGGAGAGCCCCAATACCCAGCCAATCTGCAAAGACTGAGAGAGTGTTTTTTATTTTTGGTTCTAGATATTTAAGAAAATATCTGTGAAATCACTAGCTGACTGTTACTCTAGTAAAATAAAGACTTCAGTGAGCATACAAGATGAAAAATATCTTTATAAAAATATCTGTATAAAATATCTTTATAAAAATCTTTATAAAAATAATTTAGAAAAGTCACTAAACAAACACCTAGAACCCACAACAAGCAACAACAATGAATTCTTGGGGAGGGGGACAGAGAGACTCCCATTTCTAGTGATACCACAGCATTATATTCAAAATATTCCATTTTCAACAATAAAAAAAATTACTAGGCATGTGAAAAATAAAAAAGTATAACCCATTCATAGGAAAAAATTAATTAAAAACTCCCTGAGGAAGCCCAGACATTGGACTTACCAGACAAGACTTCAAATCAACTATCTTGCTAACTGACCTAGCTCCATCTACCTCTTCTACCTCACCTTGTATCAGTCAATGCTTTGCTCACTATTGCCAGTCACACTGGCCATCTTGGTGAGCTTCAGACCATCAAGCTTATTCCTGCCTTCAGATATGCTGTGTACTCTCTTCTGGAACATTCTCCCATTTTGTTGCATAGTTCACTCCATACAGTCTGTCTCTGTTCATATTCCACCTCCTCAGAGGCACCTTTCCTGACTACTTAATCTAAAATGGCTATGCTCATCCCAACTTCCTACAATTTTTGCTCCCTTTCATTGTTAAGTTCATCACTCTTTGAAATTACTTTCATTCATTCATCCTTTGTTGACTGATTTATGATTGATTGATTTTATTTTCCCCTTACTAGAAGGTAAGCTCCTTGGCAGCAGGTGCTTTATTTGTATCATTTACTGTGGATCACCCTCCTATAACAGTGAGCTAGGCTAAATAAATGCTTATCAAATGAACAAAGATGATTTATATGTGTTGAATAATAATAAAAAATATAAAAAGCTCATAAAATTCTTCTGAGAAGTCTCCCTCAGTTCAGAAATTTTGCTCACTAGCTGTTCGGTGAATCTACTAGAGGAAATCTGTCCATTGGTGATGCTTCAAATGAAGTGAGAGAACAAAATGTCTGATGCCACCATGGCCTGTCATTTCCTTCCCAGGGAAGGTAATCATAGGCATGTTGGGGGTAGTGGTGAGAAAACCTCTGCCTCCCTGTAAGCACTGGCTTGGTCAGGGAATGAGTGTGTGTCAGTTAGCTGCAGGCTAACCTCTAGGTGTGGTCCCCTGAGACCAAGAAAGCCAGAACAGTTTTGGTGGTAGCAGTGACAGAGGTGTCAAGATTTCGAAGTAGTACTATCTTTGGCAGAGGTTCAAAACAGGGTGGGTAATATAAAAATGCTGCTACATATTGCCTTGAGCTTAAAATAAAAGCGGGGACAGTAGATTGACTGGTCTTTGTCTCTTCTTGTTCTGAAACTTCAGAATCATTGCCCAGAGAAAAGAGTTCTTCTTGATTCTGGCAAGTTCTAAAACAACCTGAGAGGAGAAATTATTCTGTAGAACTAAATTTATGAACAGCTGTGGGCTTATCTCATTAAGGATTAAACAGTTTTCATTTTGGATGAAAATCTTTCTAGAACCTATTATATACATCCTCTACCTTTTCATTACATTAACTACTTTCCTTTCTTCCCAAATTCACTATAATGAGCTCAGCAACATCTTCCCAGGCAGTAGGGCATCCTGATAAGCATGTTGCTTCTGAAGCCAGACAGCTTGGATTCAAAGCTTGGCTTTGTCACTCACCTGTTGGGCAGGTTAACACTCTATGCCTCAGTTTCTTTATCTGTAAATAGGGATAATATTAGTACCTTCCTCATAGGTTCTTGTAAGGACTAAATGAATTAATACATGTCATATACTTAACACATTGCCTGGGATATAGTACTGCTTGGAAAATGTTTGCTGCTGCTGCTGCTATAACTATACTGTTACAATTATTACTACAGCAAGTTTTCTTTTGGTGTCTTGAGCTCGTTATAAAGATGATAAATTATAATATGCTGCAACCTAGTGATAACTTCTTAAAGGGCACAGCATTATTGGCTTTTACATAAAATGGCCCCAGACTGATTTGCTGGAGTGGTCTAATACGCTGTTTTACAGCTCTTGTATTTTCCTTTGTGAAGTCCCCTTTTCACTTCTCACTGTTGTTGCTAATTTTTCATATCTATATCAGCCTTTTCCATGCTTCCATTTTTGCAGGAGGCGTAAAAAAGAGTTAACCAATTTGTTAGACATGTGTGTTAAGTAAAAGCTAATATATTCTAAACTAAGTTGAAAAAATTCTTCTATGGATGGAGAGAAGAACTTGAGTCCATGGACAACTCTTTTGACTATTCAGAGGTATTTTATTTGTTATTGTTTCTTGCTTCTTAGATAAATATAAAAAGTTACTATAAAAGTAAGTTTCTGGGATAATAGATGTAACAATGGTAATACATAAAGTTAAAATTAACAAACCTCTAATTGAGTTCAAATAAATACTAATTACAGTCCTATTACATGCTAGATACAACAAAAATGAATGATATGGTTCTGAACTATAAGAAGCTTGCAATTAAGAAGAGGAGATAAAGTATAAACAAACAATATCAAGATAACATAGCTAGAGATACTAAAGATTTTAGACTAGGTATTACAGGAGTCTAGAGGAAGGGCCCTTAGCCTAACCTGGGGATTTTAGGGAAAGCTTCCTGAAAGAGGATCATGCCTAAACTGAGCTTGATGACAGCCAGGTGAAGAAAGGTTAGATGGGCTATTCTAAGCATGGAAACATGAGAAGTGATGAGACAGGAAGCAGCATAGTGCTTTCGTGAGAGTATGTAGCTGTGGGTATAAATAATAGAGTTTGATATTGCTGTGATTAAAAAATGAGATGGGAAATGGTGGGAAATGAAGCTAGGAGGTAGATTATAGGGAACAGATTCAAGAGGTCCTCATATGTCATGCTGAGAAGCTTGAATATTACTTGTTAAGAGATGAGAAGCCATTAAGAACACTTGGAAAAAAATGGCAGTTTGCAGATTTTCACTTTAGATGTATAACTCAGTGAGCAGTGTAAAAGACAGCAAAACTAGAAAAGACTGTGGGAAGAGGGACCAGTTACGTGGTTGTTGCAATTAACAAGCTAGAGATAGTAAGAACTGAAAGGAGACAAGGCAGCAAGGATGCTGTGGAAGAGAGGGTCCCAGATGTATTTGGAAGATAAAATTGGAAGGTCCTGGCGACTTATTAGATGAGTTGGGGACAAGGCGGAGAGAAATCTAGGATGGCCTCGAGTTACTAGGAAGATGATAATTTAACTGAGGGAGAAATAGGTGGGTTTTTGTTTTTTGTTTTTTAATTTAGTTTCTTTTTTTTCTTTTGGGGGGTGGGCATAGGAGGATAAAATA
Source organism: Macaca fascicularis (assembly GCF_037993035.2). Classification (NCBI taxonomy): domain Eukaryota; kingdom Metazoa; phylum Chordata; class Mammalia; order Primates; family Cercopithecidae; genus Macaca; species Macaca fascicularis. Next base: position 25,835,652 of record NC_088379.1, on the reverse strand, counting down.
GTGAGTTCAGACTGGGACATATTAAGCCTGAGGTAATTATGGGAGAAGTACGAACTGGAGATATTTTAGAGTAATTAACAATAGATAGAATCATGAAAGCAAATGGCAGCCCCTAGATAAAAGTAAGAAAAGAGAAGAGCAGCAGAACAACAGTGAGATATCAAAAGAGGGACAGAGGTAGATGGCCCATGAAAGAAACTGAGACTCCATATTGAGAGACACAGGGAGAGAACAGCGCCATGAAAGCTAAAGCCACATATGAGTTTTAGATATAGTGGTCAGTAAAGTTAAACACACTCATAACAGCTACATTTTCTGAGCACTCACTACATGTCAGGCACTTTGTGGTTTTATATACCATATCTCATTTAATGTATTATCCACATGGTACAGATGATGAACCTGAAGTTCAGAGAAGTCATGTAACTTACCTGAGGTCATAGGGTAAACTGGCAGAACTGGGATCTGAAACCAGGTCTGCTGGATTACAAAACCCATGTTCTTAACTCTGCTGGAGTAAAATAACTTCTTGAAGATGCAACTTAGTATTATCATAAGGACTGCTATATATTGCTTTTCCAAGAAGCATATCTTAAAACCTGTCTAGTAATCTCAAAATAACATTTAATGTCTAATGAGGTCATTATGTATCTGATCACTTTATAACATCAAAATAGGTGATTTCAGTGATACCTTTTAATAATCTTTTTATTTCATAAATACTACACTGGTCAAATTATGAGAACAATAAGGTGCAATACAAGACAATCCACTCAATTGAGTAAAGCCCAGCTCCAATAAACCCAAAAGGAAGGTCCTCATTGGACTAGCTAGTGTTCTTCACAGGAAAACGAAGTGCCTTGGACTTAGATCTAAGCATCCTCAGCTCTCTCACAGGTTTACTGTTGGTCCCAGGGAGAGTCAGAGAGAGTATGCATAATTTAGCACAAACCTACCATAAATGTGGACGATTTCATTAAATTATACATTCTACGGAAGGTTTATTTTAGATAATAAATGATTATCCATTAAAGAGAGAATAAGAAAGTCACATTTCGATTATAAAAGTTGTAATTTTTTCACTTCCCACTAGAGGAAGCAATAGCATTACTCTTACCATTTGGTGGGTAAAAGACAGCATATTCTTCCAGTCCTAGTTTTCCTATAAGAGAAAACCATAGAGGATTTCAATATGATTAAGTAAATAAATCTTTAAAAATCAACTTATTTTGTGAATGTACTAACAATGGAATTTTAAAAACTACTATAAACTGATATGTCATTTCATGATATGGAATTTAGTTAAAAATTTACCAGCCAATCTTTTGGTATTAGCAAACTCTTTCATAAATTAAAGTAATACGAACCTAAGTGCAACAGAAGCGACACAAAACAACCAAAAGAACAAACACTTTCAAGTTCCTTAGGCACTTAAGAAGAGAAATATCTATTTATTATGCATAAAATTTTTTGCTAATTATAAATAAGTCTAATCTATTCATTAAAGCAAGTCTTAAGCTTTGCAATACTGTGTTTACATCTTTATGGAATGTGCTGAAAGTTAAAAATTAAATGACCAGCTGTATGGTGGTCATATTTTCTGAATACCAGAACAGTTAACATGATTTCAGAATGGGGCTGAATATTTGAAATCAGAATTGTCCCAGAAAAGTAAAGTATATTCACAATAATCAAATATTTAACAGAGTTTTAAAAAGTATCTTTCCTTCAAAACTCTGAAAAGTTCTCAGTTTTTTCCATCTTCCACTGAATATCTTTAAATAGCTTTTACCTTGACAGTTTTTCTAACACTTTTGAGTTTATTGAAAAGTTACTTGTATTTTTGTACTGGGCTAAGAGTAATATTTTTAGTGAAAAAAAAAGTTCTTTTTATTTTTGTTAGGGGTGGTGACAGAGATGAAATGAAGAATAAGAAATGTAAGCAGTTCAGGTTAGGGTGGAGACAAAAAGGACTGATCTTGTGAGCAAGAAGAGAATGGAATAATGAATAGGTAGGTAGGTAGGTAGGTAGATAAAACTGATTACTGGACTAGGTGCTGAGAGGCAAACCCTCAACCATGTGGTTTGTAGTCCAGACTAAACCATGAAACATTAGGGTATATTTGCTAACTTTTCTAGCATAGACTTTAAGTGTTTAGAAGTTCAAAGGAGAGAGAAATGGATGATGGGTTGGTGGACATGGTGAGGTACAGGCTAGTTCTTCAAGGAAATATGATTTTTAAGATTGGAGAGTGGGAAGCCTTCCATATGCAGGGACTATAGGGAGGCTAGAATGAATATGGGGTATTGTGGAATAATCAGGGAAGCAAAGTTAGTTAGGTTAAGACAGTATCAAGTGGTAAAAGGCCTTAAAATCCTGGCTGAGTTTAGAGGTGAGCTCAGTAGATAATTAAGTTTACAATCGGTTTTTCAGCAGATGACTTAAAGAAACAAATAAAAGGTTTCCATAAATTGAATTTAGAAGCAATGGACCTCAGAAAACCTTAAGTTAGGGGTAGCCCAAATCCAGCACAAGGTTATGTGGCCTCTCCTAGGGTAGGAGGTGGAACAATCAGGCAGATAGTTCAGACATAAGAGATACAGGAGAAACAGTTTCTTTCTTCGTGGAAATGGCAGAATGACCATATACAATGAAGTCTGAGCTTTCAGTGTTAGGTGTTCACTATTTAATAAAAAGGAAAAGTTGGGAAGGGCATTCAGCTGAAGTTATTTACATCTTCAGATGACGGCAGGATATTGATATTTTATAAGCAGCTGGTGATAAAGAGGAGAAAAATAACTAAACTAGAAATTGGAGAGCTAAAAGCATATAAATTATATCAAAGTTTTAAGTGTGGTGGAGCATTTTGAGAGAAGAAATATAGATTTTTTAAAAAGTAGAAAAAGCAAATCTGTGTTATAAACTCATAGAAAGAAAAAGAAAAGTCAACAGATAAGACATAAAAACAACAATAAATGGTAGAGTACACAGGGAAGACAGAGAAAGTAAGTTGAAATGCTGCTTCTGGGAACCACTTTCCCATGATTTGTGATAAATTACTTGGGCACTGATTTGAGGTATGAAAGGATGATTACGGTCATCTGAGAGAAATCTTAAGTAACTTATAGTAAAATAATTTGGCAACACCACTATCTCCAAAAAAAAATATTCTTGGCATGATTATGTAAGTCTCAATACTTCCTTAAAATTATTAAAAATTTACCTCTTATGTATGATTTTGGTGGCGAGGCACTGTTGTATGCAAAGTGACTCAACACAGATGTATCCCGGGAAAAACAAAGTAATACCTGAATATAACATTGGAAAAAAAAAAAAGCAATTAAGCACTATTATAAAACTAGGTAATTCATTATTTCCTATTCAGGAGGCATCCTTCAAGTTCAAGTACCATGCCTTGCAGTGGGAAGAATGCCCTTTATCGGTATACCTTTGGTAAGCATTACAGTGGGATGCCAAGTTCTTCCGAAGAGTTCTCACCATTTGCTACCTCAACTTTGAAGAACAGAAAATGCAAACTGCTAACTAACAGTTGATTATTCTCTTGTGTTTTCTATCTGGACAAGAGAAACACCTGGGAGAAATTTAACAGATGAAAAATGTATGGAGAAGACCCTGAATAACTATTGTGACATAGAGCAATTTGGGAAGTGCAGGAAATGAACTTGACTCTTGCTGGGATGCATCAGGCAGTTAGGCATGTCAGGGTGGGAGGGAAGGCAACTCGTGGTACTTAGGAAGGATAGCAGCAGCAGTAGAACAAGTGGTTGCCTAATAAAGGGTAGAAGCTAAATAGGGTAGAGTATGTCAACCCTACGTGGAGATGAAAATAGGCACAGTAGAAAGTCAGGAACCAGGATGTCCATTAGGAGGTACTAGATTGAGGACACCAGCCTGGAATTTGGGAGCAGGGGTCCAAGACCCAGTAAGGCCATTAGTGACAGGAAATCTGAGTCCTGGTATTAGAATATCTGGGATTCTAAAAATATTACCAAGATAAGAATTCAAGATGACTGAAAAGGCAGAACAGGGGCACAGAGTCAGGGCTGAACTAGCAGCAAGAGTGAAGGCAGAGGAAAAATCCTTGTGTCCAAGACACAAGAAAGGGGATACAGCTTTGGAAAAAAGGATAGGTAATGGAGATTGGGCATCAGTCAGGTTTAATGGTGGAATGCGTATCAACCACTGCCACTGCATTGTTTTCATTATATTTTAAATGACTACATAAGTGATACATATTAATGATAAATTTAGAAATATAGAGTATTGGCTGGGCGCGGTAGCTCACGCCTATGACCCCAGCACTTCGGGAGGCCAAGGCAGGAGGATCACTTGAGCCCAGGAATTCAAGACCAGCCTGATCAACATGGTGAAACCTCATCTCTATTTTAAAAAAAAATTAAATTAATTTTAAAAATAAAGAAATATAGATGATCAACAAAAGGGGAAACAGCCATAATCCCATCAGTCTTAATAATTTGAGGTATATCCTTTCAGACTGTTTTTTAACATACTCATACATATAATTTTTTCAAACCAAACAGGATTATACATAGTTTCCTTTCACTATTGTAAGATAAATATTTCCTACACATTTTTATGTTGTAGAATATTCCACTGTATGAAAGAACAATAATTTATTTAACCTGTATTGTTGTTGAACATTTAATTATTTCCACTTTTCCCCAATGACAAACAACACTAGAGTGAATTTACTTATGGCTAAATATGTACAGCTTTAGTTATTTTAATTCCAAAAACTGGACCACCTTTCTGGTCAATTGCTTTGGGCATTTTTAATTGAACCATGCCTCTCCCACATTTTCTTTATCTACTTCTGCCTGACTCCTGGGAGCTGTAAGATTTACCTACACATATGCAACCTGCCATGACTTTTACTTACTTTTATCCCCCCTGTTCCATTCTGGATGACTTCCTCAGATTATTTTTTAGTCAGTTCACTAATTCTCTTCTTCTGCCCCTATTATGCACCAGGTACTGTTCCTTGTGTTTGGAATATATAAAAGGAAACAAACAAAACACCTCTTTTATGGAGTTTAATTATGATGGAGCAAAATGTGTGTGATAAATAGCAAATAGGATAGATAATTATATTATATAGTATATTAGGTAGCAAGTGCTATGGAAACAAGATAAAGGGGAACACAGAAAGAGTGGCTGACACTTTAAAGAGGCTGTTCAGGGGAGGTTTCCTTGAGAAGGTGATACCTAATCAAATATTGAAAGGAGTTGAGAAACTTAGCATGTGGATATATGTGCAAGAGCATTCCAGGAGACTTGTTAGGAGACTATTGACAGTAGCTTTCACTAAGATGGCAGCGGTGTGTGGCAGATGTATGACACACCACCCAGAGAGCCTCCTCTAGGAATGAAGGACTGACTTATAGCAGCTGGTAGTGCTGTAGCAAATAACCCTCAGCAGCCAGCTCTTTTCATGGACTACCTCTGCTGAAGAGAGCTATTTTGCTCAAATATCAAGGTCACGCCCGTTTCCTGAAATGGCCTACATCTGATGAAGAGGATGCAAGGGAAAAAAGTCTGAAATTCTTGTCCCCAGCTCAGGATGGGTCTGACAGTTTATCCCATCTTTAGAACTCTCTGCAGCATTGGCTGAGGGTTTCATTTAAACTGTATTGCAGCTAGACTTGTCCTTATGCTCAATCTTGCTTCATTCACTGGACTTTTACATGTGTTGATTCCAAGAGCACTCCCTAATAAACCTTTGGCCTGCTGGTCTCCATCTAAATTGGCTTCCCTGGGAACCCATCTTACAACACAGTGAAAGTGGGAAAAAGTGGTCAGATTCTAAATACATTGTGAAGGCAGGGCTAACAGGAGTTACTGATAGATTGAGATGATATTTTGCAGAAAGACAGGAGTCAAGGAGAGTAACATGTGGAAGTTGAAAGTAGAAGGATGTTTGATCTCAGCAAGTGGAATGCCTTTAACAGGGAAAGTGGCAGGCAGAACAGTTTGGGGAGCGAGATCATGGGTTCATTTTTCAACATGCTAAGTTTGAGATGTCTGCAAGACACCTAAATGGAAAAATTGAAGAGGTAACTGGAGATATTTGTATGGAGTATAGAAGAAAAGTTTAAACTGAAGATACAAATTTGAGAGTTATCAACATATAGATGGTACTGAAAGCCACAAAATAGGTGAGCTTGGTGAAATCATCAAGTAAGTGAGTGTAACTAGAGAAAAGGAGACCAAGAACTGAGACCTGAGGCATTCTAGGATATTGGAGAAAAGAGAAGGAACCAGCCTAGACAACGGAGTAGTGAGTAACCATCAAAAGTGGATTTACCATGATGCTCTGTGAGTGCTGCAAGTTGCTGGGAGACACAGAGTGTCCTAGGCAAGGAAAGTAAGTCAGTGTGTAATCAGAAAGCATTTCTATGTATGTGTCTAGTAAACTGCTTAATAAGATCTCAGAAGAAAAAGACCTGAATCTCTATAGTTCTAATAATTTGTTACAAATTTTTCCTCATTCAAAACAAAAATACATGTTCTTATCTGGTTTTGTATTTATAATATGATACTCTCTGTCTTAAAGAAGGCCCTCCAAATTGTATAAGCTTTAGGTCTGCAAAATGCTGAATTTGCCACTGGTGACTAGAAAAATAAGAGGAAAACTAAAAAGAATGTGGTGTCTTGAAACCCAAGTGAAGAAACAGCACAAATGAATCATATGCTGTTGAGAGATTAGTTAAAAGGAGGGTGGATAATTGGTCATTGGATTTAGTTCTTGATGACCTTGACAAGAGTAGTTTCAGCTCAAGTGGTAGGAGCACCATACACAATGTTTGGTACCTGCTTTTTAAAACAAACTTAATGCATTAAAGAGATCTTTTCGTATCAGTATATACAGAGCTGCCTCATTTTTTTTCTTTTTTTGTTTTTTTGGTAGAGACAGGGTCTATTTATGTTGCCCAGGCTGGTCTTGAACTCTTGGGCTCAAGTAATCCTCCTGCCTCAGTCTTCCAAAGTGCTGGGATTACAGGCGTGAGCCACTGAGTTTGACCCACTGCATTCATTTTTAAAGGGCTGTATCATGTTTCACTGAATATGTATTCCATGATTTATTTAATGGGTTACTCCCCAATATATGAACATTCATTTTCAACTTTATGCTGTTTCTGACAATACCAAAACAATTAGCCTTTTACTGCATCATTTTACACATATGAGTGTCTCTGTAGAACAAATACACAGGAATAGAATTGCCCAGTCACAGAGTATACGCATTGAAAAATGTGATGGCTATTTGGCTGTATATTTATATCCCTTGTTTTCTTTTTCCAGCATTTCCATATGTTTACAGTCTAAAAGGGGGCTGTGTAAGTTCAATCCCTTATGTTGCCTAACTCTATTTTCTATTACATAGTCTAAATGATTATTACTCATATTTAAAAGAGTAAGGGATTTTAATATTTTATTTGGTAAAGAGGCAGTTAACTGAATCATCTTATTAGTTCTACTGGCTTTCAGTCCAATCCCTTGAATTTTTAAATATCTATAGTTAACAATAATGTTGTGTTCTTTCTGTTATTTATTACTTTATTTTTCTTATTCTATTGTTGAGAAATTCCAAAACGATATGTTCTTTCCTTCCTTTAGTGGGAACATCTCTAGTATTTCACTAATGAGTAACATTAACTTACATTAATATCACCAATGTTGGTTTCAGATAAACACTATTATGTCAAGAAAATATATTAATACTTGATTTCTAGTGTATAAAAAGTTAGTATAAAAATGAATGTTAAGTTGCAGAACAAATAGTGCTAAACTGTACCCTTAGAAATGGTTAAGTCATCAATTTTATGTTGTGATTTGTTTTACTACAATTAAATTTTTTTTAATTGATATTATCAAATACGGTCACATAAATTTTTGGCATCTATTAAGATAAACATGAATTTTATTTTTTGACCTATTAATATAATAAATATTTTCCAATAATTAAGAAAAACCATTGGGCTCTAAAAATTCTAAATTTATAAATATTAATCTCTTCTCCTGCCAAACTTTCACATACCACTGTGGTAGGTAGCATAATGGCCCCCAAAGATGTACGCATCCTAATCCCTGAAATTTGTGTGCTACCAGTTTGGATATGGTTTGTCCCTGTGAAAACTCCTGTTAAAATTTGATTTCCAATGTGGTAGTGCTGGGAGATGGGCCTAGTGGGAGGTGTCTGGGTCATGTGGGCAGATCCTTTATGAATAGCTTCAAGTATCTCTGTGGGACAGGACTAGTTGCCGTGAAAGCAGGTTGCTCCTTCTCATGTTTGGTCTCTTTGTATATACCTGCTTACCCTTCCATTTTGTGCCATGAGTACAAGCAGCATAAGACTTTCACTAGATAGGCTGTCCAATCTTAGACTTTCCAGCCACCAGAATCATGAGCCAAATAAGCCTCTTTTCTTTGTAAATTACCTAGTCTCAGGTATTCTGGTACAGTCACACAAAATGTGACTTATGTGACAAATGGGATTATGCAGATGTGATTAAATAGAAGATCTTTAAATGGGGAGATTATTTAGGATTGTCTGGTTGGGCCCAATGTAACCAAGGATTCTCATACATGAAAGAGAGAAGCAGCAAGGTCAAAGTCAGAAAGAGATGTGATGATGCTCTCTGCTGGCCTTGAAGACAGAGGAAGGGGCCACAAGTCAAGGAATACAGGTGCACTCTAGGTTCTAGAAAGGGCACGAAAAACCCAGATTCTCCTCTGGAGCATCCACAAGCAACAGAGCCCTGCCAATGCCTTGATTCAAGCCCAGTGAAACCCATTTCTAATTCAACTAAATTTATGGCAGCAATAATAAACTAATAGAACCAATCAACAAATACTACAATAAACATATATAATTAGGGTAAAATAATACAACAAGAAAATATACTTACAAACAACTTTCTACTATTGCCTAGAGGAAAAACAATTCCTAAGGAAACATTTGTATTAACTTTCCCTTAGTTTAGCAGACTCGTAGAAGCACAGTAATTTTAGAAGAAGCTCTATGATTAAATATATCTCCCTAGAGTCCCTGCTGCCCTAGAGAAGACAAGATATCTGAGACTGTTCTAAAGAAAATATTGGCAACTGTAAGGTGATAATGCCAGAAGTGGTATGTTAGACAGTACGTACTGGTGTGCAACCCTGGGATACAAGCAAAGAGCTGTCAACTCTTATTCTAATCTGAGTTGCTTTAACTTCTGAGATTCTAATTTTTGTATCTGTATGGAAATGACCGTTCAGTTATAAATCTGCTAGAAAATGGTATGATTATATGAAGATGACAATTTCAATCAAATTAACTACAAAATCTAACCTGGATTAATTACTAATTAAGTAAAAATTAAAACTTTATGAGGATGAAGCTACACGATAGTAATTTACTTCATTTAGAAGAGTTATAAGAAACTGAATGTGTAAGTCTGAACTATGCTAATATGGCAAAGTTATACCTAAAATGTCTACAGATAGCCACAAAAGATTTACTTTGTCCTAAAGCTTTGTTTTATTTCTGGAAAATGTATTTATGGTAAATGTTTCTGAGAAATAAATTATTTTTATAATAAAAAGCACATAAGAAATGACATATGAATTGGACAATCACTTTAATGTAAAACTATTATACAACTTTTTCATTTGTGATGCTCTTACATTTTTATCCAATCAAATTTAGAAATTTTCAAATGATAGATTTTCAAGAATCACTTTTTAAAACACTGCCCTGATACAAATTTTCAAAAAATAAAGGGCAATGTGGCTTACTAGCTTTGAAAATGGACACCCCTGGCTTGGAGTCCTGATAGCTGGATGGGCTTGGGATCTAAGCCTCTGCTTCTTCATCTGTAAAAGGGGAATAAAACTACCTCCCAGGGTTGTTGTAAGAATCATCTATAAAGTGGATTCCGGGAAGATGGTGCAGTAGGAAGCACCAAGAATCTGTCTCCCCACCTAGACAAAAATTGCACTGGCAGCAACTGTCTGATGTAATTATTTTAGAACTCTGGAGTCTACTGAAGTCTTGCAACTTTTAGGATAAAGCTTGGATGGTAAATTGCAGTTAATTTTGATCAATGTCAGCTTCTAGCATAGCCACATATATGCATCCCCCACCCCAATCCCCTTGACAGGCAGGAATGCATGAGTCCCAGGAGCAGCTTACAAGCAGCTTGAAGGACCCAGAAAGGGAGAAAAGCACGCCATCCTCCAAATATTTGGTATCTGTACTCTGACTGCTTCTTCTGAACAGAGAGGTGTAAACAAAGAAGTGAGGGTGAAGACCAAAAGAAGGAAACACTGTTTTTGAACCTCCCTTGATTGTTGCAAGCCCCTTCCCCTCTGGTTGAAGTAATTTTCAGAAGATTTAAAGGAACAATGCTCTCCCTCCTCTTTATTTTCTCTTTTATTCCCTTTGGGAGCCAGATGTTAAAGACTAGGTTATTCAAAAACAACTGTGTATATGGGGGAAATCAGAAAGTGACCACATATGCTCAAGGAAAAGTGAAGGCTAAGGAAAGACCCAAGATGATGTTAGATTTATACCTCAGGCTGATCCTGGGCAGAAGGAAAACAAACAATATTCAAAAAAACTAAAACTAAAACAATAAAAACAACAACAAAAACCCAGGGAAGAAAAAGAATCTGATTTCCAGATATTCCACATTATTAGATTTATATGTCCCATTTTTAACAACAACAACAAAATCACAAATAATACAAAGAACTTGAAACGTACGGCCCATTTAAAGGGCCAAAAAAAAAAAAAAAAAAAATTGACAACTGTCCTTGAAAAAGACCTGATAGCAGATCTACTATAGAAAGACTTTAAAACAACTGTCCATAGATTCTCAAAAAACTAAATAAATGTGGAGAAAATAAAGAAAAAATATACCAGCAAAGTGGAAACATCAATAAAGAAATAGCAAACCAAAAAAGAAACCAAAAGGACATTATGGAGCTGGAAGGTATAATAGTAAAATAAAAACTCAGTAGAGGGATTCAAAGACAGATTTGAGCAGGTAGAAGAAAGAATCAGCAAACTTGAAGACAGGGAAATGAAAATAATTGAGTCTGTGAAATAGAAAGAAAAAAAAATTTGAAGTTAACAGAGCCATAGGAACTTATAGGACACCACCAAGCCAACCGATATGCATGGTAGGAGTCTCAGAAAGATAAGAGAAATTGAGGAAGGGGTAGAGAGAATATTTGAACAAATAATGGCTGAAAATTTCCCAAATTTGATGAAAGACATGAATACAAACATCCAAGAAGCGACACATTATAATCAAACTGTTGAAAGTCAAAGGCAAAGAGAGAACTTTGAAAGCTGCAAGAGAGTAGTAACTCATTAAATATAAGGGATCCTCTATACAATTATTAGAAGATTTCTCATCAGAAACTTAAGGACCACACACAATGGGCTGACATATTCAGTGTGGTAAAAGAAAAACGCCATTAATCAAGAATCCCATATCCAGCAAACCGTCCTTCAAAAGTGAGAGAGATATTCAGACTCTCTCACATAAATGAAAGCTGAGACCTGACCTTCAAGAAATGTTCACAGGAGTCCTGCAGAGTAAAATGAAAGGATACAAGAAGTAACTAGAATCTGAGTGAAGAAATAAAGATCTTTAAAAAAAAAACACATGGGCAATTATAAAGATAATACTATTGTAACAAAAGTTTTTAACTCCACTTTTTGTTTTCTGTATGATTTAAGAAACTCATACATTTGAAAAGTCACTGTTTAAAAATCAGTATTATTGTAACTTTGGATTGCAACTCCACATTTTGTTTTCTACATAATTTAATAAATCAGTGCATTTAAAAGAATTGCTGATTTCAGGGTTTGTGTATGCACTGTACACAGATGTAACATTGTGATGTCATCAACCGAAAGGTGCGAGGATAGAGCTGTAAATTAATACAAAATTTGTATGTTATTGAAGTTAAATTGGTACTAATTTAAACTAGAGTGTTATAATTTTAGGTTGTTAAATATAATCTCCATGGGAACCACAAAGAAAATAGCTATGGAGTATACACAAAACAGAAGAGAAAATGAGAAAGAAATGTAAACATTTCACTACACACACACACACACACACCCCCAACTAAACCCAAAAGAAGACAGTAATACAGAAAATGAGAGGCATAAAAGCTATAAGACATGTAGAAAACAAATAGAAAAATGAGAGAAATATCTCATCAGTAATTACTTTAAATGTAAATGTATTAAATTCTCCAATCAAAAGACAGGTTGGCAGAATAAATTAAAAATATAAAAACTACACGTGATCTGTAAGAGATTCATTTTAGATCTAAAGACATAAATATATTAAAAATTAAAGGATGGAAAAAGATACTCCATGCAAATAGTAACCAAAAGAGAGCAAGGTGACTATACTTATACCACACAAAATAGACTTTAAATAAAAAAGGTTATGGGAGACAAAAAGTCATTATATATTAATAAAAGTTTCAATACAGCAAGAAGATATAACAGCTATAAATATTTATGTACCTATAACAGACTTGAAAACGTATGAAGCAAAAACTGACAAAAAATGAAGGGAGATATAGACAATTCTAGAATAACAGTGGACTTCAATACCCTATTCTCAATGATGGATAGAACCACTAGACAGGAAATAAGGAAACAAAGGATTTACATGATAAAGCAACTAGATCTAACAATATACTAAACACTTTACCCAAGAACTACGGCATACACATTCTACGTAAATGCACATGGGACATTTTCCAGATAGATAGATCATATATTAGGTCACAAATTAAGTTTGAATAGATTTTTTTAAAATAGAGATGATGCAAAGTAGCTTCTCTGACCACAGAGATAGAGGTAGAAATCAGTAACAGAAGGAAAACTGGAAAATTCACAAATTTATGGAAACTAAACAACACAGTCTTAAACAGCCAATGGATTAAAGAAGAAATTATAAGATAAATTAGAAATACTTAGAGACAAATGACAAAACCATGACATATCAAAACTTACGGGACTCAGTGACAGTGATGTTAAGTGGAAAATTTATAGCTACAGAGGCTTAGATTAAAAAACAAGAAAGGTTTCAAATCAACAGCTAACTTTGCAACTTCAGGAACAGGAAAAGTGGGCAAACTAGGTTGCAAGCTACCAGAAGAAAGAAAATAAATAATAAAAAGTAGAGCAGAGACAAATGAAATTAGAGAATAGGAAAACAATAGAGATAATAACTGAAACCAAAAGTTGGCTTTTCAAAAAGATCAACAAAATTAAAAAACCTTGAGCTAGATGGACTAAGAAAAGAGAATACTCAAATTATTACAATAAGAAATGAAACTGCGAACATTACTACTGACTCTACAGAAATAAAAAGGATTATAAGAGTACAATGACCAATTGTACACTAACAAATTGTATAACCTAGATAAAATGAACATATTTCTAGAAACACAAAATCAACCAAGACAAAATCACACAAAAAAATAGAAAATCTGAACAGACCTGTAAGTAGTAAAAATATTAATCAATAATCAAAACTCTGACAAAGAAAAGCCTTGGTCCTGATGGCTTCACTGGTGAATGCTACCAAACATTTAAAGAAGAACTAACACCAGTGTTTCTGAAACTTTTCAAAAAATTGAGCTGGGCATGGTGATGTGCAACTATAGTCCCAGCTACTCAGAGAGTTGAGGCAGGAGAATTGCTTGAGGCCAGGAGTCCAAGGGTACAGTGCACACACTACAATCAAGCCTGTGAATAGTCACTGCACTCCAGCCTGGGCAACATAGGGAGATCCTGTCTTTCAAACAAACAAAACAAAACAAAACAAAACAAAAACTCTCCCACACAATTAAAAAGTAGAAAACACTTATTGATTCATTCTATGAGGCCAGCATTACCTTGATACCAAAACCAAAGACACTACAAGAAAATAAAACCACAGACCAATATCCCTTAGAAAAGTTAATGGGAAAATAATTGACAAAATACTAGCAAACCAAATTCAGCAGAGTATTAAGAGAATTATACACAATGACTTAGTGTGATTTATTCTTGGAATGGTTCAACATATAACAATGGATCACTGTAATACACTATACTAACAGAATGAAGTGAAAAAAGTCACATGATCATCTCAATTGATGTAAAAAAAAAAAAAGCATTTGACAAAATTCTAAACCCCTTCATGATAAAAATATTCAACATACCTCAATATAATAAAAGCTGTATATGAAAATGCTACAGTGAACATCATACTCCATGGTGGATGACTGAAAGCTTTTCATCTAAAATCAGAAACAAGGTAAGGATGCCTGCTTTTGCTACTTTTATCCAACATACCGGAAATTCTAGCCAAAGTAATTAGGCAAGAAAAAAATAAAAGAAATCCAAGTTATAAAGGAAGAAGTACAATTATCTTTGTTCACAGGTGATATGATCCTATATGTAGAAAATCCTAAAACTCCCACAAAAGACTGCTGGAACTAATAAATAAATTCCATAAAGTAGCAAGGTACAAAGTTAACACAAAAAAATCAGTTGCATTTCTATACACTAACAATGAACAATCTAAAAATTTCACATACAATAACATTAAAAAGAATAAACTACTGGGCCGGGCACAGTGGCTTACACCTGTAATCCTAGCACTTTGGGAGGCTGAGATGGGCGGATCACGAGGTCAGGAGATGAAGACCATCCTGGCTAACACAGCAAAACCCCATCTCTACTAAAAGTACAAAAAATTAGCTGGGCATGGTGGCAGGTGCCTGTAGTTCCAGCTACTCGGAAGGCTGAGGCAGGAGAATGGCATGAACCCTGGAGACAGAGCTTGCAGTGAGCTGAGATCGTGCCACTGCACTCCAGCCTGGGCAACAGAGCAAGACTCCGTCTCAAAAAAAAAAAAAAAAAAAAAAAAAAAAAAAAAAAAAGAATAAACTACTTAGGAATTAAATTCACCATGGAGGACTTGTATAATAAAAACTATAAAACAATGCTGAAAGAAACTAAGAAAGACATAAATGAAAAGGTATTTCATCTTCATGAATTGGAAGACTTAATACTGTTAAGGCAATACTACCTAAAGTGATCTACAAGCTCAATGCAATCCCTATCAAAATCCCAGTGATATATTTTGCAAAAATAGAAAAACCCATCCTGAAATGTAGATGAAATCTCAAGAAACCCCAAATAGCCAAAACAATCTTGAAAAAAGAAGAACATATCTGAAAGATTCCTACTTCTTCCAGATTTAAAAACTTACTAGAAAGTTTTAATAATCAAAACAGTGTGCTACTGGCATAAAGACAGATGTACAGACAAACAGAATAGAACAGAACTAGAAATAAAACCTTGAATATATGGTCAAATGATTTACAACAAGGGTTTGTGCTAGTTCTTTCTCCCACTACCATTGAATGGGAGAAAGTGCAGTCTTCCAACAAATGCTAGGAAAACTGGATATCTATATGCAAAAGAATGAAGTTGGACCTTTATCTAACACCATATCCAAAAATTAAGTCAAAATGGATTAAAGACCTAAATGCAAGTTCTAAAACTATAAAACTCATAGAAGAAAACATAGTGCAAAATCTTCACAACATTGGATTTGGTGATCTCTTGGATATGATACCAAAGGCACAGGTGATAACAACAAAAATAGGCAAACTAGACTTCATGAAAATTTTAAAATTTTGTGCATCAAAAGACACTATCAATAGAGTAAAAAGTCAACTCACAAATGGGAGAAAATATTTACAAATCACATTTTCAATAAGAAATTAATAACCAGAATATTTACAGATCTCTTAAGACTCAACAATAACAACAACAAAAAACAAGTTGATCCAAAAATGGGCAAAGGACTTGAATAGACATTTTTTTCCTGAGTAGACATAAAATGGCTAATGAGCACAAGAAAAGATGCTCAATATCATTAATCATTAGGGAAATGCAAATGAAAACTATAATAAGATAACATAATTTCATACCCATCAGGATGGCTACTATCAAAAAAAGAGAAAGTAACATGTTGGCGATGATGTGGAGTAACTAGAACCTTTGTACACTATTGCTGGAATATAAAATGGTATAGTCACTATGGAAAACAGTACGGTAGTTCCTCAAAAAGTTGAAATAAAATTCATTTCTTATAATATTATATTTCTATTCTGAAGCCATCACTGAGTTCTGTACCACTCCCAGAATTTATTTTCCCTTTATCTATATTTGCATAGAATTTATATATATTTCTATTGGTGGATTTATCAAATTATAACTATGAATTTGTCTTTCTCTTCATTTTTCACTAAGTTGTGAGCTTAATAAATATCTTCTTTTGCTAGCACTTAACACAGTGCCTATATCAGAACATACACTAAATAATCTAACTAGATACATGAACAAAGAATATCTGATGCATCTGGACATTTTAAATTCCATTCAATAGCGTTAAAATATCTATAACTATGTCACACTTCAGTATCTCAGGACTACTACTCAGTATATGCCAGATAAACCAAGCACATGATGGAAGATTTGTCATATAACAGAAAGAGTAAATCTTCATGTCTTCCCTTTTACTACATATGAATTCCTTCCTATGAATATTTTATATACTTTGGACAATATGTTAACTCACGTAGTTAGTGAAAATTCCATTCAGTATTGGAGTCTGAAAATGGTATTGTCAAACTACTCACTTTACTTCCATTACATAAGAATTGTCTTCTGTTTGAATACATTTTGAAACTCTGACATAATTTAAAACTTACAACACTTAAAAGTGGGTACTTTAAGAATTTCATGCAAAATAAAAACTAACTTAACACTGGAATACTAAAGGCTTATTACTAAAAACATTATTTCTATAATATTCAGCATTGTTGCCAATAAAATTTAGGTAACAGGCCGGGTGCAGTGGCTCATGCCTGTAATCCCAGCACTTTGAGAAGCCGAGACGGGCAGATTACGAGGTCAGGAGATCGAGACCATCCTGGCTAACACTGTGAAACACTGTCTCTACTAAAAATACAAAAAATTAGCTGGGCGCAGTGGTGGGCGCCTGTAGTCCCAGCTACACTGGAGGCTGAGGCAGGAGAATGGCGTGAACTTGGGGGGCAGAGCTTGCAGTGAGTGGAGATCGCGCCACTGCACTCCAGCCTGGGCACAGAGCGAGACTCCGTCTCAAAAAAAAAAAAAAAATTTTAGGTAACATTAACATGAGGTACTTGGGAACAAGTGCCTGCATATTCTTGTAACATAGGCCCAGATTTTCTTTAAAGAAGGATTATTGGATATTTTCTCATCTGTATGTAAACACAGCAACGCCACATGACATCTAATTTTGCAGTGTAGTCACAAAATCCAATAAATGGGCTATGACCAAGAACATGGCCAGGAACACTAAATTTGCTATACACTGGCGATTTTCCTATACAGCAAGAGTTGCTAGGCAGCTTTGCTAAAGGAATGCCTGTAATTAATGATAAGAACAGGCTTTCTTCTGTCTTATTACACACATACACATACACACACACACACAATTTTTTTCTGAGAGGAAAAAACAGAACTCAATTTCTAAAAACAGAATATTTACAATGCATAAAATTACATACGTTTTTAGGAGTTAAAATATATTTCTAATAATTCAAACTAATTGTAAAATGAAAAACTAAAAAGCATCACCATGAAAGTGTTTTCTTAGTAATTATCCATATAAGGAAAATTTATTTTTACATAATTCCCAAAGAGAGATGCTTAGATGTTGTAATCATCCATCTATTTATGTCATGGGGATAGAGATCCATATTAAAGCTTATTTAGACAGATGAATGGATAAAGAAAATGTAGTACATACAATACAATGGAATATTATTCAGTCAATATAAAGAAGAAAATGAGTTACATGAGGCAACGTGATCCTGGAGAACATTATATTAAATGAAATAAGGCAGTCACAGAAGAACAAATACTACATGATTCTACTATATGAGGTATCTAAAACAGTCAAACATATAGCAGCAATTGAATGGTGACTGCTGGGCCTAGGGGGCAGGGGGAATATGGAGCTGCTATTCAATCAGTATAATGTTTCTGCCATGGGAGATGACTGAATTCTAAAGATCTGCTGTACAGCACTGTGCCTATAGTTAATAATACTATACTGTACACTTAAAAAGGTATTAAGAGGATAGACCTTGTGATAAGTGTTCTTACTACAGCATTTAACAGAGGCTTATTTAATGATTTCCAAAGTACTAAAAGCAGGAGAAGTCATGAGACCTATGACTGAAAAAATTATGTAAAATCTAAAAAAATACAATTTGGACTAAAATATTAATAGAAATGGAAAATAAAGGTTAAAGCATACTCTTATAGCACTTACTGTTTGTGATACTGATTTAGCACCTAATGCTTTACATAAACACTTTAAAACAATTTCAGAATATTTTGTATGTTCATGTCCCGCCCCCTTAACTAGAATGTAAGCCCATCAAAGGTGATATCATCTATACATAGTATAAGGATCAATATTTTTTTTCTATCAGAGTCACTGGCATTCATCAACACTCTCAGATGTCCCCACCAACACAGGTTTCATCAGAGGTGGATCAATAAATATTTACTGATGCTCATTCTGCTTTTTCTCAAAATATGCATCCACTTATTAGTTCAGTTACTTACAAGTTTTCTTAGAAGTTTTCTCACATATAAGTCACTTACATGTGGAAAAGATAAAAATGAATGCTCCCTTAAGGGTTAGTTCTGGCATTATTTGGAGAACTTGTTACTGCTCTCATTGAAAACAGATACCCTCACTGATTCTGTTTACCAAATGAGGCAGATTTGTTACCTGTCAAGCCCC
The DNA here is from genome assembly GCF_037993035.2 of Macaca fascicularis. Taxonomy (NCBI): domain Eukaryota; kingdom Metazoa; phylum Chordata; class Mammalia; order Primates; family Cercopithecidae; genus Macaca; species Macaca fascicularis. Next base: position 25,816,722 of record NC_088379.1, on the reverse strand, counting down.
TTTTTACCACCACCAAAGAGGCTTTGTAGTTGTAACTTAAAAATGGCAATCCTCTTATCTCTGGTGACCAAATGGTACAAACTTGTCAAATGTACACTCTCTCTACCCACACACTGAAGTAGAATAGTCACAGATTACTATGAGTCATGCCATTATTGGTGTTTGGCTGATATTATAATTTATGTGTTCATATGTTTGGTGTCACAACAGTTTCATGTTCTGGATCAAAATGGCATAAGAAGGACCAAAAGCTTTTAGCAAGTTGGTCAACTTTTTGTCAAGTGGTAGATATTTAGTTTATGTGGTTTTGTTTGTTTTATATCTTTGTGTGACATTAACTAATCTGTTTATGAGTCAGTTCATAAAAAAGGATTCATTACAACTATACTAAAATCTAAGGAAATCTAGAGCCCCATAAAATGACAGTAAAATATCCATTAGCCTATAAATTACTAATATTAAGCTTTTAGATAAAAGAAGAAAGCTTCCTTCTCAATAATGAAAAAGATAACCCCATCAATGAAAACAAGTACATGAGGTTAAGGAATATTTTTACTCAGTATCTGTAGTACACTAGGCATTGGAATTAACAATAAGGACCAAAACAATTAAGAATTTACCTGGGAGAGACAATTATAAAATAATCAAATAAACTATGATAAGTACTATAAACAAAAAGTATGGAAAGTACTACATGGCACTTTAAAAGCACATATTAGATAGCCATGGCTTTGTGTGTGTTTGTGCAGGTGAGTGAGGGGTTAGTCAGGGAAGGTGTATCTGAGTAAATGATTATTTCTTTAAGCATGGTTTCCTTTGGGTCTCTGAATATATTTATAATGACTGCTTTGAAGTTTTTGTCTGTTAAGTCCAAAATTGAGAAATGAAGTAAAAATAGGAGTTTACTAGATGAAGACGGGAGGATAACAGTCTTGCTTATAAAAGGAACTGCAGGTCTCATGGCCCTGAGGCAGAAAGGAGTATAGTGAACTTAAGAAGTTAAAGATCAGGATGGTTGGAATACAGAATGCCAGAGTGTCAGGCAGAGAAGTGAACAATTCATCTGGAGAAATGGGCCAGGTAATGCAGGGTCATGTAGACTCTTGTGAAAAATTTGGGTCTTTTGGTTTTAATCAAACAAGTGACATGAATTGATTGGTGTTTTTAAAAGACCACTCTGACTTTACTGTAGAACATGGATTAAAGGTGGGGTGGCCAGCATTCAGCAAGAGAGATAAATAGGAAGGTCAATTTAGTTTTTAGTAATAGTAAAGAAATGTAATAAAACACCCACAGATTAAAGACAATAAAGCTATTCTTTCTTTAGGACAAAACCAATAGAATTTTCCTGCATAACAAATTATAAAACTTTTGACAGATAACATTCCAGTAACTAATAACTCTTGAGATAAAAGAATTTTAAAATCCACATTTAAAAAGAATAAACAATCTGTAATCAATACTTTTGTGGAAAAATTTAATCATTTCTTTTATGGCAAATCACATAAACTTTTTTTGTACCTCTGAGATCTGCATAAAGACAGTTTAGTCTAAACTCTCAGCTGAATGATAAGAATATGAAGGCCCATGGAGGTCTGGTGAACTGCCTAAGGCCGCAAACATATTTGAGGACAGAACTACTGAAACATGAGCTAAATAAAAGAAAAAAATATTTATTTCAGCACTTTTGAGATTCTTTCATCACCTTTGGCTTTTGACAGTTTGACTATGATATGTCTGGGTATGGATATCTGTGGTTATCCTACTTTGAGTTTGTTGAGTTTCTTAGATGTGTAGATTAATGTTTTTCATCAAATTTGAGACATTTTCAGCCATTCTTTCTTCAAATACATCTGCTCCTTTCTCTCTCTCCTCTCCTTCTGATACTCCTGTTATAAATTTGTTCGTGAGCATGTTGTCCTAAACTTCTCTGAGGCTCTGTTTGTTATTTTCTTTGTTCTTTGAATGACATAATTTCTCTTGATGTCTTCCAAGTTCACTGATTCTTCTCTGCTTTTTCAAATATACTTTTGAGTCCTTCCAATAAAATTTTCATTTCAATTATTGTACTTTTCAACTCCAGAATTTCGGTTTGGTACTTTAAAAATGTAATTTCTATCTCTTTAAAACCTTCTGTATTAGAGGAGACATTGTCATCACACCTTACTTTACCTTTTCTTTTTTTTTTTTCTTTTTTTAGACCGGGTCTCACCTGTCATCTAGGCTGGAGTGTAGTGGCATAATCACAGCTCACTGCAGCCTTGACCTCCTGGGCAAAAGTGATCCTCGCATCTCAGCCTCCTGAGTAGCAGGGACAACAGGCACATGCCACTACACCCAGCTAACTTTTTTCTATTTTATAGAGACAAGGTTTTGCCATGTTGCCTAGGCTGGTCCCAAACTCCTGGGCTCAAGCGACTGTCCTGCCTCAGCTTCCCAAAATGCTATGATTACAGGTGTGAGCCACTGCATCTGGCCTTACTTTACTTCTTTAAGCATAGCTTCCTTTAGTTCTTTGAATATATTTATAATGGCTGCTTTGAAGTTTTGGTTGGTTAAGTACAACATCTAGGCCATCTTACAACCAGCTGGAGCTCATGATTGTTATTTGCTTATTTGTTTAGTGACTTGGTCGAAATATTTCATTTAAGTCTGTTTCTCCCAAAGTATGAAGCTTCTGATGTACCTCAGAGTATGCAGCCTTGAGCATACATACAATCATCCTTCAGTGACACTGGCTTTAGCAGCGTTCTTCTCTTTTTTTTTTTTTTTTTTTTTTTTGAGACAGTCTTGCTCTGTCACCCCGGCTAAAGTGCAGTGGTGCAATCTTGGCTCACCGCAACCTCTACCTACTGGGTTCAAGCGATTCTCCTGCCTCGGCCTCCTGAATATCTGGGACTACAGGCACGCACCACCAAGCCCAGCCAACTTAGCAGGGCTCTTGGTCTCTTCCCCTGATCTCTGTGTTAAGCTTTCTGTCTTTCTCGATATCATAGCCAGATATTAGTTTCCTCTAATTGCCAGCTGATTATTCTACTGTTTTCAACAATGTCCTCATGCATAAATTGTACCACAGTCTGATTCAATTAAACGTAGGGTCCTTCATGAGGTCATTTTTGAGGCCAGTCTTTGAGGTTTGTCCTATCCCATCAGGACTCCTCCTAGCTATCTCTGTCTCTGGCTTTCTCTGGTAAACCAGCTGCTACGCTTTTAGCTTGTTACTCTTAATTCTTAAGTGTTTACCATTAAAATCTTAATTGTTCAGAGCCCCACTACGTTGGAACTTTCCCGTACTCCATATAAAGTTAGTTCTTTGAGGAGAGCTTCAGAGTTACTGTTGCTAAGGCTGTCTCCCATTCTGGCCAAAATCTCTGAGTCATTGCCCTGGAGTCAGGTTGGGGATAGTGGCCTACTTCTCTTGGAGTGACACTTCTGCTTTGTGAGAAAACACTGGTGAGGGTGGTAGCCTCTGGTCTTCTCAGCTTGTCTTTCTGATGTGGAACCTCTCTCCCCTCTATAAACAAAATGAGGTGAAAGCAGTTGAGGCCGTAGTATTTTTGGCCTGCTGAGTGGAGTCAGAGCTTTTGGACCAGATCTCTGCCCTATGGGAAGGAATCTGACAACTTCTTGATGGTACTCTCTAGAATTTAGCATCTGCAACATGGAGCTGAGGGAGATAAGAAATACTGGCCATCTGCCCCTCCTATGGAGATACTTAGCCCTTGACTAGAAGCTGGAGGGAAACAGAGCCCCATCTTCCTGGCCACACATGACTGAACTGAAGCTTCTGTTACGCTAATCTGGGGGTGAGGGGAGGCAAAAAGCAGCTCATGACTCAAGGGCCACAAATTATTTTTACCGAGATTTAGTAGCTTTTCTCAAATAAATGTTTTCTTGTTTGCTGACTTTTCATGTAACCTTAGGATAATTACCAGAGACTTTAAATACTTTAAAAAAAATAGTTTTCACTAGTTACGGTTTCCTGCTGAGGATGGTTCTGTGGAGTTTCTCTCAGACCACCATTTAGGAACTGATAATTCCCACTCTGTATTTCTGAAGTACAGAGGTTACTGGCAAACTAGTATTATTGTATAAGTGAATAATTAATTTTATTTATATAGGCATACCTTGGAGATATTGCAGGTTCAGTTCCAGACCACCACAATAAAGTGAGTATCGTAATAAAGCAAATCACGCAAATGTTCTGGTTTCTCAGCATGTATAAAAGCTATGTTTACACTACACTATAGTCTACTAAGTACAACAGCATATGCCCAAAAATATACATGCCATAATTTAAAAATAATGTATTGCTGAAAAAAGTGCTAATGACCATCTGAATCTTCAGCAGGCTGTAACCTTGCTGTTGGTAGAGGGTCTTGCCTCAATGTGTATGGCTGCTGACTGATCCAGGGTGGTGGCTGCTGAACATTGGGGCAGCTGTGGCAGTTTCTTAAAATAAGACAACAATAAAGTTTGTTGAATTGATAGGCTCTTCCTTTCGCAAAATATTTCTCTGTTTGTTGGCACTTTACCCACAGTAGAACTTTCACAATTGGAGTCAATTCTCTTGAACCCTGCTGTTGTTTTACTAAGTAATAATGTAAACACTTTGTTGTCATTTCAACAATGTGTCCAGTAGCTTCACCAAGAGTAGAGTCTATCTCAAGAAATTACTTTATTTGTTTATCCTCAAGAGGCAACTCTTCATTCATTTAAGTTTTATGATGAGATTGAAGCAAATTCAGTCACATATTGAGGCTCTACTTCTAATTCCAATTATCTTGCTTTTTCCACCACAGTGACCATTACTTCCTCCACTGAAGTCTTGAACCCCTCAAGGTTATCCATTAAGGTTACAACCAACTTCTTCCAAACTCCTTTTCATGTTGATATTTTGACCTCCTCTCATGAATCCCAAATGTTCTTAATGGCATTTAGATTGGTGAATCCTTTCCAGAAGCTTTCAATTTACTTTTTCCAGATCCATCAGAGGAATCACTATCTATGACACTATATAGCCTCACAAAATGTATTTCTTAAATAAGACTTGAAAGTCAAAATGACTCCCTTACCCATGGGCTGCAGAATGGATGTCATGTTAGCAGGCGTGAAACCAACATTTATCTCCTTGTACATCTGGATCGGAGCTTTTGGGTGACTATGTGCATTGTCAATGAGCAGTCATATTTTGAAAGGAATTTTTTTTTCTGAATAGTAGGCTTCAACAATATGTTTACAATATTAGGTAGACCATGCTGTTAACAGATGTGCTGTCATCTAGGCTTTCTTGTTCCATTTATAGAGCACAGGCAGAGTAGATTAAGCATATTTCTTAAGGGCCCAAGGATTTTTGAAATGGTAAACAAGCACTGGCTTCAACCTAAAGGTACCAGCTGCATTAGCCCCTAACAACATAGTCAGCATATCCTTTGAAGCTTTGAAGTCAAACACTGACTTCTCCTCTCTAGCTATGAAAGTTCTAGACGGCATTTTCTTCCAATGGAAAGCTGTTTCACCTACACTGAAAAATCTGTTGTTTAGTGCAGCCACCTTTATCAATGATCTTTGCTAGACAGGGATAATTTGCTGTAGCTGCTACATCAACACTTGCTGCTTCACCTTGCACTTTTTAAATTATGGAGATGGCATTTTTCCTTAAATCACATAAACCAACCTTTGCTAGCTTTCAATTATTCTTCTCCAGCTTCCTCTCCTCTCTCAGCCTTGATAAAGTTGAAGAGAGTTAGGGCCTTGCTCTGGATTTGGCTTTGGTTTAGGGGGATGTCATGACTAGTTTGATCTTCTATTCAGACTACTAAAATTTTCTCCATATCAGCAACAAGGCTGTTTTCCTTTCTTACCACTCATGTGTTCACGAGAGTAACACTTTTAATTTCCTTCAAAAACTTTTCCTTTGCATTTACAACTTGGCTGTTCGGTGCAAGAGGCCTAGCTTTCGGCTTATCTTGGCTTTGGGCATGCCGTCCTCACTAAGCATAATCATCTCTCACTTTTGATTTAAAGTCAGAGACATGTAACTTCCTTTTACTTCAACATTTCAAGGCCACCGTAGGGTTATTCTTGGCCTAATTTCAATATTGTTGTTTCTCAGGGTCTAGAAAGGCTTGAGGAAAGGGAGATAAATGGGTAATGGCCAGTTGGTAGAACAATCAGAACACATACATTTATCAACTAAGTTTGCCATCTTAAGGGTATAGTTTGTGGCATTCCAAAACAATTACAGTAGTAACATCAAAGATCACTAATCACAGATTACTAAATCAGATATAATAATAAAGTTTGAAATATTGTAAAGAATTACCAAAATGTGACACAGAAATATGAAAAAAGCTCATGCTGTTGAAAAAAATGGTGCTGATAGACTTGCTCAATACAGGGCTGCCACAAACCTTCAATTTGTAAAAATAATAATATCTGTGAAACACAATAAAGCACAATAAAGTGAGATATACCTGTATATTCAAAAATTTACTGAGTACTAAGAATTAGATACAGGGCTACATATTAGCTACCCAAACAAACTTTTAGAAGAAGATTTTTGTATTCTCTAACTTTTAATTAATAACTAACTTTATATTAAAATGGAATTGTAAGTCTACTATTTAAAAAAAATTTTTAATTATGCATTTGAAATCACAGGAATCTCTTAAAATTGTTTCTGGGGTTATTTAAAATTTTAAGTTTATAAATAAATCTTATAAAGTCTTTATACTTTAGCTCTTGGAACATATGATAAATCTTCTTGACAGATGCTTATTTAACTTTATCTTCTCTCTTAAACATATATACACCACAACACCATTATCAAACGAAAACCTGCTCATACAAATAGCGGTGACCAACTTACATTTAATCGAGCAGAAATTGCTGTGTAGAATATATGTATTTCCTCTATGACATTTGTATTGACATTCATTCAAAATCAAATTATTAATATGTATGTATAATCTTTTAAAAAAGAATATCATATAGGCAATTCTATATAAATTACATTTCTATTTATGATAAATGATTTTATCCTAGTAGATGTGAAAAAGTAAGAATCCAAGCATCCACAATATTAGCAAATGAAATGATCAAAGGATAATCATGACACTCTAAATTTATTTTGAAACATTATTTATTCAATATCTTTAATTTTAAAAATATAATGCAAAATGCTTTCTCCAAACATCTTGGAATGGCTTAAATATGAATTTCACATCTGATTTAAGCATCTGTGCCAATAACAAAGATAGAAAACTTACCTGCCAATACCTCCTTGTTGTACCACATATGACAAAAAGAAACAATTGGGAACTGTTATTCTCCTATCTAATTTCACAGTAAAAACAAAAGGTAATCTTATCCCAAACTTAGAACATTTCATCTGACAAGCATGCCATGGATTACAAAAGGATTTAGTCAACAACAGAGATATCTCCTAAAGTATCATGATTTAGAGAAACTAAAACAAGAACACTATATATTTTAATTTTTAAACTTACCTGATATAAATAATCTTCAAATACAAAATAATAATCATCATTGCTTGCTGTCAACTTCACATCCTATAATTAAAAGTAGACAGTACTGAAAAGAACCCAAATGGATCTGTCTGTAGTAGTAAGGCATACAATCAGTATTTAGAAGCATTACCACAATAAATTTATTATTTTATTGTGATTAGATTAGATTTTACCATTGCTATATTTACTGAACTAATATATGTGACACATTATTTCACCTCGAATTCCTCATTTAAGGTCCCATTAGTAATTCTTTAATATTTATTTCAATTTTATCTCCTTTTAATCTAATATTTAGATGGCTTAAAGCTAGAAAAGAAAAGTGGATGCAAGCATAACATCCAGAAGCAATCATAACAATCTGGCCCCAAATTACTGTTCCAATATCACTGTTGAAGTCCACATTCTTGCCATTCCCACAAAAGACCAAATATCTTCCATGCCTTTGTGATTATTCACTTGCAAGTCACCACTTGTTAGTGAGAGAGCAGGAACATTGATTTTCTGCATTATGAGTTTAAGGGCCAGTTCATTGACTTCCCCTGGATAGCATATTAGTTTCCTTCTTTAAATATATTCCTATTCTCACTTTCTGATTTGAGTCTACCTTAATGCTTTCTATGAGTCTCCCTATGAGACTTTAGTTACTTTGAGCTCAAATGTCTTAAATGTTTTTTGTATATGTAGTACCACCACAGTGCTTAGCACCTAAATACCCAATACGTGTTTGATGAGTAAAAATAAAAATGATAAAATTATTAATAGAAATTAATTATATTTTCCTGTAATATAATTCATCAGTATATAGGTACCCCTCTCCAATAACAAGCAAACAAATGAACAAAAGTCTAGAAAAACAAACTAAATCATTCCCCCAGGATTGTTTCTGAGTATTATGTCCAGAGTTGGAACTTGCTGCTTGTGTGCTTTGGTGTAAAGAACATGAAATTCCAACAGATTTAACTAAGATTTGAAATCAGTTCCACTACTTTTAGCTGTATAACTTTGGTCAGTAACTCTGAGCCTAATCTCCATATATGTAAATAAGGACACCACCGCCTACTTCAGAAAGGATAGGTGAATGCCTAGCACAGTATCAGATAAAGAGTAGATATCCAGAAAGCTTTTTTAAAAAAATTCACCAAAAGTCCTTTTACTTATAATAGTGTTCATCTATTTATAAGTAAATATACATCTCAAACCTTACATGTATCCAAAAACTCCAGTTGTAAACTACACCATGCTTTTAGACCCAATATATAATCAATTCAACAAGTACTGATTGGCTGGGATGAAGGATACGAAAATCAAAACTTCAACAAACAAACAAAAAAGAAGACAAACAAAAAAATGTTTATCATCAAGAAGCCTACAATCTCACTGGCGAGATAGTAAAAACATGGGAAAATCACAAAGAAATGTTACAAAAATCCATGGTCAAATAGTTCAAACGGTCTACAAAATTCAACTAGGCTGTTGAGCCAAGTAGTAATCAGGGGAGGATGGAGTCATAGATGACTCTGGGGGTAGCGAATGTGTGCTAAGTCTGAAAAAACCGTAATTACACAGATTAAGGAGAAAGAAATGGTCCAGCTTTCTGTGTCAGAAGACAACCTAGACAAAAGTAGAGATCATGCATTCTCAGCAGGGGGATACTATTGCCTTTGGGGGCATGAAAACTGGTTCTTGGAGGTCAACAAATTTTACATATTACAATGATACGTGGCAGACCAGAGCTCACCCCTACCCACCCAAATCTTATTTTTTGTTATTTACTTTTTTTTATTAGAGATAAGTTAATTAATCTTTCTCTCCAGGAGCGTGATAATGAAGAAAGGTTGAAAAACACTAGTATAAATTATCAGATTATAGTAAATGGTTGAAAACTATAGAATACATGGATATAAGGCAAGTTTGTTAAAAAAAAAAAAAAAAAAAAAAAGAACCATTTAATAAATTAGCCTAGGGAGGGTTCGATGATGTTCCATACTCACAACATCATTGGCTCAGAACATCTATGACTTTCTATCCTCCCCTGATTGCTACTTTGCTCAACAGCCTGGTTGAATTTTGTAGACTGTTTGAGCTATTTGATCACGGATTTTGTAACATTGCCTTGTTCCATTCATTCCTTTAACCTTTAAAAGAATTCCATCTTGTTTTCAGTTAAATTTAAAATGGCTCAAGCCTGTAATCCCAGCACTTTGGGGGGCCGAGACGGGTGGATCACGAGGTCAGGAGATCGAGACCATCCTGGCTAACACGGTGAAACCCCCTCCCTACTAAAAAATACAAAAAACTAGCCGGGCGAGGTGGCGGGCGCCTGTAGTCCCAGCTACTCAGGAAGCTGAGGCAGGAGAACGGCGTGAACCCGGGAGGCGGAGCTTGCAGTGAGCTGAGATCCGGCCACTGCACTCCAGCCTGGGCGACAGAGCGAGACTCCGTCTCAAAAAAATAAAATTAAATAAAATTAAATAAATAAATAAATAAATAAATAAAATAAGTCTTTGCTATAGGGAACTGTAATGAAACAGAATTTTTTTTTTAAGTGATCATTCCCTTAACGGCTGACTTTAATAATGTTTGGAGTGATCGGCAGAGCCCAACTAAGTCAAAAAGAACCAGAGACAGATATCTTCCTAGAAACATTCATGATGTGCAAAGGACAGACGCCATCAACAGTTTTATTCAATTCCTCAGGCACAAATTACTTCCTTCTTGGAACAGATTTTCCTTACTGACTCAAACTGAAATTCATTTTGGAGACAAAGAGAACTCTCATCCTAGCACTTCTTACTTTTTTGAACTTTTTCACATGTGAGTTTCCTTTCATTTGACTAGAAAAGAGGCTAATGGTCTTACAGCCCAAAAGATCTCTTACATTTTTGATAAAATAATCCACTGAGCATAATAATTTGACCTCAAAGTTAATAATAGTACCTGTGATCCAAATCTAGTGAAAAACCTCTGTGAGATTCAAGACTTTCCGTCAAAGGACTGTATTCTCTAAACTCTCATTTCCACTTACTGTAGAGCTCAGTGGTTAAGAATACAGATCTGAAGTCAGACTGGCTAGGTCTAAATCTTGGCTTCACTACTTCATATGTTAATTTAAACAAATTTCTTTCTTTATCTCAATTTCCTCATTTGTAAAATAACAAAATAACTACTTTCTACTTTGTTACAACACACGTGTCACTATGTTGCTGGCTGCTGGTAAGGAAATGATGTTAGTATAACATGGAAATTGTATTGGTTCAGATGCAATTTTTATTAAGCAAGAGGAGTTGGAGCAGAGGGAGGAGAATTATAACCATCAGCAGGAAAAAAAAAAATGTCTTTAGCTCAGCTGCTGCTGCACAGGCATGAGACTTTACAGTTGCATTTTAAGAACATTAAAAAACGGACATTGGCACTGGGGCTCCCTCTCCAGAGAGGCACACTCCCAGCCCACAACATTTCTCCCCTGCTATTCTCTTGTGCTCACCTTAACAGTAGTTCCAGTGGCCCAGAGCACCACTTGCATTTGCATTATTTTAGCACTTCTGTATTATTATTTTTACACATTTTTAATAGCTCCTACCAGACCAGCCTGCCTGAGCTGTCTGATTCTTCTCCCAGGCTACCAATGATTGCTTTTGTTAGTACTATGATTACAAAGTTGCAAAAATTGTGAGTGGATCTACCCCAACCCTGTTTTGCCCATAAGCTCTGTTACTTTTAATGCATAGTTTTACAGAATGCAAGTTTTTTTCCCTAGAAAAACAACGCATTTATAATTCACAGCCTAAATGTTGGTATCTGCTACTCTTAGGTATTTGTAGGCATTAAATAGTAATCTATGTAAAGGGTTTGGAATACTATATGGCACAATAAGCATTCATTTGTTAGTAATAGTTATTATTACCCCTGGCCATGTTCTACTCAGACAAATTTTCAGGTCCTCAATATGTAATCTTCTTTTCCCCATTTCCGAGACCTGTAATTACATGCCTTTCTCCCTTATATTTCAAATCTAAATTTAAAATCTAAGACTTTTAAGTTGCCTAATATTAATTCAAAATTATTCATATCCTATATTACACATAAAGTATTAGCTACACCAGACCAATCTGGTTCAACTTTTATGTAACACAGTTATGAGCTGTTTTTTAGTTGCCATGGACCCCCAGGTTGAAGGTCATGTAACCTGAGCATGCCCAGATTAACCAAGCATGCAACCACAGGTGGAACCTATGTGATAGGACTAAGGAGTGGGGTCTGAATTAAGAAGTGGACACCACACGGCAGTATCCAGGATTCAATCAGATCAAGCCCTGGCATCACCCCATGGCAGGATCCAATCTGATCAAACCTTTCTAGCTACAAAAACCCAGTGATTTGGTGCTTGGCTTTCTATTGTGTACTGGAAAACGGACCCTGTTTGGCTCAGTGATGAAAGCATTAACTCAGCTTTCAACTTGATTATCAGATGCTTGGAGGCAAAATCTCAATGTATCTCTACCTTAAAACTTGAGATATACTTAGCCATATGTCTAGAAACTAAAAGAAATTAAAAATTAAAAAGGACTTCAATATAAAGAGAATACACAAGTAGGCCCTAAAGAATCATAAGATAAAAATATTATAATCCGGTTTTGCTTTTCAGTTGCCTTTTTACTTGGTTTGTGTAGAAAGCCTGAATTTAGAGATATAAGAAATGCTTATTATCTTCATCAAAAAGTAGGACTAAAAAAGAATCATGAAGACAGCTTCAAAGGGAAAGAAGATAACATAAAATGGAAACTGCAAATTTTGAACACCAACTTTATATGTATACATCTAATCACTTAAAATTATTTTTCAAGGTTAATATATATCATTATACATAGTACAGGCTCTGCATACTAAAGAATCTCAATTTTTAAGGATATTAATGAAAAGGAAAAAACTAAGTTGACTTTTACTTACTTTATAGATTAGACTGTCCACCAAAAGGTCATGTTGTATCACATTGGTCTTAAGCTGCTCATAATACAAGACATCCTAAATTTAAAAGTAAAACAAAAAAATTAAAGGTCAATCACATTTATAAAGTCAGCCTCAAATTCAAATAATAATCAATAGCATTCCAAACACTAAGAAGGGCAGGAACTCAGTTTTATTCACTACTATAACCCTCATGCCTAACAGTAGATGTTCAATAAATATACTTACTCCTATCACTTAGGATGACGTCTGGCACCTAGTGAGCATTCAGTCAATATTTGCTAAGTTAACTATAAATTAGCTTTAATAGCAAATACAGCATTTATTGAGTATTTATAGGCACCAGGCACTATTTTACCCACTTTACAAGAGTTAACTCATTTAATCCCAAACCAACAAAATGAATTAGGTAAGTGATTATTATTCCCATTTATGCTTGAGAAACTGAAGCCAAGAGAGAAAAGTAACTTGCTATCCAAGACCATAAAGCTAGTAAGATTTAACCTCAGGAAACCTGGCCCCACAACCTATACAAAAAACTCAGAAGGATTACTTTATACTGCCTTTCTAATACCTAAATTATTACAAAATAAAAAGTTTAAGCATAACAAAGCACTCCTGGTAGTAAAAGCAATCATATAGCATATAAAGTAAGTCAGCTTTTAATAGTAGAATATGGTCCCATATGCTTGAGCTCAGGAGTTTGAAGTTACAGTGAGTTATGACTGAGCCACTGCTCTCCAGCCTGGGAGACAGAATGAGCCCCAATCTCTTAAATAAATAAATAAATACAAAAATATGGCCCCATAATATTATAAAATCTTATTAACTGCACAATTATGAGATTAGGCTAATGTTTAATGTAATAGAGAATAAGAAGTGGAAGAGAGGGAAAATGGAAAGTGGAGAGAATAAGGGAGGAAAGAAAGTGGGAGGAGGGACTAGAGACAGTAATCAAGTTAAGCATCAGGTTCATAGTTGGTCGGGGCATTAAGGATGAAGGTAGGGATCAACTGGGTAACAGTTATGCTAACGAGAGATGGAAGTATTATCTCGTTGCTTTAGCTGACCCACATATTCCTCCAAATCCCTCCTTTCACCTCTCAGGCACGTTAGCCCTAGCCTCCTCTCAAACCCAAAAGCAAAATTTAGCACACGCGGATCTGTATGACTCCTGACCTCACAGAAGGGTTGTGGGATAGGGTCGTCTGGGATAAGGAGGAATATTTACTGCATGTAGCTGCCTTGCCAGGATAAAATCTGACTTTATGTTTCCTGAAATATGATTTCTACATCGCAAAAGATGTTTAATACATAGTTATTTGGCTTGAGTCAAAGTGCTCTTTGCCTAACGATGATCTGGGCCTTTACTGGCTATTTTTAGTCATTTAAATTTTAATTAAAAAGCCTTAATTGGTTATCATTGATGTTTTCATTTTTTAACTAAAGCAAAATTATTTTACTATTTTATTTATCTTCCATTGTATCTACTGAATCCATCTCTCTGGCTAGAATGCAGGCTCCTTAATGGTGGAAACAGCACCTAATTCAAATATCAATTCCTGCCAGTTGGCATAAGTAAAGTAATGCAAAAGCTACGTTTAGGGGTTTGCTCCTTTTTAAAAATAAGTTTAAAATTACAAACTAATATATGACCATTAAAATAAGTGAAACAATCTAAAGTAAAATAAAGAAAAAGTTAAGCATCTTTTTTCCTTCCATTCAACTGTCCCAAAATAACTAATATTATTTGTATTTGGTATTGTATTTGTGGTGTTATTTGTAATTTGTATTCTTCCATGCTTATACCTATCTCCATGCTTATATGACTATGTAATCATAGTTGGGCGTTTGTGTTGTCGTTTTTCAATATGAAATGGAATCATACCATACTCATTATTCAGCTTCTCTAACCTAATGCTATATCATGGTTTTCCTTCTTGTTAAACAATACACATTTAACTCATTCTTTTTAATAGTTACATATATTTTAATATTTTTAAAGCTATGGTATAGATTTGACACAATTTGTTTAATCATATCCCTGAATAGATTTGACACAATTTTTTAAATCATACAACCTGAACAGATGGATACTCAGGTTGTTTGTCCCTACAAATAATGTAATAAATATCCTTAGGCACTATGCTTTTATATCTACAGAATAAATTGGCAAAGGCAGGATTATAGGCTGAAGGCTATATGTATCTTTCTTTCTTTTTCTTTTTTTTTTTTTTTTTGAGACGGAGTCTCGCTCTGTCGCCCAGGCTGGAGTGCAGTGGCACGATCTCAGCTCACTGCAAGCTCCGCCTCCCAGGTTCACGCCATTCTCCTGCCTCAGGAGTAGCTGGGACTACAGGCGCCTGACACCACGTCTGGCTAATTTTTTGTATTTTTAGTAGAGATGGGGTTTCACCGTGTTAGCCAGGATGGTCTCCATCTCCTGACCTCGTGATCTGCCCGCCTCGGCCTCCCAAAGTGCTGGGATTACAGGCATGAGCCAACGTGCCTGGCCAAGGCTGTTATGTATCTTAAACTGGGCTACAAATTGCCTGACTAATCGCAGAAAAAAAAATCAATTCGAATTCCCACCAGCAACATGAGAGCACATTTTATCTATGTACTCACCTCTTTTAAACATTTTCATGCTTGAGAAACATTTCGATGTATTTATTTGCACTTTCCTAACTCATAATACAGTTGACGAACCTTTCATATATTTATTGGCCATTTGAATTTCCATTTCAATGATTTGTCATTCATAACATATACCTATTTTTCTATTAGATTATCTTTCTCTTAATAATTTGTTAGATTTGTTGTTTATAAGGAAGATTAACTGTCATTTGTAATGCAAAAATGTATTACTTAATTTTGGTTTATGGTATAGATTGACAATTTATTTTTCTGTTTAATTTTTGTGGGTATATAGTAGATATATATACTTATGAGTTACATGAGATATTTTGATATAGGAATGCAGTGTGTAATAATCACATCAGGGTAAATGCCTCAAGCATTTATCTTTTGTGTTACAAACAATCCAATTATAGTATTTTAGTTATTTTTAAAAGTATAATTATTTTTATTATAGTCACTCTGTTGTGCTAGCAATTACTAGGTCTTATTCACTTGTTCTATTTTTTGTAACCATTAACCTTCCCCACTTCCCCTGCACCTGCACTACCCTTACCAGCCTCTGGTAACTACCCTTTTATCCTCTATCTCCATGAGTTCAATTGTTTTACTTTTTAGCTCCCATGAGTAAGTGAGATCCTGCAAAGTTTGTCTTTCTATGACTGGCTTATTTTACTTAACATAATGACCTCCAGTTCCATCCATGTTGTTGCAAGTGACAGGATCTCACTATTTTTCATGGCTGAAGAGTATTCTGTTGTATATTTGTACTACATTTTCTTTATGCATTCCTCTAATGATAAAAATCTGGGTTACTTCCAAATATTGGCTATTGTGAATAGTGCTGCAATAAACATGAGAGTGCAGATATCGCTTCGATATACTTATTTCCTTTCTTTTGGGGATATATGTAGGAGTGGGATTGCTGGATAATATGGTAGCTCTATTTTTAGTATTTTGAAGAACCTCCAAATTTTTCTCCACAGTGGTTCTGCTAACTTACATTCCCACCAACAGTGAAGGAGGGTTCCCGTTTCTCCACTTCCTTGCCAACATACATTGACCATTTTTATAAAGTACTCTAGGGCTTTGGGTTTTCCTACTAGATTTGGGCAAGGCTGCCCCACCACATGTTTATACAAATATTTTCCTAATTTTATTTCTAAAATTGTCAATTAAATTTTTTTTATTATTTATAATCCACCTGGAATTTATTCTTGTACCTAGTTATCAAAAGGTCTGTTTTCTTTCAGAAGGATGGTCAATTATCAGCATCATTTATTAAATAAACCATGCATTTGCAATTGAAATAAAATGCTAGACCTGGATCTATCTATGGACTCACCATTCATTATTTTTCATAATTTATCGGACTATTCTTAAACATTTAGTCTCCATGAGAACTTTATGATAACTTCATCCAGTTAAAAATAAAATTAATACTCTAATAAATTTGTTTTGGAAAAACTGACAAATTTTATAATATTAAGACTTTCCTGTTTTTATGAATGACATTAAGGCTCTCCACCCAAGAATGATGCAGAGCTCAGCTGTGTGACCCTAGGTAAATTAACAAGCTTTTCTGAGCCTCAGTAAAATGATGAAAATAACAGCAACTTTTCTGTAGGTTGATGTGAAAAATAAATGAATTAATACATGTAATATGCTCTGAATAGTATCTGGCACAGGGTAAGTGCTATGTAAGAGTTAAATATTATTGCTCTTTATAGAGTATTATAATTTTCCTCCTATGGATCCTGTCCTGCTAAATTTATCTTACAGATATTTTAATGTTTCTACTATTGAAAATGAGGTATTTTTTCACTATTATATTTCTAATTCATTATTGATAATAGAGAAAAGGCTTGATTTTGTATATCTATTTCATATCCCTCTGTTTGTAATTTTTTAAAAATCTGTTGGGTTTTCTGGGTATACAGTCATGATCATCTGCAAAGAAGATGGCTGTATCTCTACTTTCCCCAAACATAAACCAACTCATTTCCACATCTTCAGCTAGGACCTCAAAATCTATGACAAATAATACTGGTGAATAATCACTGCCTTACTCCCAATTCTAATGAAAAGAGCTTTGACGTTTCTGTTTAAATTTATTATTGGTTTGGGGAAATAGTTGTATTATTTTTCAGTAATTCATTTAAAGATTTGATTACAAATGGCTGCTAAGTTTTATTAATGTCATTTGACAACTATGACATAATTATAACTACTTAAAATATACTGGCTTTCCCCAATATAACCCTTTTAATGTCTATTAAAATATAAAGTAAAATTTAAAAACTTATTGATATTTGCATCTAACAAAGATACTATATACATAAGAAATAATTATTTTTTATACTTTTCCTTGTTCTCTTGAATAACATATCATATAGCTTAACAATATTAAACCTTTAGTGTGTGTGTATATATATATATTTTTATTATTATAGTTTAAGTTCTGGAGTACATGTGCAAAACATGCAGTATTGTTACATAGGTATACACGTGCCATGGTGTTTGCTGCACCCATCAACCCATCACCTACATTAGGTATTTCTCCTAACGTTATCCCTCCTCTAATCCCCTACCCTCTGACAGGCCCCGGTGTGTGATGTTCCCCTCCCTGTGTCCATGTGTCTTCATTGTTCGACTCCCACTTATAAGTGAGAACATGCAGTGTTTGCTTTCCTGTTCTTGTGATAGTTTACTAAGAAGGATGGTTTCCAGCTTCATCCACATCCCTGTACAGGACATTAACTCAACTTTTAGTATATTTTATTGAAAATTTTATTGGATGTTTAATATTTCCGGCTAGAAGATAGATGTATAGCAGTAATCCAGATAGACAAGTAACCTAACCTCAGAGATCTTTAGACTAAATCAAGACCTTTGTTATCTAGTGACTTAGGCATAAGCTTGGACAGAGTTCTTAAGAGTTCAGCTGTTCTTTATCAACCACTGAGCAGTATATTTTATTGACACATGGACAAAATCATATACCTCATGATCCCTTTATTTTTTCAAAACAAAATTTTTATGTGGATTTCAAATTGTGAGTTTTCTCCCAAATGGATGCAAATAGTAAACTGAATTAAGTAAAACACATTATTTTCCCACCCAATTAATTATAGTGCTTAAAGATCTAAAAGCATCTAAACTAGTTATAGGGCTGGTTGCTGCCTGAATAGCAGGAGAGTATGCAGTTAATAATTTGTACTCATACAAGGATCCCCAGTCACCAATTTGAATAACTAAAGATGGTTTCCTAAAAGATTAGACACAATCTAAATGCTATGAATAAATTCATAACTATGACTTTAAACAGATAACAGTGCTTAGACAAAAATCTATTCTAAATTCTAGAGGTAAAAAAACATACCGGAGAATCTGTGACCTAAAAGAGACTTTGGAAATATCTAGTTTCTTTTCTGAATTTTCACATTTAAAAAATGAGATCTGGCCAAGTTAACTGTCATAGCTGGTGACTGAAATAGTTTCCATAATCCTCAGTCTATGCTATTGGTTTCAATAGTTTTTAGTATAATTTATCCATGTAACATGAGAGAAAAACATTGGTAGGAAAGTCAGAATTACACCATATGCTTACAATCAATGAGACAAATTTTTATGTTAATATTTTAATTTATCTGATAAAATATATAAGGATCTATAAAATTTAATGATTACCAATATAAACAGAATATTTTAAAAGACTATTTAGTATAAGCTCTGGTAATGTATATATATGTAAGAGTAATACAACATCATTATAAAAAGCAATCTTTGAAAAACAAAGTAGCCCAATTTTTAGCATCAGAGAATATTTTAATTTCAGTTACTTTTTTGGTATTTTACACAGATTTACACCGTCTTAACTTAAGAAAAACAAATAAACTCTTGGGAAATGAAAAAAACCAAAGAATTCCTAACAGTTTATAGCTAATTGTAAGATGAGTAGACAAAAGGCAGAGAAGGCATTTCAGGGAGAGAACAACACGGTGCAAAGACAATTCAACGTGTCTTGTAGAAAATATTGAGGTATAGATTATGCCTTTTCTTTTAGACATATGATATATTTTTCTTTTAGACATATGATATATTTTTGAATCTGAAATATATGAAACATATAATGGAGTTCTCTAGCCAGGGTTCCCAATCCCCAGCATGGTACCAGTCTAGTCCGTGGCCTTATAGGAACTGGGCCAGATGGTGAGCGGTGGGCCAGGAAGCATTGCTGCCTGTCAGATCAGCAGTGGCATTAGATTCTCATAGGAGTGTAAACCCTATTGTGAACTGCACATGAGAGGGATGTAGGTTGTGTGGTCTTTATAAGAATCTAACTAATGCCTGATTTGAGGTGGAACAGTTTCATTACGAAACCATTCCCACCCACACCCCCATCCATGGAAAAAAATGTCTTTCGTGAAACTGGTCCCTGGTCCCAAAAAGGCTGAAGACTGCTACTCTAGGCAACTAGAAATGAAAAATTTTAGGCTTAAACAAAAGCTTGGATTGAAAAGAGAGTTGAAGCCATTAGGGAATAGGTGATTTGTGATGAGGCAGTTCAGGGAAAATGTATAGAATAAGATCAAAATGGAATTCTGAGAAATACATGCACTTAAGGTCCAGCAGAGAAATCCAAATGGAGACTAAACAAAGAAAAGAGAACGAAGAGCTAAGAAAACAGGGTGAACTAAAGTAAAGACCAAGAATATTTCAAGGATCAAGTAGGCACTGATATCAATACTGTAGGTATAAGAACTAAAATATGTCCACTATTCCTTGGTGACTTTAATTAGGGTAGTTGTAGTCATATAGTGGGGGTGGGTGTATGTCAGACTACAATTGACTGAGTAATTAATGAGATCAAGTGATTAACTCAGCATTACTTAACTCATATTAATACAATCAAGTAATTAATGAAATTAAGTCTAGCACAGAATTTTGTTTCACAGGTGTAGCTGTGAAAGGAAGGAAAGGGAGAGGGAGATGGCTAGGAAAGGCATGAGGTTTAAGATTTACTTTTATTCCTAAGATAGAAAAGACTTGAGAATGTATAATGCTATGGGAAGGAGTGAGTAGAAAGGAAGGAAAAGGCAGAACAAAAGATTTGTTTTAAAGTAGATGGAACATGTACAAACATAGGGAAAAGAGGAAGTATGTTAAGGTGTTTCAAATACAGGATTTTAAAAAGTCTTTAACCAGAAGAGCTGTGATATCAGATGTATTAGTCCATTATTACGCTGCTATGAAGAAATACCTGAGACTGGGTAATTTATAAAGGAAAGAGGTTTAATTGATTCACAGTTCCACATGGCTGTGGAAGCCTCAGAAAACTTACAATGATGGTAGAAGGCACCTCTTCACAGGGAAACAGGGGAGAGAATGAGTGCCCAGCAAAGGGGGAAGCCCCTTATAAAACCATCAGATCTCATGAGAACTAACTCACTATCATAAGAACAAAATGGAGGAAACCACACCCATGATTCAATTATGTCCACCTGGTCCCATCCATGGCATGTAGGGATTATGGGAACCATAATTCAAGATGAGATTTGGATGGGGACATGGCCAACCGATATCATTCTACCCTGGCCCCTCCCAAATCTCATGTCCTCACAATTCAAAACACAGTCACGCCCTTCCAACAGTCCTCCAAAGTCTCAACTCATTCTGGCATTAACTATGCCAATGCAAGAGGTAGGCTCCCATGGCCTTGGCCAGCTCTGCCCCTGTAGCTTTACAGAGTACAGCCCTGCTCAGGGCTGTTTTCACAGGCTGGCATTGAGTGTCTGCAGCTTTTTCAGGCATACAGTGCAAGCTTCTGGGGTTTGGAGGATGGTGACTCTCTTCTCACAGCTCCAGTGGGGACTCTGTATGGGGGCTCCAATCCACATTTCCCTTCTGTACTGCCCTAGCAGAGGTTCTCCATGAGGGCTCTACCCCTGCAGCAGACTTTTGCCTGGATATCCATCACATATTCTTTGAAATCTAGGTGGAGGTTCCCAAACCTCAATTCTTGACTTCTGTGTACATGGAAGCTGCCAAGTCTTGGAGCTTGCACCCTCTGAAGCAATGGCCTGACCTGTACCATGGTCCCTTTTAGTCACGGCTGAAGCTGAAGCATGGGACACAGGGTACCATGTCCTGAGGCTGCACAGAGCAGGGGGACCCTGGGCCTGGCTCAGGAAACCATTTTTCCCTCCTAAGCCTCCAAGCCTGTGATGGGAGGGGCTGTTGTGAAGGTCTCTGACATGCTCTGGAGGCATTTTCCCCATTGTCTTGGCAATTAGCATTTGGCTCCTCATTACATATGCAAATTTCTGCAGCCAGCTTGAATTTCTACCCAGAAAATGGGTTTTTCTTTTCTACCACATTGTCAGGCTACAAATTTTCCAAACTTTCATGCTCTGTCACCTCTTCAATGCTTTGCTGCTTAGAAATTTCTTCCACCAGATACTTACCCTAAATCATCTCTCTCAAGTGCAAAGTGTGAAAGGAAAATAAATCTTGGGGTCCCCAAATCACTAAGCTAAAGGGCAAAGTCAAGGTGGGAATTGGGTCATGCAAAACTGCCTCCCCTTTTGTTTCTTAAAAAAGATGATTATAAGATGAAAAGCTACACACCTCCCCCATATTTTACTCACAAGGAAATTCCTAGTGAGCTCGAAGATCTTTACCTTAAGGTGTTTCTGTTAAAATTTCACTATGGCAATGTAAATTGATAGCTTATTTTCACAGGTGCAGTCACCTCCCTGCCCACCAGACAAATGCATATCTGATTGCTTCCCTGCCCCATTTTTTTCTAGGTTACCTTATGGAAAAATGCAGATTCCCCACATTTTTCCTCGCTGCATTTGTCTGTGTCATCTTAGGTTAAAAAAAAAATGCAGATTCACTGAGCCAGGCAAAGGCATGAATAACTATTTTTCCCGCCCACCTCTTACATGAAAATTGTGTACTTCTCAATATCTCACTTTCCCCTTTAAATTTGGAGCCCTCAAAATCATCTTTGGAGAAGGCATAGACCTGTTTCCAGGATGCACATCCTTAACTTTGGCAAACAAACCTCCTAATTGTGACTTGTCATTTTTCTCAATTGACAAAAGTTACACAGATCTCTAGGGCAGAGACAAAATGCTGCCAGTCTCTTTGCTAAAGCATAACAAGAGTCCCCTTTATTCCAGTTCCCAAAAAGTTTCTCATCTCCATCTGAGGCCATCTCAGCCTGGACTTCATTGTCCATATCACTATCAACATTTTGGTCAATGCCATTCAACAAGTCTCTAGGAAGTTCCAAACTTTCCCACATTTTCCTGTCTTCTTCTGAGCCCTCCAAACTATTCCCACTTCTGCCTATTAACCAGATCCAAAGTCACTTCCACATTTTCAGATATCTATAGCAGCACCCTACTCTCTGCAGTACCAATTTACTATATGAGTCCATTCTCATGCTGTTATGAAGAAATACCCAAGACTGGATAATTTATAAAGGAAAGAGGTTTAATTGACTCACAGTTCCACATGGCTGAGGAGGCCTCAGGAAATTTACAATCATGGCAGAAAGTACCTCTTTACAGGGCAGCAGGGGAGAGAACGAGTACCCAGTGAAGGGGGAAACACCTTATAAAACCAAACCATCAGATCTCATGAGAACTCACTCACTATCATGAGAACAGGATGGGAGAAATTGCTCCCATGACTTAATTATCTCCACCTAGTCCCTCCCATGACATGTGGGAATTATGAGAAGTACAATTCAAGGTAAGATTTGGGTGGGGACACAGCCAAACCATATCACTAGATTTCAGTTTTTTAAAGAGTAGGGTATTGGGGGGCTGAGGCAGGTGGATCACGAGGTCAGGAGATCGAGACCATCCTGGCTAACACAGTGAAACCCCGTCTCTCCTGAAAAATACAAAAAAAATTAGCTGGGCATGGTGGTGGGCGCCTGTAGTCCCAGCTACTGGGGAGGCTAAGGCAGGAGAATGGCGTGAACCCAGGAGGCGGAGGTTTCAGTGAGCCGAGATCACGCCATTGCACTCCAGCCTGGATGACAGAGTGAGACTCCATCTCAAAATAAATTAATTAATAATAATAATAATAATAATAAGGATTTCATAGGGAACAAGGCTGAAGTCAGAAAGATAAGGTAGAAAGTTTTTTTTTTTTTAATTCAGGCAAGAAATGATGGTATTTTGAAATGAGAGTGGTAGTGAAACATGTTTAGGAGTTAAATCAAGAAGGAATTATTGAGTAATATAATTGAGTAATATGATATTCAGGAGTTAGGGATGACACCAGGTTTCTGGCTATGGTTCCTTGACGGACAATGGTACTGAAAAAGGAATTTAGGAAGAGTGTTGACATCTTGAATTGGAGGTGCTTGTGAGATACACAAGTGCTTAGGTGCACTAAGCAGCTGCATTTGAGGTTTAGAAAAGAGAGATCTGAGAAGAAAGTATATAGATTTGAGGTAATTGGTAACTGAGGTTTTGGGAGTTTGTAGTATTTGCTAAGGAATGTATGAAGAAGAGAATGACCCTCAAGAATCCTAACTGATAAGACAAAGAAGACCCTCCACCAATGAAGAATGCCAGAAAGAGCACTGTGTCACAAAAGCAAAGGAATATTTCAATAAAGGAGTAGTCAATGAGGTTAAATACTGACAACAGGTATAAGAAGTGGACATTTCTTTTCTTTTCTTTTGTTTTTTTGGAGACAGAGTCTTGCTCTGTTGCCCAGGCTGGAGTGCAGTGGCATGATCTCACTCACTGCAACCTCCACCTCCTGGGTTCATGTGATTCTCGTGCCTCAGCCTCCCAAGTAGTTGGGATTACAGGCATGCACTATCATGCCTGGCTAATTTTTTGTATTTTTAGTAGAGTCAGGGTTTCTCCACGTTGGCCAGGCTGGTCTCGAACTCACAAAATCACGTGATCCACCTGCCTCGGCCTTCCAAAATGCTGGGATTACAGGCCTGAGTCACTGTGCCCAGTTTGACATTTCTTCCATTTAAATAAAAGTAGATGAGGAAAGGACCAGGTGCTGATGCAATTAAGTTTACAAGTTTGGCAGGAAGAATTTGAACGAATTTCTAACGATGACTTCTGTTTTCTCTAAGTATCAGGAGGTGACGTATTTTGCTAAGACTGAAGAGAAGGGATTGAAGAGAGTAGAGGTCAGAAACAGGCACTGTGAAGACTAAGTGAGTTGACCACAAAAATCCAGGCAGGTCAGGCATCATTATGGGCCAAGGCAAGGTTGTAAGAATCTTCCTAAGAAATCACTAAAGAAAATCTTATTTGTTAATATTAGTCTTGGCTATTTTATCAGTAAGCAAGTACCTAGAGCAAAAGTAGAGGAACATTTTCTGTCTTTAATTAGCAAACTGAAATTTAAAAATTTTTAAAATATGAACAATGTTTATTAAATATGGATATTTTGACACATACCTAGAAATGTGTAGAAAAGGAAATATACGAAAGAAATCTTTTTAAACCTAACACAGATTTTCTTAAAAAAATGAAAGTTAATATTCTATTCAAACTATGAAAAGAATTTACTAGGAACCACAAGTATTATATTCAAAGTCTTTGTATTGAAATAGATTTTAAAGAATAGCTTTATGTTTGTGAAATGTAAAATCTTCCACTTATGTCTAACTCCTCAACTATGACTACAATTATATGTGCAGCTTATTTTATGTGACTGAAAAGCGATTCAACAAAAAATTTCAATAAGGTATTCTTAATAAGAAGTAGTATTCTTTTTCCTTCTCTCTTTCTGTCTCTCTAATGTACCACCTACAACAATTATTTTGGAACTACTATAGTTCACTGGGGTCACACTTTTATAGCTGAAATTAACTGTAAGTGATAAAAGATGCTTTAATCAAAACCTCAGGGTTGCTTTTCTGAAAATATTAATTTCTATTTACAGATATTGAATAGACTTGTCACTTTGCAATTAGAAAATTCAGATGGCTATTAGCTCCAAAATTCAAGGGTAAAAATTTTTTTTTCTTTTTACAAGGAAACATCTATAAGTAGTAAAAACGACCTTTGAACACTGTAAAAAATAATGATTACCGGGGATTATTATTTTATTATTATGTGGGGTTATTAGGATGATACTTCTGGAAATATTCTAAATTTGTTTTAGAAATGGCAGTGATTCCTCTGCAAAGAGACAGAATTTGTTAATCCAATTTCTATACAGTTAAGTTGGCAGCGCATCTACAAAGTTAGATCAGGACAAGAGTTGTATCTTCTACAAGAATTGATACACTCAAAAAAATGCCCAATATATACTCAAATCTATTTTATACCCTATTTTCTCTAAAGTGTCACTATAAAAGGCTAGCAATATCATTTATCTAAAACTGCTCTGAAATAAATTACAAGCTTTATTGTTACAAAAAGGAGGCAAGTGATTTTTGACAGAGCTGTTCAGAAGGAGATTTAAAACACAGTATACACACATGCACGTATACATAGTTTGCAAGGGTTAGAGGTGTAGTTTTTATAATAGTATTAATAACATTTGATTTTCTTTAAAAACATCATTACTAATTATAATTAACTTATAACATAATTATATGTAATATGTAACACTTATGATTACTTTTATTAATAGTGACCATTTATGTTCCAGGCACTATGTTAAAAGTACAGGTACATTATTTCATTTAATTCTGACAATAATTATGTGATATAAATATTATTACCTATATTTAAGTGTGGGCTAACTGAGATTTGAAGAAATATAAGAACTTGCTCAATGATATATTTCTAGTAAGCTGGGGGAGCTAGAAGTTGAAACCAGGTCTGTATGATTCCAAGACCCATGTTTTTAAACACCAGGCTAGAAAACTATTAGTGTGCTATTCATTAAAATCTTTTAAATGGATAACTTCTATGATTAATGGGCTTAAGCAAAAAACAAACAAAAAATCCCCACTAAGAATATTTCAAGAATCAATGTCTTATATAATTTTGTTTTATTTAATCTATTACCCATCTATTGGTGATCTCTTTTCATATTCATATTTCCTAAAATAAAATGTTCTTACATATAAAAAAAAACATTCCCACTTAATCTGTCAATTTCTAGAACCATAAAAATAGTGCATATTTCAAAGGTAACTATAGGGACAAAGAATTCATTTACTTAACCTGAGTTGCCTTTCTTTATTTCTCTGTAGTCTAACATCCTTATTCTACCACACATCTTCACGGATCTAAATTGTCAGCCTCCACTTCTCAAAATTTTACTTACTGTTTTGTTGTATATGTAAGATCACACCATTTCATTAATTATTAATAACAAAAACGTGTATATTAAGCAGACAATGATTAAATTATATGTTACATCTTATTTTAGAACCTAAAACTATAGTGATTTTGAAAATTTCAAAAGGGGGTTAATAATAGATTAAGAAACAAAAGTTTTTTCCTATTTTGAATAACTGGTCTTTGAAAAATAAATACCCCAAAGCTAAAATCTGACCCACCCTTTTTTTCTTCTTACCTCAGGTTGGCTGGAAATATTCAAAATGAGAGCCCACAATTCAGCTCTCAGTGCCGTGGGACTTCCTTGTCTGATGTACTGTTGAGCAGCAGCACTATCTTGTTCTGCTAGAACTATCAAAAGTATATGAAAATCTCCTTAGAAAACTCAGAATGTAAGAAATATCACTGAAATCTTCAATTATAAATCTTTTGGGAAGCTGACATTCAGTCTTTCTATCTAACATAATTACACCATATCTTTACCTTTTAAAACTTATTCTCTGGATTTCAATACAGCCCTATTTGCAGCCCCCATCCCCCCACCTTTGCCCCAGTTGCAAGCTTTAAGCTCTTTCATCTCCTACCCAGTCTGGATAAGGAGGGACTTAATAAGGACTTTGAGATCACTTTGATTTAACTATAGCTCCATGGATCTGAAACTTGTGTGTGTGTGTGTGTGTGTGTGTGTGTGTGTGTGTGTGTCTGTCTGTCTGTCTGCATGTATATACATATAGGAAATAATTTTTAGATTCCATTATCAGGTAAATTCATAGCTACAGAAACCCCAAATTTCTTATGTATATTCTACTACCTCATGAATGTTCTAATATTTGGAAATAGTATGGTACATGAAGTTTCAGGCTAAGAATTACAGTATATAAGAATGTTAGCTATCTATTCTATTAAATGACTTCTTAGTTATTTGCGAAAATCAACAGAAAACAGTAATTTTAAAAGACGTAGAAACAAAGATCTCATAACCATGTAAGAAGGATCAAATTACTCTTAAGCAGCCAAGTTCACACAATCAATACGTTATTTTTTGCTTTCATTTTAATTTTTATTTTCTTTAATAAAAATGTCAGCTATTCAGTCTGGAAATAAAGGTCCAAAAAAACAAAATGAAGCAAAACCAAAAAAAGACATACCAAAGCAACTGCTAATGTTTAACCAGTATTGTTTCCTTATATTTTCTTCTTAAAAGGATATGGAAAAAATAATCTTATATTAAATGAAAATGACATGACATGAGCAGAAGAAACAAAGGAATCATGAAATAAAAAAGAGATGAAACATATTCTTTAATTTGCAATTGCTCTTAATAAAAGTGTCAAATCATACAAATAAATTCTAAATAAATACGATTTTTAAAAATTGAACTAGGGATTTGGTACATGACAATATAGTTGCCATAGAAGGTTCATTCTGACACAAAGACCAATCTGTACTTCATATTTCAAAGACAAAAAAGGATTTATAAAAACAAGGAAAAGAATCTTCTAAAGACAGGGAAAAATTATTCCCCAGAATACTAACAGCCACTTTGGTTATTAAGCCACACCACTGTGAATGGTCACTGGGAACCATTACAGTTATATTTTCTCCTAATGCGGGAGCATATTCCCATTAACTCTAATGAGAGGTGTGTGGGTGCATCAAAGACAGAACCTGCCTCTTTGATTTTAAAATGAAATTCTACTGCCAAATGGATTAAGCTAACATCCCTGAGGAATATGTGTCTGCATTTCCTTTTTAGTGAACCAGCTGTGTACTTCTTTCTCTGATATTTATTGATAAAGCCAAAATGATGCATTTTCCCTACTTACAAAGATTTTCATTATATAGTCTACATGGTTAACTATTACCCCTCTTTAGGTTTTTTGCTTTTCAGAGATTAAATTTCCTTGGAGGTTATTTGAGGCAGACATTTACCTGGGACTGTCTCACTTTTCATAAATAATAACTTTTATAATTAAAAGCTTACCTTTTTGCCCAATACGTACATGCTCATTTTCAAAAAGTTCTAAAAATGTTAAAAGAAAATAAAATTATTAGACACCAGTATGATCAACCACATTTGGAACAACATTAGATATATTTTTCTGGTATTGATACGTTTCATGATTTTTAAAGCCAGATGGCTATATAGAAAACTACAAGAATATCTTATATGTAAAAATGTTTTTTCTAAATTGTTTAAAGCGAAAGAATTTTTTGTTTAAAATTAAAACAGACTTATGAGCATTTAATCAAACAAAAAACTGATGAATGAATTTTCCCTTCGTTAAAACATCTCCTCATAATACAAAAATGTTCCTAATCATTCATCTTTTAGTTTTTTCTAAAAGAAAAACAAAACTTATTGACAGCTTCATTTACAAAATCCTACTTCCACTCCAATCTACCATTGGCTATCTAATAAAAGTATATCTAATAAAAGCCTTACTACTATATAGCAAAAATCTCACTCTACAAATATCATTTCAAAAGATTCTATGATGAGATTTTTTTAAGTACCAATCATAATGGAAAAAGATTCATGAACTGACTATATTACATTAAAAAAAAAAAAAAAACTTCTGTTCATCAAAAAACACTGTTAAGAGAGAGAAAAATGTAAGTAACAAAGTGGAAGAATATATTTGCTGTACATATATCTGGCAAAAGACTCCTATTCAGAATATATAAAGAACTCCTGGTAGACAAAGACAAATGACTCTCAGACACAAACAGACAAAAGACTTAAATAGAGGCTCTTCACAAAAGAAGTGACCTGAAGGACCAATAAACACATGAAAAGTTGCTCAACCACATTGGTCTTCAGGGAAATGCAATTAAAACCACTATGAAACACACAACCGCCACAATAGCTAAAATGAAAAACACTGACAATTCTAAATGTAAAAGATGTGGAGCAAATGAATTTCTCATACAAAGCTAGTAGGAGTAGAACTTGGCACAAACACTGTGGAAAACTGTCCAGCAATATCTACTAACACTAAACAGATGTGCATATCCCACGATAATTAGCAATCCACTCTCAGTTATAAACCCTAATGCATACATATGTGCACCAAGAGATGTGTATAAGAATATTCACAGCACCACCATTGATAATAACTGAAAATGTAAACAACTCAAATTACCATCAGCAGTATACTAGACAGTGGCATATTCATACAATAGGTTATAATACAGCAATGAGAATGAATGATTTATAATTCTCTACAACACCTTGAATATTATAAGGAAAAGCAAAAGAAGCCAAACATACAAGAGTATATGTGATTTCATTTCTATAAAGTACAAAAATAAGCAAAACTAATCTGTGATGCCAGAAGGCAGAATAGTTTTTACCCATGAGCGTGACAGAATCTGGACATGTGCCTAAGGGGGCTTCTGAGGTGCCGGTAATATTCTGTTTCTTGGTCTAGCTGGAGGTTACGCAAGTGTAACCTCCTTTTTACTTTGTAAAAATTCACTGATCTGTATAGATGTGATTTGTGTGCTATCCAGTATGTATGTTGTACTTCTATAGAAGTTATTTAAAAATTAGCAGTCATTTTTCTATTACCTGCAGTACTTGAAAACTCTAGTTTTGAAATATAAAATTGCAACACTAAGGAAAAATCAGAAGAATTCTCTTAATCAAAGAAAGATTAATGTAAGTGTGGTACATTTTCAGTATTACATAATTTTTTAGTTTTAAAAAATAATGCATTAAGCTGTTTTTTCACTAGAGTATTTGAGCCAGAATGCCTTATTCTTTTAGTTTATTGTAGTCCTAGTACTTCTGAAGTAATTAGGAAGTAATTAGTTGAACAGATTATACAATGACTAAGGAAAGTGTCTGGGATCCCTAACATAATCATATATATATGTATATAGTAACATATGTATATATGTATATAGTAACAATACAGTTTCATTTTAATCAGCTATGATTTCTGAGACTTAGTGGCCAAAGAAGACAATGCTTCAGTGAACACTGTAATAGCATGAAACGGCAGATGTAATACTGCAGCATACTATAGTGGGGCTTAGCTCAGTAAACTTTCAGAAAATAACAAACAGTGTATTACAGGCACTGGAGATAGTTTTCACAGAGAACCCCATAACTGGTTCTTCTCAGTTATCCTGATAAGCACATCACAAAACTGGCCCATAACAGCTCGATTTTTTTCATCCTCCTTGACTAAGGATTAAGTTAAATTTTCTCTTAAGATTCAAATTATAATCCTTTATGTTCATTTCAATCAATGTAGTTTATACAGTTCAAGATTTTCTTCTCATAATGTGCCAAGAAATGTTTTATATTCGTAATTTTCACTGAATGAATAAAGAACAGTTGAATAATCAAGTAAAAATAAGTTGCCAGCCAATTCTCATTTTCTAACAAAAGCAGATGATATTACTAGATGGTAACAGCGCTTTATTACCCAAAGTAGTATGAAATAACAATAATCAGACTTCTTAAAAAATTTAACTATTCAATTATGTGAAATACAATAATTCTGTTTTTTAAATGCTATTTTCTGTCCTAAGAATAAGAAGCCTAAAAAATCAGAACCAGAATCTCCAACTTATACTCTAATTCTGTGTTTTTCAGAGTGCCCTGAGGACCATTATGTTAACAGATGCATCTATATTAATAGATCTTGCTCAGGAAAAATACTTCTGTTAAAATGATCTTGGAAGATGCTAACCTAAAATAGTTAAGACTTCTCATAGTCTTTAAGATAGTAACATACACTGTACATCTTAAGAAGGTATACAATTCAGCCCTTCTCAAACCTTATTTGACAACAAGATTCTCTTTTTCACAGGGCATCTTATGAGTGCTCCTTAGTATAACGCTTCAGGAAATACTGCACTGAGTATGGTTTTTTCTTTTAGAAAGAAAATGTCTATTTAGTAGAACCCTCGTCTAATTAAGATTCATTATTACATACACTCAGACAATAATATCAGACATAGGACCTCCTTTATCATAAAGGCTTATGAAAGAATGCTGATCTTGCTCACTCTGTTAATATCAGTCTTACAAATGGTTTCCATAGTAAATGTGTGTGTGTATTTACAATAAATGCAAAGCGTGTTCATGAGTTTATAGAAATAATGGCTATGACTGTTTTTTTTTTATTATTGTTAAATAAGGATTCTATAGTATAATTGTAAGGATTTTTTCTCCTGACTTATATATAAAAGCTCGTAAGTAAGAAATGCATTTCAAAGATAATAATTGAATAACAGTAATGATAAAACAGAGGTAACAGAGGTTTTAAAGATGTGTAAGAACACAATTCCCTTAAGCCACACTTAAACTTAATTCTGAATATAAAAAACTTGCCTCTAGCCAAACACAAGTATAGCAACATTTTCCAACATTAGCATTACATTTCCAACTTAAAGCGAAAGACACAGACTAAAATATGAAATAAGAGGTCGTCAGCCTCCTTCAAGCAGGCTTAGATGTTCTATGCTCCAGTCGCCCTTTAAAGGTAATAACAGCAAATACCACACTGTATCTTATCTGTCACTTACCACTATTTTTTCCCCTAAAAGCAGAGATTATGTCTATGTCTATGTATTCTACATAAAACTCTGTATTTACCAACCCCTGGCCCTCAGCAGGGTCTCAAACACAATTGTTATATTATGAATGAATCAAAGAAGGAAAATCTGCACTCTAAGTTTAAAAATACAGTATGTTAAGTCTTCTAAAGCATAGATACTATGAGATTTAGAATAATTTTAAATACCTCTTAAAGATATTTCAAAAGTAAAAAATAAAAATATAATTCAAGGCTGTGTTACTACTTCCTTTCCTTTTCTTATATGACTATCATTTGCCATGAATAAAAGTATAAGGTATTTTATTTTATAAGATATTTTACATCTTCTTATAAAATAAGAAAAGGCTGTCAAAGGTGGCAGGAGGGAGGCAGTACAGTGTAGCAGACTTTGGAGACAGACTACTTAGTTTTGAATCCTGGCTCTACTACTTACTAGTTTTGTGACCTGGAGCAAGTTACTTAACATCTCCACATCTTCAACTTTAAAATGAAGATAATAATCCTACATCACATTATATAAGAAAATTAAAACCATATTGCAATACCACTATACACTGCCAGACTAACTAAGACAAAGATGAAATACACCAAGCATCAGTGAGGACATACAGCAAAACTACGACTCTCATACATTGTTGGTGGAAGTGTAAACTGGTACTAACACTTTTGAAAACTCATTGGCAGTTATTTACTAAAAATGAACATATACAAATATGAATATGCATGAATGAATGAATGAATATTTCTAGGACCAAATACACTCCCAGGTATATACTCCACAGCAGAATATAGATACATTCACCAAAAAACACATACTAGAATGATAATAGTAGCCTTATTTGTACTATCCCCAACTTGAAACTTCCCAAATATTTACCAACCGTAGAATAGATAAATAAATGTGTGGTATATGCATCCAGTGGAACACTGGGAAGCAAATGATCTATAAACACATGTAACAATATGGCCAAATGTCACAAATATAATTTGAACAAAAGAAGTCAAACATCACAGAGACACACTGTATGCTTTTATTCATATGAAGTTCAAGAATTTGAAAAACTAATCTGTGCTGCCAGAAATCAGAATAGTAGTTATCTTTGTAATGGGGATTAAAGATTGAAAGAGGGTAGAGGAGGGCTTCTGTTTAGTGTTCTGGGTATTTTAATAGGTGTATTCAATTTGTAAAAATTCATTAAGCTGTCCTCTTATTATATATGTATTCCTCTATGTGCATTATACATTAATAAAGTATCTAAAATGAAAATAGATACCTTATAGAGTTGCTGAGAGGTTAAAATGAGACAATATAGATGCAACATATAGTATGCACTCAATGGTTATTTCTGATTATATAGAATAATAATAGTAATAATTATGTAATATTGCTAGTATAATAGTAGTAAGAGCCAACTTATTTTATAGAGGAAGAAACAAGTCCAAAGATGTATAGTGACTTGTGCATGTTATACAGTTAGCCAGTGGCAGAGGAAAGACCAGAATAGTCTCCTAATCCCTATCTAGTATTATTTCCACTACAATACAGGGCTCCCATACTTTAAGTAAATTTTTACTTCGTTTTTATTATAGCTAAATACCAATGTAGTATTTAGTAAAACGTACACTGAATTTATGCACAAAAAGGGAAAAGTTAGGAAAACTGCTTGGATTATTAAGGTTTAAAAGACACTATTTTTAAAGCCTATGTTGACTCAAGGTAGACGTCAGTGTTCACTTAACTTGGTGATACAAAAGTAAAAACAGATACTGTTGGCCAGGAAAGGATGTTGCCAGTAAAGATTCTGACAACAAAAATAACTTATATATGTCTAATGACTTTTCAAAATCATTTTAAAGATCAAATAAAAAGACAAAATCTGGTTGAACTCTAATACTTACAACATACCGGATTCTATTCAATATATAACAGTAGCCAAGGAGAGGCAAAAGCACGCTTAGTTTTCAGATATAAAAATAAAAACTGCTAAATTAACTTGGAAATCGCAATATAAACCTTAGGCTCACTCTCATTTATCATTAATTGAATTAATTGGAAAAATACGAACCAGGAGGCACTTGTGTAGAATCATCTATACCCAGTTGTCCTATATTTAAGCCAAGTTCCACAAAGCATTCTTTCTGAAAAATAACATATGTAGAATTGACATAGATCTCAGACTTTACTGCACATTGTTAAAAGATCACCTTTGCCTAAACATTAGCTTAAATAAAAATCACAATGTGAAATGAGGCTTTGCTTTATTCAAATACCTAAAAAAGAAAAGGACATATTAAACATCTAAATAATAATGCATTAGTCCAAAATTAAGGAACAGAATAACCAGTGATTACTACATAATGTTTATTATTTTCATATGAAATAATCATGAATAGAAAAGATATAAGCATTTAGGAAATATAAATATACAATGGGAAAGACACAAACATGTAATATTTATCCAAATGAAGAGCCATTAGCAACATTTTTCTTTCTCCTAATTTTTCCTACCTAATAAAAGTTTTACTTCTTGCCTTTTGACCAACGAGTGCTGCCATTGTTTAAAATAACTGTTTTTCAAAAATAGTTCTTGATTTTGCCTTTTTAGGTAACAGACTACTCAGTAAGATAAGGAATGATAATTATCCTTTCAGTAAAAAACTAACTTTAAACCTTTCCTGAAACACACACACACATATACAAACACTCGATATGCGTATCACTTACCAATTTTATCTTCTAAAATCATTGTCTAAAATTACCACTATGATCCTGTATTTGTGCTTTCTGTGGTACTGTACCTCACTCAGATCTTAATCAACTAAACACTGCAAATATCCAAAACAACTTAAATTAATTTTTAAGTACAATTGGACCATCAAGTGCTCTGCTAAAATAAGGATAAATCAGATTTATTCTCCAGACTTCCTCTACTTATCTAGTAATGTCTAGGGAAAATAATAATGTTTGTCTGGTAGTTTTTAAATATATAAAAACCTCACATTATTCACATTTTTATGCTCTAAGTAATTAAATATTTCTATTAATATTTGCCTCAGTATTTTGTTACTATTCTAATTGCTAAACCCATACTTCCTTGCCCTTTAAAAAATGGAATTAGTTTTAATCCTTACTAATTATCTATTATTACTTAAGTTAGTGATTTATTAATGTCCTTTACAAGATAGTTATTCAGCCTAACATATACATATACACATTTCATTTTTGTATAGATTTTAAATAACTACTACTATATTTCAATTTTTAAACTTTATCTACACTTTAAAAAGTACTGCATCTTGTCCATGACTAAGATCTACCATGGACCCCAGGACCGGCCTGCTAGCCCATGCTCTGATGTTAATGACATCGAAGGCACCCCTCCCGAGGAAATCTCAACTGCATGACCCCACTATGCCCCAATTCAGCAGGAAGCAGTTAGAGCAATCATCGGCCAACCTCCCCAGTAGCACTCGGGTTTTCCTGTTGAGAGGCGGGACTGAGAGACAAGACTAGCTGGATTTCCTAGGCCAACTAAGAATTCCTAAGCCCCGCTGAGAAGGTGACCTCACCCACCTTTAAACACGGGGCTTGTAACTCAGCTCACACCCGACCAATCAGGTAGTAAAGAGGGCTCACTAAAATACAACTTAGGCTAAAAGCAGGAGGTAAAGTATTGTCAAGTCATATATCGCATGAGAGCACAGGGGGAGGAGGGAAAATGATCGGGATATAAACCCAGGCATTAGAGCTGGGAGTGGGCAACCCCTTTTGGGTCCCCTCCCATTGTATGAGAGCTCTGTTTTCACTCTATTAAATCTTGCAACTGCAAAAAAAAAAAAAAAAAAGGACTGCATCTTATGTTACCAATTTTTAATGACTGAAGAGGTAAATTTGTTATTCTTCCATTTTCAACCATTGTTTTCCATTTATTTTAAGGTACTCTTCTGTAATTGAAATCCTTTGTATTTCTTTTTTTCAATAACCTTAATCTTCATACTACAAAAGGGACTTATACCCAATAAATGCTTTAATATTAGGTTCTGTAATTAAAATGGAGAGTTTTACTTAGGCTAGGACATGTTAAAAAGCATAAATAGAACTCTGAACATCCATTTCCTACTTCATTGCCCTGGACTATTTTTAACTCAGTGTCAACAGACATGGACCCTAATCTCAGATTTCCTTCAAAACTCACCCCAGGTATCTCATCTTCAGAGAAGCCTCCCTTGATATTCCAGGCTGATATAAGCAACTTTCTATGCATATATATTAACCTTTATCAACCAAGCACATAACCACATTATATTAAAATTGTATTTTTACTGCCCACCTCTCCACTAGCCTGCAGCTCTTGGAAGACAAGCACTGTCTCTTACACACATTTGCACTCTGCTTCACTACCTGGCACAGGGCCTGACATAGCGAAGGGGTTCGATAAATACTGAACCACACTACTTAGCTTTAGTCCTAACCAGCTGCCTCCACATAACCAAATTAGTAAATAGGAATTTGTCACAACTATACTTTAGAGGTAATAAATCTCAGTTATAAGGAATTTCTGTTTAATATGTATGTGTCTACATAACATTGTAATTAGGTTTAAGGGCTGTCCATTATAGGATCACAGGACTCGCTGAGCCTCACCAAGTTCAATACTTGTACAGGCAGACTAGGGTCACAGATAAACCATGCATCCTGGAGTCAGAATCATTATATTGCCAGGTTACATGATATAGGCAAGGCAGGGACAACTATCCATAATGACTGAGGAATAAAAGGACTAACTACATTCTTAATCATATAGCCACAATTTCTTGAAAATTAGCCACAAGCTTTTGGTTCTCCAATAGCTAAGAATGCATTCGCATCAGTTTAGGGTCTCTTCAGACAGACAGAATACATAGTAGTCTCATTCACACATAAGCTGAAACTTTGTCTAAATTATCCTTTCCCTGCTTTTTTACCTAGCAAACTCCTTCAAGTTGGCTGGCTTCAGAGGGTCATCACCTAATCTTCATGTGAAACTGCCTCTACACGTGGCAGTTTCAGATATCATCTATTGATTTTATATGGAAAATGAGGATTTTAGCTCATGCACATTCTATTTCCACCCTTCAGTCATCATTAATTCTTAATTAAATCCATATTGAGAGTTTTGCATTATTGTGACTATGTAAATATTTCACTGGTGAGGCATGTTGTACTTATCAATGTTTTCATTCTTATACTTTTTTCCACACTGTTCATAATTAAACTGATTTTTCACTTATACAATTTTCTCTAATCATTTACCTCTTTTTCCTAAACCCATA
Organism: Macaca fascicularis; assembly: GCF_037993035.2. Classification (NCBI taxonomy): domain Eukaryota; kingdom Metazoa; phylum Chordata; class Mammalia; order Primates; family Cercopithecidae; genus Macaca; species Macaca fascicularis. The sequence continues at coordinate 25,779,399 of NC_088379.1, read as the reverse complement.
ACAACTCTGAAAAGACCCTCCTTGATATAATTTCGCATGTAGTCAAGCCTGTGAGATCATCTGCACTTTTGGTGTTTTTCTTGCAAGCATCCCTCCTGGAACCTTCCAACCTCCTGCTCCAATCTAGGGTTGTTGTGTTTCAGTCCAGTTGTACAGCCTTTGTCCTGGATCTTCTCTTCACTATCATTTCTGGAAATTCTCCTTCTCTTTGGTTGGGATCCTGTTTTCTGGGTCCCATATTTTGCTTCTTGTTTATGACCTTGTTTGAAGTACTTCTACCAAGAGCTCCCTAAATAAGAGTAAATATTTTAGATCAGTACATCAGAAAATGTTTACTCCATCTTAACATTTGATTGACTGTTGGTTACATATGGAATTCCAGGCTTGAAATCACTCAGGTTTTTAAAGACATTACTTCAAAGTCTTCTGGCTTCCAGTGTTGTTGCTGAGAGTAAGATGCCACTCTGATTCCTGACACTGTATATACTCTGCTTTTCTTTTATAAAAAATTTTCAGTTTTCTCGTTTTCAAGTGCCTTGGTGTGGATCTTCTTTCATTCATGCCATTGGGTACTTGGTAAGCCTTTTCAGTGGAGATCCACATCTTTCTTAAATTCTTATAAACTTAATTATGTTCCCTCCGTTTCCCTTTTCTGGAACTCCTTTTGGTCAGATGTTAATCTTTGTAGATTGAACTTGTAATTTAAGAAATCTTTTCACTCCTATTTTTCATTTCTTTGGTTTTTTGCTTCATCTTCTGACAAAGATTTCCTCAGCTTTGTTTTCAACTCATCTATCGATATGTATTTTTTGGCATACTATATTCTTAAGCCAAAAACCTCCTTTTCATTCTCAAGTGTTTTCTTGCATTAATGAAATTCTGTTCTTGTTTCAAGTAATATTTTATCTTACTGAGAATATTAATGGTTTCATTAAAGTCTCCTTTTGGGAATAAATGGTTAACATGTCCATTTGAAGATGACATTGTGTTTACCTTCTCCCATCACTGTTGCCCTGAAAATGTACTGAATCACACACACAAAAAAAAATTCTAAGAGAAACGCCCCCACTATGTTGCTAAGCAATGTTATTTACTGAAAACATATGATCCTTGACTGGTAAACGACATCTGAAATGGAAAACTGTGAGTAGAGTACAAAAACTGACTGGAAAACACAGGCCTTAGCCACCTGTGTGGTGTCTCTTGGGAGGACTTAGAAGCTATGCTTATGTGCATTACAAGAAATGATTCCTATGGTGTATGAGACTTCCCTATGTTGTGCCTATGTGACTTGTCATTTCCAGTTGCATACCTTCCTTGTGAGGGTTGGGAAGTAGCATTTGGATGACTGTAAGGACTCTCCGTGATGATGAACCTGCTAATGGCATGCTAGTATACTGTCATGCTGTTTTCTGTCCTGTTTCACTCACAAATTTAAGTGAACCTGGTACCAGGTTATCATCTATTGTATCCTGTGAGTATGAATGTAAATCAGAACCTGAAATGCCTACTAGTAGTCATTCCCTAATTTGGCTATTTGGGTTTTGTTATTGTTGTTGCTGTTTGGTTTTGCTTTAGTTTGGTCCTGTCTTTCATACTGGAAGAATTCAAAAGTCTGGGGTTTCTAGGTTGGTCATTCCTATTTAGAAACGAGGTAATAAAAAACTGATTGGAAGCTCTGTCGGCAAGGGTCAGGCACAGAATGCAGTAGGCTTCATTGTGAGGCAATTTAATATCTAGCCAACCTCTTTTTTGTAAGGGTTCTCTGAATCCCTGTTAGTCTTTTCTCTGGCATTCTAGAGTTGGTTGAGGATAAGGAAAAAGAAGGTGGAGGGTGAGGAAGGTAGGGTAGTGGTGGTAAGAATGAGAGTATTAGTCTCACCATTCAGCAGACTTGCACTTAATCGCTGTTTTCAATAGCTCATTCCTGTCCTGCTCTATGTCTGAGGTCTCCGAGTGCACAGTCTTTCTGCATCTGGATCTCTAGTGAATACACCTCTGGTCTTCTGTGGGGGAGGAGGAGTTATCTGAGTATGCATGGTGATGGAAATCTGGGGGACTAACTTCTCCTGATCCAGACTTTCACACAATCTCCATTTTCAGCCCTATGGCTCACCATGGTTTTCTGTGACATGTGGTACCTCCAATTCTCGAACATTTCTAAGGTTCTATGGAGAAAATCATCTTGCTTCTTGCATCAGTCAGTGTCTAGTCAGGAAATAGGTCATACCAGAAATGTGAACAGGGAAAAACAGAAGCAGCAAATGCAGAAAGCAACTATGACTTCTAGGTTAAAGGAAAGTAAACAAAAAAGAAACTAAGAACTTAGAAAAGGGTCTCCTGGCGCTGAAGGCTGAGATTCATACCTCTGTAGAGAGGTAGTGGAGCTGCCACACAAAGGCAGACCAGGGGTGGTGGAAAAACTTGTCAAGGGGCAGGTTAGAGCTGGACTATTGAGGACTACTGAGGTGAGTGTTATTGAGCCTCCTGCATCCCAATCTGCTGACTCCTACACACAGGAGCTAGAAATGGAAGCCCCTTCCTCCTTCTATGGCCTTGCAGTGTCCCTCTAGAACCTTCTATTGACAAAGCCTAACATCAGGCCTGCTGGTAAAGGGGAAATGTTTATAGGGTCCAGCTCCAGCATGATAAAGCGGAGCAAAAAGGAGAATTTAGAGCTGAAAGATAATAAACTGATGATTGGCAAAAAATATAATGCCATAAATATACTTCAATCTCATTCATACTTTCTATCTTCTAGGGATATTTAGGTTTGATATTCTTCTCCCCTGTTTAAGTCATTTATCATCAGCGCTCTATCTTAATACATTAATGCCCAGAGTTATAAGTGGCTTCCTAGTTTCACCAAAGACAGTATTTATATTTCTATGCTCCTTATTGTTTTAGGGTGACTTTGAAAGAAGAAGTGATAATTTCTTAATTCCACCATCAGGAAATCTCCCTACTTTTCATTTTAAAATGAGCTTCCTCACAAGAATATTATGGTCTCCAGAGCAAAGCCCCTCTCTAATTAATTCTTATGTTCTCCATCTCCCTAAGTGCCTCATCTTGTTATAAGCTCCACAAAAGTTTGTGAAATTAAATAAAGTGTACTTTCTTAAAAATAATTTTATAAAACTCACAATTTATCTCAATTAGTTTTATAACCATCCACCAGGCAACTGAATCCCAACAAGCTGTCTCATAAATCTATGCTGCTTATTAAAATACAAAATAAGCAAAAGCATTTATAGGTCAATGCAAACTCATTTTTAGTCCTATTAGCAAAGCAGCTTGCTCTCTCTATATACATATTTGTAATAAAAGAATAAATATCACTTTATTAATTTGTTTAATGAGTAGATTACCCTATTGCTTTACATACATGCTGTATAAAAACATTTTTCTAATTATCTTCTAAATGATGTTAATTTATTTTTAAGTTTCTATACTTACCAATTCAGGGATGTCTTTTACTTTCAGAGGAACTTGAATTAAACCCAAATGAGTCCTGAAACTAAGAGAATCACCGTTTTCATAATTTGGGTTGCGAAGATTAATTAATACCTTTAAAAACAAATCCAACAAAATTGGTTAGTTTCTTTACAGGATGTTTACACTTATAAAATTAGCAGGGATATTCTTTGTGCATCACCACAAAATTAATTACTATTTGGGTGATACACATACTTTAATTACATTCCAAAATAGTATAAAAGTATGTTGAAATGTTAAAATATAATGCCATAAATATACTTTAATTAGGATAGTTTTAATATTCCAATAAATGATCTACAATACAAAAATCTACGAAGTTAAGAATTTAGTTAAAAATAAAAACTTTTTGGTGGTTAGAAAAAATAAAAATTGGTTGATTATAACACTTTACCAGAGAAGGTGATAAGAAAGAAATCTTGCTTGATTATAATATTTATCAGGAAAAATTTTAGAACCAATTCTAACACATTTAAAAAAAGATATTGACAATATTTGTAGAAAGATGATGAAGTAAGATTGCAGGGCATCTCTCTCACCACTCCTATTCAACATAATATTGGAAGTTCTGGCTAGGGCAATCAGGCAAGAGAAAGAAATGAAGGGTATTCAAATAGGAAGAGTGGAAGTCAAATTGTCTGTTTGCAGATGACATGATTGTATATTTAGAAAACCCCACTGTCTCAGCCCAAAATCTCCTTAAGCTGATAAGCAACTTCAGCAAAGTCTCAGGATACAAAATCAATGTGCAAAAATCACAAGCATTCCTTACACCAGTAACAGACAGAGAGCCAAATCATTGAACTCCCATTCACAATTGCTACTAAGAGAATAAAATACCTAAGAATCCAACTTACAAGGGATGTGCAGGACCTCTTTAAGGAGAACTACAAACCACTGCTCAAGGAAATAAGAGAGGACACAACAAATGGAAAAACATTCATGCTCATGGATAGAAAGAATCAATATCATGAAAACGGCCATACTGCCCAAAGTAATTTATAGATTCAATGCTATCCCCAAAGCTACCACTGACTTTCTTCATGGAATCGGAAAAAAACTACTTTAAACTTCATATGGAACCAAAAAAGAGCCCGCATACTCAAGACAATTCTAAGGAAAAAGAACAAAGCTGGAGGCATCATGCTTCCTAACTTCAAACTATACTACAAGGCTACAGTAACCAAAACAGCATGGTACTGGTACCAAAACAGATATACAGACCAATGGAAAAGAACAGAGGCCACAGAAAAAACACCACATATCTACAACCATCTGATCTTTGACAAACTTGATACAAACAAGCAATGGGGAAAAGATTCCCTATTTAATAAATGGTGCTGGGAAAACTGGCTAGCCATATGCACAAAACTTAAACCGGACCTCTTCCTTACACCTTATACAAAAATAAACTCAAGATGGATTAAAGACTTAAATGTTAGACCTAAAACTGTAAGAATCCTAGAAGAAAACCTGGGCAATACCATTCAGGACATAGGCATGGGCAAAGACTTCATGCCTAAAACACCAAAAGCAAAAAACGCAATGGCAAAAAAAGCCAAAATTGACACATGGGACCTAATTAAACTAAAGAGCTTTTGTAAGCAAAAGAAACTATTGTCAGAGTGAACAGACAACCTACAGAATGGGAGAAAAATTTTGCAATCTATGCATCTGACAACGGGCTAATATCCAGAATCTACAAAGAACTTAAACATGTTTACAAGAAAAAAACAAATAACCCCATCAAAAAGTGGGCAAAGGATATGAACAGACACTTCTCAAAAGAAGACATTTACGCAGCCAACAAACATATGAAAAAATGCTCATGATCACTGGTCATTAGAGAAATACAAATCAAAACCACAATGAGATACCATCTCATAGCAGTTAGAATGGTGATCATTAAAAAGTCAGGAAACAACAGACGCTGGAGAGGATGTGGAGAAACAGAACACTTTTACACTGTTGGTGGGAGTGTAAACTAGTTCAACCACTGTGGAAGACATTGTGGTGATTCCTCAAGGATCTAGAACTAGAAATACCCTTTGACCCAGCCATTCCATTACTGGGTATATATCCAAAGGATTATAAATCATTCTACTATAAAGACACATGCACATGTATGTTTACTGAGGCACTATTCACAATAGCAAAGACTTGGAACCAACCCAAATGTTCATCAATGATAGACTGGATGAAGAAAACGTGGCACACATACGCCATGGAATACTACATAGCCATAAAAAAGGATGAGTTCACATCCTTTGCAGGGACATGGATGAAGCTGGAAACTATTATTCTCAGCAAACTATCACAAGAACAGAAAACCAAATACTGCACGTTCTCACTCATAAGTGAGAGTTGAACAATGAGAACACATGGACACAGGGAGGAAAACATCACACACCAGGGCCTGTCAGGGGGTCAGAGGCAAGGAGAGGGAGAGCATTACGACAAATACCTAATGCAGGTGACGGGTTGATGAGTGCAGCAAACCACCATGGCACATGTATACCTATGTAACAAAACTGCACATTCTACACATGTACTCCAGAACTTAAAGTAAAATAAAAATAAATAAATAATAATAGTAACAAAGATTGCAGGGCATCTCCTCTAAACCAAACTCACAAGGAAAAAAAATTGGAAAGCAGAGCTTAAAAAAAGGTCATTTATAGAATTTCCCAAAATAAGTGGCCGGGCGCAGTGGCTCATGCCTGTAATCCCAGCACTGTGGGAGGCCAAGGCAGGCAGATTGCCTGAGCTCAAGAGTTCGCAACCAGCCTGGGCAACAATGGTGAGACCCCATCTCTACTAAAATACAAAAAATTAGCTGGGCGTGGCAGTGTGCACCTGTAGTCCCAGCTACTCGGGAGGCTGAGGCAGCAGAATTGCTTGAACCCGGGAGGGGAAGGTTGCAGTGAGCCAAGATAGTGCCACTGCACTCCAGCCTGGATGACAGAGCAAGACTCCATCTCAAAAAAAAAAAAAAAAAAAAAAAGCAGATAAAAGCCAACTTAGATACTGGCATACCATTTAAAGTAGGAATCTTACTTCTATAAGTATAAATATAGAATATGATTCTAAGGAAAATAAATATGTTTGCTAGGATCGTACAGAAATAATGTTAGTGAAGTACTGCTTACATTGGAAAAATATGAAACAAACAACCTATCAGAAGGAATTATTTAAATATATTTAATATCTAATCTTTTTTCAAGGTTTTAAGCTTGCTTGTGATGGGTTCGGACATCCTCCTTTAGCTCAGAGAAGTTTGTTATTATCGACTTTCTGAAGCCTACTTCTGTCAACTTGTCAAAGTCATTCTCCATCCTGCTTTGTTCCATTGCTGGCAAGGAGCTGTGATCCTTTGGAGGAGAAGGGGCACTCTGGTTTTTAGAATTTTCAGCTTTTCTGCTCTGGTTTCTCCCCATGTTTGTGGTTTTATCTACCTTTGGTCTCTGATGATGGTGACCTACAGATGGGGTTTTGGTGTGGATGTCCTTTTTGTTGATGTTGATGCTATTCTTTTCTGTTTGTTAATTTTCCTTCTAATAGTCAGGTCCCTCAGCTGCAGGTTTGTTGGAGTTTGCTGGAGGTCCACTCCAGACCCTGTTTGCCTGGGTTTCACCAGCAGAGGCTGTAGAACAGCAAATATTGCAGAACAGCAAATATTGCTGCCTGATCCTTCCCCTGGAAGCTTTGTCCCAGAGGGGTACCAGGCTGTATGAGGTGTCAGTCAGCCCCTACTGGGAGGTGTCTCCAAGTTAGGCTACACAGGGGTCAGGGACCCACTTGAGGAGGCAGTCTGTCTGTTCTCAGAGCTCAAACACTGTGCTGGGAGAATCACTGCTCTCTTCAGAGCTGTCACACAGGGACGTTTAAGTCTGCAGAAGTTTCTGCTGCCTTTCATTCAGCTATGTCCTGCCCCGACAGGTGGAGTCTACAGAGGCAGGCAGTCCTCATTGAGCTGTGGTGGGCTCCACCCAATTCACGCCACCTGCCACTTTGTTTACCTACTCAAGCCTCAGCAATGGCAGATGCCCCTCCCCTAGCCAGGCTTGCCACTTCATAGTTCGATCTCAGACTAGTAGTGAGCAAGGGTCCATGGGCGTGGGACCTGCTGAGCCAAGCACAGGATATGATCTCCTGGTGTGCCGTTTGCTAAGACTGTTGGAAAAGCACAGTGTTTAGTTGGCAGTATCCCAATTTTCCCGGTACAGTCTGTCATGGCTCAGAAAAGGAAATCCTTTTTTCCCTTGGCTCAGAAAAGGAAATCCCCAAACTCCTTGTGCTTCCCAGGTGAGGCGATGCCCCCCCAGCTTTGGCTCACCCTCCATGGGCTGCACCCACTTGCCAACCAGTCCCAGTGAGATGAACCAGGTACCTCAGTTGGAAATGCAGAAATCACCCATCTTCTGTGTTGATCACGCTGGGAGCTGCAGACTGGAGCTGTTCATATTCGGTCATCTTGGAACCCACTTCCTACAGTCACTATTTTTTAATCAAAATTATCCTAACTGATTTACCCCATGCTAATCTTTCCATATTCCAATATATTTTCTAACAGTAATTTTCAAACACAGATCTGATCATGTCATTTCACTGTTTCAATGACTCTGGGGCTTTTTACATCCTAATCCCTCTGCCTTGATATATTTTTACATCATCATTTATTCACATTATTCGTTCATTAATATATGTGTATTTATCCAATAGAACCTACCTCAAGAAAATCCTTAGGTGCATAAACAGGTCTGAAAAGGCTTAAATCTAGAATAAGATAGATTATAAATAAAATTTCAGCTAATAATATATGAAGTCTTATTAAATAAATGTAATCATTCTTTCATATGTTATCATACAGATAGATTAATTCAAACATTTCTTGAGAATCAATTATTTGTCATACATGCATTAAGTACAGAGAACACTAAAATGAAAAGACAATTTCTGCCCTTCCCATCCTAGATGACATATTCTGGAACAAATTAAGAGCATCCTATTCACAGATCGTAATTATTTATAACTGAATTGGCCAAACAAGGTCAATGTAACATAAAGGTTCTATATGAGAATTTTCAATGTACTTAAAATACAAACAATGCATTCTTAGTGAATTCCTCTAGTTGTATTAAACTATTCCCCCTTTTGAACTCAAATAACTATACATAATAACTCTATTATGGTATTTATCTCTTACCTAGTCCCCTACATGTATTTTAGCAGTGGTAAAGGAGGGGGAGGAGGGGTTATGTACATGTCTGTCTATACAATTACAGGCATCTATCATAGTAAATGAAGTATAGTTGTTATTCATTTTACATTTACAAAATTGACTACATTTTAAATATTAAAATGAACAAAAATAAATTCTTTAAAACATTTTAAAGTCTTCAAATGTATTTTTCACTATCCTGTTTTTAACAACCCAATATAATTAAGCTTGCACAATATTTACTTTAATTAAAAGACAAGAATCTCAAAAATCCACTGGATAATTTATTATTTTATAAAAATGTTTTTAAATGCTGCTTTAAAAAAGGATAAATAAGGCCAGGCACAGTAGCTCACACCTGTAATCCCAGCACTTTGGGAGGCTCTGGTGGGAGGATCGGAGGATTACTTGAAGCCAGGAGTTCAACAGAGAGAGCCAGGGCAACATAGCAAAACCCCATCTCTACAAAAAAATACAAAAATTAGCCAGGCATGGTGGTGCGTGCCTGTCGTCTTTGCTACTCAGGAGGCTGAGATGAAAGGACCCTCTGAGCCCAGGAGTTTCAGGTTAAAGGGAGCTGTGATCAGGCTACTGCACTCCAGCACAGGTAACAGAGCAAGACCCTGTCTCTAAAAACACAAACAAACAAGCAAAAAGCTGCTCCTGATGTCTGTATTTATTAGCTGCATGTGGTGTCTGGGAGTTTAAGTAGGCCAGTCTAACTCTGGTTTTCCAGAAGACAGAAAATTAATGAGAAGGAAAATTAACATCTTCACAAAAGAATCGTTAATTACGTTATTTTGCATCCACGGTTAAGAAGGCAATCTTTTTCCACTACTACATTCAGAAAAAATTGTTCATATACCTGGTTCATCAGTTCCCATTTCATTCCATTTATTAAGAAGTTCTTTCTGTTCTCCAACTGGCCTCTGGAAAAGGTAATTTAAAACTGGTTTCATTTCATTTTTTGAAGTCTAGCAATACAACTAAAAATAAGAATCAATAACTTATTTAAAAGCTTACATAAACTACAATAACAGGATAAATAATTTCATTTAAACATGTTGAATTTGGGGTGTAACTGCATTTAAATTATTATTTAACTATTGTGTTATATCTAGTCTCAATGGCCTAGTTAGAACATGGTGCTAATGAGTCCAATAAAAGAAGGTAAGTGATCTGTACTGGCCAGTACATTTCACAAAGAAAAACTGCTCCTCAGCCACATACTACATCTCTTACCCCCATCCAGCAGACTCAGAAAAGCATCGTAAGGGGGACTGGCCAAGAGAGTGTGACTAAGAGTTAGTAGCATCATCTTCCTATATGAAAGGCAGTATATTATACAATACTACATATTTAGACAGTTTTTAATATAAATGTATCCTTTTTAAATACCATCCTTCTGGTGCCTTCAGCAATTTTTCCTTGGATATTATTCAAAGTATACCCACTACATCCTGTCCAACAACAGGGAATAAATAGCAGGCAGGGAGAATGAAGTAAAGGGAAACTGACTCTCTCCTACTTGTGAGCAGCTACAAAGAACATAAAACATCCCTCAAGTGTTTTTTCTTTTCTTTCTCATCTTTTCTCCTCAATGCTCAGAGTAACGTAAGTGTTGAATATTAGATCTAAATAGAATTCCAGTTCTACAGAGAGAAGACCAATTATCCTTTTTGTTTCCTATGTTAATACCGAAAGATGGTACCGTATTGCCTGTTACAAGATCACAGTATGCCTGAACTCTATCTATGATTCAAGAAATATGGCTATTGTGCTAATTAGCCAAAAAGTAAGGAGACTAAAGGTAATTAAAATATTTAAAGCATATTGCTAATCTTTACAGCCAAATCCTAACTCATCTATACTACAGATTCATATTTCTATTTATTTGCAAAGACACAGGTTTGTTACAATAATTATTATAGCACACGAAATAGAAATCTATATAGAATGTACCCACATAATTGGCCTTTTACAGATTTTTGTTTCAAACCAAGTTGATATACTAGTAAAAATAAATAAATAGGCCAGGCGCAGTGGCTCACATCTGTAATCCCAGCACTTTGGGAGGCCAAGGTGGGCAGATCATGAGGTCAGGAGATCGAGACCCTCCTGACTAACACGGTGAAACCCCGTCTCTACCAAAAATACAAAAAAATTAGTCAGGCGTGGTGGCACGTGCCTGTAGTCCTAGTTACTTGGGAGGCTGAGGCAGGAGAATTGCTTGAACCCAGGAGGCAGAGGTTGCAGTGAGCCGAGATCGCGCCACTGCACTCCAGCCTGGGTGATAGAGTAAGACTCTGTCTCTAAATAAATAAATAAATAAATGTGCCTAACAGTTATATAACTTCATGATACTTTCTAGTATTTGATTCACAATGAAATACTTAAACAGAAAAATGTTTAAAAGTACCTTTCGTGCCAGTGGGATACTCAGTTCAGTGCACATACTATTTAAACTCTTCAAAATTCTTTTTTCCCAACTTCCCTGAAATATAAAAAACAATTATCTTTTCCAGTAACAATATTAAAACTAATAAAAAATATTAAAGATATTATGAATTACATAGAAATGGTAAGGTTGGTTGAGATTGGTTATCCCTATTTATTAGTTCACTCAACAAATACTAACTATTGTCTACTATATTCCAGATGCTATCCTTTGTGCTATGAACTAAGCAGTGAATAACAGAAAGCCTCAGTCCTCAAATAACTGACATTTTAGTTGAGGATGGGAATAAGCATAGATTTTTTTAAAATGTCAACAAGTCATATGGTAATAAACGTTATATAGAAAACACTTATGAAATGCTTAAATTTAACTTATCTTTTTATCTGATATTTTCTATCTAACATTTTTCTATCAGATAAAAAGATAAGTTAAATTTAAGCATCTCATAAATGTTTAATACTTAGGAATCCCATTAATGACCTAGTAAAAGGTAAAAATGTACAGAATTTTTTTTATTACATTGTAATTTTCCCCAAAATGAAATTTCACCCCTAAATACTTCAGCATGCACATTCTTAGAATAAGGACCTTTTCCAACATATCTATTTCCAACATACCTTTTAGGTATCAGCTTAAATATCCCTTCTTCCATTAAGACTTCTCACCTGGTACCCAACCAAGATAGCATTAGGTGACTTTGCTTATGGGCTCTCATAGCACCCTGTCCTTCACCTATCATGGTACAAATCACACTGTGTCTAGCACATAACAGATGCTCAATAATTAAACAGATTTCTACTCTAAGTAATGTTGTAAGTATTTAAAAAAATTTTAATGTAATGGCCCAAGCAGTGAATGAACAGAAAAAAATCATCTGAAGGATAAATATCGAGCTTTGTGAAATGTATAAAGTTCAGTTTACTATATTTATAGAAACAGATTTTCAAGAATAAGAGCATACTCAATACATTACATGAAATAGCCCCCCAATTAACTCTATTTATTGGCCTATTTTAATTCTCTCCTTAACTATAAATAATTCTCTTAGATCCAAAACTTATTTGGTACCTCTTATTTGGGTACATTGTTAATGAGTAAACATTTGTTATAATGATACAACCTACCTTCCACATTCAATATCTTTACACCCACCTTATTCAGATAAATCTCATTCACCTTTCTGATGTCAGATTAAGTATCATTTCCTCTAACGAGCCTTCTGTTACCTGCTGCCTCCCACCCCCAATGGTGGAGGAAACAGGTAAGAAAAAGCTTATAAAAAAAATACTTCTAATTAAATGATCGCAATAAAATAAAATTTGTATACATATTAAAAATCCAATTCCTGGATTTTTATTTATCCGATCATAAAGAACCAAATTGCTAGCTATTAAATTATCGCTACAAATGTTCTCATTTTCAATCACTCATGCAAACAGCTCTAGAATTGATAAAAAGCCATTAACTCTCAGACATAAAAACAAAACTAAAGATATTAAATACAATAGAAATCGATGTGTAGCTCATAATATACAGAGTTGACCCTTGAACAACACAGGCTTGAACTGTGTGGGTTTACTTATATTTACATTTTTTCCAATATGAGCAACAATTTCAAAAAACCTCACAGACAAACCACATAGCCTAGACATACTGAAAATTTTAAGAAAAAGTTGAGTTTGTTCTGAATGCATAAAATATATGTAGATACTACTAGTCTATTTTATCATTTCCTACCATAAAGTATACACAAAACTATTATAAAAAATTAAGATTTATTAAAAACATATATATACTTTCAGATTATACATGGTACCATTTGAAGTTGAGAGAAATATAAACAAACATAAAGATGCAGTATTAAATCACAACTGCATAAAATTAACTGTAGGACATACTATATTACTGTAACAATTTTGTAGCTACCTCCTCTTGCTATTGAAGTGAATTCAAGTGCTGTGAGTATCTGCTTGAAACCCTGGGTGATGCTAATCATCTCCATGTGAGCAGTTCCACAGGCCTGTAAATTGTGTACTGCAGTAAAAAGTGATCTCTCGCTGTCTCACTTTTTTTATTGTGTTGAGCACAATATTGTCCCTGAATAATAGCATGGGACCCATACAAAAAGCCACTAGTGATGCTAGAAATGCTCCCAAGAAGAAAAGTCATGACATTGCAAGAAAATGTTGAATTGCTTGATATGTATGGAAGATTGAAGTCTGCAGCTGCAGTTGCCCATCACTTCAAGAGAAATGAATCCAGCATAAGGACCATTGTAAAAAAAGAAAAGGAAACTCATGAAGTCATTGCTGTAGCTACACCACCAGTGGTGAAAACTTCGCTTTATTTTTTTGCAAAATACTCTTTCATCTAGTATTGAAAATACAACTTTTATGTGGGTGCAGGGTTACTAAAAGGCATACCTATAGACTCCAAATATGATTTGAGAAAAAGTGAAGTCATTATATGACAATATAAAGCAAAGAAAGGTAAAGGATCTAAAGCTGGAGTATTTAATCCCAACCAAGGATGGTTTGATAATTTTCAAAATCAGTTTGGCTTAAAAATATCAAGATAACAAGAGAAGCAGCTTCTGCTGACCAAGAGGCAGAAGATGAGTTCCCAGATGCCATTAAAATCATTGAGGAAAAAGAATATCTGGCTGAACAGGTTTTTAATGCAGAAGAGAGTGCCTTATTCTAGGGCGGGGGGAAAATGCCACATAGGACTTTTATTAGTAAGTAAGAGAAGCAAGTACCAGGATTTAAGGCAAGAAGAAATAGGCTAATTCTACCATTTTGTGTAAATGCAATTAAGTTTAGGACCAGGACTGCCCTTATCTGTAAAGCTGCTAACCCCTGAGCCTTAAAGGGAAAAGATAAACACCAATTGCCAGGCTTTTGGTTTTACAACAAGAAAGCCTGGACAACAAGAACACTTTTTTTGGATTGGTTCAATTTATGCTTTGTCCCTGATGTCAGGAAGTACCTTATCAGTAAAGGACTGTTTTTAAAGCTCTTTTGATATTGGACAATGCCCTCCACCTCGCAGAACACCATGAGTTCAACACAGAAGATATCAAATTGGTCTACTTACCCTCAAACACAATGTCTCTAATTCAGCCTCTAGGCCTGGGTCATAGGGACCTTTAAGGCTCATTATATACAGCACCCTATGGAAAAGATTTGCCAATGCTATGGAAGAAAAACCCAATACAGAGATCATCATGACAGTCTGGAAGACACATACCATTGAAGACGCCATTGTTGTTATGGAAAAAGCTGTGAAAGCCATCAACCCCAAAGCAGTAAATTCCTGCTGGAGAAAACTGTTTCCAGATGTTGTAAAGACTTCACAGGATTTACAAGAGAGTCAATCAAGGAAATAAGAGATTGTAGATATGACCAAAAAAGGTTAGGAGTGAAGGGTTGCAAGATACGGATTTTAGAGAAATTCAACAGCTAATAGACACCACACTAGAGGAATTAATTAAAAACAACTTGATGGAGATGAGTGCTTCCAGACCACTGTCAGAAAATGAGGAAGAACACATAGAAGCGGTGCCAAAAAGCAAATTGACATCAGATAATCTGGCAGAAGAGTTCTGATTATTCAAGACTGCTTTTGACTTCAGTGTCCATATCATAGAAAGGTCCATTTTGCAACACGGACCCTTAAAACTAAAGCAAACCAGTGAAAGAGGACTGGAACCATATAGAAATATTTTTAGAAAAATGAAAAAGTAAAAATGTCAAATGGGAGTTCCAATGTATTTCTGTAACATTACACCACGTGTGCCTGCCCCTCCTGTATCCCTTCCACCTCCTCTACCTCTTTTGCCTCTGCCAGGCAAGACAGCAAGACCAGCCCTTCCTCTTCCTCCTCCTCCTCAGCCTACTCAGCGTGAAGATGATTTATGATAATTTATGATGAAAATATTTATGATGATCCACTCCCACTTAATAAATAATTTTTCTTACTTATGATTTTCTTCATAACATTTTCCTTTCTCTGGCATTCTTTATTGTAAGAATATAATATATAATATATATAACATATAAAATATGTGTTAATCCACTTAATATTATCAGTGAGGTTTCTGGTCAAGAGTAGGCTATTAGTAATTAAGTTTTGGGGGAGTCAAAACTTATATGTGAATTTTTGACTGCATGAAGGGTCAGCACCCCTAAACGCCACATTGTTTAAGGGTCAGCTATTCTATACAAATTTTCAAGACTGCAATACACAATTTTAAAACAGCATAAAACTCACTAAAAATTCAAACATGAAGACCATTCAAAACAGAAAGATAACTTTTGGAATGACACCTAGACAAGATGTTGAATATTTGTTAACTTATCCTTTAAATAATTATTTTGGCAAAAACAGCTCATTCAGGTATTTTCTGTAAAGCGATGAATCACAGTTGTCCAAATAGATATCCCTTTGTGCCAAGAATTTCAATTTACCAACTCTAAATTTAACATTAGATGTAACATATAGAGAAAGAAGTCAAGAGAAACAGTTACACAGAAAACAAATTAGACATTATAAGAAAGTATTCTGAATGGAAAGAATTGATGAAACACAACTATGTGATTTACATGTGTTTACATATGTTATTTTACTTGATGAAACACAACTATGTGATTTACATGTGTTTACACATGTTATTTTACTAACCTATAAGATGTGTATCATTACTATCATTTTACAAATGAGGAAACTTAAAAAATAACACATAAAAGCATAATGAGAAAGACTATTAAGAATGTAAGAAGTGCTGATTAAAACTTATTTGATTACCATTTTTTTCTGAGCTATACAATTAAAGCAGAAACCTAGAGATGACCCGGAACAGAGAAATACTACGACTAAGCATTGAGGAAAGAAAAAAAACAGTATATCCAATTCAGAAAAGTGGGGATTTTTTATAACTAGAACAGGGGGAAATGGGGTATATTATCTGAGTTTTTAAATGACGAAAATACATTGATTTAGCAAATATTTATTAGCCACCTATTAAATACATGCCACTAAAGAGGAATAAAACAGCATTCCTGTCACTAAGAAACACATCACTTTTGTAGTGGAAGTCAGGAGGATAAGAGAGATATACAAATAATATGGGACAGAGATAGTTTGTAAAAAGTTCATACAATCTCTATCAGTCAATATGTCATAAACTACAGAAAAAACATGAAAGAATGAACAAAGAAACAGGAAAGCTAGATATGGCTAAACTTGAACATTGTCAATTGAACATATACTACTTCCTTGAAAATCCTACAAATAATGAAAGAAAAGTGACCCCAGTTGTTGGCCACGTCTATCCTCTGTCCCATATCTGTAACACTATGTCAAGGTGGAGAGGTCTTTTCCAACGTATCTCTTGCAAGAACTTCAGTCAGATGGTCAGTGAAGTCATTTCCATTGAAATCTTGGATGGTCAAAGCAATCAGTTCCATAGTTATCAGAAACAGAAACAGAATTTCCTGACAATGAGGGGAAATCCAAGATGAAGAAGCAAGCGGCTGCTTTCAAGCTTGGCCATCCTTTAGGTTCCCTCAAGAACTCTAATCTTAATTAAGTGGTATCCATTCATTCCCTTGTTCACTCGCTGACTCACTGACTAATATATTAATATACTGAATGCTGTCTATGTGCCAAGCACAAAATGAGGACCAGTGAGTAAATGTAGTAAGGAGCAGACGACTATGTAATATGAAAAAGATACTTTGCAACAATTAGAAATATTGACCTCAAATATAACTTAACTCAGTGAAATTATGAGCTCCTTTTTTCCAGAAGTCCTGGAGCAAAAGGAAGTGAGAAGTGAACATTTGCCAGAGTTTGGACTGGATAAACTTGAGGTCCACTCTAGCTCCAGTTTTATAGACAACAATTTTTCTCAGGTCCTATTCGTGGAGGTGGATAATTAGTCCCTAAGTCTTAGAAGAAATGCCAAAAAAAAAAAAAAAAAATCATATGCCTGTGCTATTATTTAAATAATTTCAATGTACATTTAGCACCCCAAAATAAATAAATAGATGGTTTCCACCCAAAAGACTTACAAAATAAATTCAAAGCGTTCATGTTATCCAAAAGGAAAGTGAATGGTTTTTTACATTTAAAATGTTCAGATAGGAAGATATTTACCTTTTATCCAAACCTGTATCCTCTCTAAATGAAATTATTGTTGCCTTCAAGTAAATTTCCCTAATAACTGGAATCTATGGTATTGACTCAAAGGATTTCAGGAATTTCATAAATAAAGCAATTTCTAAGTATGAGAAGCAAAAAAATTTATAAAAGACTCACAATTATACTATTTTTTAAAATTAGTATAGCATTACTACTTTTTAATAACAATGAAGGTAAATAAAATGTCTTTTAAACCATATATTAAACAAATAGCATGTAAAAAAACTTATGAAATTATAAAATCAGAAAACTATTTTCTTCACCCTGACAAAAAATAAAACTAAAATAACTATAACCCAGATATCTAATAGAAAAACATTTTAGTAATTCTTCTCTGATTATAAAAATAATATATCAAACAAAACAACCAATATTAATATTTTGTCTTTCATTTTTCTATGCATATATATGTGTGTAATTGAGACATATAAACACATATATTTTGGATTAAAGTGAAATTATATTGTTTTATATTTTGCATTCTCCATATAAGATTATAATGTATGCCTTTTTGTATTCATTACAATTCTTCAAAAATGACATTTTTGATGCCTATATAGCATTGTTTCTTTTGGAAACAGCATGTCATATTTAAGCAAGCTCTATTGTTATCCATTTCGATTCTTTTAAATTTTTTACTATTATTATGAACATAAGTTTCTGTGTTTCTGATTCTTTCCTTTATACAAGGTTCTAGAAGTGGAATTACTAGGTCAAAGGGTCTGAATATTTTCTAGGAATATTCTCTATTTTTTCTTTATGCTATTCATTCATAATTTTTAAAAAATATCTATTATCTACCATGGACTGGGGACTGTGCCAGATGTTAGAGATACAGTGGTGAAAAGAGAGACTCAGGTCCTACTTCACAGAGACTAAAGAATATAAGTGATGATACAAACAACCCAAGTATTATAGTAGAGAAGTATAGGGGGCCTGCCATGTGGAGGATGGACAAGACAGGAAAAGTACCTGAGTATCTGAGATCTGGGAGTCAGAGAGCCTTCCTAAACAATCTATCATCTCACTTGATAACATAAGTGATGTGCAGAAGCTAGCAAGAAATATATGGGATGAGAGGAGGCAGTTTCAAGTATACCCAGAAACATATGGGATGAGAGGAGACAGTTTCAACTATAGCCAGAAATACATGGGATGAGAGGAGGCAGTTTCAAGTAGACACAGTGGCATAAGCAAAAGTTCTCCTATTGCAACAAGTGGAGGAGGTCAAGTATGATTAGAGAAAGAGAAAGTATGTGCATGGCAGGCTGGGGAAGAACGGTACGAGAAGGCAAGAGATGAGACTGGAACTAAAGAAGTCAAGATCATTTCTACCTTTGTTAAGCCATAATAAAGAATTTGAGCTCTATCCTCAAGGTATTGGAAATTTTAGGAAATGGAGTGACAGTATAGAAGGCAAAAAGACCATTAGGAAGGGGATGAGAACTGAAGTAATGCAAAATTAACAAAATTATCATATTTGCCAAGGTTACTGGATTGACAGAGAACAGAATAAATTCAACCACATAGCACATCTTGAGTTTGCCTAAGCATTTCTGAACTAGATAGACTGAATATCAGGTAATGTGAATTCTGGAGCCAGGGTGTCCAGTTTCAAATCTCAGCTCTACCACTTTCTCATTTTGTAAAGTGAGACCTAAGAACACATTAGTAACTCACCTCATAGGGTTATCGTGAATATTATTAAAAGAGTGAGTACATGTACAGCACTAGAATGGTACCTAGGATATAATTAGAGATCTATATGCTTATTAGTATTGTTTCACAAGAAAACTCATGCACTTATATTTATCACACTGTATATCTTCAAATACGGCTTTCACTGAAGGGTGTAGCAAAGTAGTTCCCAAGGTATTTTACATGGAAATAGGGTTTCATGATCACGTAACCTTGAACAACACTGGATTAAATAAAATTAAACAGGTTTCTTTCCTGCAGAACTTCTCCAAACCTTTAACATGCCAAAATAAATTGTGAGAAACAAAATTAGAAAATATTAAAACTCAAAGTAGAAAATGAATATCCATGAGTCCATACTGATATAAATAAATAATTGAATACATAAATAAATGGGGAAGAAGAGAAAACTCTTTCATGCAGAAGAATTCCAAATAATTTAGGTAGATACCCCTCCTTAAGGAAATGGAACATAATTCTCCACTCCTTAAGTATGGGCGATATGTAGCGACTTACTTCCAAAGAGTACAGTATGGAAAGAGGGAAAAAGAGTAACATTACAGTGAAGAAGGCTCACAAATACTACCTCAGTCAGATGATCAAGGTCAACATCAACAGCGATAAATCATGCTAATAGTATGTACCCTGATATGATGTGATAAATGTAAATGGCATTTTACATCTGTGATCTTCCTCCAAAAAACCCACAATCCCAGTCTAATTATGAGACAACATCAGATAAATTCCAAGAGAGGGATATTCTACAAAATACCTGAACAGTACTTCTCAAAACTGCCAAAGTCATCAAAAACAAGGAAAGTCTGAGAAACTGTCATAGCCAAGAAGAGCCTAAGGAGACATGACAACCAAATGTAATGTGGTGTCCTGGATGGGATCCTGAGTCAGAACAAGGACATTAGGTTGCAACTAAGGAAGTCTAAATAAAATACGGACTTTAGTTCATAATAATGTATCGACCAATATGGCTCATTAATTATAACAAATGTACCATACTAATGTTAAGATGTTAATAATAAGGGAAACTGGGTATGAGATCTATGAGAACTCTCTGTGCTAACTTCTCAAAACTCTTCTAAAACATAAAGTCTAGTAAAAATAGTAAAACAAATTGTGATTCATCAAGAGGAAAGCAGTGTTCCTCAATTTGCAGACTTACTTGCCCAAGGAACCCTTTTTTGTGGAGCATATCTCAAGGTTAGTATTTAGCAGAAAACATTCTTGGAAATGCTGATGCAGAATAAGAAGCTTCATAACCTCATGAGCCCAGAAAATTAAGTACTAGAGTAGCTTGCCAGAAACTGCAGGAAGCTGATTTATAACCCAACTCTGAAGACACGATCAAGAGCTAAGTGAAGTTAAAGTAATTCATAAAACTTTAATCGAAAAAAAAATGAACTGAATTTTTCCAGGGTACAATTCAAAATATTTTCTGCCCATGTTTTACTGAATACAAAGTGAAAAGAAACACTAACTGAATTTTTAAAGCTTCATTTTTGTTAAAAGGGGCAAAGAAGAACCTGGTAAGAAACCACTTGTATATTACTCCTTCCCAGTGCGCGGACGAAACTTCCTAGTTACTTTCCGCTAGTCACCCAGCACTTTTTACTTTGTATTACATCTAGTGTCCAAGTCTTATTTCAATTACTAAACCTTGCAATTACCTGAAGGCAGAATCTGTATCTAACTTATTTCTGAATTTCTGCAGCACAGAATCTTCTACTGAGTAGGTATTCAGTAAATATCCTTAAACTATTGTAATAACTGGGAAAAGAGATGGCTAACTCGTTTACTATCAATCCAACATAAAGTTACTAAGTTTCTGCTACATAAAGGCCAGTGTACTAGATGCAGCAGTTATGTAAAAATATTTTTAAACTGTTACTTCTTTCAAGAGGCATATAATAAAATGTCAGAAAGATGTATACAGAAATTACTATAACAGGTCGGGCCCAGTGGCTCAGGCCTGTAATCCCAGCACTTTGGGAGACTGAGGCGGGTGGATCACTTGAGGTCAGGAGTTTGAGACCAGCCTGGCCAACATGATGAGACCCATCTCTACTAAAGATATAAAAATTTTTGCACATTAATTTTGTATCCTGAGACTTTGCTGAAGTTGCTTATCAGTTTAAGGAGATTTTGGGCTAGGATGATGGGGTTTTCTAAATATACAATCATGTCATCTGCAAACAGGGACAATTTGACTTCTTCTTTTCCTAACTGAATACCCTTGATTTCTTTATCTTGCCTGATTGCCCTAGCCAGAACTTCCAACACTATGTTGAATAGGAGTGGTGAGAGAGGGCATCCCTGTCTTGTGCCAGTTTTCAAAGGGAATGCTTCCAGTTTTTGCCCATTCAGTATGATATTGGCTGTGGATTTGTCATAAATAGCTCTTACTATTTTGAGACACGTTCCATCAATACCGAATTTATTGAGCATTTTTAGCATGAGGGGCGGTTGAATTTTGTCAAAGGCCTTTTCTGCATCTATTGAGATAATCATGTGGTTTTTGTCTTTGGTTTTGTTTATATGCTGGATTACGTTTATTGATTTGCATATGTTGAACCAGCGTTGCATCCCAGGGATGAAGCTCACTTGATCATGGTGGATAAGCTTTTTGATGTGATGCTGGATTCAGTTTGCCAGTATTTTATTGAGGATTTTTGCATCGATGTTCATCAGGGATATTGGTCTAAAATTCTCTCTTTTTGTCATGTCTCTGCCAGGCTTTGGTATCAATATGATGTTGGCCTCATAAAATGGGTTAGGGAGGATTCCCTCTTTTTCTATTGATTGGAATAGTTTCAGAAGGAATGGTACCAGCTCCTCCTTGTACCTCTGGTAAAATTCAGCTGTGAATCCATCTTCCTGGACTTTTTTTGGTTGGTAGGCTATTAATTATTGCCTCAATTTCAGAGCCTGCTAGCATTCTTATACACCAGTAACAGACAAACTGAGAGCCAAATCATGAATGAACTTCCATTCACAATTGCTTCAAAAAGAATAAAATACCTAGGAATCCAACTTACAAGGGATGTAAAGGACCTCTTCAAGGAGAACTACAAACCACTGCTCAGTGAAATAAAAGAGGACACAAACAAATGGAAGAACATACCATGCTCATGGATAGGAAGAATCAATATCATGAAAGTGGCCATACTGCCCAAGGTAATTTATAGATTCAGTGCCATCCCCATCAAGCTACCAATGAGTTTCTTCACAGAATTGGAAAAAACTGCTTTAAAGTTCATATGGAACCAAAAAAGAGCTCACATTGCCAAGGCAATCCTAAGTCAAAAGAACAAAGCTGGAGGCATCATGCTACCTGACTTCAAAATATACTACAAGGCTACAGTAATCAAAACAGCATGGTACTGGTGCCAAAACAGAGATATAGACCAGTGGAACAGAACAGAGCCCTCAGAAATAATACCACACATATACAGCCATCTGATCTTTGACAAACCTGAGAAAAACAAGAAATGGGGAAAGGATTCCCTATTTAATAAATGGTGCTGGGAAAATTGGCTAGCCAGAAGTAGAAAGCTGAAACTGGATCCTTTCCTTACTCCTTATACGAAAATTAATTCAAGATGGATTAGAGACTTAAATGTTAGACCTAATACCATAAAAACCCTAGAAGAAAACCTAGGAAATGCCATTCAGGACATAGGCATGGGCAAGGACTTCATGTCTAAAACACCAAAAGCAACAGCAACAAAAGCCAAAATTGACAAATGGGATCTCATTAAACTAAAGAGCTTCTGCACAGCAAAAGAAACTACATCAGAGTGAACAGGCAACCTACAGAATGGGAGAAAATTTTTGCAATCTACTCATCTGATAAAGGGCTAATATCCAAAACCTACAAAGAACTCAAACAAATTTACAAGAAAAAAAACAAACAACCCCATCAAAAAGTGGGCAAAGGATATGAACAGACATTTCTCAAAAGAAGACATGCATACAGCCTACAGACACATGAAAAAATGCTCGACATCACCGGCCATCAGAGAAATGCAAATCAAAACCACAATGAGATACCATCTCACACCAGTTAGAATGGCAATCATTAAAAAATCAGGAAACAACAGGTGCTGGAGAGGATGTGGAGAAATAGGAACACTTTTACACTGTTGGTGGGATTGTAAACTAGTTCAACCATTACGGAAAATAGTATGACGATTCCTCAAGGATCTAGAACTAGATGTACCATATGACCCAGCCATCCCATTACTGGGTATATACCCAAAGGATTATAAGTCATGCTGCTATAAAGACACATGCACACATATGTTCATTGCAGCACTATTCACAGTAGCAAAGACTTGGAATCCAAACAAATGTCCATCAGTGACAGACTGGATTAAGAAAATGTGGCACATATACACCATGGAATACTATGTAGTCATTAAAAAGGATGAGTTTGTGTCCTTTGTAGGGACATGGATGCAGCTGGAAACCATCATTCACAGCAAACTATCGCAAGAACAGAAAACCAAACACCGCATGTTCTCACTCATAGGTGGGAACTGAACAATGAGATCACTTGGACTCGGGAAGGGGAACATCACACATCGGGGCCTATTATGGGGAGGGGGGAGGGGGGAGGGATTGCACTGGGAGTTATACCTGATGTAAATGACGAGTTGATGGGTGCTGACGAGTTGATGGGTGCAGCACAGCACCATGGCACAAGTATACATATGTAACAAACCTGCACGTTATGCACATGTACCCTAGAACTTAAAGTATAATAATAAAAATAAAAATAAATTAATTAAGATATAAAAATTAGCTGGGCATGGTGGTGGGCGCCTGTAATCCCAGCTACTCAGGCGGCTGAGGCATGAGAATTGCTTGAACCTGGGAGGCAGAGGTTGCAGTGAGCCGAGATCATACCACTGCACTCCAGCCTGAGCAATAAAGCAAGACTCAGTCTCAAAAAATAAAAAAAAGCAATTACTACAATAAATTGCAATTTGTGCTAAGGGCTATAAAACAACAGGGAGCTATTCAACAGAGTTCAAGAGAGCAATCCCTTTCAACAGGAGTAATCAATAATAACATCAGAGAAGAGATGTCATCTGAGCTGACCCTCACAAAATAGATAGGATTTTCGTAACACAAAACAGGCAGAAAGGGCTTTCCAGGACAGGAAAACAAAATACAAAAAAGTGTTAATGATGCAAGAGGGAAAGGCAAAATGATTCACTTGGACAGGCACATAGGACAGTCATAAGACAGCAGAGACTGACAAAGTAGAAGGGGAAGGCTGGGGACAGATAGTAAAAATTCTTAAATGCTGAGTTCTGGAATAGGAACTTCATTTTTTGAGCAACTGGGAATAATCACTGAAGGTTTGTTAAAAGGCAGTGAGCTATAAGGGTTCGTCTGCTTATAATTAAATTTAATAGTATTGAGAATACGTAAGGAGATTGGGAGAGATCGATTGAAAGTTGGGAGGTATAAAAATAAGATAAGTATGTGAATTAAAGCACAATGTCTAAAATAAAGTAAACAATAAAAGGCAACATTATCAGCATTATCACCATCATCATCATCATTATTGTGACTACTATGGTAACAGCCTTGGTAATGAACAGAAAGAGGAGATTGTAAGACTATGGGAAGAAATAATATTTAGCATTTGATCACTAGTAACAAAAATAGGAAGCTGAGGAAGAGATGGTCATTTTTAAAAGAACATAAACGTTTTAGACATGCTAAGTTTGATCTCACAGAAAAAAAATGTGCAGCAGACAGTTGATCTTAGAGGACTGGAGCAAAAAGAGATGTGGCAACAAAAAAGAAGGAAGCTGTGAAGCTTGAATGAGATAACCTGAATATTCTTTATAAAATATAAGTGAGAAATGCTTAAAATGAGTGAGACAGAGGTTGAATTAGGGGCCACACAAGCATGGAAAAGTTTTAGAACAACCTAAATGGAAGACAGACAATGAATAACAAATATAACCTTAGACAGCAAAAAGAATCCACTGGAAGTTAAATAAATGAATTGAGACTAGATAATGGTTAACACAGAAATTACATGATTTTCTCTTGAAGTGGTCAAAAGTTTGGGAGAAGAGAGAAAGTAAACAGTAAAAGTGGCCTTAGACTAAGGAGTAGAATGGCAGACAGAACAGAAGTCTGATGGGGAAGAGATTATGAAATGCAAGGAAGAACATGATGCAATACACGACATGTGATCCAGACTAGGTAGCTTTCATGGAAAGAAGAGAGAATTGCTCCCCAAAATAGGGGGCTAAACAACTAAATGTCTCAAAAAGAACAAATATAGAAAGACAGGTAGACACTTACTGATAGGGGAGGTAATCAGTATGGCCATAGTTAAAGACAGCAAACCTCATCAAAAGTGTTCTGTGGGCTGGGTACTATGCTAGATGCTGAGGATAAAAAGCACAATCCCTGCTCTTTAAGAATGAATAATTTAGTGCAGGGATTGGCAAACCTTGTATGAAAGGGAAGACAGTAAATATTTTAGGCTTTGCAGTCCATGGGTCTCTGTTGCAACTAAGCAGCAACAACCAATATGCAAATGAATGAACATGACTATTTTCCAATAAAACATATCTTAGGGATTCATATAGTTTTCATGTGTCACAAGATTATCTTTATTTTGATTTTTCAACCACTTAAAAATGTAAAAAGTAAAAATAAAATTCCTTGTTTGCCAGCCCTATAAAAATAGATGGCAGGTTGTATTTGGCCCAGGGGCTGTAGTTTGCAGATCCCTGATGTAAGTGGGAAAGTCCGGAAAGAAAAGAGAGGAGCATCATACATGTACCTATCACTCACATATATTCTTAACAACTAGCAGTAAGCTCTGAGAGTGGACTTATTATTTACCTCTCTCTATCTCTTCTTTTCAGTCATGATTAAAAAAAAAAAAATCTTTATGTTTTGTTTCTTACACCTAGTATGTTAAAACTGATACTTTCTCGTTACTGTTTAGAAATTTTCAATTTCACTAAAAAATATTCAGGCTCAATCTTAGTTTTATTTTCTTGAGTTTAAATCTTTATAACAAAAAAACCACACACTTCTTTCACATATGTATGACTTATTATGCTTTATGACAAATTGATGAATAAATATTAACTGATTTCCAGCCGTAAAAGATACCACCTAGAGGCAGAAATATATACTTCCTCAACTATCTCCAAGGTTTTTATTTCTATTGCTTCTTTTCACCATGTAATTTTGATGATTTTTTAAATAAAAATAAAAGTTGAACAATAAAAATCTGCCTAATTTCCACTGTTGTAGAATGTGATGACTCTGCAGAAAATTTTCAAGAGCAGAAGAACCATGATGATAACTGTGGAAGTTGAGTGATGGGTTCGTGGGAGTTCTTTAAGGTACCTTTGAAATATTTCATACCAAAAAAGGTTTTAAAAATCCATCTCTGAGGCTATGCTGGAGAATGAAGTTTGACTGACTGTGGTGCTCATTACGTGTCTCAGCAGTGGCAGTCACAGAGTCCTACTCAAACAGCACTGTGAGGAAGGCTTACGGACAGGACTGGGTTGAGGGGAGGTGAGTGAGGCTGTGCTGAGATGAAGGACAGTTAAAAAAGCTAGGGGCATGTGCTAGAACCTCTTGAGTTTCCATTTTAACAACTATTCATAGTTTTTATGCTTAAATTATTTTGTTATTTTATTCCTAGTTTTTTGCCAACCCATTTTGATAGCAGGTTTATCAGAGTTCTATAACAGCATACAATTAATAGATGACAGCCTACTGTGAGAACAAATATATTTTAAATACACTATCAATAACACTGGCTTCAAAGACCTAAATTTTAAGGAAAGAGGGTGTCAGTTCATTCACATTTCACTCCTTTAATATCACAGGCCATGACTGCCACATTACACTTGTATCATATTTTAAACTGCAGGCCAGTATGGTAGATTATTTTTCCCCTTCTACCCCATTTTTTCCAGGGTTGCCATAGTTAAATAGGTATGATCCTTGGTTACTGAAAATAAAATGGAAGAATATACAAATACCATTAACATCAATTTAGTGGTTCTTACTCAGTATTTCATAACTAATAATACATACTCCTGACATCAAGAATGATCTTTGGCTCTGTATTACATAACTTGGCATGAAAAACCAACCTGTGCTTTCCTCATGTATACCAAAGGTTCTTTAAGATGTTCAGGAGGTGCAGCAGGATGACTAGGTAAAGGAAACCTAGGAGCAAAAAGAGGCAGCTAAATATCACACATTACTCTCTTGGTTAGATATTACTTACCTTTGTAGTCCATGTTATAAACTGTTTTCCCAGTAACATTTCATTTTATATTCAAAATGTATTGTTTTTATTAAGAAAATAGGTTGATTTAGTCAACAAATACTTGGGCCGCTCTAGGTACTAAGTATAAGGTGGTGATTGAGATAACATTCTCTGTTCTCATGGACGTAACATTCTCATGAAGAAAGCCAATAATTACAAACACATACAAATAAAATAATATCAGATTGTAACAAGTGCCGTGAGAAAATGAAAGCAGGGTAATAAGATACAATAAATTTGGAGGTCAGTGAAGTCCCCTTAGGGGATTTTATATTTAAACCAAGACATGAGTGTGAAGGAGCCAACCATGCAAAGATCTGGGGGAAGAATATTCCAAGCAGAGGGATGGCAAGCGCAAGAATTCTGAGGAGGTAATGCATGAAATGTTTAAGGATCAGAAAAAGTCAGGATCACTGGAACATAATGACTGAAGTGCAGAGTGGTATGAAATCACAGATAGAAAAGGCAGTAGGAAGACATGATGGTTCAACGTTTATTTGGAGATTCCAATCCATTTCACAACGATATATAACTCCTCTTGAAATTAGTCATCAGACTTGTACCTACAGCAAAACAGTCATGTTCCAATAATCAAGAACCGCAGAGCTGAATTCTCAAGAAATTCCTGGTCCAAAGTGGAACAAAAACATGTAAAAGGTTAATAATATTTCAAACCACTTGCATCTGTCCTGGAGCCTACATGTAAAAGGCTAAACTGTGCATAGAAACATTGCTGGAATAGGGAAAGGCAACCTATCCCACCTAATCTACAAGGCAGTTTCACAAATTGATTGTTTCTGGCAAATTATTTTTCCAATAAAATCTACATTTCAGGTACCTTCCCATTCACAAATGAAAAAAAAAGTTAAGTCTCTAGATACCTTGATATTTCTTGTGTTATATGTAAGATAGTTTAAAAACTATCTCACATTGTCCAATACACCATTTGCTTCCACTTTTAATGGTAATTATGTCTAAATTTAATAAAGCTTAGAAATTTAGGATTAAAATTTGAGAGAATTTACTGATGATCTTAATAGTTATTCAATGATCAAAGACATGTATCCAAAATACAGATAACAAGAGGAGACAACTTGAAAGTCATTCTTATTAAGACCAAAATCAAGTTAGATATTTATTTTTTCAGAAACTTTTAATGACAACCTACTCAATGTAAAAAAGAGACAGAAGTGAACAAAACTGGCTAAAATATCTGCCCTCATGGAGCTTACATTTAGTAATATGCAGAGATAAGGATTGCCAGATAGGAAAAATGCACAGAAACTTATACAGCACACTTCACTCTATTTTTTTCTTGTCCCCCAAGTCTCCCTAAATACTTAAATGTTCTACCCACTGACAGTAAACTATTTTAGGCAACCATTATTCCTCGCCTACATTTATCCAGCAGGTTCCTAAGTGCTTCCAGACTATTTTCAATCTATTCACCAGTTTGCCTGGATGTTGACCAGAAGTGATGTCTTCCTTATTCACCAGTAATTGTAATTCCAGCATCTAGCATAATGCCTGGTACATAGTAGATAACCAATATATTGCTGAATGGATAAAATGCAAATTTGATCATATTACTACTTTACTTACAATTTTAAATGGCACCCAAATGCTTTTAGGATCCAGTCTACAAAGTCTGAAGAGGCACAATCCTTTTTATAAATCTAGACTCGTCCTTAGCCATGCTCCCTTCACCTGCTACCACCCAACCATACAAACTTTTGAACATTTGCACCACACTCTTTCCCACTTCTAAATCTCTGAGCCTGCTATTCCCTTCTGCCTGAAGTGCTTTTCTTCTCTACTCTTTCCCCTGACAAACTCTAGCTTAGTTTTCTGATCTCAGCGTGGATATTGCTTCCTTTGGCAAGCCACCATGGCAACCCCAAATCTAAGTTAAATGCCAGCCTTATGTGTTCCTTGTATTTCCCCAATCATTGCACTTATTTTACTGCACTGTAAATGCCTCTTTAAAGTCTTTATGCCCAACTGAGATGTAAGTTCCGGGAGACAAAGACTGTCTAGCCTGTTTATTATCAATAGCACCTGGCTCTGTGCACAAGAGCAAACATACAGTAGCATTTCAAACTAAGAGGGCAAAGAAGAACTGTATGTTTAGGACGTTTCAGAGGTACCCAGGTCTACTGCTTGAGCACTCTCCCAATGAAAGCCATGAATGTGTATGAAGACTTATCCAAATTTGTGGTCTAGTGTAAAGTATCCTTTATCTAACATCCTTCCATTTTAGGCCCACTACTGTTTGATACTTGTAACTCTGTAAGGTATGGTAGACTTTTGCATGTATCTACTATAACAGCAAACTATACGATATGTTTTTATAACATGCACATATAGAATAAGATTTTTAAGGTTTATTTACTTCTTTATGTTCTTTAAGGGGAAAATAATAGGTCATCTGATTTCTTATAAACTGCTCTGTACAAAGTACAATGAAGACTAAAACACAGAAATAAATTGATCTATTTTTCATTTTGCATGTAAAGATTGTCTTAAATATAGTAAGGCTGACTAATAATTGCACTGTTTCCTCAATTCAACAAATATTTGTCATGTATTAGCATTAGTAGGTGGCTCAATAACTATTTGCTGACTCAATGTCATTTATTTGATACTATAGGAAATATGAAAGAAATGTAAGACACAATTTTTGTTCCAGAACATTTTAAATCCAGTTAAGAGATAAGACATAGACCTATGTGAGACGTAGTAAAATGCATGGGCTTTGGAATCATATAGTTGGAGGTTAAGCCCTAGCACTTCCATTTGTTAGCTATATGATGTTCAACAAGTTACTTAAGTGGTCTGCCATGGTTTGAATGTTTGTCCTTTCCAAAACTCATGTTAAAATTTGCGATTGTAACAGTATTCAGAGGTGGGATCTTTCAGAGGTGATTAGGCCATGAACTTCACCGACATAGGTGGGACTGGTGACATTATAAAAGGGTGGGTTAAACCCCCTCTTGCCCTCTCACCTTCTGCCATGGGATGATGCAGCAAGAAGGCTCTCACCAGATGCCGGCACCTTGATATTGAACTTCCCAGCCTCCAGAACTGTGAGCCAATAAATTTCTATTCATTATAAATTACCCAATCTCAGGTATTCTGTTATAGTCATGAGACAGACTAAAACATGGTTTAAGCCTCAGTTTTCTCTTCTGCAAAACGGTGATCATAATAAATTTTACTTCATAGGGTTGTAGTGAAGATTATATTGAATAAGCCAATGCATGTAAAGTGTTGGCACAAAATAAGCATTCAATCACTGTGAATTATCATTCATATAATACTAAATAGTTATTAACACAATAACAAATATATAACTGTTTTAAATGAATGGAAAAGATAATTAAAGTATGCAATCTGAAATGGAGAGTGCTAACCTAGACTAGTTGAAAATTTCATGTAAATAACAGAATACAGAAAATTTTCTAGTATATTTGTCAAATAAGAAACTGACTAAAATCTTTGTAATGCTTACTAAAACAAGTAAAATGAAGCGTACTGTTTTCAGGTATAGTCTGTATAGCTCGTGTGTTCTATACCTCTACTAGGCATAAGGATGTGTATTTTTTATCTCCCATTGTTTAATATTACCTAATGAATACTCATACTTTCCTTTTTGCTTTCCTTTTTCATCCATCCAATGGTTGCTGCCAATGAAAAATGCAACAGAATACGCTAAGTCTTCTTTATTCTTTTGACTTATGTTATGGGAAATGTTTCTTTCCCACCCCTGATGTGCACTTCCATGTGAAAAGAGTTCCATTACTATAACATTCTTGGACTCTCTCTAAGGCTTAACTCAACACACCACAGAAGAGGTTTATGCCTTATTCAACTTTTAAATTTGAGAAGCATAAACTGAACATACTGCCCCTGATCCAATGCTATTTGACTGGAAGGTTAAATCTATTTAATTCTTGAGATCAGTTGAAAGACTAATTTTGCTCTCATACTAAGCTATGTCCTCCTACCTAGTCTTTATCAGTAATAAAAGTGTAATTTTGATATCCCATCTGCTTTTTTGTTTTATCTTGTTTCTTAATTTGTTCAGAACCCAAGTGAGGAATAAAAATAATATCACTGGACTCCTTAAAAAAATCCCAACGAGTTATTCAGAAAATATATACTTAAAGTTCTATTGTACAAAATGTCAACAATATGATAATGAATAAAACACAGTCCCTTCTATCAAGTAAAAGGGCAGTCTGTCACACAGAACAATTTTCAGTAATACTAGTAATATCACCTCAGATTGAGAATCCAGTGTTTGGAATTACACACAACAAGGCACCTTTAGTACATATTATAAATTTAAAACCTTACTTGTCATGATAAATGTCTATTCCTTTGGTGACTGCCAAAGGTACTGTCACAGTACTACTAAAGGTATGGTCACAGTCAACTTCAATTATTAGATAGCACTTATATCTAACATTATTTAAGACTTCAAATCCAACTGGGAAGATGGATTTGAGCAAAGAAGCAAATACTAATTTTTTTTAAAATTGTATTTAAAGCACATGCGCACAGGCGTTCATCTGAGTCTCTTCATTTTAGAAACAATTCTGGTAAGCTGCATTATGTCATTTCCCAGTTAAATGAACTGGAAAAGTCAAGTTGAAAATGGGAGTGTTAAACACTAGAGAAGGCTACAGACAGAAATACAGTGATAGCAGTAAAGGAAAAAAAAAGCAGACATGGGAACTCTATTAGACTTGGGAACTCTATTAGACTATGAGCTCTATGAGGGCAGAAATTGTGTTTATTGTTCTACACTATATGCTCAGTGCTTAGTATGGTGCTACCACATGGTAGGTATTCAATAAATAACTGACAAGTAACAGAACATTGAAGAAACTACAAAAGCTAACATTCTGGATTTACATTTTAAAATGGCAAACAGTTCTACACACCTTAATAGACCCTGATGTTAAATATAAATAAACAAAAACACAGATGTTCTTAATAATGACACCAATCTTGCCAAAGAACAAAAAAGATAATCATGTTTAGAATGGACAGTTTATAAAGACACAAAAAAAGAACGTCAGTAAGCTTCGGTTATCTGAAATATTAACTTTAGAGAAACATCTTATTCCCTAATTCCACTGGATAAATGAATTGTTAATATAAAATAATGGGTGGGGCCAGACGCAGTATCTCATATCTGTAATCCTAGCACTTTGGGAGGCCAATGCAGGTGGATCACTTGAGGTCAGGAGTTCGAGACTAGACTGGCCAACACGGTGAAACCCCATCTCTACTAAAAATACAAAAACTAGCCAGGTACTGTGGCAGGGGTCTGTAATCCCAGCAACTTGGGAGGCTGAGGCACAAGAATCACTTGAACCCAGGAGGCGGAGGTTGCAGTTAAGCCAAGATCATTGCACTGCACTTCAGCCTGGGTGACACAGTGAGACTCCATCTCAAAAAGAAAGAAAATTAAAAAAATAAAATAGTTGGTGGTTAAAAAAAAAAACGCACCTATTTCTTATTGTTTGTCAGGCAAGATGGTAGTAATTTTTAATTGTATTAACTTACTTGAAATGTTGTATAAATATTAATGATAAGAATACAATAAGTATATATAACAATACTGGTTTTATTAATCACAAAGTAAATATAGCTAAACAAAACACTATTGCAAAATAGGTAGGAAAACTCACACACTCAGTTCACTATAAACAGCATTCTGAAGTTTCTTCTCCCAACCTGTTTTTTAAAAAAAGAATAAAATATATGAACATACTAGTTTTTAAATAAACATACATCATAATTAAATTTATCTCAACAAAACTTTGGCATCATATTTATTTGTGAAAGAACTTTGTCAACTGCCAATCCCTATATAAAGTGTTATTAAAGATTATTTCCTATATACTTACTATATCCCTTGGCTAACACTGAGCAGCAAAGTCACCAACATGATATTTTAAAATAATATTATTGCACCATTTTATCAAGTTGGGAGGAACATTTCCTTTTTCACTATCAAAGTGCTCAATGAATGTCAAAATCTTCGGATGTTGTACTACTAAAGCTGTAAGGAATGTGCCAAGGGAACAGCAAAAAACAGCCACCTGATGAAGACAGATGACAAGTATCTAGTTATAATTAACTTGTCAGCAAAGTCCTGGATGACAGAGGCAGATTATTGTGAGTTACCAATAGTCAGACCAGTTAGCTCAGCTTCTAACTATCCGGGACAACCACTTAACATCTCAGTTCCCATATGCAGATGCTGGACTAGGGAACCTCTCTCTCCTCTTGCTCTTTGAAAAGTTAGAATTTTCTTTTTATTTTCTGTGAAAGCATAAAAGGAAAAAAGTCACAACTGAAAAGTAAAATGAAAAATTATTTAACTAAGGAGATACTTAATACCTTAAGGATGTATTTATCCATCAGGATATTACCAGTAAGGCAAACAGTATTTAAAACAAACTAATGCAAAGGAGTCTTTCTGACAGAGTTCTTGAATTTTTGCACCATTTTGTTAAAATGTCTAATAGTTCTAATTCTCCCTAAATAGAAACCTATTTGGCCATAGTTTTCACAATTTTGAATGAGAAACTGGAAGGCTGGGGATAAAATATTATTTATTTTGTCTTGCAAGGGTATCCAAGGCACAGAATACAGTCATGGGTTCTTAGTTTCTGTTTCTGATTGGGCCAGTAAAGCTCTTTCCTCATCCCTCTTCTCTGCTTATCACTAGAGACAGAAACAAAAAACCATGGCTTCAGGCTGTTAAAAGCCTAAAACAAAACAAAACAGAATGACGACAACAAAGTAAGGTGGCTGTACAAGCTTGAGGGCTTAAAGAATTAGGAATAAATAAAACATTTTCTTATTTTGCCTTAAGTTATTAGGAAAAAATTACGAACCTGATATTTTAAAGAATTCCTTAATATCTTCTTTCAGTGATTCAAGTTTAATCTCAGGTCTCTGAAGACTGGCCTAATAATAATAATAATAATAATAATAAAGAAAGATAAGGAAGGAAAAGACATCCAAAGTAAATCATTTCAGTTGATATTTAGAACAAATGAAATGTTTAAAAAGGAGTGTCCAAAAATGTATACTATTTGAAAAATCCTCTTGAAGATAGAGCTTAGAACTATCTAGAATAGCTTGTAAGAAAGAAGACTTTCTCACTAACTCTTAAAGGATCTGTGATAGTATACTAAAGTCTACTAAAATTATAAAAACTTGGAGATTATGAGTCCTTATCATCTTTATCTATGGTCTCAAGTTGGAAAAATACTCAGATTTTATAAATTCATTGCCTTGATATTATATTAAATATATATGGCACCTGTACCTAATGACTGAAAAAACAGTTGCATCCATGTAAATGGATCTTTGCATAGTGTCTTCCTCTTTGGATTGCTTTTCAATGTAAATGCATTGTGTATATTTGTAGAAAATACATAAAACTACTAGTTCATAAATGTGTATTATTAGTGTTTTACCTTCAAGTGCATTTTTCCTATTCTACTGGTTTTTCACACTGTAATTTTTACCAAAAAATAAAATTTTTCCTACTTGTAATGGCTTTGATTACTCTCAAAGTGTTGATGTTCCATCACCTAGCTCTGTCAAATTCTAGCAGCATACTTCTTCAGAAGGAATTTCTATTAGAGGATCTCAAATAGAGTATTTCAAACCTAAGAAATCAAAACTTGGTTTTATCCTCCACTCTCTGTCTTGTTCCTTCTCTTACATTTTTCAAATCTGCATCTATAAAATTACCATTTACCAAATCTTCCAAGTTAGAAACTTCAAATTTATTCTCAATTCCACACTAACTCTTCCATGATTCAATGCCTTTCTGGGAGATGGCACTGGTGGCAGTGAGTTTTTTTTTAAAAACCTCCTCGATTTCCACATAAAAACAGACCAAGCAACTAGATAGCAAAGCCAAATCCCTTGGAAAATATTCACAACAAAATTAGATGATAAGCTATCCCCCAGAAATACAAGCAGCTGAGGATAAACCAACTGCCATAAGACCTGTAAGGTATCAACATCTGTACAGGAAGAAGCAGAAGAAACAATTGGCTATCTGATGTAGTGAAAACAAAAGAACCCCAAAGTAGTCAACAAACATACACTTGAACACATGATGAGCCAACTTTAGAGCAGAAGTTAAAACAGGGAGGGGTTTTGCCTAATCCAAATATAGCCAGGTGATATCTGAAGAGACTGGAGCAATCTAGTACCTATAAATTCTTAAAACTGACAAATCAAGGCTCCCTTTCCAAAGTCTGGAAATGTTGATAGAGTAATAAAAAAGGAGAATGATAGGGAGTTAACTCATTACCTTAAACAGTGGTAAATAATGAAAAAGGCATTTATGCTGCCTTTCCTATTGGCACTATACCACTGGATATCTACACAGTAAATGAGGGGAAATGACTCTGCAAAAGTATTCTAGCTAATAACTAAAATAGATATGACATAATTAGAATATCACAACTTTGCAATCCCCAAAGAATTACTAATTCTAGGCATTGAGCAAAAATAGCTACTAACATTGCAAAAGAGATAATCAGACATTATGTGGTTTTCAATGAAAGAAGACTCTACTGCTATTGTCAGGCCAAAGGGATAACACCGGAGTATCATGAAGCCTCTGGGTCCACCTGTTAACTTATAAGACGTACAAAGGACAGAGGAACATGTTGAGTTATACCATGAATTTGCAGTAAGAAAAATCTCCAGGCTATGGGAAATTCTAAGGTCAAACAGCCTCGTTCTTCAGCTGATAAACTGTAAGGAAAAACAAAGGAAGGAGAGAAAACCTATAGCTTTAAAAAAAAAAAAAAGACAAAGACATTTTAAAAATAGGCAGGACTAAACTACAGTGTCTAGAGATATATATTTGATTAATAAAATTATCAAGGAATGCAGAAAATATAAAAAATACTCAATGTCACTAATCACTAAAGAAATGCAAATCAAAACTGCAATGAGATACCATTTCACACCAGTCAGAATGGCTACAATTAAAAAGTCAAAAAATAACATGTCAGGAAGGCTGTAGAGAAAAGGGAAGGTTTACACACTGCTAGTGGGAATGTAAATTAGTTCAGTCATTGTGGAAAGCAGTCTGGAGATTTCTCAAAGAACTTAAAACAGAACTACCATTTGACCCAGCAATCCCAATTACTGGTATATATGCAAAGGAATATAAATCATTCTACTATAAAGACACATGCATGCCTATGTTCATTGCAGCACTATTCAGAATAGCAAAGAAATGGAATCAACCTAAATGCCCATCAACAGTAGATTGGATAAAGAAAATGTGGTACATATACAACATGGAGTACTACACAGCCATAAAAAACAACGAGATCATGTCTAGCAACATGGATGAAGCTGGAGGCCATTATCCTAAGTGAACTAAGAGCAGGGACAGAAAAACAAAACCCACATGTTCCCACTTATACATGGTAACTGAACATTGAGTACACGTGGACACAAAGAGGGAACAATAGACAGCAAGGCCTACTTGAGGGTAGAGGGTGGGAGGAGGATGAGGAATGGAACTACCTACTGGGTATTATACATACTATCTGGGTGATGAAATAATCTGTATACCAAACCCCCATGATAAACAATTAATCTATATAACAAACCTGCACATGTGCCCCTTAAACTAAAAGTTAAGAATAATAAAATATCTAACAGAACAGCTAAAAAAAAAAAGAAATGCAGAAAAGTGATTACCATAAATCTCATGTTATCAGAAATGGAGGGGTTTGTGATTGGGATGGGACAAATGGAGAGGTTTCCAGTGTGGCTGGCAAAGTTTCACTTATAGGGTGGTCATTACAAAGTCCTTCACTCCATAACAACACATTATAGATTTGTATCTATAATATAAATATAAATTTATATACTTATGGGCTAGAAAGGTTCAAAAAAGACAGGATCAAAGGTCCTCCCAATCTATACTTTCTCTCTATTTTAAAGTCCCACATTTAGTCTAAGACAAGTCGTCTTTCTCATTTGAATTACTGCAACAACCTCTAAATTGGGCTTCTTGTCACCTTACTTAAATTGTGACCACTTCCACCTGGCATTCTCAAAACTCCCTTACTCTATTTTTTCTTCTTTCTTAGCATTTGTCACCTTCTATTATACTGCACGATTAATTTATTTTCTATGTTTATTGGTATATCATCTATCTCATTACATTGGAAGTGGTAAGCTCCATTAGGGCAGACATTTCTGCCTTTTTTTACTGTCTGTATCCCAAGTGTTTTCTGTAAACCTAAGTTGTTTTCACATAGTAGGTGCTCAATAAATGTTTGTTGAATGAATGAACCAATTCTCCCTTTCCCAATCTATCTTCCAGCATTTCTTTCTAAAACATAAGTCTCTCCCAGCTGTGGCTCTTCACAGCTTACATAAGAAGTCTACATTTTTTAACATGGCATACTTGGTCCTTCACAATGTAGACCCAACTTATCTCTACAAATTCATCTCCTGCTGTTGCTCCACCAAGTTAACAACAACCTCTTCTCACACCTACTCCCCACACACATCTTAGCCACAGTAAACTATATTACTGATTTCCCAACTCTCAGTCCTTTAAGGGCTGTTCATATTTCCTCAGATGGAAGTGCTCTCTCACTACCTTGGCAAACACCCACTAGCTTCCAAGACATCCTTCAAATATCACCTCCTTTCCTTAGGCCAGGCAGCAAGGATAAAACATTATGTTCCTCTGTTTCAACAATTATCAGATTACAATGTAATTTTCAGCTCACCTATTCATCTTTCTGACTAGACTATAAGTTCGAAGGCAAGGAATGGGTCTTTATTTTTGCATCCCAAGTATCATCCTGGCATTAATTATTGTTTGACAAAATTATATTAACCAAACCACATTCTATTTTTTACCCAATTTCCTCCCCCGCAAAACAAGGAACTTGATAAAAATTATGGTTAAGTGAAGAGACTGTTTTCCAATATGTTACTCCTAGAAAAGACTTTTAAAAGCAGAAAAACCCTGGTAATTATTCAAATGCACTAAATTGAAAGTAAATAAGCTATCTTATACTAGCCTGCACTTGAAAAT
This sequence comes from Macaca fascicularis, assembly GCF_037993035.2. NCBI lineage: Eukaryota > Metazoa > Chordata > Mammalia > Primates > Cercopithecidae > Macaca > Macaca fascicularis. The sequence continues at coordinate 25,740,848 of NC_088379.1, read as the reverse complement.
GATTCGGAGAGAAAACAATTTAAAGAATTTTTTTAAAACTGGTTGTTTTTTCTAAACACTTTCAATATTTTAAGGTTGCTAGACCTCCTAGATATACTTTGCACCCAAACTAATTATAAACATCTTGAAGTATTTGAGGATCAAAAGCAGGACAGTGATAACATGGTAAGGCACAGTGGTTCTCAAACATGATTTAGCAACAGAACCTATTTTGCAAATGAAATTGAAAACCTATTAGGAATCCTATATAAAACACATTGAAAATGGTATTACCAAACAATAAGAACAATGAGCCTTTTCTTGTTTGCTAATGTTATGATTAACATTTAAAAGGTACAGCTTTATTCTGATATAGCCTCAATATCCAATTTCTGTATTTTGTTTTGGTGGTTCAGCATAGAGAAAAGTCCCGATCAAAGACATGCTTGCATTTTTAATAGACTTCCTGGTCATCTCAGCACACTCCCAAATTAAACTGATGTAGGAAATTGAAAGAAGCAGAGTTGGAAATTTTTATTTTGAGATAAATCCTAAAATTTACCACAAATACAAAATCAGACAAAGAGCTTTCAATACTGCTAAAATTACACATAACATGGTTTTACTACTACATGATGGGGTATGACAAGCTCACTTGCCTTACATCTCAGAAGTATACCATCACCAGGGGCCTGTGTTGAACAGAAGCACTTGTGCTTTGCCTGGCCAACCAACCCCAAACACAGTATACCCACTGCATTAAGGTTCATCACTTGAACAACATTCCATAAGCACACATGTGCAAGCTCAGATATTTTAAAGGACCGGTGTAGAATTATATCTTTATAATCAAGCATGCATTTGTAAGAAGTGTCCCAAACACATGACAAAAGATAAGAGAAACAGGTTCTATTCTGGGATCATCCAGAAACAAGTTAATCTGGAAACACAGTAGTGGATTATGTGCTAAGCACTTGATATTTAGTGCATCTGAAAGTGTTATTTCTTAGTATAATTTTTAATTAAATATTTTTAAGTGAATATAGCTTTTCAGAATCCTTAGGTATAATAGAACACAGTTTGAAAACCACTTGGGACTAAATGAGAGTAGGATTTGGCATCAAAAGATCTGGAATCACCTCTCAGCCTAATTTACTAGCTTGTTCAAGTCATTTAACCTCTCTGTATGGCTTTTCTTCTTTATTTAATAGGAAAAATAACACCTTAACTAAGTTATTATGAGTCTCAAATAGAAAAATGTTCGGTTATTTTTAGGCTGTAAAGTCCAATATAAATTAAAGTTGCTGTGCTATAAAATATAAGATGTCCCAGATGGCAATGGACTAAATATCTGTAAAACTGTCAGTGAGGTGGGTGAGGGGGGCTGGAAGTAGAGGCTTTTCAAATATCTATGACAAAAGTTAAGTCTTCTTTAAACAAAATGCCTCTCACTCACTTTAAGAGCTAGTGAAGAATATGCTCAAAAATATAATCTAGTGAGAAAGGGTACAGTACATTTGCAGTTATGGTCCTGCATGCATCCTTCATCCATTTAGTTATGCTGATTCTGACATCCTCCACCCTTCTGCACTCCTAGAAACACATGACCAAACCTCTCCCACTCACACACATACACAAATCTAGTTTCTTTCAATTCCTACTAGAATAGTCCTAATCCAAAGTACTGGCCACTAGCAATCTTAAATTTCTAATCTTGGTGAACAAAAAGAACTGGAGAAGCAAAGCAGCTAAAATAGCAGCTAGGCCAAAGAAGCTGCAAAGTAAGCTGAGGCTAACTCTCCATTAAGTACAAATGAAGGCATAGGAAGTTCTACAAAAAGGGTTCCAAGGATCCTTTAATTCCCTCTAAAGAGACCTCATCCTCCCCGCTTTTCACTATGCTATCATGCTAATCCTGAACTTCATCATTCTGTGCCCCATGGAACTGTAGGGTTAGAAGTGATTACAGAATTCTTCTATGTTGACTAACCATTTAATGCTTGATTATCCGCTCCAAATGATTTTCTGGCTTCAAAACTCTAACTTTAAAACTGTACCTTTCTAACTTAGAAACTGTCTACATCCCTACTTTAGTCAATTCCATCTCTGAACTATTCTACTGGAAAATTCTTACTTACTGATTAATTCTCCTTAAGATTTACCATCACTACCCCCTCCCCTCCACCACTCCACCCTGGGGTCATAGAAATAAGCTTAACGTCTCCTCTGTGAGAGAGCTTCCAATTTGAAGATAGCTACTGTGTCTTCCCTGAAGGCTTCTCCTTTTAAGGCCACAATATATTCCCGGGTTCTTCAAGTTCTCTTCATACAACAGAGCCTTCTTACCACCCTGGCCATTCCTCTCTGAGCAAGGTCCAGTGCAACTTGTTCTCCATTGTGGTAGTTTCTTAACTGGCCTCTCTATTTCACTCACTCCACTAGACCACTGATATTCAAACTTTTCAATCTCAGGACCCTCTTAAAAATTACTGATGAGGAGCCAGTTATAGTGGCATACACCTGTGATCCCAGCTACTGGGGAGGCTGAAGCTAGAGGGTCACTGGAACCCAGCTCTTTGAGACCAACCTGGGCAACATAGTGAGACTGCATCTCAAAAACATTATTGAGAACCCAAGAATGCTTTGTTTATGTGGATGACATCTATTGATATTTGCACTGGAAATTAAAACAAAAACAATTAAAATATTTGTTTATTAGAATGGTAGTTTTTCAAAACATTAAACATAGAGTTCATACGATTCAGTAATTATTCCACTTTTGAGTATATATCCAAAGAAATGAAAACAGATACTCAAACAGATACTTGTACACCAATGTTCATAGTAGCATCTCTTTTTTTTGTTTGTTTTTTGAGATGGAGTCTCCCTCTGTCACCCAGGCTGGAGTGCAGTGGTGCTGATCTCTGCTCACTGCAAGCTCCGCCTCCAGGGTTCACGCCATTCTCCTGCCTCAGCCTCCCAAGTAGCTGGGACTACAGGCACCCGCCACCACGCCCGGCTAATTTTTTTTTTTTTTTTTCCCCCAGTAGAGACAGGGTTTCACCGTGTTAGCCAGGATGGTCTTGATCTCCCAATCTTGTGATCCGCCCACCTTGGTCTCCCAAAGTGCTGGGATTACAGGCATGAGCCACCACACCAGGCCCACAGTAGCATTATTAACAATAGCCAAAGGTGGAAACAACCCAAATGTCTATAGATGGATAAATGGATAAACAAAAATCATATGTACATATATATTAGTACAATGGAATATTATTCAGCTCTTAAAAAGAAAATTCTGGCCTGGTGTGGTGGCTCACCCCTGTAATCCCAGCACTTTGGGAGGCCAAGGCGGGTGGATCACGAGGTCAAGAGACTGAGACCATCCTGGCTAACACAGTGAAACCCCGTCTCTACTAAAAATACAAAAAATTAGCCCGGCGTGGTGGCGGGCCCCTGTAGTCCCAGTTACTCAGGAGGCTGAGGCAGGAGAATGGTGTGAACCCAGGAGGCGGAGCTGGCAGTGAGCCGAGATGGCGCCACTGCACTCCAGCCTGGGTGACAGAGCAAAACTCTGTCTCAAAAAAAAAGAAAAAAGAAAAAGAAAAGAAAAAGAAAAGTCTGACACATGTTACAACATGGATGAACTTTCATGATATCAAGCTAAGTAAAATAAATCTGCCAAAAAAAACCAGATACTGTATGATTCCACTTACATAAGGTACCTAGAGTGGTTAAATTCATAGAGATAGACCACAGAATGGTGGTTACTACAGGTTGAAGAGGGGGAGAATGTGGAGTTATTATTTATGGGTACAGAGTTTCAGTTTGGAATGATGAAAAAGTTTTGGAGATGGATGGTGAGGATGGCTGCACAACAAGGTGTATATACTTAATGACAATGAACTGTATACTTAATGATTAAAATGGTCATTTTTATGTTATGTATATCTTACCACAAAAAAAATCTGTTCAATTCATTTTAATATAACTATAATAAACTCATTGTATACTAACTTATTTTTATTTAAAGTAATTGTATTTTCAAAAATAAAACAGTGAGAAAACAGGGTTTTACATTTTTGCAAATCTCTTTTGATGTCTGTCTTAAAAGAAGACAGCTAGATTTTTTATTCTGCCATAGTTTTCAGTCTGTGGTACTGTGTTGTTTTGGTTGTTGTCCATGGAAAAAGGAAGAGTATTTTAATATTCTTTTTCAGATAAATGGGGATATTCTCCTTTGATAGTATACCAAAATTTATAAGCAGTAGTTTCCTAAAGATTAGTTTTGATGTAGAATCTGACCATCAATAAACTTTCCATACTTTATAACATAAAAATACATTGATCAGTCTTGCACTGTGACTTAATTTTTTACATATCATACATAATTTTGTAACATTATACACTGGTCTTTTCAAATATATTGGTTAACTAAGTTATAAAGTGAAAACATATCATTGAATAAAAAGTAATGTTCATTACTATCACCACGAATATGCAACTGGCACATAGGAACTGTTCAATAAATACAATGGAATATTATTCAGCCCTTAAAAGGAAAGAAAATTCCGACACACGCTACAACATGAATGAACTTTGAAGCCATCAAACTAAGTGAAATAAATTTTTTAAAAGACAGATACTGTATGTTTCCATTTGTATGAGGTACCTAGAGTAGTTAAATTCATAAGACAGGCCGTAGAACATGGTTACTACAGGTTGGTGGGAGCGGGGGAGAAGAAGAGTTATTACTTATTACTTATATATGCCTAGAGAGAGACAGAGAGACATACACAATATATATAAAATACATAAACAAAAAGCTAAAACAGAAGTGATATTTTAAAAGGATATAATGTCCTTTCTCACATCAATCCCCAAAATATCCTTATCATGAGCTTAATAGTTTATACTTGTCTAATTTCTCTCAAGAGCCCATCCTACCACAGATGAGAAGCTCAATTAAAATATGTTGAATTACTACGTATCTTTATTTCTTCCTAATACTTTTGGTTCTTTCCAAAACTGTAGACCAGACCTGTTTCTGTAATCCTAGTCATCCCAGTGGACACACATTGTAGCCAGGAATAAGATCTAGTTTCAAATGGAAAGTTCTGGCTCTGCAAAAGCTGACCATGCCTTATACTCAATCTGCGCTGTATAATTCCAGCCCTGCTCTGGTTTCTCTCACCTGAGGATGGATCCCTCACTGGTTTTCTTTTGCTGACATCTCCAAGCTGACCCCCTTCTCTTCCAGCACTGGCTGTCTTGTCCCCTATTCATCCGTATCTTTATTCTTAGCCTCCTTTCATGGTATACTTTATGCCTGAAAGTCTTCACTTCACATTTAGTAACCAATTTTCTACCTTTCATTTCAACTTGGTCTTACCTAATTCAACCCTACCTGACCTTCTATAAACAACTCAGTTTCCTCTAAAAGCTGAAATAAAACATGAAGAGATGTACTTAAACAAAGTAAACCCACATTTTAGTATTTCTGTTATCCCTTACATACATATTTTCTATGGAGACAAGAACTTTCTTATTTTATAATCCTGTATACCATTATTTATTTCTTTACTGTTTTAACTTTTCAGGATTAAAGGACAAACAGCAGCTGAAGTAGATATGGGTAAGTATGACAGCACTCCCTGGTTCACACCAAATGTAATCAGGGTTCTTGACTTATGACAACAACCTATTAGTTGCGTTATTCCTTCTCTCTTCAAAGCCTATTTTCTTTCAAGTTCCTTCCTTTTGCAATTCTATTATTTATAATGACAATGTGAGCAACAAAACATATTAAACACTTAATGGAATGAAAATAACATTTGGGGTATTACACAACATCCATTTTAAATACAAATAATACATAATAACATGGCTGATCTGGTGCTAATCACTCCATTGTCTAGAAGATGAGTGAGCAAATTCTTTTTATTTATTTATTTATTTTGTTATTTTTGTAGAGACAGTCTTGCTCTGTCGCCCAGGCTGGAGTGCAGTGGCGCAATCTCAGTTCACTGCAACTTCTGCCTTGAACAAATCAAGGGTTCAAGCAATTCTCCTGCCTCAGCCTCCTAAGTAGCTGGGACTACAGACACACGCCGCCACACCCAGCTAATTTCTTCTGTACTTTAGTAGAGACATTGTTTCACTGTGTTGCCCAGGCTGGCCTCCAACTCCTGAGCTCAGGCAACCCGCCCACCTCGGCCTCCCAAAGTGCTAGGATTACAGGCATGATCCACCACACCTGGCCAGCAAATTCAATTTTAAGATGCAGGTTGAATTCATAAAGTACCTCAGAAAACAAAAAACATAGCCCTTTTCTAGAGAACACAAAATTCCACACTCTCTTTAACAAATTTCAACATATAAAGGGATACATTAAAATGCAGTCAACGTTTAAAAGAAGAGCTAATGGTGTGGGGTGGGGAAATCTAAAAATCATTTATATTTGGCTTTGAAATATTCTGTGTGATTTTATATTTCCAACTAAGTTGGGCCAACACTGCTCTAGCACTTTCTGGATATACCCAAACAGATAAAACGAAGGCAGTACAGAAGATGCTGGTGGCATGAAAATGTCCTCTTGATTAAATTTTAAAAGGCTTGTAACAAACCACCAGTTGTTTAAAAATATATTATTAAAGCTGATTGTAAAGTTGCCTTTAAAGAGTTATTTCTATTAAATGTCAGTGCTAATGGATATAAACTAAGGCAAAGTTGGTATCACAGATTCTCTTACAAGTCCAAGATTACGTTATTTTAAAAGATCTATAAATACATTCTTTTAAAGTATGAATCTATAATATTATAGATCTGTCTAATAAATCTACATTGATTTTACAAATAGGCATATACATATAAAATATAGATCTTATTTTATCTTAAGAACCAGCCAAATACCTTTTTGAGTTTCTTGTGTAATCATCTCCTGACTCCTGCTTTATCCTTCTTTCTGTTCTTGCCCAACTTTCTATTTTGTCTATTTTCTAACTTTCTAATTTTCTATTTTTTCTATTTTTTCTTTCTATTCTTTCTATCCTTGCCCAACTTTCTATTACTCCAAGGATTAACCTCCTGATATTATATGTACAGATCCATAATCCTTTTTTGAAATCCTGAAGCCTGAAAAGCTTTGCAAACCAAGTCTTTTCAAAACTGAATTAGAGGCAAAATCTGTCCTGACTTGAACTCACGTGGTACAAAATTGGCAGAAGAATACTTAGGGCTGGGCGCAGTGGCTCACGCTTGTAATCCCAGCACTTCGGGAGGCCGAGGTGGGCGGATCATGAGGTCAGGAGGTCGAGACCATCCTGGCTAACATGGTGAAACCCCGTCTCTACTGAAAATACAAAAAATTAGCCAGGCATGGTGGCGGGTGCCTGTAGTCCCAGCTGCTCGGGGAGGCTGAGGCAGGAGAATGGCATGAACCCGGGAGGTGGAGCTTGCAGTGAGCCGAGATGGCGCCACTGCACTCCTGCCTGGGCAACAAAGCAAGACTCTGTCTCAAAAAAAAAAGAATATTTAGTCATTTATCATACATAGTGTAAAAATTCATGCATTTTGCTGCAGAAACGTTAGTGTATACAATTACAAGGTACTGCCAGATCCTGATAGGGATATTAAATAACAAAATATGCATGAATTACCTTTCTATAATTTAAAAAATAATATGAATTCCTTAATATCTGGTCCTTAGACTTTGCACAAGGGAATGTATGGACTGTATATACTTATTTGTAATACTATCATCTCTTCATGAGGGCAAAAAAGATTAAAATATGATTAAGAATGATTAATATCAACTAAATATTAATGCTACAATACAATAAATAGCAATGTCTTATGAAATGTAAAGTATATACAGATTTAAAATGCATGGCAAAATAACACACAAAGAAAGGGGTGAGTACATTGTTCTAAGTTCTAGCATTATATTACAGGAAAATAGTAAAAGTAATAATTTATGTAAAACTATAATCAGGAATAAGTGCTGTAACTCTAGTGTAGATACCTAAAGAAGAGTACAGCAAGTTAATGAAGAGGAAAATGTAATAAAGGATTTCAATAATCCAAAAGAATGCAGAAATGAGAGAAAACAATATGAAGTAGATCAAATAAGAAACAAATATTAATGTGAGTTATAAAACCATATAGATCAGTAAATTCATTAAATGTAAATAGACTAAATAATAAAATTAAAAGACTATTAAAAAAATACAAAGGCCAGGCGCAGTGGCAAACGCCTACAATCCCAGCACTTTGGGAGGCTGAGGCAGGAGGATTACCTGAGGTTAGGAGTTCCAGACTGCCTGGTCAACATGGTGAAACCCCGTCTCTACTAAAAAAAAAAAAAAAAAGACTCTAGCTGTCAGTCTGGATTTTTAAGAAAACTATATGACGTCTTTACAAGATATACATTAAATACAGTCACAAAGAAGGTGAAAATAAAAGGATAGAAAAAGTCATACCATGCAACTGCTAACCAAAAGAAACCTGATGTAGCCATAGTAACACCATACAAAACAGACTTTAAGGCAAGAGCCTCACCAGAGATAAAGAAAGATACTTCATAACGATTCAGAGGTTAAACCAACAGGAAAATATCATAAAATCAATCCACATATAACCACTAAAAATAGCCTTAAAATACATAAGCAAAAATCTGAAAGAATTAAAAGGAGAAACAGACTAATACACAATCATAGTGGGAGATTTTAACATATTTATTTTAGTAGCTGATGGAACAAACAAAAAAATTCAATAAGATTATAGAAGAGCTGAACAGCATAATTTCCAACTTGGCCTCAGTGACATATATAGGTAATCTAACCCAACAATGGCAATATAAACATTCTTTATGAGGTCACATAGAACATTCAGCAAAGCTGACTATATTCTGGGCTATAAAGCAAGCCTTAGCAAATCAAGCAAATTAGCAAAGCAAGCTTCAGCCTAGAAATCAATAACAAAAATATTTTTTAAAGTATCTCAATTGCTTGGAAATTAAGCAATATACTTCAAAACAGCCCTTGAGTTAAATATTAGAAAAATTTTAGAAGATATTAGAAAACATTTTAAACAAAAGAATAATAAAAATATGACTCATTAGGACTGTGGAATGCCATCAAAGCAGTGCTCAGAAGAAAAATTATAACCTTGCATGCATGTTTTATAAAAGAGGAAAGACTTCATGTATGGCACAAGCTTCCAATTTAAGAAACTAGAAAAAAAACAGCAAATCAATCTCAAAAAAAAAAAAAAAAAACAGGAGGAAATTAATAATAAAGAACTGATCTGAAATTAAGAGAAAATCAGTAAACCCAAAAACTGGTTCATTGATGAGACTAATAAAATTAATAAACCTCTAGCAAAATTGTTCAAACACAGACACACACATACACACACACTAGTTACCATTATCAGAAATGGTAACAGATTTTTTTCAGATATTAAAAAGAAATAGAGGTTTATTATGAACAACTTTAGGCCAATAATTTATACAATTTAAATAAAAACAAATTCCTTGAAAAACGCAACCTATCAGAACAAACAATAGAAACATAGAAAATCCAAATACTTCTGTATCTATCAAAATGAAATCTGTATGAGCCGGGCATCGTGGCTCATGCCTGTAATCCCAGCACTATGGGAGGACAAGGCAGATGGGTCATATGAGGCCAAGAGTTTGAGGCCAGCCTGGCCAACATGGCAAAAACCCATATCTACTAAAAATACAAAAATTAGCCAGGCGTGGTAGCACGCGCCTGTAATCCCAGCTACTCAGGAGGCTGAGGCAGGAGAATCGCTTGAACCCAGGAGAGGGAGATTGCAGTGAACTGAGATCATGCCACTGCACTCCAGCTTGGGCAACAAAGTGAGATTCTCTCTCAAAAAAATTTTGAAAAATTAAAAATAAATAAATCTGTATTAAAAATCTTGCTAATACAATACTGAAGTACAACAAAGTTGGAGAATTGACACCACCAACTTCAAGACTTATAAAGGTATGCAATCAAGCCAGTGTGGTATTGGTGAAAAAACAGACACACAGATCAATAGAACAGAATAGAGACCTAAAAATAGGTCCACATAAACATCACCAACTCATTTTTGACAAAGGAATAAAGGCAATTCAAGGATGAAAGACAGTCTTCTCAGGAAATAGTACTGGAACATCCACATGCAAAGGAGAAGGGAGGAAGAGAAAGAGATGGTGGGTGGTGGGAGTGGGGGACAAGAAATGGAATCTAGAAACAGACTTAGAACTTTCACAAAAATTAACTCCAAATGAAGCATAGACCTAAATGTAACACATAGAAATATAAGATGTCTAGAAGATAACATAGGAAAAAATCTAGATGACCTTAGGGTTTAGCTATTAATTTCTAGACACAATACCAAATGCACAATCCATAAAAGAAAACAATTGATCAACTGGACTTTATTAACATTTAAAATTTCTGCTCTTAAAAAGATATTGAAGAAAATAAAAACACTAGCCACAGATTGGAAGAAAATATTTGCAAACAATTATACCCAAACATACAAAAAAATTCTTAAAACTCAATAAGAAAACAACCCAATTAAAAAATGGGCAAAAGATCTGAATAGACACCTAACCAAAGAAGACACACAGATGGCAAATAAACATAAAAGGATACTTAACATCATATGTCATTAGGGAATTGCAAATTAAAATAATAAGATATCACAACAAACATTAAGATGGCTAAAATCCAAAACAGTGATAGCACCAAGTGCTGGGGAGGATGTGGAGCAACCAGCACTCTCATTTCTTGCTGATGGGAATGTAAAATGGCACAGCCTCATTGGAAGACAGGTTGTCAGTTTCTGATGGTTAACCACTCTCTTACCACACAATCTATCAGTTTCACTCTTTGGTATTTACCTAACATAGCTGAAAATTTATGTCCACACAAAAACCTACATATGAAGGTTTATACCAGGTTTTCTTTGTTGTTGTTGTTCTGTTTTGTTTTGTTTGAGACAGAGTCTCGTTCTTTTGCCAGGCTGGAGTGCAGTTGTAGTAGCAGGATTTTTTAGGGAATCAGAGAGCCCCAGGGGTTGAGGAGGATATTTATTATTTAGGTGCACCAGCCCAGTCGGATTAACATCCAAAGGACTGAGCCCTGAACAAAGAGTTAAGTTACCTTTTAAGCATTTCATGGGGTGGGAGAAGATCTGTGCAGGTGGAAGCATATAACAGAAGCAAGAAACAAAGACAGTTATTCAATTAATTGAGACACGCACTACATCGTTTCTTACTTTTCAAGGAAAAACATATTTTACGGCTTGAGTTTATCTGTCTAGTGACCTTGCAGCTGCACAGCTAGAGAAACAGGGTCTTTACAATGCCCAAGAAAGGGAGAGATAAGGCTCACTAGTCACAGAAAAACGGGCAGTTAATTTTTAAAGGACTCCAGCTCTTTGTCTTTCTCGGGTGGAATTGGGTTTTCTTACATATAACTGAGTTTCTGCTTACACATTCTTTAATTTCTTTTAATTCCTGTTCCACAGTGGCGCGATCTCAGCTCACTATAGCAGTTTTATTCATAAGTGCTAAAATTTGTATGCAACCAAGATGTCTATCAATAAGTGAATGCATAAACAAACTGTGGTACATCCATACAATAAAATATTACTAAACAGAAAAAAAAAATCAGCTATCAAGCCACAAAAAGACAGAGAGGAACACTAAATGAACATTGCTAAGTGAAAGATGCCAGTAAAATAACTACATACCATAGAATTCCAACTATATGATATTCTTAAAAGCAAAACTATAGAGACAGTAAAAAGTGGTTGCCAGAGTCTCAGGGGGAAGGAAGTAATGACCAGGTAAGCCACAGGGGATTTTTAGAACAGTGAAACTATTCTGTATGATACTGGAATTGTGAATACATAAATACAGGACATCATGTATTTGTCAAAACCCATAGTAACCATGTACAGTGTGAACACCTGGAATTCCAGCTACTTAGGAGACTGAGTCGGAAGGATCCCTTGAGCTCAGGAGCTTGAGACCAGCCTAGTGAGACAAACATAGCAAGACACCATCTCACAAAAAAAAAAAAAAAACAGACCTGCAAGACAAAGAGTGAACCGTGAACCTTAATGTAAACCATGAACTTTAGTTAATAATAATGTATCAATATTAGTTCAACTGAAACAAATGTATCACACTAATGCAATATTTGTTAATAATAGATGAGAACTGTGCAAAGGAGAGGGATAAATGGAAACTGTACTTTCTGCTCAATTTTTCTGTAAATGTAAAGTCTATTAATTTAAAAATATTCTCAAATAGAAAACTCCAGACATAGGCTTCGTTGAAGAATTCTTCCAAACATTTAAAAAATAACAAATCTCATAACACTCTTATGGCAAGTAGAAATTTTAAAAGGGAGGCAACATTTCCCTACTCATTTTATGAGGCCAGCATAACCTTGACATAAAACTTGACAAAGATGGTTACAAGAAAGGAAAATTACATACCAATCGTTTTCATGACAGTATATCATTCTTTATACACTATTTCTTGGAGTTCTGTTAGCTCCACTGTAGAAAGCTACTACAAAAGAGTGTCACCCCCAGCCTAATAATAAGAAAAACAGTACAATATTCAAAAATCATACATTTTGAACCCATCAGGAAACTGAGGCTATAAGACAACCAAGTGAATTAAATTCCAAGGAGTAACAAGCTCCTTCAAGGACAAATGGGATTCCAAACTACTTCACCTTTGGTAGAGCACAGAAAGAAAAGGAAGCTACTATACAAGAGAGTAAGAAGAAATGAACTAAAATGTTAACTATTATAGACAAGATGTGGGCTAGTGTGTCAGTTTGGAATAACTGGGAACCCAAAATGCAAGGGGAATTCACACATATTTGCATACTCTTTTCCATGGGTCTATGCCAGATGCCCACACAAAAGATTGAGAGCAGAAAGCTACAAAGAGCACTCTTCTGTGGCACAGCTGTGCAAAAAGAGATAGGCTGCCACTGCAGGACAAGCATAAAACTGTGCTACCTTGGCCAAACTCTCCTCTCATCTGAAGCAAAGGACGAAAAACACGGGAGAAGGTTCAGAAACCCTCCCATTCTGAAGACAAGGCAGTAATTCATTGCTTTTGGGGGTGGGATAGATACAAAAACCCTCAACCTCATAGGAAAATAAGAAAACTCTTGGGCCTAGGATCCTACAACAATACAAAGCAGAGGTAAACTAGCACTAGGGCAGAGCAGGTATGGGTCTTTCACTCAATACTTACCACAGATACAAGGCAGAACTGGGCTGCCAAAGGGATAAGGGGATGGAGCATGCCAAAGCTGGGAAAGCTCCATACCCAAGGATAAAGCACATGGACTGAGTCAGAAGAACAGATGACTCCTGCACCTGCTGTGAGCCCAGGACTGAATAACAAACAACAGACTTCTGCTGGGGACAAGAGCACAGAGAGAGATCTCCCCCTGAGGAACAGGCAAGGAGAGACTGAAGAAAGTCAAGGATGTAGTAGAAACAATAAGAAAAACTCTGTAGTACCCTAAGATCTATGCCAAGCACAAAGTAACAGCAGTCTGCTACTGGGTTTTCTTGTTGTTGCTGTTGTTGTTGTTTGTTTTTTTGAGATGGAGTCTCGCTCTGTCCCCTAGGCTGGAGGGCAGTGGAACGATCTCAGCTCACTGCAACCTCCACCTCTCGGGTTCAAGCAATTCTTCTGCCTCAGCTTCCCAAGTAGCTGGGATTACAGGCATGCACCACCACCCCTGGCTAATTTTTGTATTTCTAGTAGAGACAGGGTTTCATCATGTTGGCCAGGTTGGTCTCAAACTCCTGACCTTAAGTGATTTGCCCACCTCAGCCTCCTAACTACCACTAGTTTTAAAGGAATCTGAAGCCTGTGATATAGTGAAGGTAATGACAAGAATAACAAAACCCAAACCCAGCTTGAGCCTTGTCTATATTGACTGAAGCCCCTACACTCAGTAAGGATATAGAATACTGAAACAAAATTGTCTACTAGACCTAATTGAAAATTACGGAACAGAAACAGCAGAATAAGCATGCTTTTCAAGTACATACGAAACAAATAAGGTAAAACATATCCTGGATCCTAAAAGTAAGTAAGTTTAAAAGAGCTAAAATCATACATACTTTATTCTTGACCATAAGAGAATTAAACTAGAAATCAATCAAAGAAAGATACTGGTAAAGAACGCATTTATAAAAAACCCATGGGTTATTAGAACCCATAAAATCACAAGAGAATTTTTTAAAATTTTTAATTGGGTGAAAATGGCAATAAACTATATACTAATTTATAGACACAGATAAACCAGTACACAGAAAGAAATTTACAGCATTAATTAGAAGAGAATAAAGATCTCAAATCAAAAATCTAAATTTCATCTAAATAGCTTAAAACATGCAAATTAAATCAAAAGCAAGCAGACAAAAATAATAAAGGAAAAAAATCAGAGCAACTGAAAACAGAAAAACCAAGAGCTTCTTCTTTGAAAGTATTAATTGATAAATCTCTAGCCAGATTAATTAGGGAAAAAAGAACACATGGCCAGGCACCCCGTGGCTCACGCCTGTAATCTCAGCACTTTCGGAGGCCGAGGCGGGCAGATCAAGGAGGTCAGGAGATCGAGACCATCCTGGCTAACATGGTGAAACCCCGTCTCTACTAAAAATACAAAAAATTAGCTGGGCATGGTGGCAGGTGCCTGTAGTCCCACCTACTCAGGAGGCTCAGGCAGGAGAATGGTGTGAACCCAGGAGGTGGAGCTTGCAGTGAGCCAATCTCACACTACTGCACTCCACCCTGGGCGACAGAGCGAGATTCCATCTCAAAAAAAAAAAAAAAAAAGAACACACATTACAATATAAGGAATGAAAGAGGGGTTATCACTACAAATCCTACAGACACTAAAAGGACTATAAGGGGATCACATAGACAATTTTATACCAGTAAATTTGTTAAAATAGATTAAGTGCAGCAACTTCTTGAAACATAAAAACTACAAAAGCTTACAGAAGAAGAAATAGATAACCTGAATGGCCTGCATATATTTTTAATTGAATTTTTTTAATTAAAAATGTGTCCATAAAGAAAACTCTAGGCACCAGTGACTTTGCTGGGAACTCTACCACATATTTAAAGAGAAAATAATATTAATTCTACATAAATTCTTCCAGAAAATAAGGAACACTTCCCAACTCATTTTATAAGATCATCATTACCTGATATCGAAAGCAGACAAGCAGACAAAGTGTTACAAGAAAAAAAAAAAAAAAAAAAAAAAACTACAAAGAAATATCTTTTTTTTTTTTTTTTGAGACAAGGTCTGGCTCTATCACCCAGGCTGGAGTGCAGTGGTGCAATCTGCTCACTGCAACCTCTGCCACCCAGGTTCAGGCCATCCTCCCAACTCAACCTCTCAAGTAGCTGGGACTACAGGTGTGCATTGCCACACCGGCTAATTTTTGTATTTTTTTTAGAGATAGGGTTTTGCCATGTTGCCCAGGCTGGTCTCAAACTCATGAGCTCAAGCATCTGCCCACCTTGGCCTCCCAAAGTGCTGGGATTACAGGCATGAGCCACCGTGCCCAGCCACAAACCAGTATCTTTCATAAATACAGTTACAAAATTTCAGCAAAATGTTAGCAAATTGAGTCAAGAAATATATAAAAAGGATAATGCATCATAACCAAGTGGAATTTATCTCAGGAATGCAAAATTGGTGCAACATTCAAAACCAATCAGTATTACTCATCCTATCAACATGAGCAGGAAAAATAATATGGACATATCGACAGATATAAAAAAAGTATTTAACAAAGTTCAACATCCATTCATGATAAAACCCTCAGAAAACTAGGGATAGAATAGAGCTTCCTCAACCTGAAAAATAAAAAGCATCTGCAAAACATTGCACTGGAGGCATTATCCAGTACAATAAGTCAAGAAAAAGAAATAAAAGGCACACAGATTGGAAAGGAAAAAGTAAAACTGTCTTTAGTTCATTATGATACATGTACCTGGAAAATCTTAAGTAATCTAAGAAAACGTACTATAACCAATACATAAGTTTAGCAAGTTCTCAGGATACATAGTAAATAGATCAATATCAATTGCATTTCTGTATGTTAATAATAAACAATTAAAACTTAAGTCGCCATTTATAATAGCAGCAAAAACCATGAAATACTTAAGGGAAAAATCTTAACAAAGAGTGTACAATATTTCTGTGCTGAAACTACAAAACACTGACAAGAGAAAATAAAAACAATATTAATAAATGAAAAGACAAACCATGTCCATGGGCCAGGAAATTTAATATTGCTAAAATCTCGATTCTCCCCAAATTGATCTACAGATTCAACATAATCCCAATCCAATTTTCAACAATTTTTGTAGTAATTTGTAAGCAGATTCTAAAATTTATATAGCAAAGCAAAGGACCTAGAATAGCCAAAATAATTTTGGGAAAAAAAGGAACAAATTTGGAGGACTTTGATCTCAAAGCTTACTATAAAGTTACAAAAAGCAAGATAGTGTGGTATTGTATGATGAACAAATAGATCAATGGAACAAAATAGAGAGCCAGAAATTGTGTGTGTGTCTGTCTGTGTGTGTGTGTGTGTGTGTGTGTGTGTGTGTGTGTGTAATTGATTTTCGACAAAGGTGCCAAGGAAATTAGCAGACCTGTCCCTTTTGGATAACAACCACGTAACTCTTCAGTCTTCATTCCTCCTCTGTACCCCACAAGCACTGCTCTAATCCCTCCAAATTGATCGCCACCCCTTTAGCCTCTGGGTGCAGGACAAGGGCTGTAGGCAATGTTCTCCTCTACCTCCGGTCCTGTTCCTGCCCTGCTCCTTCACAACTTTAAACAATAATCTTCCCAGAAAGATCTCCCTGATAGCCTTGATCCCTCCCTCCCAAGCAATTCATTAATTGGTCCTCTAGTTTCAGTTGATTTGCCCTAATTGATTGAGGTACTACTCCTCACTGTGCAATTCTGACTCCAGCACTTTCTACCTGTGTATGCTTAGGATAGGTTTTTCAACAAATCAGTAATGGAAATACTGGATATCCACATGCAAAAAAAAAAAAAAAAAAAAAAAAAAGGCTTACCTTGCACCATATACAATAACTAACTCAAAATGAATCACAGACCTAAATGTAGAAGCTAAAACTATAAAACTTCTAGAACAAACAAACATAGTAGAAACTTTTTTAAGACCTTGAGTTAGGCAAACACTTAGGTAGGGAACAAAAAACACAAATCATAAAACAATTGATAAAAATTTATGTCACCAAAATTAAGCGTTTTTCCCTTTCAAAGACCCAGTTAAGAAAATGAAAAGATAATCCACAGACTGGGCAGGGCGCGGTGGCTCATGTCTGTAATCCTAGCACTTTGGGAGCCAGAGTCAGGCAGATCACTTAAGATCAGGAGTTCGAGACCAGCCTGGCCAATATGGTGAAACCCCGTCTCTACTGAAAATACAAAAAATTAGCTGGGCGTGGTGGTGGATGCCTGTAACCCCAGCTATTCAGGAGGCAGAGGTTGCAGTGAGCCAAGAAATACCACTCCAGCCTGGGTGCAGAGGGAGACTCCATCTCCAAAAAAAGAAAATAATAACGACAGACTGGGAGGAAATATTTGCAAGACGCATATCTAATAAAGACTTACATCATAAAGAAAGAATCCTTACAACTCAACAATAAGAAGACAAACAATATGATTTTTTTTTAATGGGAAGAAGATTTGAACAGAGTACCTCACCAAAAAATACATAAGCACATGAGAAAATGCTTAACATAATTAGTCATTAGGGAAATGCAATAAAAGCTACAATAAGATACTATTACACTTCTACTAGAGAAGTATAATTAATTAATAAAAATAAATAAAAGACTGGCAACATCAAGTGCTATCAAGGATGCAAAACAACTGGAACTCTCAGAACTGCTAGTGGGAATGGAAAATGATACAGCCACTTTGGAAAAGTGTGACCGTTTCTCATAGAATTAAACATTACACTTACCATACAACTCAGCAATTCCAACCCTAGGTATTTATCCAAGAAAAAAAGAAACAAATATCCAAGCAAAATCGTATACTAGAATGTATATAGCAGCTTCACTTATAATCTCTAAAAACAGAACGCAGTCCAAATGCCCTTCACACAATAATGGATAAACAAACCATTGTACATTCACTGAAATATTACTCAGCAATAAAAAGGAACAGAACTACTGAAATACCAACAAAATGGATGAATCTCAAAAGCATTGTGTTAAATGCCAGAAAGCAGGCACAAAATGTACAAACTGTATGATTTCATTCATGTGAGTCACAAAAAAGGTAAAGATCTCGATCAATCTGTGCATCCTCAGTGCCTAGCATGTTATAAAATATCCAAAAAAATGCTAGGTGGTGGACGGATAGACGAGGAATCATTGCAGGGAGGGTAAAGTGCAAGAAAGTGATATATTGACCACAAGGCAGAAAGGTACCTGGGGACCCAAGTCCCCCCACAGGACGGAAAAAAGTGAGGGAAGGCGTGGTCCAAGCTACCTTCAGTGAGTCCAGCAGCTTAAAAAAAATAGACCCTGTAAATGACTGCAAGAATAGATAAATGAGTTGGTAAACCAAGCGCTTCTCTGGTCTGAAAAAAGGTGTGATGCGCCCCACCCTCCTTTATAAATCTATTAACTATGCCTGGGGCTGAGGCAGCAGAGCTTGCATCAGACAGGGAGGTGGGGGGGTTTTTTGTTTGTTTTGTTTTGTTTTTGTTTTTTTGTCTGTTTGTTTTTTGAGCACCAGAGCGGAGCTGGAGAGGTCAGAGGCGAGCTCTGGCTTGGGTGAGGAGGGTGAAGAAGAGACACCGCTGCGGCCCCGCCCGTCTCCATCCCTTCCCACTCGGCCTCACTTACCCAGGCCTGCCGTTCCAGCTGAGAGTACAAATTGGAGCCCTTGAGCTTTTGGACTATCTGGGCAATAATGAGAGAGAGGTCCGACTCCTCCTGCAACATTTCCCCTGCCCTAGCCCGCCAAGCCGCGGGGACAGGCCGCCGGCGCGGAGCGAACGGGCTACCGGGTCCCACTCAGGGCCAGTGACACTTCTCCGGGACCTTATTACACTGGGACTCCTCCAGCGGGCGTTACCAGGCAACTGACGAGCCGTGTGTCCGTCCCTCTCTGGTCCCCTCAGCGCCTGAAGGCCCCAGCATCTGCGTTCCGCCTGCGGAAAAAGACCGGGGCGGGGAGGACGCTTTTCACACCATTGTTCCTGCCTTGTCTATTTTGTCTATGTTGAAAGGCAGGAAAGCTCATTCCTTCGGAGCCACAGCGCCTCTGATGCACAAGGGGGACACGGAGAATTGTGCATTTTACTATATAAAGGATCATTTTCTTCCACCTCTCAATTTCTGCACAAACAGGACTGTGGCACGCAATGATACTGCGAATTACAACCAAGAATTGTTAGGCTCTGACACGAGCTGCGTGAACGTGTTACAGTTTCCGCCTCTGTAAAATAACACCCAGTTTGCAGGATGTTGTGATTTGCTGAGGTAAAAATCCTGAAGGTGCCTAGCACTGTACATAGCACTCCATTTTACTTCATTTTCTCTCGTTTCTGTTCTCTAGAGTCTTACACCAGGAATAAGTAGACAATCTAGTCTCATCTAACAGCTACAAATTAACCAACAGGCATTCTTGGTAGGTTTTCTGCAAAGCATTAGGAATTCAAGGATGAATAAGACATTGTCTCAGTCTTACCATCTAGATTCATCCTCTTCCATATATTCATTTATTCAAGCATTTTTCATAATTCATTCAGCTTTCAACTTATAGAACGTTTACATAAAAGGGACTGTGTGGGCACAAAGGTTTAATAAAATATGGTTCTTGCCTTCAAGGAAATGCACAAAAGATTTTTAGCAGAACTAAAAGTAACTGATTTAAATTATTGAATGACATCCCCAAAGGCCAACTGCACCTCCCCTCCCCCCAAAAAAGCCCTAGTGAATAATACACACATTAGAATAACCTCACAAAAATAATCAAAATTAAGTTCAAATGTGTATATGCATATTGTAAGCAAAGCAAAAGTAGGATTTTAAGAAAACAGACTGAGATTGCTGCAAAAGCTACTCTAGACTAACTAGAAACAAAAGAGATCTCGTTCAATCAAATGCAGGTTCTAATTCAATAGGTCTCTGGTGAGAACCGGTAAACTGCATTTCTGACAAGTCCCATCAGATTGTGATACCGATGGTCCAAAGACTGCATTCTGAATAGCAAAGGACTAAAGCAGGAAATAATACGAAATAAAAGCGACTGGACTTGAGCCTCTATGCGCAACACTCTGACATTTATAACACCACCATCCAGAATACTGGGATGATAAGTACAAATTCTAAATAACTCGCTTGGTAAAGTTGGTTTATCAAACCAAGTTTAGAAAATGGCAGGCAGGAAAGAAACAAAGCACTTAAAGGCAATTAATAACAGACTCTCTAAAATGCAGTTTCTCTATAAAGCATTCTCTCACAACTCAGAATTTCTCAAAGCTGCAGATAAGTAGATATTGTCAACTCTTTATAGTCCTTCCGTCTCAACACTCCACCCATCCATGAATTCCCACCGCAAATCTCACTTTGAACAGAGAGAGAGAGAGACAGAGAGAGGAGAGAGAGCGCTACCATAACAGTTCCTTTGAGATTGAAAGAAGTGGAGTGATTAGTTGCCAAAGAGATAAAGATGCTTCAACTGAAAAGATTAGTAGAGCATTGAAGGGAAAGATGAAGCTGAAGAGCAGAAGAAAAGGCATAAATAGTGCCTAGAGTCATAAAACATTCTGGCTTCCTTCCTAGTATGTACCCTGGGATTGCATGAGTCTCTTTCCCCGTCAGAGTTTCATTGTCTTCTCTGTATCAAGAGTATAAAATACCCAACTAAGGAGATAGTATGAGGAACAAATGTTACAAGTATTAGACTCTTAATATATATTAATAAATTAAATATTGAAACAGTGATAATTAAATAAAACTAATGCCCAGTACTATTGACAAGGGAATGGAAAGTAACTAAATAAACATAGCAACATATGTGAAAGTGCCTAGAACAATTCCTTGCACAGATGGAGACTTAAATAATTTTGTTAAAGAAAAGAACAATTACAAGCGTAAAACAACAATTACAAAGTTTGGATTTTATTTTGAAAGCATGTCCAAGCAAAAAAAAAAAAAAAAAAAAAAAAAAACCCTTAATCCTAATATTTTTAAATTGCTTTTTACATATAGAAGCAGATGTGTCAGAGTATAATTTAATTACAGAATGCCCTCTGTTCTCTATTTCCAATTCGATTTAGCAAAACTTTTCAGAACACCTGCTCTAGGCAAGAAATGGCAAGGAATACAAAGATGAGTAAGAAATGGTTCTTTCTCGCAAGGAATTTCAGTCCCAAAGGAATGATGTGACTGCTATACAGAGTTATAGTGGTAGATAGACTACTTCAATCTCCCGCCTGTGTGTCTGGAAATTTTATTACTTTAAAGTCATTGTCTCACAAGAAACTGAAGGTACAGATTACCATCTCCATCCCACAAGGCAGAACTTGGCCTTGAAAATCTGGTGGCACATATACACCGTGAAATACTATGCAGCCATAAAAAAGAATGAGTTCATGGCCTTTGCAGGGACATGGATGAAGCTGGAAACTATCATATCATTCTCAGCAAACTAACACAGGAACAGAAAACCAAACACCGCATGTTCTCACTCATAAGTGGGAGTCGAACCATGAGAACACATGGACACAGGGAAGGGAATATCACACACCAGGGCCTGTTGGGGGTGCGGGGGCAAGGGGAGGGAGAGGATTAGGACAAATACCTAATGCATGCAGGGCTTAAAACCTAGATGACAGGTTGATGGGTGCAGCAAACCACCATGGTACATGTATACCTATGTAACAAACCTACCATGTTCTGCACATGTATCCCAGAACTTGAAGTATAATAAATAATTTTTTTAAAAAAGAGAATCCATCCTGGCTAACACGGTGAAACCCCGTCTCTACTAAAAAATACAAAAAAACTAGCCGGGCGAGGTGGCGGGCGCCTGTAGTCCCAGCTACTCGGGAGGCTGAGGCAGGAGAATGGCATCAACCCGGGAGGCGGAGCTTGCAGTGAGCTGAGATCTGGCCACTGCACTCCAGCCTGGGCGACAGAGCGAGACTCCGTCTCAAAAAGAAAAAAATAAAACTAAAAAAAAAGTTTAAAAAAAATAATAATAAATAAAGAAAATCCTTACTGTACCCAAGGTGGGCAGAGAATGGGAAAACCCTCTATTTTTGACATTTCAGAGTGACTAACAGATGAATAGCAAGAGGGGGTGCAATTTTATCTGAGTACTTAAAACTATATAAACAGAGACAAAACTAAAATAGATGCAGAGGGAAATCTCAAAATTCTCTCAAATTTAGGACAGAGGTACTTCTGAATCAACATGTGTAGGGCTCTGGTCCCAACCCTGCCTTTCTCATACCTGCTTGGTTTGACCTATTCTTCATATAATGCTGTGTCAGATTTTACTGGGGAAGGGCAGACGATGCATTTGAAAACCACTAACTAGTGGTATCACATGACAAGGTTGTGGAACATGTCGAAAACAACCTGCCAGCCTAACTCAAAATTGAAACAACCCTCAAGGGTATACTGAAACTTATATTTACTGTATTCACACGAGAGTGGCTTGTATAAACTGTACCATCTACAGTGAAAAATACTTTCCACTGTTGTTTTAGAAAGAGACTGCTTTTAACATGCCATGTCTGCAGAATACATTCAACTGTATGTTGTCAGGAACTTCGAATAAATAAAAATCATGATGCATGTTGTGTGCATCACACATGTCACAGGCCTCACTGTCTCTGGGAACAAATGAGGTCATATTGATGTCAATTACCTGTCACTGGATAGTTAGCCCCATGTGCTGGCACAGGACCCCAGGCCCCTCTTCAGAGTCTCTTCACATTACTTCCAGGAGTCCTCAGGAAGTAATACATGTGTGCTTAAAAAGAAATTGGCTCATGATCTTCTGCTCTGCATGCCTTGGTGATGTCTGATGCCCTCAAGCCACTGTCCAGGGTGGTTTTCTGGGTGCTAACAAAGCACCAAAGATGTTTAAACCCCAAGGTTCACAAAGACCTTCATGGGGGGGGGAAAAGAAGCCACTTCTGCTTCTGATTGCCACCTCTCATTACAAAGGCAGTCATACCTCGTTTCTGAGTCTAGACTGAGCATCAGACTATGCTATCCTCCTCCACTTTACCATCTTCCATTCCTGTGGTCCCAGACAATTTTATGTCAATGGAGAGGACTGGGCTACTGGCTCTATGAGTAATCTCAGGGACCGTGTTGACCCTATGCAAAAGGGAAAACTTACAGGAGAAAACCTAACTGTGGTTTAAATAATAAGATCTCTATTATTACCAACAAGTCTGGAGGAGAGTCCCAAGGTTGGTTCAGTGTCTCACAAATGTCAAGTTTCTAAGCATTTTCCATCTTTTCCATTTTACCACCCTTAGCGTATTGACTTTCCCTCCCTGGCTTATGGCCACAGTCTCCAGATAGCTGCTGTAGTTTCAAGTATCTGTCCTACCTCTGTCTTGAAAGGCAGGAAAGAAGATGAAGTTGGAAGCCATCATTCTCAGCAAACTAACACAGGAACAGAAAACCAAACACCTCAAGTTCTTACTCATAAGTCGGAGTTGAACAATGAGAACACATGGACACAGCGAGGGGAACAACACACATTGGGGCCTGTTGTGGGGTGGGGGTTAGGGAAGGGAGAGCATTAGGACAAATACCTAATGCATGCAGGGCTTAAAACCTAGATGATGGGTTGATAGGTGCAGCAAACCACCATGGCACATGTATACCTATGTAACAAACGTGCACATTCTGCACAGGTATCCTGGAGCTTAAAGTAAAATTAAAAATAAAAGAAAGGCAGGAAAGAAGGGAGAAAAATTTTAAAAGTTCTCAATGACTATGTATACATTTCTGTTTGAGTAAAGACTATTTTTCCAAGAAGCTCCCAGGAAGACTTCCCCATATATCTTACTGCCTGAAGATTTGTCACATGATCATCCCTAGTTACAAGAAAGTCGGGCAAGAGTTGATCTGGTGTTTCATCCTCAATCCTGAAAGCGAGATGAAGGAGTAGAAGAATGTCTGGTTGCTTCTGCCATGATGTCCAAAATGACTTCCATGTGAGAGTGGTGCTGGGATATGAACCCCTGTGAATGATATTTGGGCCACAGAGAGACTGCTCAAGAGTTAGACAATATCCAGATTACTTACCATTCACAGAGTTGGTTGTGTGTGGTTTAGACTGAGAATCTAAATTATAGTACTTATTTAGGTGGCATTTGCTTAGTATCATGGTGACATTTTAAAAGGTAAACATAAATAAGGTTGACCCATTGCAAAATAAGGCCTGTGAGTAGCAGATTACATGACAGGAGCAGAACATTTGCAAATGTCATTGTAAAAAAAGACAAAAATTGATGACTTATGAAGAAAACAGCTTGCTCATAAATTGCTTTCAACTAAGGCCTCCCTATAGCTGTAAGCCACTCTACTGGAATTTGAGATTATACCCTCTGTTGAGTTGTACAAAAGAAATGAACATCAGAAATAGTCTATTCTCTAATACAATCTGTACAACTTGGGGCAACAGAGGATTACTGATAAAAAGTGATGTTCTAGTTTCTCTAGGCACTTCCTCTAGGTTTCAGCTAACAGTAGAGCAGGATTCACTTGGCCTATTTTCTCCTCAATTCTCTGATCACTACTCTCTTCTCAGCTCCTCCAAACTACACCTAACACATACATAAGTGCACATGCGCTCTTTCGCTCGCTTTCCCTCTCTCTCTCTCTCTCTCACATTTCTGTGCCAGAATGTTTTCTTTTTCATGGTTCTGTCTTATTTTGGGCTTTCCTCCATTGCCACCTGCCTTTTGCCATCTTTTTTTTATCTTTTTTGTTCTTCCAGTTTTCTTGAAGGCCTAGCAATATGTACAAGACAAGCATATGTAATAAGAATAGGACGGCTGCAATATTGGTCCTTGAGATCAAATTGAAGATTGCAGTTGGACCTGTCTCCATCCACTGTGGAAGTTAGCAAGTTGTCCATATGGACACAGATGGGAATCAGGATCAAGTTATAGGCCTGGAAATGTAAGAGGCCCAGTAATTTGGGAGCAGAGCCAACACGCAGGCACAGCAAGGAGCTCTACTGCATAACTGACAGGCCCACTATAGATGCCGTGAACAAGAAAGGGGAATAGGGCAGGGACCAAAAGCGTGTTACCAAGACTTAATCCTAAAACAAACTCCACGTAGTGGACAGAGCAAGACCATGGACCCTGGAACAAAGGGGATGTCTTAGCAAGGAGAATCCTTTTAAACAGGACACTGAATTAAGTGTTTGACACAAAGGAGAAGAGAGAAGAAAAAAGACAAAGACTGCACTAAGACAATAGTTCCCATCTCAAAATTTCCTTGTATTCTCATGCTTTATCTAAAACATTTATGAGACTATGTATGTATTTCAAAATATGCCTGTGCTTATTATAGTATAAAAAGGTTTTAACAATGCAACATCCGGAAAATGAATGCACCATTTTCATCCTTGGTTTTCAGTATACTCCAGGCATACAGCTGTAGGCTCCCATGCAGTCTCTCACAAGTCCTAGTGACACTGAATCCAGTGGCCCACAGCCATACCCTTCTTGTTAACATGCCCTGTTGTGTCTTCCTTCCCTTCCCTGTCTCACTTCCCCACTCCCCTACCAGTGTTTCCTAGAATTACCCCTACCTAATATACTCTTTGTGCTCAAATTCTTATTTTATCATCTGCTTCTGGGGGAACCCAACCTGTCTAGTGCCTAATATGTTGCCTGGAAGGTAACAAGTATTGAAGATGTGCTGGTTGAAGAAAAGAAAACCCATTTCCAATTTTCCCCAGGAGGGGACTGTTTGGCTGGGTTCTTGCAACTTTAAGCATGACTTTCCAGACCAGCAAAGTCTTCCAAGCCTTGCCCTGGAAACGAAAAATGACAAGAGAGGTGTATCACTCAAAATTCCCAAGATGAGTCGAACAAATAGAATGCGCGCGCGCACACACACACACACACACACACACACACCACACAGAGAGAGAGAGAGAGGGAGGGAGGGAGAGAGAACGAGAGAGAGAGAAGAGAGAGGAGAGAAATTTTAAGGATTTGGCTTATGTGACTGGGGAGGCTAGCAAGTCCAAAGTCTACAGAGCAGACCTGCAAGCTGAATGTTCAGTAAAAAAAAAGTTGATATTGCCATCTTGAATCTGAAATCCACAGGACAGACCAGCAGGCTGAAAACTCAGGCAGAATTTCTATGTTCCAGCTTTGAGGAAGAATTCCTTCTTCTCTAGAAAATCTCAGTTTTTGCTGTTAAGGCCCTTGACTGATTGGATGAGGCCCACCCACATTATGGAGGGTCATTTGTTTCACTTGAAGTCAACTGACTGTAAATGTTTTTCACATCTACAAAAATACCTTTATAGCAACACCTAGATTACTGTTTGACCAAACAACTGGGCGCCATAGCCTAGCCAAGTTCACACACAATATTAACCATCCCAACAGATACAACAGGTTCACGACATAGCCCTCTACCTGGTCATACCTGGCCCTCGTCCTGGTCATACCTTCATCCCAGAGTCTTATTTTACTGTGGCCCCTCTCTTCATCTCCCTGACATCTGGACTCTCTCTACAACACTTCCATGTTGATTTTCGGTTTGATGGGGCTCTGTGGCTCTCTGCCCTGCTGTGTTGTTCTTCTGTCTGTGACTTCTCTGCTGAATTGGACTCCACTCTTGGGGACTGACTTCTTGAGCAGGGTCCAAAGTCCCTTCCAGAATGCCCCCCGCAGGAATTTCAATCCAGTGGTTTGTTGTGTAGAGCCTCAAACAAAGTGTGAGATTCTTTCCAGATTCTCCAAACAAAATGAAGTTTAGTTCACGGAACTACACATAAAATATATGTCAGATAGCACTTTTGTTAAGGAAAAGGAAAGGTGGCAAAATGAAACTGCAGCGCCTGGGGAGAAGGGGAAGGGCAGCAGTGATTTACCACTGGCATTTTTGTCAGAGCATTTTTTAATGACGTTACTTACTGTCAAAGCATACTAGAAACACTTTAAAAGCACACCACTGACACATTACATCAGATAAATAAATGTTTCCATCTCAACTGACTCATTCGCTGGAACAACTTCACTTGACAATACAAATAAAGAAAGAGGACAGGAAATGTGGATGCTTAAAAAGTACATTTTTTGGTTTTCAGGGTGAGTAAAGATGTAACATTTTTAATAAATTTTAAGAATTATTTTTACGTTCCCGAAACAAGAACCATCAAAATTAGAACAAACTGGGAAGTCAAAAATTTCATCTCCTTTTGACAAGAGTGAAATGTGTTCTTTCCAAGGGTAAAATTAAGAGAATTGCTTTGTCATACAACAAGATGGAGGCAGAGTTCCAAGTTCAAAGCCAAATTTTCTGACAGTTTGCCGATTTTCTACTATCTTGGTGTGGATGACTTGTTACTGTGTCTTTTCTTTTCTTTTCTTTTCTTAATTTCTTCCCCTTCCCCACACCCCACCCCCCCCTTCCCTGCACACACCCACAGAAAGAAACTAATGTATCTCATTTAACACTTGTAACACCTCACAAGGTAGTGGTTATTTTCTCTGATTTTTACAGACTAGAAAATGGACACCTGAAAGGTAGATAACTTGTCAAAAGTCACAATAAAGTCCAGAATAACAGCTGGGATTTGAATGCCACTTGTTCACATTTCTTCTCTGGGACAAATCGAGTAATTTTTGCCTCACAAATGTTCAGGTTTTGCTTTTCTCCAATAAGCCCAAGTGGCGATCAGATTGATAATTCCGAAGTTTTCAGAACTCCTCCTTTCTAACAATGACAATATTTAAATTCGGTAACTTCTATTGACTGAAAAGCTTATAAAGTATAAAAAAGGAGAGTATTTCCCTTTTTCCATTGTGCATTCTGCATATCTCTGTAAAAACTTCCTCTGGACATCCAATATCTTCCTCTACATTATTAATTTCTAGATATTAGAAGAATAATAAGATTTCATTACATCTTAGAGATGCAATCTTAAAAATGTCAGAAACATGATTAATAAGGAGAAAAGAATGTGGGACTTTGCAGCTTGATAATACTATTTTGAGCTATTCTTTTTGAAAAAATATAATATTTTCTCTAATAAATGGATAGACATAAGGGTCAGTTTTGCTATTTCTCACTTCAAAGATAATAATAAAATTCAGAGAATCGTTAGTTTTGTATCGGAGAGCAATTATTTCTTCAAGCTATTTCTTGATTTAAATAGGTCTTATTAGACTTTGAAGTACCTTTGCATTTATCCAAGAGACTATTATTTCCTTGGAAGGACAGTTATAAGTCCAACTTTTTTCTTTAGTAACTAAATGACCTTGTCAGAGAGACTGGGATATTGTTATGTTTAAAAAAATTATTTGGAGGAATCTGATTTAGACGTAAACGGGATACATTTCTAGGCTCTGCAAAGAGTGGAGATGATTCAAGCAGAAGGGTATAGTGATCATGAGCTTGGAGCTTATGGACAGGTAGACACAGGTTAGATGCTACTAGGATATAGATGCTTATCCCCTCCAAACCTCATGTTGAAATTTGATCCCCAGTGTTAGAGGTGGAGCCTAAATGGGGAGGTGTCTGGGTCTTGGCTCTGATCCTTCATGAGGAGATTAATACCCTCCCTTGGGGGTGAGTGAGTTCTCTCTTCATTGGTTCTCATGAAAGTTGGTTGTTGCTTCCTCTGTTGCCATGTGATCTCTGCACATACCAGCTCCCCTTCATGAGGTCTTCACCAAAGGCAGATGCCCAATCTTGGACTTTCTAGCCATCAAAATTGTGAGTCAAATAAAACTTTTTTATTTTTTTATTTTTTATTTTTTTTAGGTGGAGTTTCATTATGTCGCCCAGGCTGGAGTGCAATGGTGTGATCTCGGCTCACTACAGCCTCTGCCTCCCAGGTTCACGTGATTCTCCCCACTCAGCCTCCTAAGTAGCTGGGATTACAGGAACCCACCATCATGCCCAGCTAATTTTTGTATTTTTGTAGAGAACAGAGTTTCACCATGTTGGCCAGGCTGGTCTCGAACTCCTGACTTCAGGTGATCCACCCGCCTTGGCCTCCCAAAGTGCTGGGATTATAGGTGTGAGCCACTGCGCCTGGTCTAATCTTTTTTTTTTTTTTTTTTTAAATAAATTACCCAGTCTCAGCTATTCTTTTATAGAAATGCAAAACAGACAGAGGCAGAGACCCAAGATCTTACCAGTTGTGTGATCCTGGGTATTTTTCTAAGGCTCTTTACACCTCAGTTTTCTCTTATATAAGACGTGGATAATAATGCTTCCTGCCTTATAAGGTTATTATCAGAATTAAATAAAACACTGAGAGTCAAGTGCTTAGAAGCATGCCTGGTCCTTGGTAGGCCTCAGTGAATGTTTAAACCAGTGCTTCTCAAACTTTAGTGAGTATTAGAATCATCTAGAGAACTTGATAAAAATATGAAGACTAGGGGCCTAGTCTATTTCAATGAGCTTGAGACTTTGGACTCTATTAGATTTCTAAGTGGATACAGTGTCAATATCTAGGTGATACTCAGTATAGCAGAGAGATGTCATATAATCAGATGCTGCTGATCAAGTGTTCAATACAAAATAAAACAGCCCCTGTTAGATGAGGTCACTCCTTGTCCTGCGCCAGATGATAGGATTACCATGGAGAATCTTACCCTCACCTACTTGAAACCAAGCCTGAGACTACAGAAGCGGCACTGTGGCTGGCTCCCTGGTATCTCTTTTGCTTTGTCAACTTTTTTAGATTCCATCTTTGCATGAAATCATGTGATATTTGTCTTCCTGTGCCTGGCTTATTCCCCTTAACATTATGTCCTCCAGGTACATCCATGTTGCCACAAGTGACAGGATTTCATTCGTTTTTATAGCTGAAGAATATTCCATTGTGTGTACATATACCAATGAGTAGAGTCTTCTCTGCCTTGCTTCCAGGTGACAAAATAAATTGTTCCCAGAAAAAACAAATATCTAGGTGATACTGATACACATCAAAGATTGAGAACTGCTGGTTTAAACAGCAACAATAAACACTTGTTCATCTTTTAAATATTCCAGGCATTTTGTTTAATGCCAAGGACACAAAGAAGAATGTTATCAGTTAGGGCTCAGTTACAAAAAACAAAAACCGCCCTAGCTTTCTTAAACAGAAAGAAATTTGATCCAGACCACTAAACACAAGATAGTTGGAAAGTCTTGGGAGCTAGTTCTAGACTTGCTTTCCAAAAATAACTCTCAGAATCACACTGCCAAGGTGGCCCTCCAAGGCAGCTGCTATCTTCACCATGATCGGGGGGAGGAGGAGTCAGAAGACAGCCATCAAGAACTGCTGAGTTTGAGGATACACTGCCTTAGCTGCCATCTACTGATCAAGAGGCTGCCTCAACCACCGCAACTCTCTCAATACCCTCTGAACTGGGAACTGGACATTGCCATGCTGCTGCAGAAAAACACAGCACCTCCACAACTGTGCTTGTTCCAGCAACATCTGCAGCAGCTGAAGATGGCCTCTGCCTCTCTTCCACCTTTGAAATCTTACATGAGGTCATCTAATTGGGAGATTTAATTTATATTTGGAGACTGGAAGAAAACAATCTTTTAAATTGTATAGATGTTTAATATTTATTATTTGCACATAATAATTATACATATTTGTGGGGTACAGTGTGATGTTTCATTACATGTATGCATAACAAAGTGATACAACCCAGGTAGCTAGCACGTTCATCACCTCAAAGTTTTATCATTTTTTGTGGTGATAACTTTCAAGATCTTCTTTTTTAGCTGTTTTGAAATATACAATGCAAATGCCCGTTAATCAACAAGTGGATAAAGAAACTATGATGGATAAAGTATGATGGATAAAGTATGATGGAATACTACTCAGCCATAAAAAGGAATGAATTAATGGCATTTGCAGCAACCTGTATGGGATTGGAGACTACTATTCTAAGTGAAGTAACTAAAAATGGAAAACCAAGCATTGTATGTTCTCACTCATAAGTGGGAGCTAAGCTGTCAGGATGCAAAGGTGTAAAAATGATACAATGGACTCAGGGAGAAAGGGTGGAAAGGGGGTAAGGGATAAAAGACTACAAATCGGGTTCAGTATATGCTGCTCGGGAGATGGGTGCCCCTAAATCTCACAAATTACCACTAAAGAATTTACTTATGCAACCAAATACCACCTGTTCCCCCAAAACCTATGAAAATAAAATTTTAAAAAAAGAAATATACAGTGCATTGTTATTTGCTATATAGTCACCTTACTATGCAATAGAAATCCAGAACTCTTTCTTCCTATGTATCTGTAAACTTTCCCCATTCTCTTAAGCCCCTGCCCTCCTTGGACTCTGGTAACCGCTATTCTACTCTCTAATTCTGCAAGGTCAACTTTTTTTAGATTCCACCTTTGCATCAAATCGTGTGGTATTTGTCTTTCTGTGCCTGGCTTATTCCCCTTAACATTATGTCCTCCAGGTATATCCATGTTGCCACAAGTGACAGGATTTCATTCGTTTTTATAGCTGAAGAATATTCCGTTGTGTGTACATATACCAAATTTTTTATTCATTCATCTACTGACAGACAATTAGGTTGATTCCATTTCTTGGCTGTTGTGAATAGTCATGCAGTAAACATGGGAGTGCAGATATCTGAAAGGGAACATTGTAAGCTCTCTGGCAGTACAGAACCAGGCGCAGGAAGGAGGTTGGAAGGGATTCTGAGTGTCAGTCTAACATATTCACCATAGATGATTGTGTTAGTCTGAAGGGCTGCCATGACAAAGTATCACAGCCTGGGTGGTTTCAGCAATGGAAATTTATTTCTCATAGTTCTGGAGGCTGGAAGTCTAAGATCGTGATGCTATCAGGCTTGGTTTCTCCTCAATCCTCTCTCCTTGCCTACAGACAGCTGCCTTCTTTATGTGTCCTCACATGACCTTTTTCCTGTGGACATGCATACTCCAGGTATCTCTTCTTATAAGGACACCATTCCTATTGGATTGGGGTCCCACTTTTATGAACTCATTTAACTTTAATTACTTCTTTAGAGGCTCTGTTTCCAAATAGTCATATTGGGGGTTGGGTCTTCAACGTATGAATCTTTGGAGGACAGAATTCAGTCCATAATAATGAGTAAGACAGACCTCTGCACTGGAAGAATTTGCCCCAGGAGCAAATGGATACAGTTGCAGGTGCTAAATGTCAAAAATGAAGTATCCAGACATTATGGTGAAAACAGCACATGATGTAGGTGAACCTTTGGTGATGAATTATATTTTTCTGTACAGAGCTTATAAGTAGAACTCTTTACCCTTATTAATTCTTCTTTTCCATTATAGATGTAGGGTTCTAATACAAACTCAAGTGTTTAATAGTGAGGAAAAGAGATGGCACAAGACATACCTGTAGGTGGCTGCTGAAATTCTACACAAAATTCCACTCCTTTGACTTCGTGCGTAACCCAGCACTCTGTTTATTAATTGAAAAATACATAACAAAAGGTAACGGTGTTGAACATTCAATGAGAAATACACTTACATTTATATCTCCTTTAGGCCTTATCTCAGAATTATCTAGACTTTACAACTACTATGGTCTGATTGTTTGCGTCTTGTTAAAATTCATATATTGAAATCTAACCCCCAAGGTAATGGTATTAAAAGATGGGGCCCATCCTGGCTAACACGTTGAAACCCCGTCTCTACTAAAAATACAAAAAATTTAGCAGGGCAAGGTGGTGGGTGCCTGTAGTCCCAGTTACTCGGGAGGCTGAGGCAGGAGAATGGCGTGAACCCAGGAGGCGGAGCTTGCAGAGAGCCTAGATCATGCCACTGCACCCCAGCCTGGGAGACAGTGAGCCTCCGTCTCAAAAAAATAAATAAATAAATAAAAAGATGGAGCCTTTGGGAGATGATTAGGTTATGAGGGCTCTGCCTTCAAGAATGAGATTAATACTATTATAAAAGAGGCTCCAGAGAGACATTGTCCTTATATCATGTGAGGATGCAGCTGGAAGTTCCCATCTATGAATCAGAAAGTGGGCGCTCGCCAGGAACCAAATCTGCTGGCACCTTGATCT
This sequence comes from Macaca fascicularis, assembly GCF_037993035.2. Lineage (NCBI taxonomy): Eukaryota > Metazoa > Chordata > Mammalia > Primates > Cercopithecidae > Macaca > Macaca fascicularis. Next base: position 25,707,463 of record NC_088379.1, on the reverse strand, counting down.
TGGACTTCACAGCCTCCAGAACCATGAAAAATAAATTTCTGTTGTTTATAAATTACTAAATCTAATGTATTTTTGTTGTAGCAGTTTGCACTGAGTAAGCCAACAGCTGAAGAAACTAAGTGACTTACCACGGATCACATGGAAGAAAAATGGGAGAACTTGGATTTGAATCAGGGCCATCTATTTCCAATGACTCTTATTTATTGTGCCAGAAATTCTTATCCTCTGTCCTTCTGACTTGTCCAGGATTCTAACTCTTAAAGATCATTGCAGGAAGCATCCCAATCCTGCAGTTAAAACCCTGGGACCAATAGCTGACTTTTTTCCCTCAAATTTATTTCTACTTTTTAATCTTTTTGCTGTCCTTTGAATATTTACCTGTAAAATCATTTGGTGCTAATTTTATTTTTTACATCCTTTCATGCACTGACTCTGCTTATTTTATTCAGTTTTGGTTTTTGGTTATTCTTTTTTCCAATGTCTCTGTTTGTCTTATGCTTATAGGACTTTCTTTCCAGGTAACCCTTGACGGTAACCTTGAACTTAGTGTTCGTTCTAGAGGAAACAGATCTAATTAAGGCCATGTGCTTTAGACACTCAAATATTCACTTAACACATATTTTTTGGGTATCTTTCATGTGCCATACTCTGTCCTAGACACTGGGGATTCAGCAGCAAATGGGATGGCCAAGGAAACTGATTTTATTGTGCTTATACCTCATGGAGGAAATGGACTGTAAACATATAACTGGATGTTTTTTTAAGGTGACCAGCTTTGATAACTGTGGTTGTTTTGAAGACAATTAAACATGATGATTAGGTAAAGGTGTCTGATATATGGGTTGATTGGTCAGGGCTTGTCTCTGAGGTCATAACATTCCACAAGTCTGGGCCAACCTACATTAAATTATTTTCATCATCCAAATAATACATACATAAGGTAGTTACTGCTTGTGTGAGCAAATAAAAAACAAAGGAAACAAAGCCCCAGATGCTGGCAATGAAAGGTTAAGTAGCTATGAGCAGTAAAGCACCTGAAGACCGATGAATAAATGTGAATAAAAACAGACCTTTCTCATTTGGTACAATCTCCTGCTTTAGTAGGTTTTTTTCTCCTGTTTTCAGGGCACCAGGTATTTCTTTGCAAATCTCCCAGACAGATGAGTGTGAATCCCCAAAACCAAAAGTGATGCGTGAATATTCCCTCCTAATAGTAATCAGTAGAGCTCAAGGCTTCATGCTCTAGAGACCCTGCCATTATACTGAAATTTTAAAAATGATTATCGTAATGAGCATTTACATATATAATACATCTCATTATGCTGACAGTATGCTGGCTTCTGATTAAAAGTTGCGGCTAGATTGCTTCAGCCCTTTCTTTCACATGATATTTTCCCTTCAACTAATTTTTGATTATATGAATTGTGCTATTTCATATCCAACTAAGCTATGTTCATTTATTAAGCTAGTAATCATGAAAATCTATGGCTTAAATTTTCAATTATAGTCCGTGTAGAAATAAATTGTTATTTGATGATAATATAGATTTGACTGGGTCCATGACTAGAAATCTAGATTGTAAAAAATTCAGGCAGTCATATGATATTTACAAATAGCTGTATGTTTGTCATTATGTGGCTAAAATACCCAGACAATTAACTGTTTGGTTTGGTTTTTTGGTTTTGGTTTTGTTTTTATTCAATTTTCTTCCAGATGATTCAGGGTGGATGCACCCAAGGAAATCTTTGAATTTTAAGTGCTCAATTTTCATGGCAAATTACAAACTTCTACAGTCAGCATGAGGCATCAGCTTTTCTCAGAAAGAATAGTTACTCTAAGGACTAGCATCTTGGTTTCTCTGTCGGTATTCTTAGGAATTCTTTGATCTTAATCTTGCCTGTAGCCTTTGCTCCTTAAAATGAGCTTCTGAATGTTAAACACAAAATGAAAATACCGAGGAAAACATTAAACAAATAGACGATTAAAATGTTAATAGCTTTATCATTCAGCTAAGTTTTTTCCTTCCTCGTGAGGCCAAGCAAAACAAAAGGGAGCTGAAAGGAAAAATCAAATTTTTAGAGACTAACATGTCATCTAAGATTGTTTCCTGTGATCTCATGAAGATTGGGAAAAGAACTGCTAAGTCTCCTGTCCTTTTCCAGAATGAAATTTATTCTGAAGGAATCATGCTGGTCAATATTCCCTAGGTTTGAAGCATATGGAATAAATGTCTTTCTAGAGCCACCAGAGGCTTCTGAGCTGATAGAATGGTGTCTTGTGATATGGCAGACAGAGACCTGGACTTGGATTAAGGGGATCAGGCTCTCATGTCAGCTCTGCTGCAAATCAGGGGTATAACCCTTTGGGTCTGTGTCTCATTTGAAAATATGATGTGGCTAGACAAGATGATCATTCAAGATCTTCCATCAAACATCTATGACGGGCCGGACGCAGTGGCTCACGCCTGTAATCCCAGCACTTTGGGAGGATGACAGGAGCCCAGGAATTTGAGACCAGCTTGGGCACAATGGCAAAACCACATCTCTACAAAACACACACACACACACACACACACACACACACACACACACAAAATTAGCTGAGTGTGGTAGCAGAGCTGTAGCCCCAGCTACTCAGGAGGCTGAGGTGAGTGGATCACTTGAGCCCAGGAGGTCAAGGCTGCAGTGAGCCACGATTGTGCCACTGTACTCCAGCTTGGGTGACAGAGCAAGACCCTATCTTAAAATAAAATAAAATAAACTCTACAATGCTGTAAAGCTAACAAGAAGTCCAGCAGCTCAACAATACCGTATTGTAAGAAAGGAGATATTTGCTGATGTGATGGAAGAATCCATTATTAAAAAGCATCAGTTGACTTTTTTAGTATTCTGCTATCTATTAAGTGTCACAAATATGATATAATTACAATATAAAAGATTAATGCATGTCTGGGCACAGTGGCTCATGCCTGGAGTCCCAGAACTTTGGGAGGTCAAGGCAGGTAGATCATGAGGTCAAGAGTTTGAGACCAACCTGGCCAACAGGGTTAAACCCTGTCTCTACTAAGAATACAAAAATTAGCTGGGCATGGTGGCACGTGCCTGAAATCCCAGCGACTCAGGAGGCTGAGGCAGGAGAATTGCTTGAATCTGGGATGCAGAGGTTGCAGTAAGCCAAGATCACACAAGTACACTCCAGCCTGGGAGACACAGCAAGACTCTGTCTTGGGGGAAAAAAAAAAAAAAGATTAATGCAAGTAATAATGAAATACTGATTAACCTAGGGACAGAAGGTAATGATTTTACAGATGAAAATAACAAGTTGGTAGGCATTGGAGTAGTAACATCTCCTACGGCTCAGACGTAGTTCTGTTACCTTTATGGAGCAACAACAAAACTATACTATGCTCGGCCTGTGGGTCTAAATAACAACATATCTCAAGAGACTTTCTTGGTCAACTAAATGTTTAGTCTTCCAATTTTCAGTTTTCTTATTAAAGCGTTTGGATCTTGCGGCTCTGACTAATCAGAATGATTTAGAATTTCTTGTTCTCAATTTTTTTATCTATAAAATAAGGGGTTTCACCATAGTAACAGTAAGATTCCCTAAATCTCTAAAATTCTGAGATTTTATATTTTTGAATGGTTTGAAAATCTGGACTGAAAATTAAATTCAACCAGTCTAAGGAGTGTTTGCTATCAGCTATGCAGAGCTGGAAAGAGAAGTACCTTGCCAGGAAGCAAAATGACTCCCTAAATATGAAATTATTTCAGGGATCTAAAATAAGACACTTCCAAGTGCTATGTTTTCCTTTCCCTCCAGAAAAATCTCTCCTGCTGCCTTACTTATAGAATTACAGATTCATCTGTTTAACTTATCTTCTGATAAAATACAAATGCCTCTGGAAAGGTCACACATTCAACATTATCATCCATTCTTTCCTTTGTTTGAATGATTTTTTTTTATTTGACTCTGTCTTCTTCCAAAAAGGATTTGAAGCTGCTTATTAGGAATGGGTTAAGCAAATGCATTTCTGAGATCAGATCTCATGAAAGCCCACAGGAGCCAGGGAAGAACGTAAGAAGAAGGACGCCACCAACGAGAAAAGCTCTATGTAAATTTCAAAGGGCTGTAAAAGTATTAGAGATCATTACCAATAACAGGAAAAGACTGGATGCTTAAAGATAAACCTGGCCTATTTCCCAGTGACTTCAACAGGTCAAATTGTTCTTCCTTCTTCTTATGGGGCTTAATGTTCCTTGTCTAATTCTTTGGACATTTTATTAAGCAGAAATCTATTCATAATTTGCTCTTTACCTTCCTCATGTTGTTTTCTTATTTCCTGAATGGAACAAAATTCTATTAGTCACAGTTCTGCCTCAAACCATATTTACAGTCTCATGATCTTCCCCACTTCCTGGAAATGCAAAGATCCTTTCTCTGTCTTTGCATAAATAGGTATCTATTAAGCTCAGGAAGGAAAAAATGACTTTAATTTTAAATGGCTCCCTCAACACTACCATACCTGATAGTAGCCCAATGGGGATAATTCTGGCATAATCAGCAAAGAAAAGTAAAAGCCCATTTTTCAAAGATACAAGTTTTAGCCACACATAAAAGCTTCCAGAAGTTTTTTAATGGGACTACAAAGATTACATACGGTTTAGGTCACAAGGACAACATAAATTTAAGAAAGGAAAAGGCAGTTTTGAACGATGAGAATTGTTCTGAAAACATCCCACGTTACTGGAAGACGCCAGTCCAAGAAGAAAATCTACCATGGGGCAGAGAGCGAAAAAGAGAAGCAGGCTTCTTGGTGTAGGAAGCTGGCCTTTTGGAGTAGCCTTTTTGACCCTGCTAATAGAACCTAATCTTTTATTTATTTATGTATTTATTTTAGACAGGGTCTCTCTCTGTCACCCAGTCTGGAGTGCAGTGGTGAGATCGTAGCTCACTGCAGCCTCAACCTTCTGGGCTCAAATGGTCCTCCCACCTCAGCTTCCCAAGTAGCTGGGACTATAGGCATGCGCCATCATGCCTAGGTGATTTCTAATGTTTTTGTAGATACAGAGTCTCACTATGTTGCCCAGACTGGTCTCAAATTCCTGGGCTTAAGTGATTCTCCCATCTAAGCCTCCCAAACTGCTGGGATTATAAGCATGAGCCACCTACCCAGTCTAGAACCTAATCTTGAGCACATAATTAAACTATTCTATTAAGAAACTTTTAAACCACTACGTAACTACTGACCTGAATTAGCAGTCTCCAAAACAGGACTGTAGGATCAGGATTAGATGTTCTATTTATATGCATTTATCTTACAAAAATGAAATTAGGTTTCATTATTGTATTAGTCTGTTCTCACGCTGCTAATAAAGACATACCCAAGACTGGGTAATTTATAAAGGAAAGAGGTTGAATGGATTCACAGTTCCACATGGCTGAGAGGCCTCACAATGATGGCAAGAAGGTGAATGAGGAGCAAAGTCAAATCTTACATGGCAGCAGGCAAGAGAGAGTGTGTGCAGGGGAACTCCCTTTAATAAAACCATCAGATCTTGTGAGACTTATTCACTATCACGAGAACAGCATGGGAAAGACCCACGCCCGTGATTCAGTTACCTCCCACCAGGTCCCTCCCACGACCCATGGGGAATTATGGGAGCTACAATTCAAGATAAGATTTGGGTAGGAACAATTGTTATTTACTAGAAGCGTGGTCCACACTCAGTCACCTATTCGCTAGCCGTGTTGCACACTCAGCATGGGAGGTGTACTGGTGGAAGAATCCCATGAGGAGCTGACAGTGGTAGCCACAAGTAATTCATTTTCGGCAGCTTGAGGCACATGGGTTTCAGTCAGGGGAAGTAGATCTACAGAGGTGTGCTCAAATTTCAATTAAATCAACCTTCTCAAGTGGAACAACAACAAAAGATGTTGCAGAGAAATCATAGACCAACTCTACCACGTTAATAATACAAGGAAGCACAGAAAATGGCAAATCTGTTATTATGTGACTACCTAGTACAAGCCCTTTATCAGTCACATGACAATTTGCAAAAGAATGCTGTACAGAAATATATGACTAGAAGTTGGCCAAAATTTCTCAAAAATATTAATGTCTATCTGAAATATAGGTTTATGTCCACTCTTACAAATGATAATCTTCATTGTAAATGTATCTTGTGGGTGAGATGTTAGTTATTGATAGTCTAGAAGCATCATAATTTGCAAGACCCTTAAAAGCTAAGCAGGCAAAGGTTATGGGGAGACAGCAGAGTAGGAACCACCAGAATCTATCATCCCACCTAGACAATAATTACACTGGCAGAATCTGTGCAAAATACATATTTTGGAACTCTAGAGTCTACTGAAGGCTTGCAAATTCCAGGTGAAGATTAGAACAGTAAATTACAGTCAATTTCAGCTCTTAGCTCAGAAGCAGCAATCCTACAGGGCGAAGTGGAAGAACACTGGACAATAACTTGAATCACTATAAAGAAATAAAGATCCCAAGAAAGATAAATACATGTGCAGTTATAAAAGGAAGTATTATTGTAACTTTTGTTTGTAATTCCACATATTGTTTTCTACATCATTTTGGAGGTGGCCAATGAAGTAAAAAAAATATTAGTTTATGTTTTAGGGCATACAATATAAAAAGATAACATCACAACATCAATAACTAAAAGAGATGGGAAAAGAGTTGTAAAGGAGCAGAGTGTTTGTATGTTATTGAAGTTAAGATGGTATACATTTGAATTAGAGCATTATAACTTGCAGATATTAAATATAATCCCCAAAGTAATGACAAAGAAAATAGATATAGGATGTACAAAAAGTGAAATGAGAAGGGAAGTAAAACATCTTACTACAAAAAAATACAACCAAACACAAAAAAAGATAGTATCGCAGAAAATGAGGGAAAAGAAAAGCTATAAGGCACATACAAACCAAACAAGAAAAGGACAGAAGTAAGTCCCTTCTTATCAGTAGTTACTTCAAATGTGAATGGATTAAATTCTCCAATCAAGAGATAGATTGGCTAAACGGATTTTTGAAAGATCCAAGTATATGCTGTCTACAGGAGACTCACTTTAGATACAAGGAAAGAAATAGATTGAAAATAAAAGGATAGAAAAAGATATTTCATGTAAATAGTAACCAAAAGGGGGTAAGTGTGGCTATACTTATATAAGACAAAATAGACTTCAGATCAAAAAATTTATAAGAGACAAAGAAGAGCACTACATGTTAGTAAAAGGTTCAATATAGTAAGAAGATGAAGCAACTATAAACATTTCTGTACCTAATAACAAACTATCAAAATATATGAAGCAAAAATGAACAGAATTGAAGGGAGAAATCGACAGTTTTGCAATAATAGTTGAAGATGTTAATAGCTTCCTGTCAAAAATGGACAGAACTGAAGGGAGAAATAGGCAGTTTTATAATAATAGTTGAGGATGTTAATAGCTTACTGTCAATAATGGATAGAACAACTAGACAGAATATAAGTAAAGAAATAGAGAATGGAACACATAATAAACCAACTAGATCTAACAGACATATACAGAACACTAACCAACAACCACAGAATACGCATTCTTCTCAAGTGCACGTAAGACATTTTTCAGGATACACCATATATTAGGACAAAAATTAAGTTTTAATAGATTTTAAATGATAGGTATCTAAAAAGTATGTTTTCCAACTATAAGTGAATGAAATCAGAAATTAGTAACAGAAGAAAAATGGGAAAACTTATATTATTCAAAATTGAACATCATACTTTTTTTGAGTTAAGGTCTCACTCTGTCACACAGCTGGAATACAGTGCAGTGACTTAATCATAGCTCACTGCAGCCTTGAACTCCTGGGCTCAAGCAATCCTGCCACCTCAGCCTCCTGAGTATTTAGGACCACTGGCACCTACCACCATGCCTGGTTATTTTTTTTTTTTCTTTTTGTAGAGATGGAGTCTTGCTATGTTGCCCAGGCTGGTCTCAAACTCCTGGCCTCAAGCAATCCTCCCAAAGTGCTGGAATTACAGGCATGAACCACTGCCCTGGCCAGCAACACACTCAAACAACTTATGGATTAAAGAGGAAATCACAAGGGAAAATTTTAAGTACTTAGTGATGAATGAAAACAAAAATATGGCATACCAAAACTATGGGACACAGAGAAAGTAGGGCTAAGGAGGAAATATATAGCTATAAACACTTATATTAAAAAGCAGAACTCAAATCAACAGCCTAACTTTACCACTTAAGGAGGCAGAAAAAAAATTAAACCCAAATCTAGAAGGAAGGAAATAAGAGTCATGCAGAGAGAAATTAAATAGAGACTAGAAAAACAATGGAGAAAATCAATAAAATCAAAGATGGGTTGTCTGAATAGATCAACAAAGTTGTCAGACCTTTAGCTAGGTTGACTAAGAAAAAAAAGGAGACTCAAATTACTAAAATCAGAAATGAAACCGGGGACTTTACTAATAATTCTATAGAAATAAAAAGGATTATATGAGCAACTGTATTATAACAAATTGAATAACCAAGATAAAACGGATGAATTCCTAGAAACACAAACCTACCAAGACCTAATCACAAAGAAATAGAAATCTGAACAGATCTATAATTAGTAAGGAGGTTAAATCAGTAATTTAGAAATATCCCACCAAAGAGAGCCCAGAACCTGATGGCTTTACTGGTGAATTCTATTAAACATTTAAAGAAGAGTTAACACCGATTCTTCTCAAACTTTTTCTTAAAATTAAAGACATGAAAACACTTCTTAATTCATCCTATGATGACAATAATGTCGAAGTCAGACAAAGATACTACAAGAAAACTACAGGCCAATATTTCTTATGAACATTGATGCAAAAATTCTCAACAGAATACCTGAAAATGGAACCCAGCAACATATTAAAAGAAATATATACCATGTCCAAGTGGAATGAGAAGATTGTTCAACATATGAAAGTTGATAAATGTAATACACCATATTACTAAAATGAAGGGGAAAAAACCCAAATGATTATCTCAATTGATGCAGAAAAAGAATTTGACAAAATTCAACATTCTTTCATGACAAAAACCCTCAACGAACTAGAAACAGAAGGAAATCACCTCAACATAATAAAAGTAGCATATGAAAAGTGTACAGTGAACATAACACTCAAAAATGAAGACCAAAAGCTTTTCCTCTAAGATCAGGCCTAAGACAAGGACATCTGCCTTCATCACTTCTATTCAATACAGTATTGAAAGTTCTAGCCAGAGCAATTAGGCAAGAAAAAGAAATAAAAAGCATCCATATTGACACTTCCTTTAAAATGAAGGGGGTGTGTGTGTATGTGTGTGTGTGTGTGTGTGCGTGTGTGTATCTCTGATTTCATATTGGCCATTCTTCCATTAGATAAAGGAATATGTTTTTCCAGCCTGTTCTCCTCCTTTGAATGTTGTATGAAAAGAAAGTAAAAGTTACCAAAGCAAATTCAAGAAATTAAGAAGAAACAAAATTGTCTTCCTCAGATAAGAAAGTTAAGTCATCTTTGAGAACAATTTGGGTGGTCTGAACTGTCTGGAAGCATTTGTATAAGATTGGATTTGCCTGTTCCAATATTTGGTAGAACTAGCTATTAAAATCATTTTGACCTGGTGGTAGTTCTTAACTTTCCCCTTCTCTGTTTTCTCCTCTTCCTTCTTTTTTAGGGGTGGTAGAATAGAGTTTTATATAATTATAGATTCAGCATCTTTAATTATTATATGTCCCTTTGGTTTTCTATTTCTTCCTGACTCAGTTATGCAAAATCATATTTTCCTTGGAAATTGTTCATTTTATATAAATGTTCAAATTTATTTGTATAAAGTCCATATGATTCTTTTTATTATTTTGATATCTGCTTTATCTTAGTTTATCTTCCCTGTTTAATCTTAATATATTTATTTGTACTATCTCCTTTTTAATTTTTTAAAAATGTCCCCCAAGTATATCCATTGTATTAAACAAAATATTTGATTTGGTTGATTTTCTCTATTGTATTTAACAGAAAGAAAAACTTATTTCCAAAAAAAAAAAAAAAAAAAAAAAAGCATCCAAATTGGAAAGGAAGAAGTTAAATTATCTCCATTCACAGATAATATAATCTTATATGTAGAAAACTTTAAAGATTCCACAAAAAATTGTTAGAATAAACAAAACCAGCAAAGTACCTAGATACAAAGACAGCATACAAAATTAGTTGCATTTCTATACACTAACAATGAACAATCCAAAAAAGAAATTATGAAAACTATTCCATTAACAATAGCATCAAAAAATAAAATAGGAATTGACTTAACCAAGGAGATAAAAGAGTTGTACAGAGAAAACTACAAAACATTGCTAAAAGAAATTAGAAAAGACATAAATAAATGGAAATATATATCATGTTCACAGATTGGAAGACTTAATTTGTTAAGATGTCAATACTTTCCAAGTGATCTACCAGTACAATGCACTCCCTATCAGAATTTCAATGCTGTCTTTTGAAGAAGTAGAAAAACTCATCCTAAAATTCATATGGAATCTCCAAAGACCACAAATAGCTAAAACAATCTTGAAAAGGAAGAGCAATGTTGGAGAACTCACACTTCCTGGTTTCAAAACTTACTACAAAGTTGTAATAACCAAACTGTGTGACACTGGCATAAAAACAGATATATAGACCAATGGAAGAGATAGCCCAGAGATAAACCCTCCTGTACATGATCAAATAATTTTCAGACAAGTGTGCCAAGGCCATTCAATGGAGAAAGGACAATCTTTTCAACAAATGATGCTGGGATATCTGGATATCTACTTGCAAAAAGTGAAGCTGGACTCTTACCTAACACTATATATAAAAATTAACAAAAAATGAATTGAAGACTAAACATAATACGTAAAACTATAAAACTCTTAGAAGAAAGCATAGGACTTCATGAAATTGGATTTGGCAATGATTCCTTGGGTAAGGTACTAAAGGCATAGGAAATTTTAAAAAAACAGAAAATTGGACTTCATCAAAGTTTAAAAATGTTATGTGTCAAAAGACATTATCGGGTAAAAAGGCAACTCACAGAGTGGGAGAAAATATTTTCAAATCATATATCTGCTAAGGCATTAATATACAGACTATAGGGAGAACTCCTAAAACTCAACAACAAGAAATTTAAAAATGCAATTCAAAAATGGGCAAAGAACTTGAATAAACATTTCTCCAAAGAAGACATACGAATGACCAATAAGCCCATAAAAAGATACTTGACGTGACTAATAATTAGAGAAATGCAAATCAAAACTACAAAGAGACACCACCTCACACCCATTAGGACAGCTACTATCCTCCCCCACAAAACACACACACACACACACACACAAATAATAAGTGTTGGTGAGAATGTACAGAAATTGGAAGCCCAGTGTGCTATCGGTGGGAATGCAAAACGGTACAGCTGTTGTAAAAAACAGTGTGGTTGTCTCTCAAAAAATTAAAATAGAATTACCATATGATTCCTCAATTCAACTTATGGGTACATACCCAAAATAATGAAAGCAGAGTATCAAAGAGATATTTGTAAACCCTTGTTTCTGACAGCATTATTCACAGTAGCTAAAACATGAAAGCATCTCAAGTGTTCATTCGCAGATGAATGCATACATAAAATATGGTACCTACATACAGTAAAATATTACTTAATTTTAGAAGGGAAGGAAATCCTGACATATGCTAAACACGAGTGAAACTTGACATTATGCTAAGCAAAATAAGCCAATCACAAAAAGAAAAATACTGTATGGTTCCAACTATACGAGGTATTTAAGGTGGTCAAAATCATAGGGACAGAAAGTAAAATGGTAGTTGCCAGAGGCTAGGGGAGGAAAGAATGGGGAGTTATTATTTAATAGATATAGAGTTTGATTTTTACAAGGTGAAAAGAGTTCTGGAGATGGATGCCTGTGGTGATGGTTGCACAACAATATAATGTACTTATGCTGAACCATACACTTAAAAATGGTTAAAATGATAAATTTTATATGTGTTGTACCACAATAAAAAACCAACAAGGCAAAACCTTAACAACCCCAACCACTTTTCAGCAGTATTTAAAATCATGTGATATCAATCTAGTACTTTATAACATTTCACAAAATTGAATGATAAATATTTAGAATGGCCATATGAGATGTCTTAAAACTGAAACCAAGCAAGCCACACAGCACTGGAAGTAACACTCATTTTTCCCATGGTGGTGAAAACTGCTAAAACATTGCACTGAAAATAATACTGTTACAAACAAATACATTTTCATCTGTCATAAAATATTGTTGGAAGATATACAAAAAAAAAAAAAACACCACTGCTATAAAATGGACCAAATTAGAATTGGCACAAGCTAATTGGTTTGGGAGGTTTATTATTCTGTTGGGGGGAAACACAGATATTGCCAGCATGCTTTACCTGACAGTTTGTAGCATTCTGTTTCAGTAATGAACGTAGGAAGGACTACTTTTGTGTGTGTGAACCTCTAAGGAAAGGCGTCCAGTAGAAGAATTCAATAGTGAATTCAGTAGAAAATGACTTTCATTTAAAAAGGAGAAAAAACATGCCACACTAACACATTTGTGTTACCTGTGTGATATGGTTTGGCCATGTCCCCACACAAATCTCATCTTTAATTGTGGCTTCCATAATTCCCATGTATTGTGGGAGGGACCTGTGGGAGATAATTGAATCATGAGAGTGGCTTCCCCTTTTGCTTGACTCTGATTTCCTCTTGTCTGCCGCCATAGAAGATGTGTCTTTCACCTTCCACCATGATTGTGAGGCCTCCTCAGCCATGCAAAACTGGGAGTCCATTGAACTTCTTTTTCTTTGTAAATTACCCAGTCTTGGGTATGTCTTTATCAGCAGTGTGAAAACATACTAATACACTGTGTTAGTGTAACTCCTGATAGGGCAAGAGCTTTGATGGGAATAAATGAACACATTTGAGGAAAGGCTACAAAAATAAATTCCTTTGGTGGAATTTGTATAAATATGCTTTATTGAGATGAGGTGTGATGACAAAATACTTGGGAACCTGTGGTGAACTAAATTATTGATCTCAGTTCTTTATTTTTCTGCTATAAAATTCCATACCCTTGACATAGACTCATGGTGGGTGGAGTGTTCTTACCACCCTTGACTTTTGGCTTAGTGTGGGACTCATTTTGGCCAATGGGATATTAGAGGCTGTTGCATGAGCAGAGGCTTGAAATATGCTTGCCAATTTGGCTTGGCTCTGCTCACTTCTGCAACTGTCATGAGAAGACTATTCCTTGGGTAACCATTAGCCTGATCTCTGGAATATGATGCATGCAGCAGGCCTGCCACCTGGCATCAATCCCAGTCACCCACAGCTGGAAGCAGAGTTGCCCCAGACCTGTGAGCAAGAAATCATGCTTATGCCAGAGACCACTGAGAGCCTGTTTGTTATCATTGCAGCAACAGTAGGTTAACACAGTACCTCACATACAATGTGGTTATCTCAAGGTAAGATCAAAGTCAAACATAAAGATCTTCTTCATTTTTCCTTTATGAAAAATATAAATACTGCAAGTTTGCTAGTCTTTTCTGTGATGACAAGTAAATGCCACTGGAATGCAACCTCAGTGGTTATTTTTAAGATAAGTAGAGTGGCTGGCAAGATGGCCAAATGGGAACAGCTCCAGTCTGCAGCTCCCAGAAAGATCAATGCAGAAGGCAGGTGATTTCTGCATTTCCAACCAAAGTACCCAGCTCATCTCATTGGGACTGGTTAGACAGTGGGTGCAGCCCACGGAGGGTGAGCTGAAGCAGGGTGGATTGTCTCCTCACCCGGGGAAGTGCAAAGGGTTGGGGAACTCCCTCCCCTAGCCAAGGGAAGCCATGAGGGATTGTGCCATGAGGAATAGTGCATTCCAGCCCAGATACTATGCTTTTCCCACAGTCTTCACAACCCACAGACCAGGAGATTCCCTAGGGTGCCTACGCCACCAGGTCCCTGGGTTTCAAGCACAAAACTGGGTGGCCATTTGGGTAGACACTGAGCTAACTTCAGGAGGTTTTTTTAAAACCCCAGTGGCATCTGGAGTGCCAGCAAGACAGAACCATTTACTCCCCTGGAAAGGAGGCTGAAGCCAGGGAGCCAAGTGGTCTAGCTCAGCAGACCCACCCTCACAGAGCCCAGCAAGCTAAGATCCACTGGCTTGAAATTCTCGCTACCAGCATGGTAGTCTGAAATCGACCTGGGACACTCGAGTTTGGTGGGTGGAGGGGCACCCACCATTACTGAGGTTTGAGTAGGCGATTTTCCCCTCGCAGTGTAAACGAAGCCACCAGGAAGTTTGAACTGGACAGAGCCCACCGCAAGTTGGAAAAGCCACTATAGCCAGACTGCCTCTCTAGATTCCTCCTCTCTGGGCAGGGCATCTCTGAAAGAAAGGCAGAAGCCCCAGTAGGGGACTTCTAGGTAAAACTCCCATCTCCCTGGGACAGAGCACCTGGGGGAAGGGGCGGCTGTGGGTGCAACTTCAGCAAAATTAAATGCTCCTGCCTGCCAGCTCTGAAGAGAGCAGCAGATCTCCCATCACAGCACTCGAGCTCTGCTAAGGGACAGACTGCCTCCTCAAGTGGGTACCTGACCCCCGTGGCTCCTGACTGGGAGATACCTCCTAGCAGGGGTCGACAGACACCTTATACAGGAGAGCTCCAGCTGGCATCTGGTGGGTTCTTCTCTGGGACAAAGCTTTCAGAAGAAGGAACAGGCAGCAATCTTTGCTGTTCTGCAGCCTCTGCTGGTGATACCCAGGCAAACAGGGTCTGGAGTGGAAGCCCAGCAAACTCCAGCAGACCTGCAGCAGAGGGGTCTGCCTGTTAGAAGGAAAACTAACAAACAGAAAGGAATAGCATCAACATCAACAAAAAGAATATCCATACAGAAACCCCATCCAATGGTCACCAACATCAAAGACCAAAGGAAAATAAATCCATGAAGATGAGGACAACCAGCGCAAAAAGGCTGAAAATTCTGAAAACCAGAATGCCTCTTCTCCTCCAAAGGATCACAACTCCTCACCAGCAAAGGAACAAAACTGGATGGAGAATGAGTTTGACAAATTCACAGAGGTAAGCTTCAGAAGGTGGGTAATAACAAACTCCTCTGAGCTAAAGGAGCATGTTCTAATTCAGTGCAAGGAAGCTAAGAACCTTGAAAGAAGCTTAGAGGAATTGCTAACTAGAATGACCAGTTTAGAGAAGAACATAAATGACCTGATGGAGCTGAAAAACACAGCATGAGAACTTGGTAAAGCATACACAAGTATCAATAACTGAATCGATCAAGTGGAAGAAAGGATATCAGATGTTGAAGATCAACTTAATGAAATACATTGTGAAGACAAGATTAGAGAAAAAAGAATGAAAAGGAATGAACAAAGCTTCCAAGAAATATGGGACTATGTGAAAAGACCAAACCTACATTTGACCGGTGTACCTGAAAGTGATGGGGAGAATGGAACCAACTTGGAAAACGCTCTTTAGGGTATTATTCTGGAGAACTTCCCCAGCCTAGCAAGAAAGGCCAACTTCAAATTCAGGAAATAACAGGGAACATCGCAAAGATACTCCTTGAGAAGAGCAACCCCAAGACACGTAATTGTCAGATTTACCAAGGTTAAAATGAAGGAAAAAATGTTAAGGGCAGCCAGAGAGAAAGGTCTGGTTACCCACAAAGGGAAGCCCATCAGACTAACAGCAGATCTCTCTGCAGAAACCCTACAAGCCAGAAGACAGTGGAGGCTAATATTCAACATTCTTAAAGAAAAGAATTTTCAACCCAGAATTTAATATCCAGCCAAATTAAGCTTCATAAGCGAAGGAAAAATAAAATCCTTTATAGACGAGCAAATGTTGAGAGATTTTGTCACCACCAGGCCTGCCTTACAAGAGCTCCTGAAGAAAGCACTAAATATGGAAAGGAAAAACTGCTACTAGCCACTGCAAAAACACACCAAATTGTAAAGATCATCAATACTATGAAGAAACTGCCTCAACTAACGGGCAAAATAATGAGCTAGCATCATAATGACAGGATCAAACTCACACATAACAATATTAACCTTAAGTGTAAATGGGCTAAATGCCCCAATTAAAGGGCACAGACTGGCAAATTGGATAAAGAGTCAAGACCCATTGGTGTGCTGTATTCAGCAGACCCATCTCATGTGCAAAGACACACATAGGTTCAAAATAAAGGGATGGAGGAATACTTACCAAGCAAATACAAAGCAAAAAAGAGCAGGGGTTGCAATCCTAGTCTCTGATAAAATAGACTTTAAACCAACAAAGATCAAAAGAGACAAAGAAGGCCATTACATAATGGTAAAGGGATCAATTCAACAAGAAGAGCTAACTATCCTAAATATATATGTACCCAATACAAGAGCTCCCAGATTCATAAAGCAAGTACTTAGAGACCTGTAAAGAGACTTAGACTCCCACACAATAATATTGGGAGACTTTAACACCCCACTGTCAATATTAGACAGATCAACGAGACAGAAAATTAACAAGGATATTCAGGACTTGAACTCAACTCTGGACCAAGCAGACCTAATAGACATCTACAGAACTCTCCACCCCAAATCAACAGAATATATATTCTTCTCAGCACCACATCACACTTATTCTAAAATTGACCACACAATTGGAAGTAAAACACTCCTCAGCAATGCAAAGAACAGAAATCATAACAGTCTCTCAGACCACAGTGCACTCAAATTAGAACTCAGGATTAAGAAACTCACTCAAAACCACTCAACTGCATGGAAACTAAACAACTTGCTCCCAAATGACTACTGGGTAAATAATGAAATTAAGGCAGAAATAAATAAGTTATTTGAAACTAATGAGAACAAAGACACAATGTACCAGAATCTCTTGGACACAGCTAAAGCCATGTTTAGAGGGAAATTTATAGCACTAAATGCCCACGGAAGAAAGTGGGAAAGATCTAAAATCGACACCCTAATATCACAATTAAAAGAACTAGAGAAGCAAGAGCAAACACATTCAAAAGCTAGCAGAAGACAAGAAATAACTAAGATCAGAGCAGAACAGAAGGAGATAGAGACAAAAAAAAAAAAAAAAAAGCCCTTCAAAAACTCAATGAATCCAGGAGTTGGTTTTTTGAAATGATTAACAAAATAGACTGCTAGCCAGACTAATATAAAATAAAAGAGAGAAGAATCAAATAGACACAATAAAAAATGATAAAAGGGATATCACCATTGATCCCACAGAGAAACAAACTACCATCAGATAATACTATAAACACCTCTACACAAATAAACTAGAAAATCTAGAAGAAATGGATAAATTCCTGGACACATACACCCTCCCAAGACTAAACCAGGAAGAAGTCGAATCCCTGAATAGACCAATAACAAGTTCTGAAATTGAGGCAGTAATTAATAACCTACCAACCAAAAAGTTCAGGACCAGATGGATTCACAGGCAAATTCTACCAGAGATACAAAGAGGAGCTGGTACCATTCCTTCTGAAACTATTCCAAACAATCGAAAAAGAGGGACTCCAGCATCATCCTGATACCAAAACCTGGCAGAGACACAACATAAAAAGAAAATTTCAGGCCAATATTCCTGATGAACATCAATGTGAAAATCCTCAATAAAATACTGCCAAATTGAAATAAGCAGCACATCAAGTCAGCTTCATCCTTGGGATGCAAAGCTGGTTGAACATATGGAAATCAATAAACTTAATCCATCACAGAAACAGAACCAATCACAAAAACCACATGATTATCTCAATAGAAGCAGAAAAGGCCTTTGATAAAATTCAACACCCCTTCATGCTAAAAACTCTTAATAAACTAGGTATTGATGGAACATATCTCAAAATAATAAGAGGTATTTATGACAAACCCACAGCCAATATCATACTGAATGGGAAAAAGCTAGAAGCATTCTCTTTGAAAACCGGCACAAGACAAGGATGCTGTCTCTCACCATTCCTATTCAACATAGTATTGGAAGTTCTGGCCAGGGCAATCAGGCAAGAGACAGAAATAAATGCTATTCAAATAGAAAGAGAGGAAGTCAAATTGTCTCTGTTTGCAGATGACATGATTGTATATTTAGAAAACCCCATCGTCTCAACCCAAAATCTCCTTAAGCTGATAAGCAACTTCAGCAAGGTCTCAGGATACAAAATCAATGTGCAAAAATCACAAGCATTCCTATACATCAATAATAGACAAGCAGAGGGCCAAATCATGAGTGAACTCTCATTCACAATTGCTACAAAGATAATAAAATACCTAGGAATACAACTTACAAGGGATGTCAAGGACTGCTTCAAGGAGAACTACAAACCACTGCTCAAGGAAATAAGAGAGGACACAAATAAATGGAAGAACATTCCATACTCATGGATAGGAAAAATCAATATCATGAAAATGGCCACACTGCCCAAAGTAATTTATAGGCTCAATGCTATCCCCATCAAGCTACCATTGGCTTTCTTCACAGAATTAGAAAAAACTACTCTAAATTTCATATGGAACAAAAAAGAGCCTGTATATCCAAGACAATTCTAAGCAAAAAGAACAAAGCTGGAGGCATCATGCGACCTGACTTTAAACTATACTACAAGGCTACAGTAACCAAAACAGCATGGTTCTGGTACCAAAACAGATATATAGACCAATGGAACAGAACAGAGGCCTCAGAAATAATGCCACACATCTACAGCCATCTGATCTTTGATAAACCTGACAAAAACAAGCAATGGGGAAAGGATTCCCTATTTAATAAATGATGTTGGGAAAAACTGGCAAGCGATATTCAGAAAACTGAAACTGGACCCCTTCTTTACACCTTATACAAAAACAAACTCAAGATGGATTAAAGACTTAAATATAAGACCTAAAACCATAAAAGCCCTAGAAGAAAACCTAGGCAATACCATTCTGGACATAGGCACGGGCAAAGACTTCATTACTAAGACACCAAAAGCAATGGCAACAAAAGCAAAAACTGACAAATGGGATCTAAGTAAACTAAAGAGCTTCTGCACAGCAAAAGAAACTATCATCAGAGTGAACGGACAACCTACACAATGAGAGAAGATTTTTGCCATCTGTCCATTTGATAAAGGGCTAATATCCAGAATCTTCAAGGAACTTAAACAAATTTACAAGAAAACAACAAATAACCCCATCAAAAAGTGGGTGAAAGATATGAACAGACAATTCTCAAAAGAAGACATTTATGCAGCCAACAAACATATGAAAAAAAGCTCGTCATCACTGGTCATTAGAGAAATGCAAATGAAAACCACAATGAGATATCATCTCATGCCAGTTAGAATGACAATCATTAAAAAGTCCGGAAGCAACAGATGCTGGAGAGGATGTGGAGAAATAGGAACGCCTTTACACTGTTGGTGGGAATGTAAATTAGTTCAACCACTGTGGAAAACAGTGTGGCAATTCCTCAAGGATCTAGAACCAGAAATACTGTTTGATCCAGCAATCCTATTACTGGGTATATACTCAAAGGATTATAAATCATTCTACTATAAAGACACATGCACATATATGTTTATTGCAGCACTATTCACAACAGCAAAGACTTGGAACCAACCCAAATGCCCATCAATGATAGACTGGATAAAGAAAATGTGGCACATATACACCATGGAACACTATGCAGCCATAAAAAAAAACGAGTTCATGTCCTTTGCAGGGACATGGATGAAGCTGGAAACCATCATTCTCAGCAAACTAACACAGGAACAGAAAACCAGACACCACATGTTCTCACTCATAAGCTGGAGCTGAACAATGAGAACACATGGACAGACAGAAGGGAACATCACACACTGGGGCCTGTTGGGGTAGGGGTGGGGCTAGAGGAGAGATAGCATTAGGAGAAATACCTAATGTAGATGATGGGTTGATAGATGCAGCAAACCACCATGTCACATGTATACCTATGTAACAAACCTGCACGTTCTGCCCATGTATCCCAGAACTTAAAGTATAATAATAATAAAAAGGTAAATACATTTAATTAATCCCTTCAATGTAAAGATGAATTTTAACAGTGAGTTTAAAAGTTGTTGTTTTTAAAATACATATTTAGAAATATAAATTAAAAGTCATGGCAAAAACCACAATTACTTTTGCACCAACCTAATATTTATATTATAGAGGAATCATTTTTAAATCAGTGTTGGAATTTTTCCACAATTATTTCATGATGCTGCTCCAAACAATTTATACTTCTCACCTGCAAACACAGCCACATCTACACACTTGAAAATTTTGGAAATTGAATTTTCTACTGCTTAAAAATTCTCAATTGAGCTTACGATCAGTATTTTTTGCTCTGCAAATTATCACTCAATAAAGAAGACTTTTTTTCTAAACAAAAAAATTCCAGTAGGTTTTAAACTCATTTGTTAAAAATATAGATATGAAACACCTTGCACTTAGGAAGAACAAATAATTGACATCAGGGAAGATGGAAATTTCCTCTGAATTTCAATAACAACTCTTGCATAATTGATAGGTGTGAGTGAAAAATGATTGTCGTGATCTTGGTAAGCAAAGCAAATAATATACTCCTTCTAGTTGGATTCACGTAGCTTTGTGAGGTATCTTTTTCAGCTGTGACAGACATAAAATCAATTATCAAAATAAGCTGCAATTAGAACCAGACTTTTGATTTCCCATAATAGAAAACATTAAATCGAGATTTTCAAAAATAGTGAAGCATATACTGTCAATTTGCTGCCACTAAAATTATAATTATTACTATTACTAATATAAAATAATAGCTATAAATAATATTTTGAGTACAAAAGTTTCATAAATATCATAAACAAAACTATTTTAAATATTTTATTTTTATGTTATCCTTTAAGAATATCCATATTTTTGCACAATTTCATAATGCACATAATGGTACATGCAAGCAACTTATAAATAAGTGAACATACTTGTATCCAGAATAAACCATCAAAAAGACATTACTGATAGGAATGGCACAATCAGAAAAGTTTCAAGAACACTCACCTAAAAAGATGCCTATTTTTCTTATATCCGTGGGCTCACACCTCTACCCTTCCTCTTCAACATCTTTAGTTTCCCTTGGTGCCTTCTCTGTTGCTATTCAAGCACGTACACCTCCATTCTGTCTTGAAATCAAACCCACAAGGGTATCCTTGCTTAATTCTGTAATCTCCTCTAGCTGAGATTCCTCCTTTATGTCACCAAATTTCTTGATCAAGTGGTCATCAAAACAGTAATGCCTGTTTTGCTTGAATAATTGCACTCCACTGCTTTTTTCCCTCACTGCCATTCTCAATATACACAAGCAAGCTCAGACCCTGTCCTTATGACCCTACAATATGACATTAGGCCTCTGAAACTGATAGTTTGGATGTTGCCACAGATCTTAATGCCAAATCCAAAAGTCTTTTGGGTCCTCCTTGTCCCCAAACAAATGTATTGTCCTTTAAGTTACTTTCAAAAAGTATATTAAAAAAAAAATCTTAGTCCCATTTTGCATTACTGAGGAAAATTTAGTTTCTTACCAAATATAGCTGAAAATTTCCAGATGAGTTGATGGCAGTTACCTCTCTCAAGATGATTATGCCAGACTGTTCCTTTGAGTACCTCCTGCCATCTTGACACTCTTTCCCAAGTATAGACACAGCCCCTTTCCTCATTCCCCATGACTCTGATAACACAAGTTTATTGTAAGGAATTATCACATAGGACAAGAAAAATTAATCATAATATCAGTCATAAGGAGGAGGTAATACTCTCTAACTCATTCCATGAGGCCAGCATTATCCTGATACCAAAATCTGGCAGAGACACAACCAAGAAGAAAACTTTAGGCCAATATCCTTGATGAACATAGATGCAAAAATCGTCAGCAAAATACTACTCAACAAAATCCAGCAGCACATCAAAAAGCTAATCCATCATGATTAAGTAGGCTTTATCCCTGGGATGCAAGGTTGGTTTAACAAATACAAATAAATAAATGTGATTCATCACTTAAATGAACTAAAAACAAAAACCACATGATTATCTCAACAGATGCAGAAAGGGCTTTCAATAAAATTCAACATCTCTTTAGGCTAAAAACCCTCAGCAAACTAGGCATTGGAAGAACATACCTCAAAATAATAAGAGCCATCTATGACAAACCCACAACTAACATCATACTGAATGGGCAAAAGCTGGAAGCATTCCTCTTGAAAACCAGAACAAGACAAGGATGGCCTCTCCCACCACTCTTATTCAAGATAGTACTGGAACTCCTGGTCAGAGCAATTTGGTAAGATAAAGAAATAAAAGACATACAAATAAGAGGTGAGGTGTAAGGAAGGGATCCAGCTTCAGCTCTCTACTTATGGCTAGTCAGTTTTCCCAGCACCATTTATTAAATAGGAAATCCTTTCCCCATTTTTTGTTTTTGTCAGGTTTGTCAAAGATCAGATGGTTGCAGATGTGTGGTGTTATTTCTGAGGGCTCTGTTCTGTTCCATTGGTCTATATCTGACTTTTGGTACCAGTACCATGCTGTTTTGGTTACTGTAGCCTTATAGTATAGTTTGAAGTCAGGTAGCATGATGCCTCCAGCTTTGTTCTTTTGACTTAGGATTGTCTTGGCAATGTGGGCTCTTTTTTGGTTCCATATGAACTTTAAAGGAGTTTTTTACAATTCTGTGAAGAAAGTCAATAGTAGCTTAATGGTGATGGCATTGAATCTATAAATTACCTAGGGCGGTATGGCCATTTTCATGATATTGATTCTTCCTATTCATGAGCATGGAATGTTCTTCCATTTGTTTGTGTCCTCTTTTATTTCACTGAGCAGTGGTTTGTAGTTCTTGAAGAGGTCCTTCACATCCCTTGTAAGTTGTATTCCTAGGTATTTTATTCTCTTTGAAGCAATTGTGAATGGGAGTTCATTCATGACTTGGCTCTCTGTTTGTCTGTTATTGGTGTATAAGAATGCTTGTGATTTTTGCACATTGATTTTGTATCCTGAGACTTTGCTGAAGTTGCTTAACAGCTTAAGGAGATTTTGGGCTGAGACAATGGGGTTTTCTAAATATATAATCATGTCATCTGCAAACAGGGACAATTTGACTTCTTCTTTTCCTAATTGAACACCCTTTATTTCTTTCTCTTGCCTGATTGCCCTGGCCACAACTTTCAACACTGTGTTGAATAGGAGTGGTGAGAGAGGGCATCCCTGTCTTGTGCCAGTTTTCAAAAGGAATGCTTCCAGTTTTTGCCCATTCAGTATGATATTGGCTGTGGGTTTGTCATAAACAGCTGTTATTATTTTGAGATACATTCCATCAATACCGAATTTATTGAGAGTTTTTAGCATGAAGGGCTGTTGAATTTTGTCAAAAGCCATTTCTGCATCTATTGAGATAATCATGTGGTTTTTGTCTTTGGTTCTGTTTATATGCTGGATTATGTTTATTGATTTGCATATGTTGAACCAGCCTTGCATCCCAGGGATGAAGCCCACTTGATCATGGTGGATAAGCTTTTTGATGTGCTGCTGGATTCGGTTTGCCAGTATTTTATTGAGGATTTTTGCATCGATGTTCATCAGGGATATTGGTCTAAAATTCTCTTTTTTTTGGTTGTGTCTCTGCCAGGCTTTGGTATCAGGATGATGTTGGCCTCATAAAATGAGTTAGGGAGGATTCCCTCTTTTTCTATTTGTTGGAATACTTTCAGAAGGAATGGTACCAGCTCCTCTTTGTACCTCTGGTAGAATTCGGCTGTGAATCCGTCTGGTCCTGGACTTTTTTTGGTTGGTAGGCTATTAATTACTGCCTCAATTTCAGAGCCTGTTATTGGTCTGTTCAAGGATTCAACTTCTTCCTGGGTTAGTCTTGGGAAAGTGTATGTGTCCAGGAATTTATCCATTTCTTCTAGGTTTTCTAGTTTATTTGCGTAGAGGTGTTTATAGTATTCTCTGATGGTAGTTTGTATTTCTGTGGGGTTGGTGGTGACATCCCCTTTATCATTTTTTATTGCATCTATTTGATTCTTCTCTCTTTTCTTCTTTATTATTCTTGCTAGCAGTGTATAAATTTTGTTGATCTTTTCAAAAAACCAGCTCCTGGATTCATTGATTTTTTGAGAGGTTTTTTGTGTCTCTATCTCCTTCAGTTCTGTGCTGATCTTAGTTATTTCTTGCCTTCTGCTAGCTTTTGAATGTGTTTGCTATTGCTTCTCTAGTTCTTTTAATTGTGATGTTAGGGTCTCAATTTTAGATCTTTCCTGTTGTTTCATGTGGGCATTTAGTGCTATAAATTTCCCTCTACATATTGCTTTACATGTGTCCCAGAGATTCTGGTATGTTGTATCTTTGTTCTCATTGGTTTCAAAGAACATCTTTATTTCCGCCTTCATTTCATTATGTACCCAGTAGTCATTTAGGAGCAGGTCGTTCCATTTCCATGTAGTTGAGTCATTTTGATTGAGTTTCTTAATCCTGAATTCTAGTTTGATTGCACTGTGGTCTGAGAGACAGTTTGTTATAATTTCTGTCCTTTTACATTTGCTGAGGAGTGTTTTACTTCCAACTATGTGGTCAATTTTGGAATAAGTGCCATGTGGTGCTGAGAAGAATGTATATTCTGTTGATTTGGGGTGGAGAGTTGTGTAGATGTCTGTTAGGTCTGCTTGGTGCAGAGTTGAGCTCAATTCCTGGATATCCTTATTAACTTTCTGTCTCGCTAATCTGTCTAATCTTGACAGTGGGGTGTTAAAGTCTCCCATTATTATTGTATGGGAGTCTAGGTCTCTCTGTAAGTCTCTAAGGACTAGCTTTATGAATCTGGGAGCTCCTATATTGGGTGCATATATATTTAGGATAGTTAGCTCTTCTTGTTGGATTAATCCCTTTACCATTATGTAATGGCCTTCTTTGTCTCTTTTGATCTTTGATGGTTTAAAATCTGTTTTATCAGAGACTAGGATTGCAACCCGTGCCTTTTTTTGTTTTCGATTGCTTGGTAGATCTTCCTCCATCTCTTTATTTTGAGCCTATGTGTGTCTCTGCATGTGAGATGGGTATCCTGAATACAGCAAACTGATGCATCTTGACTCTTTATCCAATTTGCCAGTCTGTGTGTTTTAATTGGAGCATTTAGCCCATTTACATTTAAGATTAATTTTGTTATGTGTGAACTTGATCCTGTCATTATGATGTTAGCTGGTTATTTTGCTCATTAGTTGATGCAGTTTCTTCCTAGCATTGATAGTCTTTACATTTTGGCATGTTTTTGCAGTGACTGGTACTGGTTGTTCCTTTTTATGTTTAGTGCTTCCTTCAGAAGCTCTTGTATGGCAGGCCTGGTGGTGACAAAATCTCTCAGCATTTGCTTGTCTGTGAAGGATTTTATTTCTCCTTCACTTATGAAACTTAGTTTGGCTGGATATGAATGGATTAGAGACTTAAATGTTAGACCTAAAACCATAAAAACCCTAGAAGAAAACCTAGGTAATACCATTCAGGACATAGGCATGGGCAAGGATTTCATGTCTAAAACACCAAAAGCAATGGCAACAAAAGCCAAAATTGACAAATGGGATCTAATTAAACTAAAGAGCTTCTGATACAGCAAAAGAGACTACCATCAGAGTGAACAGGCAACCTACAGAATGGGAGAAAATTTTTGCAATCTACTCATCTGACGAAGGGCTAATATCCAGAACCTACAAAGAACTCAAATAAATTTACAAGAAAAAAAACAAACAATCCCATCAAAAAGTGGGCAAAGGATATGAACAGACACTTCTCAAAAGAAGATATTTATGCAGCCAACAGACACATGAAAAAATGCTCATCATCACAGGCCATCAGAGAAATGCAAATCAAAACCACAATGAGATATCATCTCACACCAGTTAGAATGGCGATCATTAAAAAGTCAGGAAACAACAGGTGCTGGAGAGGATGTGGAGAAATAGAAACAGTTTTACACTGTTGGTGGTACTGTAAACTAGTTCAACTACTGTGGAAAACAATGTGGAGATTCTTCAAGGATCTAGAACTAGAAATACCATTTGACCCAGCCATCCCATTACTGGGTATATACCCAAAGGATTATAAGTCATGCTGCTGTAAAGACACGTGCATATGTATGTTTATTGCAGCACTATTCACAACAGCAAAGACTTGGAATCCAAACAAATGTCCATCAGTGACAGACTGGATTAAGAAAATGTGGCACATATACACCATGGAATACTATGCAGCCATAAAAAAAGGATGAGTTTGTATCCTTTGTAGGGACATGGATGCAACTGGAAACCATCATTCTCAGCAAACTATCACAAGAACAGAAAACCAAACACCACATGTTCTCACTCATAGGTGGGAACTGAACAAAGAGAACACTTGGACACAGGAAGGGGAACATCACACACCGGGTCCTATTGTGGGGAGGGGGTAGCGGGGAGGGATAGCATTAGGATATATACCTAATGTAAATGATGAGTTAATGGGTGCGGCACACCAACATGGCACATGTATACATATGTAACAAACCTGCATGTTGTGTACATGTACCCTAGAACTTAAAGTATAATAAAAAATAAATAAACAAAACAGTAAAACAAACAAACAAACAAACAAAAAAACTATAAAAACCCTAGAAGAAAATCTAGGCAATACCATTGAGGACACAGGCACAGGCAAAAATTTTATGATGAAAACATAAAAAGCAATTGCAACAAAAGCAAAAATTAACAAATGGGATCTAATTAAACTAAAGAGTTTTCTGCCCAGCAAAAGAAACTATCTTCAGAGTGAACAGACATCCTACAGAATGGGAGAAAATTTTTGCAGTCTATCCATTTGACAAAGGTCTAATATCCAGAATCTACAAGGATTGTAGAGTAAACTAATTTGAAAAAAAAAAAAAAAAGACCTCATTAAAAACTGGGCAAAAAACATGAACAGACACTTCTCAAAAGAAGACATTCACGTGGCTGAAAAACATATGGAAAAAAGCTCAACATCACTGATCATTAGAGAAATGCAAATAAAAAATGCAATGACATACCATCTCACACCAGTCAGAATGGCAATTATTAAAAAGTCAAGAAACAACAGATGCTGGTGCAGCTGTAGAGAAAGAGAAATGCTTTTATACTGTTGGTGGGAATGTAAATTAGTTCAGCCATTGTGGAAGACAGTGCGGTGATTCTTCAAAGATCTAGAAGCAGAAATAGCATTTGATCCAGCAATCCCATTACTGGGTATATATCCAAAAGAATATAAATCATTCTAGTATAAAGATACATGCACGTGTATGTTCATTGCAGCACTGTTCACAATAGCAAAGAAGTGGAATCAACCCAAATGCCCATCAATGATAGACTGGATAAAGAAAACATGGTACATATACACCATGGAATACTATGCAATCATAAAAAGGAATGAAACCATGTCCTTTGCAGGGACATTGATGGAACTGGAAGCCATTATCCTCAGCAAACTGATGCAGGAACAGAAAACCAAACACCACGTATTCTCACTTATAAGTGGGAGCCGAACAATGAGAATACATGGACACAGGGAGTGGAACAACATACACTGGGGCCTGTCAGGGTGGTGGGGGGAGGGAGAGCATTAGGATAAACAGCGAATGCATGTGGGGCTTAATACCTACGTGATGGGTTGATAGGTGCAGCAAACCACTGGAGCACACATTTACCTATGTAACAAATCTGCACATTCTGCACTTGTATCCTGGAACTTAAAATTAAATTACATTTTAAAAACAAAACAAAACAAAAAAACACTACCTATTGGGTGCTGTGCTTATTACCTGGGTGGTGAAATAATCTGCAAACCCCCATGACATGCAATTTACCAATATAACAAACTTGTTCAACCCTAAAGTTCACTGGCTGTGTTCTTTCATGGTGGGCAAGCATAGAAGTGGGACAAGAGGGGGAATTTGATATTGGCTGTCTACCACCTGAGCCCTAGGCTAGCCATTATGTTGCAGAGGGCCCACTCCTCCATCAGTTTAAAGACTCCTTTCTAATATTCTCCCAAGTTCCAATGCATCGTCTTTAGCCCCATGCAAATGAACCTCAACTTCCAAAAGTCTCAGACAATCTCTGCCCCCACAAAGAAGACCATGCTTTTACCTCAGATAAAACAGTTTAGTTCAGTAGCTCTCAATCCTGACTACACATTAGAGTCACCTGGGGAGATTTTACAACATTCCAGTGATTGAGTTGCACCTGTGGAGAGCCTGATTTGTATGTTCTGAATTGGGGCCAGCATATGGCTTATATTTGAAAAGTTGTCCACGTGGTTTAATGTGCAGCGGAGTAAAGCAGTTCCAGCTTCCTTGCTCATTGTTTTAGGTTTTCCTTTCTAGTATAAGACTGCATTCTTTTACATAGCTAAAGACATAATCATTCCTTTCACCCACCAAAAGGGAATCCAAATTTATGATTTTTAACAAAGCAAATAACTAGAAGCTTTGACATTATTAATTTTCCTTAAAGGCTGCAAAGACCCTAGATCAAATTTGTAGGCTGGGCTCAAGGCCAAGTGCTTAAGTTTATTCTATGTGGGGAGCTTTTCCTAATCCATAGAGGACCAGTCCCTATATGGGTCTGGGATCATGGTAGTGGGTTGAATCTCAACTCTCTTTTCTAGAACAAACCTGGGGAGATATGATTTTCAGATTTTTATTCTTTCCTGATTCACTGCAGCAAACATTGCCATCTCTTCATTTCATTGAAACTTTATCCTAACTTGGCCAGAATGATGCTCAATCAATCAGATCTCCCTCCTCATCTCTATTCTCTTGCCCAGTTTCATTTGGGCCCTCCCCAAGGCTCAGCAATTGGCTCTCAACTTTACCTCCTCTCCACACTTCCTCAAATAGGAAAGTCATGGTGAGATCTTTAGCAATTTCATCCACCCTTTATTCTAAGAATTGTGCTCAGTGCTGAGGATATGATGGAGAGTTTATACCAACATGGCCTTGACCTCAAAGGGCTTATACTCTAGTGGGAGGGGACAAACGTATTCATGAAAGGCAATTGTTACAAACACAGGTTGCCTTAAAAAAAGAGGGTGGGGGACAGATTTCTGTAAGAGCATATGTCAAAGGGACATGTCTATTTTGGGAGATTAAGGAAGCTCTGACATTTGAGCTGGGATCTGGAAGATGAGTAGGTGAAACTGGCAGGTGGAATGGCTTTGGGCCTCCCCAGTTGGTTGTTGAACTCCTTGAAGACAGACATTGGGTCCAGAACTTTTGTTGTACCCAACCTTCAGCGTCAAGCTTCAGAAGCTCGGCAAGTATCTACTGATGTAAAATTTTCCAAGTGGCAAAACATTTCTGAGGTGACTATCTATTGTTCTTGCCCATCTAGCACATCTCCTCTAGCTAGAGGAACAGACCCTCCCCTGCAATCAAATGATACCCCTCACCCCAATCCCTCAGCCATTTTCCTGTGGAAGACCATTGTCTCCCATGCCCTGGGCCATGGAGAATGGTTCCAGAATAGAAAAGTGACCAGGCGGGGCCCAGCACAGCTTTTCTCTGGGATTTCTCCATTTGGAGTTGAAGAGACAAGGAGATAAAAAATATGAAACTGAAGTAGCTGGTGGCCCCTCCCTCTTCCCTACCACATGGAGAAATCTCATCCTTTCTTTCTTTTTTTTTTTTTTTTTTGAGACAGAGTCTTGCTGAGTTGGAGTACAATGGTGTGATCTCGGCTCACTGCAACCTCTGCCTCCTGGGTTCCAGCAATTCTCCTGCCTCAACCTCCTGAGTAATTGAGATTACAGGTGCCCGCCACCACACTCAGCTAATTTTTGTAGTTTTAGTAGAGACGGGGTTTCACCATGTTGGCCAGGCCAGTCTCGAACTCCTGACCTCAGGTGATCTACCCGCTTAGGCCTCTCAAAGTGTCGTGCCTGGCAGAGAAATCTCATCTTTAACAAGTGAGAATAACAAAGAGAGATTAGAAAATACGTCATAAAGATGAAGTAGAGTTCTGAAGCACTGGGGCCCAGTTCCAATTCCAGATGCCTCTGGAGCTTCCATGATTCCTACAAGACTTGCTTTAATGTTGAGAGCTACCCCAGTTATAGGATTCATGGTTTTCTTAATTTCAGGCAATTTGAGGTGAGTTGAGATTCTACCTTTTGCAACTGACAGAATCCTGATTGACTTGGCTCAACTCCTGTTCACAAACAGATTTTTTTTCTTACATTCTTAAAATTTGATTTTATTTTACTTTAAGTTCTGGGATACATGTGCAGAATGTGCAGGTTTGTTACACAGGTATACATGTGCCATGGTAATTTGCTGCACCTATCAACACATCTTCTAGGTTTTCAGCCCCACATGCATTAGATGTTTGTCCTAATGCTCTTTCTCTCCTTGTCCCCCACCCTGACAGGCCCTGGTGTGTGATATTCCCCTCCCTGTGTCCATGTGTTCTCATTGTTCAACGCCCACTTATGAGTCCAAACATGCAGTGTTTGCTTTTCTGTTCCTGTGTTAGTTTACTGAGGGTGATGGTTTCCAGCTTCATCCATGTCACTGCAAAGGATATGAACTCATTCTTTTTATGGCTGCATAATATTCCATGGTGTATAAGTGCCACATTTTCTTTATCCAGTCTATCATTGATGGCCATTTGGGTAGGTTCCAAGTCACAAACAAACTTTTGAGTGCTCTGACTTGTCTTTAATTAATAACCAAATGAGTGTCTGTGATTTATTATAAGCAAAATTAACAAAGGATATGGCACTGGAACTATAGAGACAAAAAAGAAGTGGGTACTGCTGTTATGACACAATCAATAGGGGGAGCACCCGAGAAGTAGTTACAAAACACTATGAAAAGGACAACGACAAAATTACATACAGGATGCAGTAATCTATGCTATTATAATTCCAATTTCATCTTGTCATTTATATGTTATGGAGAACTAGTATTTAAATGATGTTTGTCCTCTCACTATTGTAAGTGTGCAAGTGGAAGATATATTTTAAAATGCAATGAAGCTTCAAAAAAAAAAAACTGACAATTGACCTTTTTTGTTCAACTGTATGCCCACTGTGATGATTAATTTTAGGTATCAACTTGCCTGGATGAAGGAATACACAAATAGCTGATAAAGCATGATTTCTGAGTGTGTCTGTGAGGGTGTTTCTGGAAGAGACTGGCATTTGAATCAGTGGACTGAGTAAGGAAGATCTGCCCTCATCTACTGGAAATGGGCATCATCCAATTGGCTGATAGCCCAGATAGAATAAAAAGGCAGAGGAGAGGTGAATTCTCTTCTTCTCTTTTGGAGTTGATACACGTTAGAACTCCAGGTTCTCTGATCTTTGGACTGGACTCTGGTATTTGCACCAGTGGCCCCCTGGGGTTCTCAGGCCTTTGGCTTTGGACTGAGATTTACACCATCAGTTTCCCTGGTTCTGAGGCTTTCAGACTTGGAATGAGCCACACTTCCAGCTTCCCTCATACTCCGTCTTGCAGATGACCTATCATGGGATGTCTCAGCCTCTGTGACCATGAGAGTCAATTCCTCTAGTAAATTTTCTCTGATATATATAAGGCCATGCATTGCTTAATGATGGAGATACATCCTATGAAATGTGTCATTAGGCAATTCCGTTGTTTTGCAAACATCACAGAGTGTACTCACACAAACCTGGATGGGATAGCCTCCTACACTCCTACGCTAAATGGTATGGCCATTGCTCCTACGCTACAAACCTGTACAGCATGTCACAGTACTGAATATTACAGTACTAAATACTGTACTGTAGGCAGCTGTAACACAATGGTATTTGTGTATCTAAACATAGCTCAACATTGAAAAGATGCAGTAAAAATATGATATAAAAAGACTTAAAAATGATACACCTGCATAGAGCAGCTTTATTATAATCTTATTGAACCACTGTTGTATATGCAGGCCACATTGACTAAAACATCATTATGTGGTATACTATATATATTTACACACACACACATGTGTATGTATATATATGTGTATATATACATATATATGTAGTATTGGTTCTGTCTCTTTGGAGAATATTATCTAATACAACTATTTATAATTTTGAATCAAGCAGCCAATCACCATACCTTTTTCTTTGTTATGGAGTAAGAAATTATTTTAGAACAGGAAGGTTCAGGAAACATATTTGATGTAGAATGAATTTTTGTGCCACCCCAAAATATTCATAAGTTGAGACCCAATTCCCAATGTGATGGTATTGGGAGGTAGGACCCATCCTTCCCCCTTGGAACAGACTTGATCTTGGACTTCTGAGCCTTCGGCACTGTGAGAAACAAATTTCTATTGTTTATAAGCTACCCAGTTTGTGGTGTCTTTGTTATAGCAGCTTGAATGGACTAAGATAACATGGTTAGGGCAGGAAGTTGAGTAAACACATTGTTTCAACCCTTCCCTTCCTTTACCATGAATAGATTGGTTTTTCTGCTTTCTTCACACATTTTCAACCCTTTCAACCATTTTCCTTGACTCCTTCACGGGTTGAATCAAATCCTCTCTAAAACAGAATGAACTAGGATGCAAAGCTCTAATTCAAGATAAGACGAGCATCCTCCCTTTGCTTGTGATTCCCCTAGGGATGTGTTCAGTGCCGGGCTGGGTGTGCTAGATGGCACTGAGACAGACCAGGGGGATAATGAGAAGTGCACTCAGCCTCCTGAAGACTGTGTGGCCTGGGGCAATTAACCAGCCTCTGTGAATCTCAATTAGCTTATCAGTTAAACGGAGATGTTAATATTACCTTCTCACAGGATTCCATAGTGCCTGTTGAGTAAGTGGCCAATGATTGCCAGCTTCCCTCTTTTTATGGTACTGGGTCCAGCATGGGTTGCATGCTAGCATGGATGTCATCCCTCCATCTGTCCTGGGCACAGGGAAGTTTTTTACAGCCTGAGACACGGCCATTTATATCCCCCCCACCCCAAATTATCTCATTTTTCCTTTTGAAGTTTGTTTTTACTTTCGATGGATTATTTTCTCTTTGGTAAAGGTGACTTTGAATTACATTTATTTTCCCCAATGTGTTAACGACAAGGCTCGGTGGAGTAATCAACAAGCAATATAAACAACTTTGAAAATGTTTTCATCCACATAATAAGAATTAAATCATGTTGACCTCTGTATCATAGGGCACCAATCAGCATGATTCTCCAGGGTGACTTTCAACCACCTGTCAGTCTACTTGTAGCTCATCTTGCTGATTTAATGAGGAAATCATTATCTGATTTTTATTAATTGCCTGAAGCAGTGCTAAGTAAGAGAGAGATGGAAACAGAGATAAACAGCGATGGAGATAGAGACCGATCTTGCTTACAGAGAGACACTGGGAATACATACTCTTGAACAGGTCTTAAAGCAAGAAAAAAAAATCACCCAAATGAGTACCTGGCCAATAAAGTATTACATCAAAAAACAGAAAGGGGTTCAATCAAGGAAACTGAATTCAAGGATAATATAAACTGGGCACAGTGGCTCATGCCTACACTCCAGCACTTTGGGAGGTCAAGGTAGGAGGATTGCCTGAAGCCAGGAGTTTGAGACCAGCCAGGGCAACATAGGAAGATTCCATTTCTACAAATAATAATAATAATAATAATAATAATTTTAAAAACTAGTTGGGCATGGTGGCATGCACCTGTAGTCCTAGCTACCCTTGAGCCCAGGAGTTTGAGGTAGTAGTGAGCTATAATGGCACCACTGCACCCTAGCCTGGGCAACAGAGTGAGATCCTGTCTCAACAACAACAAAAAGATAATGTATTTAATCACCGTTTAGGGTGGGAGACAAGTTTGAGTATACTAGCTCCAAGATACTACTTTAAGCCAGATCTTGTCTTTAACACAGGGGATATATGACTGAAAACAGAAACTCCCTGCCTTCATAGAGTCTACAATCTAGTGGGAAGTGAGAGACAAAAATAGAATAACCCTATGAATGCATATATTACATGAGGTGGTCATTGGTTATTATGAAGAAAATAAAGCTAGGTGATAGAGTAAGCATGGGAATGGGGGGATTGTATTATTCTGAAACTAATAGTTGAGAAGACCTTTTCATGAAGTAATATTTGAGCAGAGATCTGAATGGAGTGAGATACCTGGCCATGCACGATATCTGTAAGAACACTTCTTAGGAAGAAGGAGCAGCAAGGGCAAAGGCCCGAGGCAGGAGAGGCTTGACATGTTTGCAAAATAGTAAGGAAGCCAGTGCGGCTACATCATGGGGGTCAGGGGAGGGAAAGAGTAGGAGACAAAGTCAGAGAGATGGCTGGGTGGCTGGGTGTCTAGGGCCTGGTAGGACATAGACTGGCTTTGGATCCTGTTTTGAGCGAGATGAGAGTAGTAATGGCAGAATGACCATTTAGGAGACTTTTGCAATGATACTGCTGAGAGGCAATGAAGGCTTAGATGATGTGGAAAGCGGCAGAGGTGGAGGGAATGATCAGACCGTGGCTAATTTTGAAGGAAGAGCTGACAAAATCTACTGACAGACTAGATATGGAGTATGGAGAAAGCAAGGGGTCAAGAATGATTCAAATCATTTTGGTCTGAGCAACTGAAAAAATGAGTTAACAGTTACAGAGACAAAGAGGAACAAGTTTGAGGTTGGGGTTAGGGTAGGGTGAATAATCAAGAGTTTGGTTTCAACATATCAGACAGGGCCAGGATCGGGGTAAAGCCAGTGAGGTACTCGCCTTAGACACAAAATACAAGAGGCCACCCAAAACTCAGTAACTGACATAAGTAATATTTGAATGTAATAGTTTTAAAAATCAAAGTTAATGTAAAAAAATTGATGTTGCACAAACTATGAAAATTTAAAATAAAGAAAGACTATGGTTGGTTTGTTTTATGACTCTATTATTGCACCACAGGAACAATCATTTCTATCAGCCTGAGCTTCCTGGGCCATGAGGCCATGAGATCTCCTCACTCTTGTGAGAACTGACAACGGCATGCTGATAGGTTAGGCAATACAAGGCTTCACATATAGTCTTTATTTTATTTTTTTAATGTAGAGCTTTATTGCCTTTTTCCACCTGGTTTCAAATACCTGAGGATATTTGGATAAGGGAATATAGGAGCTCTTGTGCCTTCTTTTATCTCTGGCTCCAATATAGCCCAGAAGGGCACTGCGTCCAAGCAGGATTGTTGAATTTGGATAGAGTGTGGAGCGCAGGAGAAAAGTTAGAACAGGAGAGAGAAGGCAGGAGCATGGGCACATAAATGTGGTATTTAAGACCTGGTTGAGATCCAATGGAGGCAAAGCATGAGGACAGAGGAGATAAGAGGTCTGAAAAGAAAACCCTTGGGAGGAACATGAAGATTAAGGAGAAACCAGCAGATGTGATGAAGGAGCAGCCAGGAGAGAAAACCCAAGAGAGGGATGTCACAGAACTCAAGAGACAAGAGTATTTTAAGAAGTGGGTATAAAACTAGAGTTGACCCTTGAACCATATGGGCATTAGGGACGCCGCCGCACTGCACAGTAGAAAATCCTCATATAACCTTTGACTCCCCCAAAATTAATTACTAATAGCCTACTGTAGATCGGAAGTCTTACTGATAACATAAACAGTCAATTAACTCATTTTTGCATATGTATTATATACTGTATTGTTATAATAAAGTAAGCTAGAGGAAAGAAAATGTTATGAAGAAAATCACAAGGAAGAGAAAATGTATTTACTCTTTATTAAGTGGGAGTAGATCATCGTGAAGGTCTTCATCCTCATAGACTTCATGTTAAGAAGGCTGGGGAGGAGGAGGAAGAGGACAGCTTGGTCCTGCTGTCTCAGGGGTGGCAGAGGCAGAGGAGAATTTGAGTGTAAGTGGACTCATGCAGTTCAAACCTATTGTTCAAGGGTCAACTGTATACAGAGATACCATCTTTGATCTTTAAGATCAGTAAAGATCTTTAAAAGTTTTAATAAGCTTGCAGGGTGTTGAATGGCGGGCTCCCACAAAGATATGTCCATGTCCTAATCCCCAGAACATGTGAATGTTATCTTATAAGAATCTTGAGGCCAGGCATGTAATCTCAGCATTTTGGGAGGCTGAGGCAGAAGGATTGCTTGAAAGTAGGGCTTTAAGACCAACCTGGGCAGCATAGCGAGATCCTGTCTTTACGAAAACTTTAAAAATTAGCTGAGCCTGGTGGCTGAGGTGGAAGGATCCCTTGAGCCCCGGAGTCTGAGGCTGCAGTGGGCCCTCAGTCCAATGACCAGTGTCCTCGTTAGAGTGCACAGAGGGAGATTACACAGGGGAGGGCACAGCCATGTGAAGACAGAGAGAGAGTGGAGTGACACAGCCACAAGCCCAAGAAGCCCAGGAATGATGACGGCTGCCAGGAGCTGGAAGGGGCAAACAAAGATTCCCCCTAGAATATCCAGTGTGAGTGTAGCCCTGCTCACACCTTAGTTTTGGACTTCTGGCCTCCAGAACTGTGAAAGAATCACTTTCTATTGTTTGAGGCCACCAATTTGTGGTAACTTGTTACAGCAGTCTCAGCAAACTAATATAAAACTCTATGATGAGAGTGTGGGGACACCAATTCTCTCACACACAACCACAGGGTGCTGAATTGGAGGGCAACCTCCTGGAGGGCAAGGTGGCAATAATAATCAAAATTTCACACAAGACATGTCATTTGAACCAGCAGTTCCAATTTCAGGAATGTATAGTTATACTCAACATGCCTATAAAAAAAAATATGTATATTCAAGATTATTCACTGAAGCATTATTTATAACAAAAAACTGGAAGCAATCGAAACATGCTAACCTTTATGTTACATTAGCTTGATTCTATCGGGTGCCATAAAAACGCTATTTTTCCTCTCATTATGGAGCCAGCTCTTTTCTGTCCTGGATAAAATTGTAAGCTACTCTCATAATTTTTTCTCCAGATGTTTAAGGTAATAAAAAGGCCTTTGGTCATTTTAATTACAAGATTGATCTTGTTGTATTAGCCCAAATATCTAACGCAGAGTAATATTAAAATTGTCACATTCTTATTCTAATTAAGCTCTCTCCTCCTCACAACCTCACTGGCAATCTGCCTTGGGGGAGGAGGCATGGCTAGTTGCTGCTGCTTTTCTCTGCTAGTTCCTCTCCTGCAGGCCCCACACAGTCTACCTCTGACTTCTCCATGATTGGAGGGCTAGGTCTAAGGAGCAGCAAAGGATTTAGCTGTTTGTCACAGATGGAATCTGACAATGGTAGGTGTCAGAGTGTATTAATCAGATTCACACTAATGTAATAACAATAACCCCAAATTAGAGTGACTTCGCAGTGAAAGTTTATTCTCACCCTTGTCACAGGCAACATGCATCAGTCTTTGAGTGGGAAAGAGGACACAGGACTCAGCTACACTCATTCAAAACCCAGCCTGTGGTGTCTTCCTGCTCTACTGTTGGTGGGGAAAGAGAAAAGGCATGGAGGATCCTGTAGAATGATCCACTTGAAGGCCAGGCCAGGTAGGAAGGCATCTGTCATCTCACTTCTGCCCATCTCCCATTGGCTGTCACTCAGTTATGTAGGCCCACCGAACTGCAAAGGCAGCTGGGAAATGTGGACTTTGTGTCTGGGAGTTGGAATGCATAGCATTGTCTCCACTGTACGGAGATTCCCAAAGCTGATTCTTTCTTATGTTAGGGTGCTTTCGGGGATTCTCCAGATACGCCCCTTGTGATTGTAGCTTCCTTAATGTGGAGAATTCCCCACTCTGGCTGGCTACTTATAATTCCTCCAAAGCCTGTAGGCATCTGACCATCCACTCCTTCTGCTGGGGTCACATTACCCTTCCAGAGAGTCAAGTGGAGTTCAGGCTGACCCCAAGCTGGATTCTCCTAATTTGTCTCCCAGGAGGCTCCCATCAGTGAGGTACAGCTTGCTGCCAGTACCGGCCTTTCTATTTTAACCACATCCAGCCACCTGCTTGCAGAATTTTTCAGAAGTGGAACAAATATAAATCCCTGTGTCTCTTTTACGCCATAGGGTACATGCCAAGCTCTCACATTTGGCTTGAGGTGGGAAGGCAGTCCTCTCCTCCCCATCATCATGGAAGGAAGACAGATGCAAACCATATGTGACTCTCTCTAAAGATCTTCAATCTCGACTCTGCAAATCATTCACTGTGATGTCACATAACAGGTTTTTTGAAGTATCCTTTGTAAGTCTTGCATAGATAGAGTAGCACCTCATGTTGAAATGTGGAGATTCTGGACACGTTGCTTTACTTAAGGTGTTTTGTAAAGTTTTTTGTATCTTTTAAAAATGTAGTCCAATATGTCATTCTTTTGAAGGGGTTAAAAAAAATTCTTATTTTAGGCTGGGCGCAGTGGCTCATGCCTGTAATCCTAGCACTTTGGGAGGCCGAGGCCTGTAGATCACGAGGTCAGGAGATCGAGACCATCCTGGCTAACACGGTGAAACCCTGTCTCTACTAAAAATACAAAAAATTATCCGGGCATGGTGGCATGTGCCTGTAGTCCCAGCTACTCGGGAGGCTGAGGCAGGAGAATGGCATGAACCCTGGAGGCAGAGCTTGCAGTGAGCCGAGATCACACCACTGCACTCCAGCTAGGGCGACAGAGCGAGACTCCATCTCAAAAAAAAATTTTTTTTTAATTAGCCGGGTGTGGTGGCAGGCGCCTGTAATCCCAGCTACCTGAGAGGCTGAGGCAAGAGAATTGTTTGAACCCAAGAGGTGGAGGTTGCAGTGAGCTGAGATCGCACCACTGCACTCCAACCTGGATGAAAGAGTGAGACTCCTTCTCAAAAAAAAAAAAAAAAAATTCTTATTTTACTCCTGGTCTTAGAAACTTTGAGTCTCCTTCCAGTTCTCCCATTCCTAACTGGGCAGCTGTGGGGCAGGTTATACAACAAGTTTGAGCCTCAGTTTCTTTATCAGTAAAATGAAGTAAGACTATGCAATTCACAGAGTTATTGTGGGAGTTCAGTGGAACATTGTTTATGAAAACACCTGGCATAGCACCATGCACAGACAGTTTAAAATGTTCCGTAAGAAAGATCTGCCTTCATTTCTATTCTAGAACAGAGATGTTCAACCTATTTCCAAACTGCAAATGATTAAATAAAGTAACAGTTTTAAAATTATGTTTGCAATTAATGACTTTAAAGAGTAGCTTGAAAAGAGGATGAATTTGCTGGAAATCTAGCCCAATCTTTCCCTTTCATGTTCTGTGTTGGATGCTTTTACTGTGTAGGCAGCATATTCGCTTATTTAAGGTAAACTAAGAGCCAGGAACAAAAGTGAGATTTAGATTTTACTTCATTTCAGCCACTTCCAAATCCAGTCCTGTATAAACATAACCAAAATGTAAACGTTGCCTACAGCTTTCTGGGAAGATCCTTTCTGAATATAAAGTATCCTGGGTAGACTAATAATGCATTCTGAAATAAAACAAAGAAAATATACCCAGCTTGCAACAGGCAATCATCTTCCTTGTCATTGTTTGGATAATACTTTGCCCTGACATAACCAGGGAGCCCTGTCAAGTCTGCATATGCGAGGACAGTGAAATGGGTGGTCCTGATGTGCTAAGCCAAACCCTGGTATATGCAGTTAATATAACAAAAATCCTAAGCCAAGCCTGAATGATGACTGGGACCTACTGAGTGGTTTCTTTCACACTGTTTTCCGTACAAAGCATGTCCTTTTGCTGGGAAACTGGATGTGTTTGAAAAATGGGCAGCTCAGATAATGTCAGGGATGGGAATTTCAGCTGTTTCAGATTCCAGTGGCTTTTATCAGCTCCTGTCCTGTGTCAGGGTACTGAAGTTCTGAACTAATTGAGAAATGAGACAAAAAGCCAGGTGCGGTGGCTTACGCCTGTAATCCCAACACTTTGCGGGGCAGAGGCGAGCGGATCACTTGAAGTCAGGCGTTTGAGACCAAACTGACCATATTGTGAAAGTCTGTCTCTACTAAAAATACAAAAATTAGCTGGGCATGGTGGCAGTTTTACAGAATCCCAGCTACTCCAGAGACTGAGGCAGGAGAATCGCTTGAACCCAGGAGGCAGAGGTTGCAGTGAGCCGAGATAGCACCACTGCCCTCCAGCTTGGGTGACAGACTGAGACTCTGTCTCAAAAAAATAAAATAAAATAAAATAGACAAAGGAGACAGGCAGATTGAGCCCAAGTATAGCCTTTATTGCTGATAAACACTAGCAACTGATGAGCATGGTGGCTCATGCCTGTACTCCCAGCACTTTGGGAGGCCCAGGAGGTCAGATCACCTGAGCCCAGGAGTTCAAGACCAGCCTAGGCTGCATGGCAAGACCACCCCTGTCTCTACAAAAAAATTTAAAAATTAGCCAGGCATGGTGTTACACACCTCTAGTTCCAGCTACTCAGGAGGCTAAGGTGGGAGAATCACCTGAACCCGAGAAGTTGGGACTGCAATGAGCCGTGATCATGCCCAGGTGACAGTGTGAAACCCTGTCTCAAAAAAAAAAAAAAAAAAAAAAAAAAAAAGACTAGCAACATGTCTGCAGGTAGGTGGATTTCCTAATTCTGAACCACAGAATTAGATACACCTCCTCAGCCCTAGATGTCCCGAGACCACCACCCGCCTTCCCATTTAAGGGAGAAAGCCAATAAAATGAAGGTGTGGAGTAGCAGAGGGAGTGGGGGGAACTCAGCTGAGCATGCACAGTTAATTGTTCCCAGTTTACCAATCTGAGGCGTGCTTCTCTGGGGTGGAGAGAGGCCAGTTTTCTCAATCAGGGGAAGGAAACGGCAAGGGCGAGAAAGAAGCCTTGAGAGCACTGTGGTAGAACAAGAGATGACATACGTAAAGTATGTGAGCAGACACTCCAGCCACCCACCCTGCCTCCCAGGCCAGCCAAGGACTAAGCTTAGTAACAGGTCTCAGCTCCGGAATCCTCGGGCAGCTGCTACCAGTCTCCTGGAGCTGTCTGGTGAAGAGGAGCCTCTTTCTACCCTGGTGCTGGCTGCTTCCACTTACACAATCTCATTCGATCTTCCTAGCAACCTTACAGGGACAATGTAAGGAGCTTTCTTTAGCTACTATTTAGCTAGTGAGGAAAAAGAAACTCAGGCAGTTTATAATAAACAACACGTATTCCTTCCCTGAAAACTGACCAGTGTCCCTGGAGGTGGTCTCCAACGGCCAGTTCCTTCACACTATTTAAAGTTTTGAACCCAGAACACCAAGTAAGAGTGATTG
The DNA here is from genome assembly GCF_037993035.2 of Macaca fascicularis. NCBI lineage: Eukaryota > Metazoa > Chordata > Mammalia > Primates > Cercopithecidae > Macaca > Macaca fascicularis. The sequence goes on along the minus strand of NC_088379.1, from coordinate 25,666,032 downwards.
GAACTGAGTCATATTAATGGTGATTCTCTAGAAAAGAGAACCCCAAATATCCAAGGGTAATGGCTGAATCACAAAGTTCCTCAAGTTGCCTTGGATCCTGCTTTTCCAGAGTATTAGATGTTGATCCCTTCACCAGATTATATGAACCAGCCATTATCTCTTAATTATCCTCCTTCCTTAAGGAAGATAATGGAGTTTCTTAAGGATGTTTGAGTTGCATTTCTGTTGCTGGCCACAAGAAGACACTGATGAAAAGAGAGGCTGTTTACTCAAAGCTACATTCACACAATGATACAATCGAGATATGAAGCCAAGTGCTCTGTTTCCAAGCCTTGATGCACTTTGCGCCATATCCACTGCCACTCAGCATGAAGGTCATAGCCTGTGGTTACCCATTTACTGATCTTTGGCAACCCTCTTCTCACCCCAATCCCCAACACCACCATGCTGGACTATGGCTCACAGTGATAAGCCCATGGTCCTCAGAGCTACAACTGGGTACGGATCCTGCTTGGCCATGTGTTAGCTGTACATCTTGATAATGTCATTTAGCCTACTTAAGACTCAGTATCTTCATAGATAAAATGGTGATGATGAAGCAGGAAAGATTCCCCGACTCCTTTGTGGCAGGAACTGGAGTGCATGGGCACTAGAACTAGCCGGCTGCTTCAGTGACGGCAGGGGCGGACTCCACTCACTCAGTCCCACTGCATTCCACCCTTCGCAGGAGGGGAAGCACAGGTGAGTGGGTACAGGAGGCAGGGCAAGCGCTTTTGGGTGCTGGCAGGAGCAAAGCTCTGTGTGGCCACATGGCAGCATCTAGTGGGGTGCATGCAACCCCCGGAAGCCTCAGAAAGAGTGTAATAGTCTGTACTCTTTTAGTTTGCTGTCCATAAACAGCTTAAGTGTTAACAACTCAGTGGAGGACCAGTGTGACAGTCTTTGGCTCCTGCACCTGAATTCTTGTCTGGTGTCCAGGAGAAATGAGGTTACATGAACAAATTGAAGATGCTAAATGTGGGGGATTTTATTATTGATGAAAGTGGCTCTCAGCAGGAAGGGGAGCTGAAAAGGGAATGGAGTAGAAAGATAATCTTCCCCTGGAGTCTGTCCATCTCCAGCCAGACTCCTCACTGAATCTATGCTGTCAGGCTATCCCTCTGAAGTCAAGCTACTTCTGTCTGAAGTCCAACCATAGTCTCCCATGTCCTACTGCCTCTCCTCTTCTCCTCTCCTCTTCTCTCTGCTGGCAGAGCCTAGGGTTTTTATGGGCACAGGATGGGGTGGGGCAGGCCATAGGTAGCTTTGGAAAAGGCAACATTCAGCAGGGAAACAGGAAGGTATGTTCTCACTTTGTGGTGTGGTTCCAGGCTTGAGGATAGGGCCCTCGCCAGGGTAGGGCCCTCGTCTGCCTAGAATTTCCCTGCCCTCTGTCCCTATCAATGACAATAGCACTTCCCTAATGGGGTTATTGTAAAGCTTTAAGGAGCAAATGTGCGTGAAATACTTGACATAGCACTTACCCTGTAGAAAGTGTGAAATAAATCTTAGCACAAATCATATGCAGTGGATCTTTATTATTTGCAGATTTCTTATTTATGAATTTACATACTCCCTAAAATTTATTTGTAACCCCAAAATAGTACTCACAGTGCTTTTGAAGTCATCCATGGACACACACAGAGTGGCAAAATATTAGTGTCACTCCATGCCCTCATTCACAGCTGAGGTGGAACAAAGCAACACTCTCCCTTCTAGTTTCAGCTCTCATACTGATATGAACAGGAAGCAGGGAAATACTGGGTAAAAGAGAGTGGTTTCCCAGCAAAGGCCCCACCCTCAAGCCTGGAACCACAGCTCTAAATGAGAACAGTCATCCCTGTTATCCCACCCAAGTGTTACTTTTTTGGCCTGCCACACTTCCCAATCCTGTGCCCATATAAACCCCAGACCTCAGCTGGCAGAGAGACAAGCAGCTGAACACTGACAGGAGAAGAAGCAACTGAGTATAGAGACTATGGATAGACACAGCTTAATTTTAGACGGCCCAGCTTTGGAGAGGAACCCAGCTATAGACAGCCTGGCTTAGGGAAAGATCACCTTCTTCCCGCACCATCCCCTCTCCTGCTCCCCTTCTTCTGAGAGCCACTTCTACTGCTTAATAAAATCCTCCACTTTCATTATCTTTGAAACTGTTCATGTAACCTGATTCTTCCTGGACACGGGACAAGAATTCAGTATGCACTGTGTGCAGGAATCCAAAAAGACTGTCACACTGACTCTTCACTGAGCTGTTTAACATTTAAGCTGTCTACGGACAGCAAAGCTAAAAGAGCATTAATTGTAACACACCCCTAAACTCTGCTGTGGGGCCAGAGCCCAAAAGTGCTCACCCTGGTTCCTGCACCCACTCAGCTGTCTGCTCTCCCTCCCACAAGGGGCCAAATAAACAAGCTACACATCTATTGCAAGTTCTGCAATAGAGGCAAGGGAACTCTCCCATCTCAATACTGTAGACAATAGTCCTTTTCATGATCTGTTTAACACCGCATTATTCCACATTTTTGTGCGTGTTTTTTGTTGTTAATTTTGCTGTTTACAGTGTCCCCCATGCATAGTGCTGAAATCTTCCTCAGCACAAGAAGGCTGTGATATGCATTACAGAGAAAAAAACATATGTCTTTGGGAAGCTGAGACGGGTGGATCATGAGGTCAGGAGATCAAGACCATCCTGGCTAACATGGTGAAACCCCGTCTCTACTAAAAAAAATACGAAAAAACCAGCCGAGCGAGGTGGCAGGCGCCTGTAGTGCCAGCTACTCGGGAGGCTGAGGCAGGAGAATGGCGTAAACCCAGGAGGCGGAGCTTGCAGTGAGTTGAGATCCGGCCACTGCACTCCAGCCTGGGCAACAGAGAAACACTCCATCTCAAAAAAAAAAAAAGAAAAAAGAAAAAAAATATGTTAGCTGAGTTTCATTCAGGCGTGAGTTCTACTGCTGTTGACTGTGAGTTGAATGTTAATGGATCAACAATATATATTACATAAGGCATCTTTAAACACAAACACACATAAAACAAGGTTATATATTGATTGATTGATGAAATTGTTGTGACCAGAGGCCTGCAGGAACCTAACCTTGTAGTTCTCCTAAAAATAGCAGTTCAGGATTTGCTAATTCAGTGTTCATGGGAATTTTATAGAACACAACGATGGTGAATAATGAGAATCAACTGTAATAATAGTAATAATAATATGACAATAGTTTTTTTGTATTATTAATGATATAGCAATCAGAACAATTATTATTATTATTATTGTTATTAAGGCAGGACAATTTGGTTAGGAACATTGGCTTCCAGGCCCCAGGTCTTGTGATATAGAAGTTAAAGCTGCCTCTGGGTAAGAGTTGCAGCCACACCTGAAGGTGTGGATAAAGATGGAGGCATCGCCACAGGCTTCCAGGGCCCTATTTGGTCATTATGCCTTATGCTGTCCTTTCTCAGGTACAAGTGATCCGGCAAGCTTTTATTTCAGACTGTCAAAATGTCTATTGCAAGGTGTAGTTAACCTGCTTTGATGGAAGTCAGTGAGAAATAATTTTTTTTTCCATAAATGGTGGGGTTGCCAATGGGAAATGTTAACATGATGAAAGGGTTGAAATGCCTCCAGGAGAAAAGACCAACAAAATTGGTGTTATTTTCCTCAAGTAAATAGGAAGAAACATGAAAATAGCCTTCCAATAAGCGAACGGACTGCCTCTCTTTGGTTGAGCTATTGGTATAGCAAAGATTATTACCGGAGTTGAGATTTCTAGAGGAGTCCATGAATTCCAAGTTAATATTGAGTCAATTACATCACTTTTCTTTAAATGGCTATCTTATTTCTATTGACAGTAAGAACAACACATGTTCATGTCTTTTATTTTAAAAAGGTAGAAAAGTGTAAAGAAAAAAGTTAAGCTTGCCTGTCAACCCATCACTCAGAGATGACAACTGCTACTTTTAGGAGAACTATAAGGTTAGGTTCCTGCAGGCCTCTCTGGTCACAACAATTTCACCAATTCGTCCATATATAACCTTGTTTTATGTGTGTTTATGTTTAAAGATGACTTATGTAACATATATTATTGATCCATTTTGGATTGTTGATTCAATATTTTGATGAATTTTTTTCTGTAACTTTTTATCTATACATTTCCTCTTATGGGGGAATTCTTGAGACAAATCCTCAAATTGCATCTGATACTTTGGCATGAGAATCTAATACTGGTTTCTTCTCACAGAAACAGATGAGCAAGGTATGCCAGCCAAAGTCACTGCCTCTTTTTCTTTAATGAAGGAAAACTAGTGTCAGCCACAAATCTCTAGTTGAGAGTTCTTGTTTAGCAAGCCTGTTTATTTGTTCTTCTGAGGGGTACGTGTCTCCTTAAATTAGGGAGGAATGTATTTCTTTTCATCCGAATGGGAAAAAGGAGGTTTTAAGGAGATTTCTGCACTGCTGCACGGTTGCTGTGCTGGGACAGAATTCCCTCTCCACTTGTTGGAGGCAACTTGACCATTGCAGGGAGAGGAGACCCTGCCTCTCATTTCCAATCCAAACCAAGAATACCAGCACCATACTGTGGGATAATGAGATAACTGATAAAAAATAGTTTCCTGTCTTCAGGCAGGGAATGAAACAGTGCAGGGAACATAATCACAAGAGTGAATACTTGTGTAGCATTTACTGTGTGCTGGGTACCGCTCTAAGAACTTTAGGCATTGACTCATTGAAACCTATCAGCAAACCAGAGAGGTCAAAAGCCTTATTCTCATTTAACAGATGAAGAAAACAGAGGCATGGAGGGTTTAAGGAACAAGGAACTTGCCCAGTCTCACAAAGCTAGCAAGTGATGGGGCAGAGCTTTGCACCGAGGTAGTCTGGCTCCAGAGTCCAGGCACACAACCATTAAGCAGGCTCTCAAACAGCATCTAAATATATACATATATAGACGTATATGTGTGTGTGTGTGTGTGCATCTATTTTTATTTATTTATTTATTTTTGAGAAGGAATTTCGCTCTTGTTACCCAGGCTGGAGTGCAATGGCACGATCTCGGCTCACTGCAACCTCCGCCTCCTGGATTCAAGCAATTCTCCTGCCTCAGCTCCCGATTAGCTGGGATTACAGGCATGCACCACCACGCCCGGCTAATTTTTTGTATTTTTACTAGAGACGAGGTTTCTTCATGTTGGTCAGACTGGTCTCGAACTCCCAACCTCAGGTGATCCACCAGCCTCGACCCTCCAAAGTGCTGAGATTACAGGCATGAGCCACCGTGTCTGGCCGCATCTAAATATTATCTGGGCATTGCGTTTATAGAGAATAAGAGGCTTGAGAAACCCAGGTATATAAGATATGTGATACCCTTGTTTAAGTCTTGAAGATTGATTATCTGAAAAGTAAAGGATGAGAAGGGGCACAGGGTACAAGGCAAGGTGGAAAGAATTCAAGCACTGGCATTAGAGGCACCTGGGTGTGAATCTCAGTGCTGCCACCTCTAAGCTGCCGTGCTTTGGAAACAGCACTTCACATCTCTAAGCCTCAATTTGCTCATCTGTCAAATGAGCACAACAATGCCTGTCTCGGAGGGTTGCTGGCAGGATGAAACATGACATCGATGCCTGTGCCCTGTGCTTTGCCTTCTTGTCCTTTGGTCCCCATGTAACCATGTGCAGCCACTGTGTCCACTTGCCCTCCACTCACCCATATTTTAGTCACTTCTTAGTCATCACTTTTTAGTTTTCCCCAAAGAATACACTTGCCCAGAAGCATTTGTAAGTAATATAGACTATACTGAGGATTGTGTAGAGGAGATGAGGAGGAACTTTACCTATCCCCTGCCACAGCAATGACTTAGTGTTTCTTTCCCCAACTCCCCTTCTCTGCTAACCTGCTACAGAAGGGAATAGAGTGAGTGGGCAGTTGAAACTCAAAATCGATTTCTTTTTCTTTCTCTCCCTTAACTTTCCCCCAACTCTACACACTCTCAGCTTTCAGACTCCTCCTTCTCCCTCCAAGATTTTTCACCCCAAGCAACTCCATCAAACCATATTGCTTTGGCTCTAAGCCTGCTCTGAATTCTACGCTCATATACGCATATTTGACACACTACTTAGCAAACAAAGGGTCCTCCAGTTATTTTATCAGGGCCCACTATCTTGGTTACTATTGCTGCTTTTAAAAAACAACAACAAAAAAAAAAAACAAAAAAAACAAAAAAACACACCACAAAATGTAGGGGCTTCACATAACAAGAAACCTTTCTTTTCTTTCTCACAGTTCCTTGGGTGGGCTGGGCTCAGCCTGGTGGTTCCTCGGTTGCACATGGGGTAAGCTGGTGTTACAGTCATTGGGAAGCTGGAATGTCCGAGATGGCTGACTCGCACGGCTGGCAGTTGGAGCTGGTTCTCTGCTGCAAGCTGAACTGGAGCAACTTAGTTCTCCAGGTGGCCTCTCCACTTGGTTGGGCTTTTCATAGCACAGCAAGTGGGTTCCATGAGGGAGCATTCCAAGCACATGGAAACAGAAGTTGCTGCTCTCTTAAGGCCCAGGGCTGAAAGTTCTACAGTAAAAAATTTCCACCACTTTGTATTGGTCAAAGCAAAGACCAGCTTAAATTTAAGAGGAAGAGGGGTAAAGTATTTGTACTATCTTTAATCCACCACACCCATCATCTTGAAAAAGGGGCTCATACCTATAATCCTAGTGACCCAGAAGGCTGAGGCAGGAGGATTGCTTAAACCCAGGAGTTAGAGACCAGCCTAGGCAAAAGCAAGATCCCATCTCTAAAGAAAAGAAAAGAAAAGAAAAGGGTTGTAAATAACAGAATTATTTTTCTGTTACCCATCAAAGTACCTGACACAAATGCAATAATGCGATTTTCTGACTTTTATTGTTTTGTGGGTTGAAACATGAACATTGAAAGGTTTACAGCGATGGGAAGGCAAAGAATGGAAAGTACAGGTTAAAAATAGACCTTAATTTTCATATCTGCTTACAAGTGCCCTCTTTGGCTAAATTTTAAATCACAAACCCCAAAACAATTAAGATCATGTTTTTCGGACAGCGCTTCTTTATCTGCTCGCCATCCACGGCCTATTTCTCCTCCCTTCACTCACCCTGGAGTGAGCCAGAGCAGGGATGCACCCGAGTCTGCACCACTCACTGGCTCAGTGCCCCCAGCATCACACTCATCAGCTCATCTCTGTACCAAGACCCTGATTTGCTCTTCTTCTTTTCTACATTTTCTTTGCAGATTCAGCTTATTATTAGCTGAGGGATGCATTTAAAATCTGACAGGAAATCAAAAAGCAATATATTTTGTGTTGCCAGTGAAGAGCAATTGTCAGACCCTAGCTAGCCATAAGAAGCAAATCCGAACATTCTCCAGTAGCTGTAATGAAAAGGAATAAAGAGGATTCTTTTTAACTGCCCTGCGTCTGCACCCACTTTAGCAATAAAACATTCAGCAATAACCTTGTAAAACAGAGCTGAGGGAGCTGGGGGGTGGGGGAATCTACTTTGTGACCCAAATCATTCCTCTTTCTAATTAAAAGAATCTCAGAAGTCTAGACATGGATTAACTTAAGTTCCTCTAAAAGACAGAAAGTAATTTGGACAATAAAAATAATTAAACTTTCCAAATATGTAAGAGCAATTCTTAAGAGACTGGAAAAACAAAAAGCTTCTTCCTTTGAAATATAAATACTCTTCTGGAGTAGATCAGAGCTGAGTTTTAGGCAATTTTGAGAGGACTGAAATCCTGTCATTTTGGACTCAAATTTGTGATCCCTGATGACCTTCCAAGCAGATTTTATTCCATTGACTTTGGCCTTGTATGTGCAGATTTTAAAGGGGGCAAATGACACCAGAGGGTGATCAGTCACACTGTGCATGGTTTGCTTGCTGGAAGGAGGATTGGTCTTTCAAGTAGTCACATCTATGGCTCTGTTCCTTTGTGATTTCTTCTATTGCTTTTATGCTCAGAAAGTCCTTCCTCATCCCAGGATTGCTTCAATATTCACCCACATCTTCTTCCAGTCCATTTAGGGTTCCCTTTCGTACAGCTAATTCTTCAACTCTTCAATGGCTAGAATATATTTTAAAGTATTGTGATGAACATGTATTACGGTTTTGGTGGGCTAACAACTTTGATACATCCTTCGCATGTGTGTGTGGGTGTGTGGGTGTGCACGCACATGCACGTGTGTGTGTGCTTGTGTGTGTGTCATAGAGGATGTCCTCACCTTATTGGTTTGTACTTAACTCCACAGTAGATGCCAGAAACTGGATGTCCCAACTGCCTTTGCATAGAGGGCACAGGCCTGTGACCAAGGCTCCACCAATCAGATAGTCCCATGTGAAATTTTAATTTAGAAACCAGTGATGAGCAGAAGCAAGGGCCTCCAGAAATCCATTCTGTGGAGGGTGGTGGCACAGGTCTCCAGATTTCAGACACAATCATAGCAGTAGTTTTGTGGCACCACCCTTTGCCTGGCTACAAGAGTTAGTGGAGGCTGGTATCTAGAAGGGAAGCTTTAATGTTTCCACTACAGCTGACCTGTTCTATAATTTGGGCTTTGTTCCTGCCTGCACAGTCCTCGGACCCAATTCCTGTCTTTCTCAGAGAGTTTCAGGGCTACCCTATCCTTTAATAATTTAATCATTTCCTTTTTCACTTACAGTAGCTAGGGAGGTTTCTGTTGTCTGCAACTAAGAACACTGACTGATTCAAGCGCACATGAGATAATAACTTATGTTTTTCCAAATAGCTAATCAATTGCCCCTACATGACTCATTGAAAAATAATAATAATCTATTTTTCCCACAACTAACTTGAAATGCCATCTTATTCTCTTAAACACACAAGGGTCAGTTTCTGTGCTCTTGGTCGTGTTTGATTGATTAACAGTCAGTTAAATTGTCTGGAAAAGGAAGGAGGGCAGACTACAAACCTTGTTCTGAGCTGTGACAGTCAATCTCTGCTTTCTGATTCCAACCACAGATAATTGTGTTCTTGCCTTGACTGCTATTCGTATTGTTTAAAGTAATGTGATTTTTACATTCTGAGTCATTACTCTAATTTTTTTCTTTAAACAAAGCCAACTGTGGAGATGTCTAATCCTCTCCATACCTGTGCCAAGCAAACATCTTGATTATAGTTGGAGAATTCTATTATTTAGCAATTTGAGGCTAGCAAATAAAAATTTGGGTGATGAATAGAGTTTTTCTATTTCATTGAATAGAACCGGTGGTGTAGACAGCTCTCTCTCTCTCTCTCGTAGGAAGGGCGGAAATTAAGGAACAAGTATATTTAACCAGTAACCCTATGATGAAGGGGATAATGGTCTGGGTTGATTTCCAGCAAGGAGTTCCTTGCTCCCAGCTGTCCCATTCTCTTCTTTAATCAGGTGTTCCCATGTAAACTCACTCTTGCAAGCCTCAAGCTCAAGAGGTAGGAAAAAGAGTCTTAATTTGTGCATCATAAGAACCAGGTTCAAATCCCAGTTCTACCACTCACTGGCTGTGCAACCTTGGGCAGCAGGCTCTGTATATGAAACAAGAGCCACATCAAGGTCTTGAGGGGTACATCAGTGTCCTAGATGCTGCCGTAACAAATGACCACATCTGGGTGGCTTGAAACAATAGAAATGTATTCTATCGCAGTTCTGGAGGCTAGGAATCTGAAATCAAGGTGTTGGCAGGATTGGTTTCTTCTGAAGGTTCCGAGGGAGAATCTATTCCATGCCTCTCTCCTTAGCTTCTAGTGGTGGCCGGCAATCCTTGGCATTCCCTGACTTCCAGGCATATCACTCCAGTCTCTGCTGCATCTTCACATCACCTTCTTCTCTGTGTCTCTGTGTCCTCTCCAGTTCTCATGAGGACATCAGTCACTGGATGTAGGGTGCACCCTAATTTTCCAGGATGATCTTGTCTCAAGATTCTTAATTACATCTGTAAAGACTCTGTTTCTAAATAAAGTCACAGTTTGAGGTTCTGAATGGACATAAATTTTGGAGGGACACTATTCAATCCATTACAATGAGCAAGGACAAATCTAAGATTAGAGCCTGGCTGAAGTCAATGCCTCATCCCTCCATTCCCATCTGGACTCCTGGAAGACAAAACAAGCTACAGGTCAGACCAGAGAGTTAAATCAGGTGAGCAAGAAATCCAGCTCATCACAGAGGAATAAGGCAAGAGGGAGATGTTGGGAGTTCTGCAACACCAACAGAGGGGCAGGGATCCTTGGAGAAGTATGAATGTAACCAGAGGAGCAAGAGAGTTCAAGCAGAGGAGAGAGTTTGCTGCGCTAGCTACCTGCAACTCTCCTCCCGCTTCCATGAGAATTATTCCTGAATCAACTGGATCAGGTTCCAGCCTCTTTGGCCCCATAGGAGCCAAGTATCTCACTCCCGTGCAGCCTCTGAGTTGATGCTGACCAGACAGTCAGCTCACACCCACCATCAGCTGGAGCCTGGAACCTGTTTGGTGGATCAGGTATCTGTTGTGCCTGGGAAAGCTCTGACTCACCAGGCCAGCTTCTGGTCCAAAAGCCCCCCTCTGTGTTTGCTCCATTCTCAGGTCCCTTCCGCATTACGTCCTTGATTTTTACTGCGGTTCCCCCTTGGAACTAAACCCTGGCGCATCTGCTGAGCTAGCCTCTCTTGTCTCTATGTTACTCCATCACTGGATTTTCCAGACAATAGTGATGTAGTTAAGGCAAGTAACTCTAGTCAGTCACATCTCAGTGACTCAACAACAACAAATTTATTTCTAGCACATAAAAACTCTGACATTGGTCAGATGACACTACATGGCAGTGTGCTTTCAGCGGTGACTCAGGCTCCAAGCTCCTCCCATCATATGACTCCATCACCTTTGGAGATCTTTGCCATGTAGATGGAGAACAAAACAGTGTGGAGAATGGCAACATGCATTAGGGTTCTCCAGAGAAACAGAACCAATAGGATGTATGTGCAGAGAGAAACAAAAAGATTTATTTTAAGGAGTTGGGTCATGTGATTATAGAGGCCAGCAAGTCCAAAATCTGCAGGATGGGCCAGCAGGGTGGAGTCCAAGGAGGAGCCAATGCTGCAATACAAGTCTGAAAACTGTTTGCTGGCACAGTTCTTGCTTGTGGGAGGCCAGTCTTTTGTTTCCCAGGCCTTTAATGGATGAGGCCCACCCACATTATGGAAGGTAATCTATCTGAGTCCCCTGATTTTAAGGTTAATCTCATCCAAAAGCTCCCTCATGGAAACATCCATAATAATATTTGGCCACCTTTCTGGGTGCCACAGCACAGCCAAGTTGACACATAAAATTATCACACGTGGTATACTTTATTGTCAGTCCTGAAATTGGCAGATATTACTTCTGACCCCATTCCACTGGCTAAAACTCATCACAAGGCCGTGGTCCGTCCACAAGCAAGCTAAGGTATATAATCTTCACATGTGTTTAGGAAGAGGAAATTAGGCTGCTGAACACCAGCTAGTGAATTTTCAGCATAAAGAATCCTGATCTGGGAAGGAACCACCCCAAAAGTGTTGGAACTGAGTGAGGAGGATGCCCAACAAATCGCCAAAGAGAACAGAGGGTGGCAGACGTAGGGGGAGCTGGGAACTCGGAGCACAGGGCAAACCAAGGTCACACTGAACAAACCTGTTACCGGGAATCTAATTTTTAAAATTCAGTAGAATTCAATAATTTCAAGTTTTGACCAACAGCCTACACAGTATATTCTTTTTGGATGACACAGCTATGAAAATCACCAGAGTAGAAAATATATTACTATGTTTTAGGGTTTTTCCCAAATTCTTAGAACATGGGAAGTTCCTTTTGAGAACCAACTATGAAACAAGCATCCTTCCTCAGCATGGAAGCCAGGGAGTTAAGAGAGCATCAAAAGCAATGGTTTCTGGGTAGTAAGAATATGACGGTTAGAAAATGTAAGAACTTGAGTCACAAATTACCACTATTGCCTAGTGCTTGTTATTTAAGAAGAGAATAATATAATGAAAAGAGCACATGTCTTGTAATGAGTCAAATAGAACTTAGAAGCGTGGTTCCACTCCATCACACATCAGGCAAGTTAGTTAATATTTCTGAATCTTATTTATTATCTTTTTGAAATGGAGATTAAAAAACAAACATGGCTGGGCACAGTGGCTCATGCTTGTAATCCCAGCACTTTGGGAGGCTGAGGTGGGCAGATCACCTGACGTTGGGAGTTCGAGACCAGCCTGACCACCATGAAGAAACCCTGTCTCTAGTAAAAATACAAAATTATCCGGGCATGGTGGCACATGCCTGTAATCCCAGCTACTCGGGAGGTTAAGGCAGGAGAATTGCTTGAACCTGGGAGACAGAGGTTGCAGTGAACCGAGATCACGCCCTTGCCCTCCAGCCTGGTCAATAAGAGTGAAAATCCATCTCAAAAAAAAAAAAAAAATACCCACAAGCAGAGTGTGTGACACATGGTAAGTGCGCAGACTTGAAGTTACGTAGGAATGCACCAGTTAGAATGAGCCAGGCCGTCTATCAAATGCTCAGCATGTCTTATTTCATTGAACCATCACAACAGCATTATGAGACTGGTACCATTGTTGTTCTCATTTTCCAGATGAGAGAAATAAGCTCAAGAAAGATTTAATGACTTGCCCAAAATCACACAGCTAAGAAGTGTTATGACTGGGATTTTTACCCAGGCAGTCTCATTCCAGAGCTTGTGCTTTCAACTGTACAGTACCTGTAATGTGTAAGGTAGAGCAAACATGTATTGCAATGCCGGTTTGGATGCACAAATATATTATTGTTGGAACAGAACAGGGAATCCAGAAGTGAAATAAAGACAGATTTAGGAAATATGATAAAGGTGGTATTTCAGCTTAGAAGAAAAAGGATGAACTTGCTATTGAACATATTTTCTTGGGAGTAATTAGCTACCAGTTAGAAAATTAAAATTTAGTTCCTACTTTACATCATATAAAGAAAAGTAGCTAGTCGCAGTGGCTCCCGCCTGTAATCACAGCACTTTGGGGGGCCGAGGTGGGTGGATCATTTGAGGTCAGGAGTTGGAGACCAGCCTGGCCAACATAGTAAACACTAAAGATACAAACAATTCCCCGGGCATGGTGGCGGGCACCTATAATCCCAGCTACTCAGGAGGCTGAGGTGGGAGAATCGCTTGAACCCAGGAGGTGAAGGTTGCGGTGAGCCAAGATCACGCCACAGCACTCCAGCCTGGGCGACAGAGCAAGACTCTGTCTCAAAAAAAAAGAAAAAATAAAAAGAAAAAAAAAAGAAAAGAAAAGAAAAGTAAACTAAAAAGTATTTAAAATATATGGGAGAAAAGTCAATTACTGACTGGAGAAGATTTTCCTAATCATGAAGTGAAATCAAGAAGATCTCTGTATAAAGAAAAACTAAGAAACCCTACTACATAAATGTAGAGGGAAATCTTCTATTTGGTCAATTAGAGTTCAATGAGTTACCACAGTATATATAACAATATAAAGAATTTCTACAACATCAATAAAAAACATTCAAACAAACTGTTTGAAATATAGTCAAACATTTGAAATATAGTCAAATGCTATCTTAAGACAATTCACAGAAAAAATATTTTTGGCTGATAAATAGTAAAAAGGAGCAAACTCTCCATAATAATAAAAAGAAAGGACTTAAAATAGCAACAAGATTCCCTTTTCCACCTGTTGTCTGGTAAAAATCTTTAAAAAATGGACTACCTCCAGTGTTGGTAAAAACGCTGAGAAACAGGCACTTTTTCTTTCTTTTTTTTTTTTTGAGACGAAGTTTCACTCTTGTTGCCCAGGCTGGAGTGCAGTGGCACAATCTCGGCTCGCTTCAACCTCTGCCTCCTGGGTTCAAGTGATTCTCCTGCCTCAGCCTCCCAAGTAGCTGGAATTACAGCCATCTGCCACCACGCCCAGCCAATTTTTTGTATTTTTAGTAGAGATGGGATTTCACCATGTTGGCCAAGCTGGTCTCAAACTCCTGACCTCAGGTGATCCACAGGCCTCCGCCTCCCACTGATGGGATTACAGGCATGAGCCACCGCACAGGCATGAGCCACCACACCCGGCCGAAACAGGCACTTTTCTACACTTTCAGTAGTATAAACTGATACAGCTTTTTTGAGCATTGTTTGACAATATCAATTAAAAAAATGTGTATTTGTATCCTATGATCCAGAAATGCCACTTTTAGAAATTGAACCTTCAGAAATACTAATGTCAGTGTGTAAAGATATGTGTATGAGGATATTTATTGCTCTATTGTTTATAATCATAGAAAATAGGCACAATGTAAGTAACCATCATTGGAGAATGGATAAATAAATAATGGTATAACTGACTATAAAACTATTATGCAGCCTTTGGAAAGAATGAGGCAGAGCTATATACGTGGACCTGAAAAGTGTTTATCACATGCTTTTAAGTGAAAACAAACTATTGCAGAACAATATAAAAATTGTCCCAATGACTGCCCTAAGGTAGAAAAATTGAGTAAGGGTGGAGGAAATATTTTCTTTATACATATATACCGTTTTATTTTTTTCAAAAAGTATGCTTGAAATGCTTTTGAAATTATCTAGAAAGATTCCATTGTAATTTGCTAACAGCGATGATTTCTGGAGAATTGGGCCGAGAAGAGTGGGTTAATGGGAGATAGGATTCTGTTTTTAATTTTATGTTCTTTATTGTTCAAAATAATTTACAGTAAGTATGTATTAATTTTATAACAAAAGCATAGAGAAAAAAATACAAAACAAGAAGCAAAAGAAATAGACAGAACATATCATCTCTAAGGTCAGTAGCTTTTACTGTTTTTTTCTTTCATCTCTGTCTCTCCAAATAGGGAGGATGGCTGAGAGTATGTAAAAGCTGAACCTACTCTCATCAGCCAGGCTTGATGGCATTTATTCTAAGGTACTCAGGGAATGAGAAGATATTACTGCAAAGCCATTAACTATTATTTTTCAGTTCTTTGGAAGAATAAAGGAAGCCCTCAAAAAATGAGAAAAGGTCACCATTCTACTGGAAATGAAAAAAAAAGTGGGGGTGACCTTGGTTCTTACAGGCTGGACATTTTTCACTCTGTTTTTAATCACTGGAAAGATATCAGAGAGATCCTTAAACAAGTAAAAATGCAAGTGCTAGGAGAAGCATGAAGTTCTTGGGGGAGGGGAAGGGGTGATATTGTAATGAGATGTGCCCTTAGTCTTTCTTTCTTTTTTTCAATAGGTTTGGAAATACGTGGGGTTTGGTTACATGAATAAGTTATTTAATGGTAATTTCTGAGATTCTGTTGTTCCCATCACCTGAGCAGTGCACATTGTACCCAATGTCTAGTCTTTCATCCCTGTCTTTCTTATCACACTCAGACAGGTGGAGTTGCTGGCCTTTTGAAGGTGGCTCTGAGCAGAGTCAAACACCCCAGTCCTGGAGTCTGGTGAGCTGGGCCACATCCTCTCTGCTGCTTTTGAGAATGTGGGGGATGATTAGGGCTCGGTGGTAGAAACCCACTTTGTCTGGAAAGCCAGAAAGGAAATGTTTTGGCTTTCTCTGCCGAAACTCCCAGACTGATCCAGATTCTGACATGATAACTTCGTATAAGCTCTGCATTCTTTTGCAACAACTCCATCTTCACTCTTCTCCTGTGGCCCCTCCTCAAGCTTCACATCCAGTAAAAAGACAGCCCTTCTCCAGTTCCTTGTCAAGATGTACTGTGATCGGCTCTGATGGGAAGTGGTTACTGAATGATTTTCACTGGTGGTGTATTACTCTAATACCCACTTCTGTAACCAGTGGTTGGCTCAGCTTCACAAGGACCTCACATATCGAGAGTAGAGAAATTGACACTAATAAATATTGAGATGGTACCAGAAATAGGGGGGATGGATGCAATAAGTGTATACAACAAGTATATACAAAAGTGTCTTCTACAATCACATGGGACAAATTCCCAAAAATACCCGAGTCTCAGTTTTCTCATCTGTATAATAGGGGTAAAATGCCTATCTCATGGAATTACTGAGAAGATTACAGTAATGTAAATGAGATCACTGTAATTCAGAAGGCACTACCCAAGTCGAAGATATTAATATCACTATTGACCTTGAATGATAGGAAGCAAAATCCAAATACACAAAGGAAAACATAGAAAGACAGGGAAATGAACCCGGAAAAAAACCTATGTCATTCCAAAAGAAATGGACATGGCAGTGGAAATAAATTAACCTGGGCCACAACTTTAAAACTGAAGGGATAAAAAGGCAAAACTACGGAGGCAGTAAAACCTTCAGTGGTTGCCGGGGGTTATAGAGGGAGTGAGGGATGAATAGGTGGAGCACAGAGGGTTTGCATGGCGGTGAAAACAGTGGTGGAAACGTCATTTCACATTTGTCTAAACCCATAGAATATACAATACCAAGAGTCAACTCTAAGGTGAACTATGGACTTTGGGTGACAATGATGTGTGAAGTAGGTTCATCAATTATAACAAATGTGCCACTTTGGTGGGGGAGTGTTGATAATGGGGGAAGAGATGAAGGGTTAGAATGACGATTTGCTGAGGAATTATTCCTGACATTGGCATAGGAAATGTCTATCTGGAACCAGGAACCGGGGGAGTCTCAGTATGGTGAGGATGAGGGGAGCACTCAGTTTTGGCAGCCATAGATTGGAAACAGCACTAGCAGCAAACAGCAGCAGGAACGCAAAATGACTTCTAAAGACAGATGTTAGTGTTACTCTGTGGGCAAGAAAAATGCTGAACTCTCTTCTCCAACTGTAAATAAAGACTTAGGCAGCCTGCCTCTGTTCCCTGGCTCCCCGAATAGCCTTGGGTTGGCTCTACGTACATTTGGAACGATAAAGGCATT
Organism: Macaca fascicularis; assembly: GCF_037993035.2. Lineage (NCBI taxonomy): Eukaryota > Metazoa > Chordata > Mammalia > Primates > Cercopithecidae > Macaca > Macaca fascicularis. The sequence goes on along the minus strand of NC_088379.1, from coordinate 25,649,077 downwards.
AAGGTTTGTTTTATGAAAAGCAAACATTTGTCCAACATTTACCTTGTTAAGGGCTGCGTGGACTGGCCCATTAGATAATACTTATTTCTCCAGAGGCAATCAACGTTTTTCACTCCAGTGATAGAATGGAGCTTCCATTAGGAGTGGCAGCTTGGAAGACCAACTTCTGGTTTAAATCCCTCCTCCACCAAGACCTTGGCAAGTGCTCCAAAACCATCTCTGGGCTTCATTTTCCTCACCTATACAATGGGGGTAATGCATATATTCACTTTACAGGTATGGTATGAGAATTAAATGAATTAACACCTGAAAACTCCAAAGTGCAAGCGAAAATATTAGCTAAGATCATTATTACCACAACAAATCAATATCATTTCAACTATGAGGAATTGCCCATCTAAAATCAGGATTGCAATGAGACTAAACTGGGCTTTTCTATTGCATTATTTTCTATACTGAAAAGCTTCCTGAGACGAAGAAAAGGAAAATTAGAAAAGTTACTCTTTATTAAGAGCCATAAGGGCCAGGACTGTGCCTTTCTTAGTTATTCCTTCGTTCTTACCACACAGAATAGTGACAGACACATATTAGCTGTTCAGTGTGCTGTGTGTCAAGCAATTCTACTTGCATTGCTTCATTTAATTGTTACAATACTGGAAGGTAGCTGTTATAGCCATTTAACACATAACCCAAATAAAACAAAGACACCTTAAACACAAATCACAATATGAAAAAATGCTCAATATCACTAATCATCAGGGAAATGCAAATCGAAACCACAATCAGGTATCACCTCATCCCAGTCTGAAAAGCTACCATCAAAAAGACAAAAAATAACAAATACCAGTGAGGATGCAGAGAAAGGGAGACTTTTATACACTGTTTGTGATAAAGTACATTAGAATAACCTCTATGGAAAATAGTATGGCGGTTTCTCAGAAAGCTAAAAATAGAACTACCATACAATCCAACAATCCCACTACTGGATATTTACCCAGATGAAAGGAAATCAGCATACAGAAGCCATCTGGACCCCATATTTATGGCAGCACTATTCACAACAATGAAGAAATGGAATCAAGCTAAGTGCCTATCAACAGATGATTAAAGAAAATGTGGTGTGTACATAAACAAGGGAATACTATTCAGCCATAAAAAAGAAATCCGTCATTCATGGTAACATGAATGGAACTAGAAGACATTATGTTAAGTAAAACATGTCAGGTACAGAAAGATAAGTACTGCATATTCTCACTCATATGTGGGAACTAACAAAGTGAGCCCCTAGAAGTAGAGAGTACAATTATAAGTATTAGAGACTGGAAAGGGAAAGGTGGAGAGGGGGATGGGGAGAAGTTGGTTAAGGGATACACAATGACTGGATAGGAGGAATAAGTACTGGTGTTCTGTAGCACTGCAGCATGATTATAGTTAACAATGATTTATTATATATGTCCAAAAAGCTAAAAGAGAAGATTTTGAATGCTCCCAAAACAAAGAAATAATAAATGTTTGAGGTGATGGGTATTCTAATTGCTCTGACCTGATCATTAAGCATTGTATGCATGTATCGAAATATCATTCTGTACCCTATAAAAATGTAAAATTATTATATGTAAATAAAAAATAAATATATATATTTAAAAAAAAAAAAAAAGAAGAAAAGCCAGGCACGGTGGCTCACACCTGTAATCCCAGCACTTTGGGAGGCCGAGGCGGGCAGATCACGAGGTCAGGAGATTGAGATCACTCTGGCTAACATGGTGAAACCCCGTCTCTACTAAAAATACAAAAAATTAGCTGGGCGTGGTGACGGGCGCCTGTAGTCCCAGCTACTCGGGAGGCTAAGGCAGGAGAATGGTGTGAACCTGGGAGGTAGAGCTTGCAGTGAGCCGAGATGGCGCCACTGCACTCCAGCCTGGGCGAAAGAGCGATTCCATCTCAAAAAAAAAAAAAAAAAGAAGAAGAAGCAGAAGCACAAATTAGACCCCATGGCACTTAACACAACATAAATCTTTATGGAAGGTTGTATTGGGGTGGGAGCAGGATGAGAAGGTTGAGTAGATGATAGGAAAGAAGGAACTACCTCGCAGAACCCACCCAGACCCTCTTTCTACGACTCAAGATTCCACTCATCAAGGAGCTGCCCAGCTCATCTCTCCTCTCTCTTCACATCGCCAAACTTTCTCAGCCACCTAAAATTCTGTCTCTCTTTCTCCTCTCCACTCCCAAGTCTGTTTTTCCCTGTGGAAGCCAAATATCTTCCCTCTTTGCTCTGCTCCCAGCCAGTGACAGCGTGGTGGGGCTACCAGAACCCAACCATTCCTGTTCACAAGGCTGCTTTTGGTCTGGGCGCAGCCTTTGGTATGGGCGCCCCAACAGCCTAGCTGACTTCCTCAGAGCTGCACGGTAGCCTGAAGCTCTTCTTGTCCAGTCCTCCTTCCTTCTCACTCTTTCTTCACAGATATCAAACTCCCCTCCTGCTCCTCCTGTTCCCTCTTCCTTTTAACCTACAGATACTTTCCCCAATAACTCTTTGTTCTCCTAATTCCATCTTGGCATCTGCTTCTTGAAAGATAAAAAAATGACACGTCTTCTAAGGCCTAGCTTCATGATCCCATGTCCTTGTATTTTTCAAGGAAAGGAGGCTCCCATTTGCTCCTGTCTGCCTTATAACCTCCCTCTATATTTTTCTAAAATAGTGCAATCCAGCCTCTCTTGGTCTATTTAATTCTCCTCTTCACCTCTCTCATCCTGATGAAACTCAGCCAAACTCCAATAAATGATCAAGCAGGCAAAGAATCCTTGCTCATGGCAAGTGTATTCTATTGTAGAGTGTGTGTGTGTTTAGAAAACTGCAAGTATTCATAATCTCATATCTTTTTTCTTTCTCTGTCACATGAAGATAAAGGACCTAAGACTCCAAAGGGTCAAATAACTTGGCCAAGGTCACACACTAAGCACATGATGAAGTCACTTTCAGTTCCAAATCTGGCTGACCAAAAAGCCCATGCTATTTTAACAAAACAATGCACACCCTGTGTATGCAAGTGTGTTTGTTGGGACATCAACTGGTGTTTAGGATTCAGATGCATCTAGAGGAGTAATGGGGAGAATCAGACCACGCCCTTATTTGCATAAAGAACTGAGGATTCTCCTGGGAGAAAACGTATCCCGTGCTAGAGTTAAGTGCACAGGTATGATACAAATGTAGCTGGATTAGCATCGGGGAAAAGTTTGAGTCCTGCAGGGGGTTCCATAGTCACTTTCACAATCTGACCTTTGACCTAGCCTTTAAAGACTTATATGAGCCTGAGTCCTAGGAAGAATAAATTCTAATAACAAGCCACTTTTCCATATATTAACAATTATGAAAATTGTTCAGTATTAGCAAAACTAGTTTTAATAAAGCAGAAGAAACCCATCCCAAGCACAGATACAGTGTGGAAAATATTAATCACGAATACAAGTTCCTCTCAGTCTAGCCAGAAGCAAGAGCAGGCTGGGATAGTCTGAGGAGCCGGTGCCTTTAAGTAAGGGAAATTGCCAATACGACAGGAGCTGGAGGAGGGCAAAGAGGATAGCAAGGTAAATATTCCAGTGATCAGCTGCCCACATCCCCTGTGGTGCCAATAATACTGAGGATATGCTCAGAATATTCAGTGCCCTATAAAATGTTCTCCATGTGGCCAGACACAGTGGCTCACACCTGTAATCCCAACACTGAGAGCCTGAGGCAGGAAAATCACTTAAGCCCAGGAGTTCAAGGCCAACCTGGACAACGAAGTGAGACCCTGTCTCTACAGAAAAAAATAATTAGCTGGGTGCAGTGGCTCACATGTTCAGTCCCAGCTACTTGGGAAGCTGACGTGGGAGGTTCACTTGAGCCTGGAAGTCTAGTCTAAAGTGAGCTGAATCACACTACTGCACTCCAGCCTGGGCAACACAGCAAGACCCTGTCTCAAAAAAGCAAAAACAAACAAACAAAAAAAGGTATTCTCCATGATCTACAAGCAACAAAGAACATTCTCTGTCAGTGATTTCCTCCTCTTTTTGTTTTTCTCTTTTAAAAGGGAGGTGGTGGCTGGGCGCGGTGGCTCACACCTGTAATCCTAGCACTTTGGGAGGCCGAGGTGGGTGGATCATGAGGTCAGGAGATCGAGACCATCCTGGCTAACACGGTGAAACCCCGTCTCTACTAAAAACACAAAAAATTAGCCAGGTATGGTGGCGGGTGCCTGTAGTCCCAGCTACTTAGGAGGCTGAGGCAGGAGAATGGCATGAACCCAGGAGGCAGAGCTTGCAGTGAGCCAAGATTGCACCACTGCACTCCAGCCTGGGCGACACAGTGAGATTCCATCTCAAAAAAAAATAATAAAATAAAATAATATAAAAATAAATAAATAAAAGGAAGGTGGTACTTCCTAGCTTTTGAGAGCCTTGTCTTTGAATTAAATCCCCAGCTTAGCACAGTCCTGGCACGTAGACGGTGTTTAGTAAATGAAAGAGAGCCAATCTGTTTAATATAAAAGAAGTCCATGCATACTCTAAACAATTTGGAAATTAAAGGAAAGAAGAGAACACCCGTCCCCCTTTCCCCAAGCTCCTAAGCTAAAGGAAAGTGTAACAGTTTTTCAGTCCGTCTGAAAACCTGTGCATATGCTTCTGTTATTTCCTGGCTAGGGTCATCCTCCGGATTCCATTTTGATTGGTAAGAACAGCAGGCAGTTGGCATCACTGAAGTAGGAACAACTCCAGAGAGAGGCCCGAGCCCTTTCCCTGGTCCTCAGTTTATAGAAGTCATTCACAACGGCTGGGGATTTAAAGCATACTGTAAATTCTGAGACCTCCATTCCCCTCACTCCACTCTCCCACAATAGAATGCTTACATGGTAGCCCCATCAGACTCACCAACCCTAGAAATACTCTCATCCCACCCGTAGTCCTCCCTCTTCACTGCTCTCTCTAATCTACAAGCCCCAGGGGAAAGGTGCTGAGGCCCAGCTCTGGGACAAAGGGAGCTTCCTGTGTGACTACCGCCCGGTTAAGGCAAGAGAGACTGACATGGACTCTCTGAGCTGTAAGGCTGCAAGCAATTTACTTCCTGAAATGAGAAAATTCCAGCAGGCCAGTTGGGGAGGAACAGTCCAGCCAGAAGGGAGGAGGGGACAGAGAGCATCAGTGACGTGGTTTTCCCTGAAATACCACCTCCAGCAGGAAAGGCCAGCGGGCCCCAGGCCACAAGTCCCTCCCAGCTTTACCCAGATTGAGGACTTGGGTGGGCTTTGCTGACGGATCACACCACTGCTGAGCTGGCTAAAGGCCTGTTAGAAAGACGTGGATCTGCATTGTGTCAAGATTCCACGGAGAGAAAGATGAAAAGAGCCTTTTCTTCTTATCCCTTGCATTTGGGAAGTTTGTCAAGAATGAAGCAACTCAAATAACATCACGAATTGTGGCTACAAAGTCTGGCATAACCACATTTCATTGACAGAGCTGTGTTTAAACTCACAGATAAAAGGAAGAGCATGAGGCTTGAAATATTACACGTAGATTATTCTAAGAGGCAGTGTGCCTCTTCCAAAGTTGCAGAGGGGCGGGCAAGAAAAGTGTCTAGTCTGCTTCTCTGTACACACAACAGCATGCCAGTTTGGATGAAAGGAGCCGGTGGTACCATGTTCATCATGGTGAAATGAGAAGATCATTGGTAGAAGCGTATGAGGAAAGAAGGGAAGAGAGAGGATCGCCCTGACGCATTATTAACAGTCGGCGTGTAAGTGAGCAAAGCGGCGCCAGGACATAGACAAACAGGGTTAGGTGCCCTCTGTTTTTTCTTTCAGGGCCTCTGTCCCTAAGTCCCTCCGGATGGCCAACTCCCTACTTGTTGTTCTACTTCCTATACCCCAGTCTATAGTCGGATGGCCTTGAATGTGGTTTAGTCTAAGTAGAATATGTAAGAGCCCAATATGTTCTCAGTCCCTACCATCTGCTGTTTGTTTGTTTGTTTGTTTGTTTGTTTGTTTGTTTTGAGACAGAGTTTCACTCTTGCTGCCAGGCTGGAGGGCAATAGAGCGATCTTGGCTCACCGCAACCTCCGCCTCCTGAGTTCAAGTGATTCTCCTGCCTCAGCCTCCTGAGTAGCTGTGATCACAGGCATGCACCACTGCGCCCAGCTAACTTTTTGTATTCTTAGTCAAGGTGGGGTTTCTCCATGATGGTTAGGCTGGTCTTGAACTCCCGACCTCAGGTGATCCGCCCGCCTCGGCCTCCCAAAGTGCTGGGATTACAGGCATGAGCCACCTCACCCGGCCAGTTCCTACAATGTGTTTTTTAATACGGTGGAAAGAAGGAATCTGGTGCTGTGGAAGAGAGGCCATTCTGAAGCCAGGAGGGAAAGACCTGGAGGGGGTGTGCCTTGCAGTTCCCCCTGACACATACCGTGATTGATAGCCATCTTATTGGTTCTGGAGGTCAGGGAAGCACTTGGCACTCTGAAGGGTGCAGGGAGGGGAGTTAGATGAAGGGACGAAGGGGATCCTGTCTCAAGAGAGAAAAAAGAGAAGAGGGTTTTTAAAATAGGGTCCATAGTATCAAGGTTAGTATGCTTCATATGGCCTTGCTGGAAAACAGTTTGACAACTCCTTGAAAAGTTAAGCATACACTTATCATGAGACCCAGAAATTCTACTCTTTGGACTATCCTAGAGAAATTAAGGCTTAGCTTCTTACAAAAACCTGTACAAGATTGTTCATAGAAGCTCTAATTCATACTTGCTCACAACTGGAAACAGCCCAAATTGTCTTCTATAGGTGAATGGATAAAGGCTCTGGGGTACATCACCCACAGGAATACAGCTCAGCGATAAAAAAGAAGCTATTGACACACACAACAATGGGGGTGGATCTCAAATGCATTATGCTAAGTAAAAGAAGCCATTCTCAAAAGGCCACATACTGTTTGGTTCCATATAAGACATTCTTGAAAGACAGAGAGTGATGAAAGGCTGGCCACAGTGGCTCATGCTTGTAATCCCAGTGCTTTAGGAGGCCGAGGCAGGAGGACTACTTGAGGCTAGAAGTTTGAGACCAGCCCAGGTCCAAACATAGCAAGACCCCATCTCTATAAAAATTAAAATAAAAAACATTAGCTGAGCATGGTGGTGTGCCTATAGTTCTAGCTACTTGAGTTGCTGAGGAAGGAGGGTCACTTGAGCCCAGATGTTCGAGGCTGCAGTGAGCTGTGATTACGGCTGGGTGAGCCACTCCAGCCTGGGTGACAGAACGGGGCCCTGTCTCCAAAAATAAAAAAATAAAATATATTGATGGAGAACAGACAGGTGGTTGCAGGGGTTGGGGTAAGAGAGGGTGTGACTCTAAAGGGTAACATTAGGAAGTTTTTGTGATGATGGAACAGTTCTGTATCTTGATTGTGGAGGTGATTACATGAATCTATATGTGTGTTAAAATTCATAGAACTCTACGAAAACACTTCCCAAAGTCTATTTTCCTGTATGATGATTTGAAACATTATTTTAAAATTTTGACTACATCTGAAGAAGGAGTGCTTGATATGGTTTATGGATACCCAGATACCATTTCTTACCAGATATGGTTTTGACTAAGTTTGCCCATCCATCCACTCATCCATCCATCCATCTATCCACCCACACTTCTTCCCTCCATCATCCATCCCTCTATCTTTCTCGCATGCATCCATGCATCCATCCCTCCCTCTTCCATTGATTTATCCATCCATCCATCCATCCCTCCCTCCCTCCCTCCCTCCCTCCCTCCATACTTCTTCCATCCATCCATTCTTCTCTCCATGCATTCATACTAGGCAGGCTTCTGCTCACAAGGAACTCATGTAATAGAGGAGACCAAGACATATACACACGACTTGAGCACGGTTTGATAGAGGTTTATACGTGGTGGGATGGAGGCTTCTACAAGGAGACCCCATTCAGATGGGGAAGGTCAAGAATGTCTTTGCCCTCAGAGCCTCTGTTTCCTCAATTGAAAGTTTGGAGGAAATAGCTTTTCTTGCCCTCACCTATTCTGGAGGCTTTTGGGGAGAATCAAGTTCATAAGGAAGGTCTGTGGCCTAGAGAGCATGGTTGGTTACATAGGCTCATGATCATTCCAAATCGGAAGCTGTTCGGCCTCTCAGAACAAATGGGTGTCTTTCAGAGCAGTGATTTTGTAGGCAGGCAATGTTACAGGGGGAAGAGGAGGACAAAATGTTTCTCCATCTCCCCAGGCTGAGGCCATTATGAAAAATATTTCTCTAAATTTGCTTTAAAAGTTTTTTTGAATGAAAACAGAATTTTACTTCTATTCAGGCCTTCCCCTGCTGTCCTAACAATTAGGTTTCTATAAAATTGGCTGCAAATGAAAATAAAACAGGTCTATTGTAGAAGTTATAAACTAAAATCAGATGTGATCTTTTTCTACTATTTATCCTAAAAGATCTCTCGAACTTTCATTTTTGTTTCCCTGTAGAAAATAGATCTATAACCAACAGATAGGAATTATTTTGGCTTATACATGGAAAAATCTTCTAAAAATTAGCAATGAAGAATAATAATGACCTTTAAACACTTATTATATAATAATATTATATAATATGTCATATTATATTATATAATATGTCAGGCACTGGGTTGAACACTTTATAATCATTATCTCATTTAATCCTAACAACAACCCTAAAGGTAGATACTGTTACTACTTCCATATTGTAAAAAAGGACTCTAAGGCTCAGAGTGGTATTTATGCAAGTCATCTAGAATGTCAATGTTAGGGCCAGAATTCCAGTCTAGATGTGTAACTTACAAGGACAAGGGACAGACGGAGAGAAAATATTTGTAACATAGCTAGTAAATATTTGGTCAGAATATAATAAATAGTGCACTCATAAATCAATAATGAAAAAGAAAATGCTCAAAAAAATGAGCAAAAGAAATAAGCAAGTAATTCACCAAATAAAAAATACAAATGATCAATAAAATACAAAAAGATGCTCAACCTCACTAGTAACCAAAGAATGCAAACTAAAGTAATGAGATACCATTTTTTATCCATCAGTTTAGAGAAAAGTTGAAAAGATTGATAAAAGTCATGGTTTAACATGCATAAATTGTGAGTTTTATGCATGGTTAGGGAAAATACAAGTCAGCACCACTGTTTTTAACAAAAGTTTGGTACATTTACATTTTTTTAAATGCACATATTCAATGTCCCAGCAGTTCCAGTGCTTTGGTGTTTCTTCTGGAGAAACACCTGCTTAAGTACTGGAGAAGGGTGTACAAGTGTTCACTGTGGCTTTGTTTGTGAGATCAAAAAGCCATTAGGTTGATGCAAAAGCAATTGTGGTTTTCGCCATTACTTCCATTAAAACTAATGGCAAAACCCGCAACTGCTTTTGCACCAACTTGATAAAAACAACTTAAAGTCATTTAGTAAGAAAACGATAATAGTGTGGTGCATCTGTATTATGGAATACTACACAGTAGCTTAAAAAGGATATGGAAGATCTATATAGGCTGAAAACCTCTAAAATGATTCTTAAGTGAAAAAATGAAAGTTGCAGGGGGAAAAAAGATGTAATGAAATATCATTTGCGTAAACTCCTCATTAACACACAACCATAGCAAGTAATGTCTGTGGATACAAAATTAGATCTTTAATGTATAGAAAAAGAATATAAAATGAAGTGGTAACAATGGTTACTTTTAGGAAGGCATCTGGAAATCATTGGTCAAAAGAAATTTAGACATTGATTTAACGTTTGAATTTTAACTAGAGAAGATGTAGTTCTCTATTACTTATAACTAACAACAAGTACTTTTCTTTTCTCTTTAAATTGTGACAGAGTCTTACTCTGTCACCCAGGCTGGAGTGGCAGTGGCGCGATCTTGGCTCACTGCAACCTCCGCCTCCTGGGTTCAAGTGATCCTCCTGCCTCAGCCTCCCAAGTAACTGGCAGGCACCTGCCACCAAGCTCGGCTAATTTTTTTAATTTAGTGGAGACAGGGTTTCATCATGTTGGCCAGGCTGGTTTCAAACTCTTGACCATAGGTAATCCGCCCCCCTCAGCCCCGGCCCCCTCCCCCTCCATATCACCCCCAACCCCAAGGCACCTCCCACACCCAAGCCTCCCAAAGTGCTGAGATTACAGGCGTGAGCCACCACGCCCAGCCAACACTTTTTTAAAAAGAGAAAGAAACAAAGTGTGGCTGACTGCAGAGCCTAAGTATGTTGTTATATTGATTCTTAACCTATGGTTTATGGTTTATGGTTAGGTTTTTAGCAAGTTCATGAACTTATAAAATTGTGCACACGTTGAATGTATGTTGGGGTACAAATATCTTTTCTTAGATTTTCTTTGGAATATTGGATTCCAAAGGAAATCTGTCTTAGTCAACTTGGGTTGCTATAACAAAATACCACAGACTGGATGGCTTATAAACAACAAACGTTTATTTCTCACAGGTCTGGAGACCAGGAAGTCCAAGATCAAGGTGCTGGCCGACTCGGGTCTGGTAAGGGCTGCTTCCTGGTTCATAGATGGCTGCCATCTTGCTGTGCCCTCATGTAGCAGAAGCGGTAAGAAAGCCCTGTGGGGTCTCTTTTATAAGGGAACTAATCCCAGTCACGAGGACTCCAGCCTCATGATCTAATCACCTCCCAAAGGCCCCACCAGCAAATACCATCACCTTAGGGGTTAGGATTTAACATGAATGCTGGACGACATAAGTGTTCAGTCTATAGCAGGATCCAAGACCCAAAAAAGGTCAAGGACAATTTTGGTGGCAAATGTTCCTGTTCTGTTGTGGCCTTAGGAAAGCTACTCAGCCTCTCTGGAAAATGAGGATCATAATAGTATTTACCTCACGGGGTCAGTGTGAGGATTAAGTGCATCAATGTGTATAAAGCATGCAAAATAGAAGTTCACAAATATTAGCTATTAGTATTCTTTTTGTTGTTGCTGCTATTTTAAATAGCTTGGAAAGATCATGCCATTCAAGAGACTTGAATTTTTGAAATGGTTATATCATAAGTAAAATGGAGGGATAATTCTATCCAGTTTGAAAAATCCTACAATTTCAGACTCTTACATTTTCTTCCATATATAAAAATGATAAAATGACATTAAATGACATCAATCCTCCCATTTGCTCATTCTTTTACCCCACAAACATTTAGCGAATGCTTACATGCACTAACTATTGCAGAAATAAATGGAGATACAATTACAGCAAATGTGGTTGACAGGGCACTGCTCTCAAGGAGCTCAGGGTCCATCGTGGTGACAGATCGACCCTGCAGGCACAATGACATCACTGCATAGTAGGCTCTGAGACTGTGTGCTTGGGGCTATAACTACTCTGTGATCTGTAAATGCCTGTCTAAGACAAGTTACTTTCAAATCCAAGCTTTTATTATTGACAGGAGTAGAAATAATGTTTTCCTGACATTTCTCCTTTAATTGACTGGTTCATGAAAGGGTTAAAATCAAGTGTTCCATTCTGGCTCTCCCTTCCCAGTAATCAGGCCAGATAAGCATTATGGTGTTTAAACATTTCAAGGCACTTGTGTTTCCAATTGCTTTCACTTTTAAACCAGTTAATGGATTTGGTAGCTGTTACAATCCCAAAATAGCAAGTGGACTTGTGGGTGGATCAGATGCCACTGGGCACAAGTCTAAATGGTTCCCGTAAAAGCCACGAAGCTTGTTCCCCACGCCTCTGAGGAATGTGATCCTCAGGGTTTTAGTGATCCAGTGGTGCCTAGCAGCCTCCTCCTGACATGATGGGAGCATAATAACAGTGATATGGTAGGGCATTGGGCTGGCTGAGCTGGGACATAGACCTCCCACCACCCCAGGAAGACTCATCCATCCCTTTGCATCCTCTGATATTCCTGGGGGCTTTTGTCTCTTAATTTCCAGGGGAAAAAAGGGTTTGGATGGGGCAGTGCAGCAGGATAGCAGAGAGATGGAGGGCCACTGTGGGCCTTGGACTAGATTTGAGGGCTGGAGTTGATGGGACTGTTTTCCCAGGAGGCTTTCTAGGGTCTAACACAGTGGGGCTCCTTGGGTGCTCAGTCCCCACTGCTGCACACTGGTGTGCGAGGATGAGCCACTGCAGGACAGTGTCCTTTCGTGAGAATACATGAAAGATACAGAGACAGTGTCCTTCCCATGGTTCATGGCGTTCTCGTGATGAGATTCCAGTGGTTCAAGGTAGAAGTTTTCCGCAGTGGGATCCAGGGCAGGGGATAAAGTCATGGGTGGCATGAGGTAGCAATAGTTAAGAGTGTGACTTGCAGGTGTGTACATGAGGCCTGCCTTGAGGACTCCCACAGGTAAGTGGAGGATGCCTCATACTGGGGCAGCACGTTGTTGTGTGAGAAATAGGACATCTGATGGAGTGTTTGTGCCCAAAAACTGGTGCTTTTTTCCCTCGTCTCTCTAGAACTCAGATGGAACTTTCCCTCACATGCACCATCTCATGGGTTCCTAACGCAACCCTGTGAGGTTAATATTATGATCTGCACTTTGTGGAGGAGGAACTGGAAATGCAAAGGAATGAAGGTCAATGTAGAGCCCAACTGAGGTCAGGTCAGTGAAGATGGCCCAATAAAGTGGCACACTGGAGTTCCATGTGCTCACTGCGTAGCAGTGCCTCTTAGCTTCCTTCTCTGAGTGGTCCCGGAGAGCCTAAGAAAGGGTGAGAAAATTCTAAGCTAATTCTATACTGGCTTTGTGTTGACTCCCAAGTTAAGAGAACCTCCAAATACCTCCCCTAGGGTCTGCCATACATTATGAAATTTTATTCAGAGATTCATGTCCTTGAATCTTAAAGACTCACAAGCTTCCTCCTCAATTGTACTGAAGACCAGACCGGAGTAGGAACCAGTTTTTGGTCTCCGTTCCCAACCGACTCTGGAGTTTATTACGGTGATACTTTGTGCTGTTGGAGTTGGCATCAAGCCTACTTGGGTCTGAGTGCTGATTCTGCTATTATCATCTCTTTGAGACTCATTTTCCTCATGTGCAAGAAGGAATTATAATACCTTCTTTCTAGTGGCTTGAGGAGGAACACTGACCGATACATTGAGAAGTTAATTTAGTGACATGCAAAGCACAGCTCCTGTCTTCATGGAGCTTCTAGTGTGCAGACAGGTGAGCCAACAATCACACAAATTGTGATGGTGAATACTGAGTGTCAACTTGACTGGATTGAAGGATACAAAGTATTGATCCTGTGTGTGTCTATGAGGATGTTGCCAAAGGAGATTAACATTTGAGTCAGTGGGCTGGGAAAGGGAGACCCACTCTTAATCTAGGTAGGTACCATCTAATCAGCTGCCAGCACAGCTAGAATATAACAAGCAGAAAAATATGAAAAGGTTAGACTGGCCTAGCCTCCCAGCCTACATCTTTCTCCTGTGCTGGATGCTTCCTACCCTCAAACATCGGACTCCAAGTTCTTCAGTTTTGGAACTTGGACTCGCAATCATTGCTCCTCAGCCTATTGTGGGACCTTGTGATCATGTGAGTTAATACTTAATAAACTCCTATATACATACATAGGCTCCAGCTCCAGTAGTCACATCTTCATTCCAGTCAGAGGAAAGATGGAAAGGAAAGAAAAGGGCATGCTCCCTCTTTGTAAAGATGCTTTCCAGAAGCTGCACGTTCATTTCTGCCTACTTGTCAGTGGTCAGAACTTAGTCACATGGCCCTATCTAGCTGCAAAGGAGGCAGGAAAATATTTTATATATATATGTGTGTATATATATATATATGAGTTTATTGGAATATATTTTTTATATATATAGGAATATAGTTTATATATATATATATATATATATATATATATATATATATATTCCATTAGTTCTATCCCTCTAGAGAAACCTGACTAATACATAAATACACAAATCAATATTACAAGCCACAGTAAGTACTGCTAAAGAAAAGACCAGGTACCTGTGTGGGCAGCCAATGGGGAAACTTGTTTTAGTCTAAGTCCAAAGACAGATTTCCCTGAGGAAGGGCATTTGTGGGTGGGAATTCATGTGGGTAGGGCAGTCCAGACAGAGAGAAAACATGTGTGACGACTGACTGCAGGCGAGAGGAAGGGAGTGCACTAAGAGCATGGCAAGGGGGAGAAGCAAGTCTATGGCACACCCAGAAAGGAATTGGGGTGGGGAAGGGTGTAAGGTGGGGCCACAGAGGGAGGCAGGGGCCATCCAGGTCACTGAGAGACTCACCGGAAATGTCTGTAAAGTCAAGTAGGGAATAACATTCTGGCTTCTATTTTTAAAACACCACACAGGCTACTGCATGGAGGAGGGATTGGAGGAGTCATAGGGAAAGCGGGGAGCTCCAGCAACTCCCCCTGGGAGAGGTGAGGGCCACGTGCACTAGGGCAACAGCAGCAGAGATAGACAAAAGTGGAAAAATGAGGCAGAAATTTATCTTCAACCCATGAAAGGACAAGACCACTTGATTAAGTCCCAATGAGTGGAATTCGTGGTAAGGGCTGTGGAGGTTGAGAGAGAAAACCCAGCAATGAGGGCTGTAAACTGGAGAAGGCTGCTGGGAGGTAGATTGGAGTTGGGTCTTAAAGAATAGTAGACTCTGGGCCGGGTGCAGTGACTCACGCCTATAATCCCAGCACTTTGGGAGACCAAAGTGGATGAATCACTTGAGGTCAGGGGTTTGAAACCAGCCCGGCTAACATGACGAAACCCCATCTCTACTAAAAATACAAAAATTAGCTGGGAGTGGTGGCACGTGCCTGCAATCCCAGCTACTCAGGAGGCTGGGCCAGGAGAATCACTTGAACCCAGGAGGTGGAGGCTGTAATAAGCTGAGATTGCATCACTGCACTCCAGCCTGGGTGACAGAGAGAGGTGATATCTCAAAAATGTAAGAATAGTAGACTCTGGGCCAGGTGCAGTGACTCATATCTGTAATCCCAGCACTTTGGGAGGCCGAGGTGAGAGAATCACTTGAGGCCTGGAGTCCAAGACCAGCCTGGGCAACATGGTGAGATCTTATCTCTACAAAAATAAAAATAAATTTAAAAAGGAATAGTAGACTCAGATGAGGTGGTAAGGAATCAGACAGGCACATTGGGAGTCAGGGAAATATCACCAGTGTTCCAACCGATGGAAATATCACCAGTGTTGGTATGAAAGCTATGGTGATGTATCCGGACTATATTAATGGCTGTGGAGTAGTGTGAGGAAAAAAAAGACTAGAAACTAAAATTTGCAGACTCTCATTTACAGTGTTTCTGTTCAAATTAGGCTGAGAGTGGCAGAAAAATCCATAACAGCATTGGTTTTTTGAAATAAAATCCATTTTTCTTTCTTACATAAATGAAGTTTAAAGATAAGCAGTTCAGGTCTAGCTAATATACCAATTCTAAGATCGTCAGGGCTGGGCATGGTGGCTCATGCCCGTAATCCCAGCACTTTGGGAGGCCAAGGCAGGTGGATCACTTGAGGTCAGGAGTTCAAGACTAGCCTGGCCAACATGGTGAAATCCTGTCTCTACTAAAAATACAAAAAAATGAGCCGGGCAAGGTGGTGTGTGCCTGTAATCCCAGCTACTCAGGAGGCTAAGGCACGAGAATCGCTTGAACCCAGGAGGTGAAGGTTGTAGTGAGCCGAGATCATGCCACTGCACTCCAGCCTGGGTGACAAAGTGAGACCCTGTCTCAATAAATAAATAAATAAGATTGTCGGGAATCCAGGCTCCTCAAGTGTCTTGTTTCGTTACATCCAACACAGGCACCCACCTCATGGTACAAGACAGCATCTCCAGCTCCAGTGGTCACATCTTCATTCCAGTCAGAGGAAAGATGAAAAGGAAAGAAAAGGACATGCTCCCTCTTTGTAAAGATGCTTTCCAGAAGCTGCATGTTCATTTCTGCCTACTTGTCAGTGGTCAGAACTTAGTTACATGGCCCTATCTAGCTGCAAAGGAGGCAGGAAAATATTATTCATGCTAGGCAGTTGCGTACCCAATTAAAAATGGGAGACCCTATTATTATGTAGAAAGAGAAGGGAAGGAGTTTCTGCCACACGCACACACTGCAGTTTATGACAGTGATTTGCAAATTAAACATCATTCTCAGCTTTTTAGAGCTCGTATTAGGTGATGAGAAAAACTTTAAGACCACAATAACTGCCCTATCTGGAATGGTCTTCTCCCAAACTGTCTTGAGACTCTTTCCCTCAGAAAGGCCTTCCTAATGACCCATCACTCTCTATCCCCAAACCCGCTTTGTTTCCCTTCACAGCCCTTTACACTCTCTGACATAAAACTCCATTCAGTTATTTGCTTATTGCATGTCCCTCACAGAATGAGAGCTCTGTAAAGGAAGGGAATTTGTTTTGTTCACCACTGTGAACAGCACCTGCCCCAGTTCCTGCTACAGAGCAGATGTTCAATAAATATTTGTTGATGGTATAAAGAAATGGGCAAAGCATAGAATTCCTAAAAGATGCTCTGGCTTATCTTAGGTTTTGGTGAAGAAGAAATACAACTAGTAAACAAAGGTGGGAAATAGTGAGCATCTTTGATCATACAAGACCTGCACATTGGCCTTGCGCGGTGGCTCACGCCTGTAATCTCAGCACTTTGGGAGGTCAAGGCGGGCAGATCACATGAGGTCAGGAGTTCAAGACCAGTCTGGCCAAGATGGCGAAATCCTGTCTCTAGTAAAAATACCAAAAGAAAATTAGCTGAGCATGCTGGTGCACGCCTGTATTTCCAGCTACTCTGGAGGCTGAGGCCGGAGAATCGCTTGAACTCAGGAGGCGGAGGTTGCAGTGAGCCAAGATCACGCCATTGCACTCCAGCCTAGTGAGAGCAAGACTCTGTCTGAAAAATGAAAACAACAACAACAACAAAAATTAACCAGGCGTGATGGTGGGTGCCTGTAATTCCCACTACTTGGGAGGCTGAGGCAGGACAATCACTTGAACCTAGGAGGTGGAGGTTACAGAGAGCCGAGATCCTACCACTGCACTCCAGCCTGGGTGATAGAGCAGGACTCTGTCTCAAAAAAAAAAAAAAAAAAAAAAAAAAAAGGAAATAAACCAGTACTATTAAATAGCAGCCTTATAAAAGTACAAAGTATGATTTTTTTGGAAAGCAATTGCCCAGGCCTGCCAAGTGACCAGCTCCAGGGGATCATGCACCTTGCGTGGACAACTATATGAGGTTACATTTGCGTTGCATTCAGTGTGAATGCTGTGATTGTGCTGAGGGCAGCCCTGAAGTTACCAATGTACATCAAATGTCACAAAAACATGTGTGCATGTGTTCACTTATGAAAATAAAAAGCTAACAATAAAACCTAAATATTGGCCGGGCGCAATGGCTCATGCCTGTAATCCCAGCACTTTGGGAGGCCGAGGCAAATGGATCATGAGGTCAGGAGATCGAGACCATCCTGGCCAACATGGTGAAACCCCATCTCTACTAAAAATACAAAAATTAGCTGGGCGTGGTGGCGTGCACCTGTAGTCCCAGTTACTCAGGAGGCTGAGGCAGGAGAATCGCTTGAACCTGGGAGGCAGAAGTTGCAGTGAGCCGAGATGGCGCCACTGCACTCCAGCTTGGGTGACATAGTGAGACTCCGTCTCAAAAAAAAACAAAAACAAAAACAAAAAACAAACAAAAAAACATAATCATGGAATAATGTTAAGTGAAGAAAAGACATATGCAAAATAAATATACAAAATAAGATGTATATAAAACGTTTTTTTAAATTCTCCGGATAATGGGGCTATAGATGTTTTTACTTTCTTGTCTATCTAAGTATTTTTTTAAAAATACGTTTTTCCGTTATGCTACAAAAAACACATTTCTCATTTTGAGAGAAATTTTATCTTAAAATTACATTTTCAAAAAGTGGTAAGTAGAATAATTATGGTATATAGAGTATTATACCAATTCTCTCTTTTTTTAAGAATGTATTTAGAGGAAAAGGCTGAATGGATAACCACCAAACCACTAACAAAGGTTATCTTGAGACAGTGGTATCAGGGTTGGTTTTAATGTTCCTATCAATACATTTTTTGCTTGTTATTATCATTTATTGAGCCCCTATGACATGCAAAGTGCTCTCCTGGGTGCACTTTTTACACACATTGGGACAAGTAAGGTCCCAACAGCCTCTGAGGTGTGCGTTATCGCTGCGAATCCATTTTACAGGCGAGGAAATGGAGACTCAGAGAGGCAAAGCTGCTTGCCCAAAGCCCAAGTCCACTTTGCTAAGTGACATCTTCAAGCAGACACAGTACTGGCTTTCCTCTGTTCAAGGAGAAGGGATCTATTCATCAGCAAAGGTCCACTGTGCTTTTTCCAAGGAGGGCAGCTGTGGGGGAAGAACTTGAGAGGGTGGTTGCAAGCTGCCTTCTGTGGGCACCAGGGATGTGCGAGAGCCTCAGGGCATTAACTCCTCCCAGAGTAGCCCAGCTCGGCCAGCGTGCAATGAGGAAGAGAAGTCCCAGTCAGCCAGTGGCAGAAGGCTGAGAAGGCTAGAGGGAGGAAAATAGAAAAACCCTAGCAAACGGCACTCTGAGTGAGTCTGGGACTAGAGTGAGGAATGAAGAATTCAGGGAATGACAATCTGAGCAGCAGAGTGTACGGAGAAAGTGCAGAGGCAAGAGAATTTTAAGAAATGTCAGGCTGCCCTATGAACTGAGTCTCCCAGAACATGAAATTGCCTGTTCACTACCTTTGAGTGTCTGAGTTTCTCTGAAAGCGGCACCACATTGAGAATGAATCATGTAGGGCCCCAAAATGTATTTGTGTTACATTTATACCTATCTATTTTTCTTTATTATTTATTTATTTATTTGAGACAGTGTCACTCTTGTTGCCAGTCTGGAGTGCAATGGCGCCATCTTGGCCCACCGCAACCTCTGCCTCCCGGGTGCAAACGATTCTCCTGCCTCAGCCTCTCAAGTAGCTGGGATTACAGGCATGCACCACCACACCCGACTAATTTTGTATTTTTAGTAGAGACAGGGTTTCTCCATGTTGGTCAGGCCAGTCTCCAACTCCCGACTTCAGGTGACCCATCCACCTTGGCCTCCCAAAGTGCTGGGATTACAGGTGTGAGCCACCATACCCAGCCTTTATTTTTCTTTATTTTTAAAAAATGTGCAATAAGCATGTGATTAATGTCATAATGGGGTGGGGGAATCCATATAAATCCTTTAGGTGTTTTAGAACGATTGTTTCTTAACACAGAGAATAGCTTGGAGAACAGTTAATAATTTTATCAACCAGGAATCCGTGGAGATTGTTTACGTCTTTTCCTTCCAGGGCAGGGTTTGACAGAGAAGAGAGTCCCCAGTACTGAAAGGGTTTTATGGACTGCAGGAGGCACTTGGGCTTATGCCCTGTGTGTCTGTGTGTGTCTCAGAGAGAGGAGAGGCATTTATGCCATTCCAATTCAATTTAGTCCATTTGTATCAATTCATCTGGAACTGTGCCTAATCACAGGTTAGGTCTCCAGGGTGAAAAGGCATTTCCACTTTGCCCAAGTTACTCGTCTTCTATGTCCCACAGAGGACAGCGATTTCATGAGGACAGAAATTCCATCCACTTGGCTCACAAAATCCCTAGCACCAAATACAGCACCTGGCACTTATGAGACACTCACTATCATGTATGTTGAGGAATGAAACAAGGGCTGACACTTTGGAAATGCATCAGCTTTTCCCTTGAAAGTGCATTGGAATCTTTCATTGCAATTCTCTTTTGTTAGTTGAACTCTTAGGTAATACGAGGTTTTAGTCTGTTTTCATGCTGCTAATAAAGACATACCCAAGACTGGGTAATTTAAAAAGGAAAGAGGTTTAATGGACTCACAGCTCCACATGGCTGGGGAGACCTCACAATCATGGTGCAAGGTGAATGAGGAGCAAAGTCACACCTTATATGGTGGCAGGCAAGGGAGAGCATGTGCAAGGGAACTCCCCTTTATAAAAACATCAGCTCTCATGAGACTTATTCACTATCACAAGAACAGCAAGGGAAAGACCCATTCTCACGATTCAATTACCTCCCATCCAGTCCCTCCCACCACATGTGGGAATTATGGGAACTACAATTCAAGATGAGATTTGGGTGGGGACACACCCAAACCATATCACATGGGCTCACAAATTCAAAGTAAAAAATCCAGAGATGGCCAGAAAAGGAATCAATGTAATAGAATTATCAATGGGTGTAATAAGCAATGAAATATTGGCTCTTCTAATTTTTGCTGTTTATTCATTCATATTTACCAAGCACATACTATATGCCAGATTTTGTGCTAGGGTGTTGAAGATACTAATACAAGCCCTTAATCTGGCCATGATAATGGGATAAATAGAGCATCCCTAGAATTAATCTTACCCATTAATAATAACAAATAGTATCCAGCACTATGTTCCAGGCATTGTTCTGAGTTGTCTCCATGTATTGTTTTATTTATAGTAGCATTATTTTATCTCTATTTTACAGACGAGCAAGCTGAGATTCAGAAAGGTTAAGTAATTTCTTTGTTCATGCTTCTCAACCAGCCAGGGATGAAGATTAGGCTTCAACTTCTGCCTTCTGACAGCTCCCCTCACCCTCTTAACAGGTCCCAGGGAGTTTTCCCACAAGTGATCCTGAGATCACAGGTCTCCAAATCCCCAGGGATGCTGGATAAAAATGCAGATTTCCAGGCTCAGGGCTGAGGAATCAGAATCTCCAGGAGGAAAGTCTGGAAATCACCACTAATCCAGGTAATTCAGTTGTGCAGTAAAGTTTGTACAAAATAGAACTCAAAATGCTGCCATCCCCCCAACCGTGAGTTCACAAAATCGCTAACATCGACCACATCTCCCACTCCCACTTCCTACCAAACAATGAGCAGGAGGAAGAAACAGAATAGGAAGAAGGGAAAGGGAAGGGAAGGGAAAGGAGGAACTTGCCCCAAATTGGGCTCCATTTTGGTTTGGGGCAGATCGATGCTCAGCCCTCTGCTCTTCTGGTTCTCGGACTTACAGAACTACTGTCCCCCCAGCTTTAGAAGCAACTGCTGATGGGCCTGACAAGCCTCAGCAGGAGGCACCCTGAACGGCTGGTGACGTCTGCCCAGCTGGAGCAGCTGAAGCAGCAGCCGAAACCCTGGATGCTCATCCCTTCTCACATCAGAACACAGCTGCTCTGGGTCATCGCCCAGTGAGCAGGGTCCATCATCTGTGGACAGGGAGGATTCAGCCAAAAGGACTCATGGCAGGAAGGAGGAGTAAAGACGACAGCCCTGGCTCCAAACAGGCTACGTGATGCTAGAATGGGGATGCAAAGCTCCATGCCATGGGAAGAGCGGTGTGAGGATGGGGTCTGCAGGGCCCTCGAGGGGAAATCCACCACTGGTTCTCACCAGCAAAGCATGTGGCCACTGTGAGCCCCAGCCTTCTCATTTGTAAAAGGAAAATAGCCATTATTGTAGGAAGCTATGAATACTGCTGCCTGTGATTTATTGAACATTTTTTGTATGTCAGACACTGTCTTGAGTCAATCGTTCAATCTTCATAACAAATATCTATTAAATCATTCTGATCCCCATTTGACAGATGGAAATGAGTCTTAGGTTAAGAAACTTGCCCAGGCTGGGTGCAGTGGCTCACACTTGTAATCCCAGCACTTTGGGAGGCCGAGGCGGTTGGATCACTTGAGTTCAGGAATTTGAGACCAGACGGCCCAACTTGGTGAAATCTGTCTCTACTAAAAATGCAAAAATTAGCTGGGTGTGGTGGTGCACACCTGTAATTCCAGCTACTTGGGAGGCTGAGGCATGACAATTGCTTGCGACTGGGAGGTAGAGTTTGCAGTGAGCCTAGATCATGCCACTGCACTCCAGCCTGGGCAACAGAGCAAGACTCTGTCTCAAAAGGAAAGGAAAGGAAAGGAAAGGAAAGGAAAGGAGAGGAGAGGAGAGGAGAGGAGAGGAGAGGAGAGGAGAGGAGAGGAGAGGAGAGGGAAAAGCGGGAGGGAGGAAAGGAAGGAAGGAAGGGAGGAAGGAAGGGGGAGAGAGAGAAAGAAAGAGAGAGAAAGAAAGAAAGAAAGAAAAGAAAAGAAAAGAAAAGAAAAGAGAAAAGAAAAGAAAAAAGAAAAGAGAGAGAAAGAAACTTGCCCGATATTTCCTAGCAGGTAACCAGTGAAGCCAGGATTTGATCCCAAGTCTGTCTGATGCCAAAGTCTGTCCTCCTAATAACATCCACAGCTTCTCCAGTGTCCCTTCCCCTTCTTGTTTCTGTGACTAAATGCCCTGAACCATGTGGTCTTCGTGGTTTCAAGGAAAAGAGGCACCACTGTCTTTCCAGCCCCACATTGACAGTAAAAATGCGTTAGTTCCTCTGTGTCTGGCAGAGACTCAGCAAGATGTAGCATGCAGCCAGCGGAAGCACTGTCAGTACACAAGGAGCCCCACGGGTATCTAGCAAACAGACCAAGTCTCAGCACAGCCAAGCAGCACGTCAGAAACGCAGGTTCCACAGCCATTGTCGTGTGCTTTCCAAAGGGTCTGAACTGAGGAGATAATCTGTGCAATGGAGGCCGAAGGGCTTTCCAGCACCAGAGCTTCATGGAACACCCAGACCCCTGAGTTGGTCCCCCTCTCTGATCTCATGTCCTGCTGTTTGCCCCTCACTCACTCCTGCTTCTATCTATTCGTACCTCAATGGGGCCACCCTCATTCCCACCTCAGGGCCTTTGCACGTGCTGTTACCACTGCTAAAAATACTCCTCCTTTTGCCTGGGAGAAGCTGTCCCCGGATCTTCACAAGACTTTGTCCTCCTTGTGGTTCAGGTCTCAGATCACAGTCCCCTCCTTGAGACACCTCTCCTGACTACCCCTTCTAAATTAGCAGCCCCAGGCCAGGTGCAGTGGCTCACAACTGTAATCCCAACACTTGGAGGCCAAGGCAGGAGGATTGCTTGAGCTCAGGAGCTTGAGACCAGCCTGGGCAACATAGCGAGACCGCCTCTATTCTAAAACTAAAAAAATCAGCTGGGCTTAGTGGTGTGTACCCGTAGTCCCAGCTACTCAGGAGGCTAAGGTAGGAGGATTGCTTGAGCCAGGGAGATGAAGGCTGCAGTGAGCCATGATCGCACCACTCCACTGCAGCCTGGGGGACAGAGTAAGACCCTGTCCCCGCCCCCCAAAAAATCAGTCCCTAATCTGTTTGTATACATCACGTCTCCCTGCTTCACTTCCTTCATAGTACTTACTACCTGAAATAATTCTGTTCATTATTTGCTGACATGATAGAAAAGTGCCTGGCAAATGATTGACTCTCAGTGAAGATGTGCTGAACGCAAGACTTCATGAATGACGAGGAAATCTTACTAACATCTTTTGTAATAAGGACCCAGGTACCTATGTTCAAAAGTACCTCAATCCTTCTAGTTAACAAGGGCAGAGACCACGAGAAATAACACTGTGTTTAGTAGCAACTTAACAACCAGCCAGCAGTTCTATCCACAGACACACACCACCGGGCATGGTTCCAGAACTAAAAAGGCACTAATTGCTTTTCTATAAGGAGGTAGAACACAGTCCCTCCGTGTTCTTTAGGCCTGATGGTCTGCATTATCGGATCTGTTACCGTGTTAATTGTTCCTGT
This sequence comes from Macaca fascicularis, assembly GCF_037993035.2. Classification (NCBI taxonomy): domain Eukaryota; kingdom Metazoa; phylum Chordata; class Mammalia; order Primates; family Cercopithecidae; genus Macaca; species Macaca fascicularis. Next base: position 25,625,372 of record NC_088379.1, on the reverse strand, counting down.
CTCATACAGCCAGTTTGGGCTTTCTTCTGCACATGTCTTGGATGGTGACAGGTTCCTATATAGAGGAGTACTGGGGAAGCCTGTGTGTGTGTGTATGTGTCCGTGCGTGTGTACACATGTGTGTATAAAAGCAGCCACACTCTGAGAATGGTTAACAGGCAACCAGGCTGTCTGTGCTCAGGGCCCTAAGACTGGCCCAGGAAAGGGCCGGGGGGGTCGGGGGTGAAGGTGGAGCGGGCTTCGCTTGCGCTCACTGCCTTTTCCACAACAGGAGTGCAAATGCTTGCCCAGCTGGAGTGAGTGTGGTGAACTCAAGTCGCCTTTAGGAATGGCTGAAAAAGCCCACACCTGGAAATCACTCCCTCCCTGCTCCTCCACGGCAGGTTGCATTTGGGAGACGCTTCAGTCATTAGAGAAATGAGCCGGGAGTGAGCAATTCACCAGCTCTCCAGCACTTGGTGGAAAGCAGCAGGCAAGGATGGATGTGGTTGACAGCCTTCTTGTGAATGGAAGCAACATCACTCCTCCCTGCGAACTCGGGCTCGAAAATGAGACGCTTTTCTGCTTGGATCAGCCTCGTCCCTCCAAAGGTAAGTGTCGGAAGCTGTTATTTTAATCCAGGAAACTACTGAGTTGCGGGAGAAATCAGCAAAGGCAAGGCTGATAAAAAAATATACATAACCAAGTCATTGTGAGACAAGGCTGGATAAAGTCATATGTTCAGAAGTTTGCAGAAGAGATTAACAAGCAGAATAGAGTCAAATATTCTTATTGTCCCCCATGGGAGAGTTGGGCATTCATGAATAGGACTTGAGGGAACAAAAGCAGGGGAGGAAAAGCTGAGTGAAGCAAGAGGGAGTACAAGTGTCAAAGCCTGAACTTACAAGCACAGCAGAAAAGGTGTTGTCACCATGCAGCCGTTTTCTTTTCTTGGGGGGAAACCAGCGTGAAGTGGTTACAGTGAAATCATGCTTAGCAGCCAGGAAAGAAAGTGATCACTGTTCACTTGAGGAGCTTTGTTCTTAAGAAAAAGTGGTTCCCTGAGTGATCCTTTAACAAACCAACCTTCTACAAACAAAATAATTCAGTCTCTGCTTTCCTCAGTTTGTTTCTGCAAAATGTTGTCAGGACAGGAATGGTGGGTCCAGTGATGTACACCCCGGTGAGGGGGGAAATCGGCAGGAAATCACCCTTGGCTTCGGTTTTAGCATTCTGCTCTCATCACCTCCATCCCTCCGTCTTGCTCCTGTTGCTGTCTGCAGAGTGGCAGCCAGCGGTGCAGATTCTCTTGTACTCCTTGATATTCCTGCTCAGCGTGCTGGGAAACACGCTGGTCATCACCGTGCTGATTCGGAACAAGCGGATGCGGACGGTCACCAACATCTTCCTCCTCTCCCTGGCTGTCAGCGATCTCATGCTCTGCCTCTTCTGCATGCCGTTCAACCTCATCCCCAGTCTGCTCAAGGATTTCATCTTCGGGAGCGCCGTCTGCAAGACCACCACCTACTTCATGGGTAAGTTGCTGCTGGTGACTCTTTCTGGAGCTTGCCCCAGACCCCACTCAGCCCCAGACCTTCCCAAACCTCTGACAATCACAGCAGAAGACCTCTGCTGAGGGCTGAATCACAGAACATTAGGCTGTGCACGGCTGTGTGCAAGGACATTGCTGCTGACTTGACGGTCATCCTTATATGTTCCCCGTAAGTCGGTCCCCATCATCCACGTTGGAGGTCAGTTTCTAAGAGTGAAATATATTGATAGGAAAACACAGGGGCAGTTAATTTTGCCTGATTCTATTTGAAGGAAAGAGGGACTTGCTTCCTTCTGTTTGAAGTCAAAAGTGACTTTAAGCTGCTCTATCCCTTTCTGGAAGCTGTTGACTGTGTCCTGAGCTATACCCAACTTGAGTCCTGGCTTCTAGGGAGAGTAAGGATTATGGAGGAGGGTTCTTTGTCATTGTTCCTCTTGTTTTCTTAGGGAACAGGGGCTATTTGAAAACCAGTTCTATCACAGTTCCAGATTCTCTTGCCAGGATTCACTTCTCAGCCTGTTCTCCCCAAAGCTGGGACCATCTCTGGCAAAGGGAGAGAGGTCTCTGCCCCTAGATGAGGAGTTGAATTTGCTCCTGGGGGCTGTGGGGTCGCTAAGCTGACCCTGATTGGCTGAGATATGTAGCTGTTTGCCTATGCCAAACAAAAATGATGATAATGAAAATCACAAGAGCTAAATTTTTTGTGCTTTTATGCACCCCATGTGGTACTAAGTGCTTTGACTTTCATGATCTTACCTTACCTCCCAACCACTCTATGAAGTAAATGCAATGATTCTTCCTTGTCTCATTAAGGAGGAAACAGAGGCACAGAGAGGTTCATAATGTGCCTAAAGCCACACAGATGGTAAGCAACAGAGCTGAGATTTGAGTCCAGATTAGTAGCCACACAGTGGTGAGCATGCTACCTCAGTTTGCCAACTGCTGTGGTTCTCCTGGAGTTGAACAAAGACACATTTCTTGGTCCCCTCTGGGTGCCAGATTGCCTAGTCCCTTGCCCTTTCTGAGAATTAGTTGGGAGAGGGGCAGAGGTGGGAAATAAGCAGGGAGTTATTTTTGTTCTGACCCAAGCCTTGAAGAATATGCAGCAGTGAGCTGGGCTAGGGTAGTCTTCAATGACCGGAAGGCTTTAAAAGTCTTTGTTTTTCCCAGTTGAGGAAGTGGGATTCCGCACTGACAAAATGATGATGAATTTCTGACCCTCGTGCCACCAAAAACCAAGAATGTGTCAATCCGTGTCCAAGTCCTCTGAAAAAAAAAAAAAAAAAAGGACGAAACTTACAAAGGACAAAGATCATTGTTAAATAATGAAGCAATAATAATAACTAGTGCTGTAGACATCCAAGGCCCATCCATATATATCTTATGGTAATACTATTTGGGAACCTTAACCGGAGAATGTGAACCGAGGTTTAAAACGAGTGTTTTCATGGTGGCAAAACATTCTGAGTGCCACAAAGTTGTTCAGTTTGAAATGTTTAATTTTATGTTATGTAAATTTCAACAGCATAAAAACAATTTTATTGGCCAAAAGAAAAGAAACATCATTCTGAAAGTATTTGCAATACCATAATAATTTTGTTGGATTTTTAATTCCAATAATTTAGGTTCTTCTCTTAATTTTGCAGTCTCCTCAATACTAATAATTAACATTGATTAGCTCCTAATTTGTAGCAACAAGAAAAAGAATGCTTGCCTGCCAGTGAGTTTATAGTTACTGAGGATCCATTACACAGAACTGACTCTTAGAGAGTTTTGGGCTATACTCTCGACTCTAAATGTCATCAACTCTTTAGGGTAAAATCCAGTAAAACACAGCAAATCCTATCCCCAGAACATGAGTTTTTAGTTAATGGTTTGGGGGTCATAGACTTCTTTAAGACTCTAAGGAAAGCTAGAGCCAGGCTCCCTAGAAAAATGACGTTTTTGGATATAGTTTCAGAGAATTAGTTTATATCCATAAGAATAATGAGAAACTAAGGACCCCAGTTTCAGGACCTCTGCTCCCAAATTTATATTAATTCGGAGGTTTAAGAAATCTTGGTAAGAGATATTCAGAAGAATTGACAGAATTTATAGCGGAAGGACTCTACAGGGAATTTTAAGGGAATAATAGGACATTTTAATAAGTATGCATATACAAAAATAATAGAAATTTAGCTTTTTGGACAAGAAGCACATGATTTTATTTATTTTTTATTTTAATTTTTATTTTTTCCATAGGCCATCTAAGACCAAGAAGTACATCACTTATTTTATTTTATTTTTGAGACAGAGTACCTCTCTGTCACCCAGGCTGGGATGCAGTGGTGCGATCTTAGCTCACTGCAACCTTGGCCTCCCAGGTTCCAGCGATTCTTCTGCCTCAGCCTTCCAAGTACCTGGGATTACAGACACATGCAGCCATGCCTGGCTAATTTTTGTATTTTTAGTAGAGATGGCGTTTCACCATGTTGGCCAGGCTGGTCTCGAACTCTTGACCTCAAGTGATCTGCCTGCCTCGGACTCCCAAAGTGCTGGTATTACCGGCATGAGCCACCACACCCAGAAAAGAAATACATTATTTTAAATGAGGTGTGTTTGATACCTTTCTCACTGTAATGGTGATGTTTGCTCCTTCTACAAAATACAGAAAAACAAAAACAACGAGACAGGAGACTTTATAGTCCCCCACCCAGAGAAACCTTTAGTTACTGTATGGGGCATTTTCCCTTGTCTTTTTACTACTTATTTTTTACAACAAGTTGCATTTTGAAATATAGATTGTTTCACTATTAAGAACAGTATGTACTCAAAATTTTTAGAAAAAGCCTTCATGCCTCCAGCTCAGGTCACAGTGACCTTTCAGGGTCAGAGAACGCTTGAGAATCTCGGGTTTTTAAAGTCAACTGAACTATGCAGACCGTACTCAAAATTAGAGCTTTTCTTCAGATTTTAGAGAAACCTTTTCTGTGGGGGCAAGAACAAATTTCATCCCCTTGGTTATTAATTAATGAGAGCCTTGAGCCTAAGCAGGTGTTAGGTGATAATCAAAGCTCAATAAACTTATTAAAAATTGGCAATGAGATGTATTTACAAATCCATTTCTTTAACTGCCTTAAACCCTTTCTGGAACAAAGCTGAGAATAAATCGTCTTTTAAAAATATACATACACAATATTTCTTTACCTTTTAAGCGTTTTCCTTTGATATCAAACCTGTGCGGATCAGATATATTCAAGCTAATGTGCAAATAAACTTTGGATTTCAGAGTCAACATAACCGGCTTCTTTGTTCCTTTCCCAGGCACCTCTGTGAGTGTATCTACCTTTAATCTGGTAGCCATATCTCTAGAGAGATACGGTGCGATTTGCAAACCTTTACAGTCCCGGGTCTGGCAAACAAAATCCCATGCTTTGAAGGTGATTGCTGCTACCTGGTGCCTTTCCTTTACCATCATGACTCCGTACCCCATTTATAGCAACTTGGTGCCTTTTACCAAAAATAACAACCAGACCGCGAATATGTGCCGCTTTCTACTGCCAAATGATGTCATGCAGCAGTCCTGGTAAGGTTGCATTGTTTATTTTTAAAAATACAACTTGATGTAATTTTGCAATATTATGAAAAACTGAGATGCCTTGTCCAGAGTGGTTGGGGGATCAGTTTCCTGGAGACTTTTTGAGGAAGTCATTCCAGCCTTGTTCTAGGATAATCACGATAGCAAACACTTAGCTGGGGAGCCCTGTTATAAATGCCATGAGTATATTCATTCAGTCAATCCTGTGAAAACACTCTAAGATAGGTATTACTGTTACTGTGCCCGTTTTGCAGTTGAGGAAACTGAGACTTGGAAAGGTTAAGTTTCCCAATTCACAAACCTAAGGAAGAGGCAGAGCCTCTGTGTTCAACCATCATGTAGTATGCTTTTAAATGCTGTAGTGGAGGGTTAGGCTAGATTAATTGTAGAGCTATGATTTTTTTTTTCTTTTTTTGAGATGGAGTTATGCTCTTGTTGCCCAGGCTGGAGTGCAATGGTGTGATCTTGGCTCACCACAACCTCTGCCTCCCGGGTTCAAGCAATTCTCCTGCATCAGCCTCCTGAGTAGCTGGGATTACAGGCATGCACCACTATGCCCGGCTAATTTTTTTTTTTATTTTTAGTAGAGACAGGGTTTCTCCATATTGGTCAGGCTGGTCTCGAACTCCTGACCTCGGGTTATCCACCCGCCTTGACCTCCCAAAGTACTAGGATTACAGGCGTGAGCCACCGTGCCTAGCCTTCTTTTATTTAATAAAATTTTTACTTTAAAATACAGATTAGGTCTCACTATGTTGCCTAGGCTGGTCTTGAATTCTTAGGCTCAAGTGATCCTCCTGCCTTGGCCTCCCAAATGCTGTAATTACAGGCATGAGCTACTGCACCTGGCAATGATTTTCTAAAGAATTAAGACAGAGCAGGGAATGAGTCCCAAATCCCACGTGGTTTTTCTTAGAGTTGCAGCAGCTCCGGTACTTACCCAGAGCATTTTACCAGAAATAAAAAGGCAAGATTGTAATACTGGTTCCTTTGCTTACTAACTGGGGACCTTGGGCAAGTTCACATAAGCTCTCTGAACGTCAGGTTCCTTATCTCTATTAGGAGTTTAAAATGTGGATATTTTAAAAATCTCCCTCATTGGGTGGCTGTAAGATACAAAGGAGAATGTGTGCATAAAAATATCATGATAAAAAAAGGCTACACAAATTGCAGGGTATTATATTTACCAATTCCAAGGATGTTTTAGAAGCAGGGAACTAGACATTGAGTAACAGCCCCAAACTGAGATCATCTCTGCTTTTTTTTTTTGCTTTCCTCCTTTCATTTCAACCAAGTAGCACACACACAAAGGAATTACGTTGCAAATGAGAGGAATATTTCCAAGGCTTGAAAAGGAATCTTATCAAAACATGTCAAATTGAAATGAGAAATGGCCCAGCCACCATAAGCCTCTGACAATTTTATGGCCTAATCGTGTAACCTCACACATGCCAGACTGCAGAAGTGATTTAGGGGCCAGACTCATAAAGAAGGAGGCTGTGATTCCTCAGGAATCAAAGATGTTTAGAGAAAGCATAGCTCTAGCCAGGCACTAGAATGACGATGCCACTGTGCCAGCCTCATGGGGTCATGGAGAATGGACGCCCATGTAAATGTCTGAGCTGCTTACGGGTCAGAAACAGCCAGAATGGCATGTTTTGTAAGACTCAGGAGGTTTTCCATTGTCCCTGCCTAAGCACTTGATTACTCTGTTGTTTGACAAATGCTATACTGTGATGCTTAAAAAGCATAGCTTCTAGGTTCTCGAATCATATTTTGGGGGTTCAAATTCCACCTCTGCTACCAGCCGTGTGACTTTGGACAAATTATTTAAGCTCTTTAAGTCTCAGTTTCCTCCTTTTTACTATAGGTATTAAGACAGTAGCACCTACCTCAATGGTTATTATGAGAGTTAAATGTAATGATGTATGTAAAATGCTTAGCCTATATGTAGCACATAGAAATCCTTGATGTAAGTCATTTTTAAAGGTTTTTAAAACAGCTTTATTGAAATGCTATTCACATACTCTCATTTTTTAAAGCTCACATTCTTTTTAATACATAGACTTCTTTCAAGCACAGAATTACACCAAACTTTTCCAATTAAACTAGTCCTTCATCAGAGACCTCATCTAAAAAAAGAAAAGAAGTAAACAACGTATGATGACTGAATCGCCAGACATGAAGTTGCCAAGGATATTAAATACTAGTAATTAATGCGTTTGCTCAGGCCAGTAAAAATAAACATAAACCCTATTCATTCCTTCCCATTTGAGTTTGAAGGCCTAAAGTTGCTGGTTATTGGATTTCTTCTGATTTCATTAGGCACACGTTCCTGTTACTCATCCTCTTTCTTATTCCTGGAATTGTGATGATGGTGGCATATGGATTAATCTCTTTGGAACTCTACCAGGGAATAAAATTTGAGGCTAGCCAGAAGAAATCTGCTAAAGGTAACTATCTTGTAGCTGTGTGTTTATGCCAAATGAGCACAAAAGCTTGTTTTCTATCATTTAAATAGAAATACCCGAGTTTATGTAAAGTTTGTTGGAAAATTTTTTAAGTATTCTTATGAGACTCTGTATCAAGAAGCACAGTCATGAGGCCCAGTGTCTCCATTTTCTCATCTGTAGAATGGGGAAATCTTTCCTTTCAAACGCATTCTGAGTGGAATAAAGTAACACACACATAACCCAATAACAAGCCGAGGCCTCTTCTGTGCCGGAAGTTCTGTAGTGCTGTATTCAAACAGAGCCCCTTCCACAACCAAAGCTACTTGTAATTCCAGCCTGTTTTGTGTCTCTCCAAAGGCACTGGAAGGGATTTGATTCCTAAACCACAGCTGGCTTTTTGTTGTCTCCTTTTCCTCATCCTCTCTCCTCCTTTTTATTCTCACCCGGCAGTGGCCACGAAACCTCACTCCTTCTCCATTTATTACAATCCACTGTCCATGAAAATTGACCTGGACACCCGTGTTGACATAGCTTTTCCCTTCTCACTCCATGCCCTAACTCAGCTCTCTACTGCATAGATAACTGAGTCTCTCTAGCTTCTTTGGTTTTCATGGGTTTTTTCCTTCTTATCCAAATTCCTCATAATAAAAGCAATCTGGAATCTTACCCAGCAAGCCCGAACCTTCCCTCTGGGGAGCTAAGGAAGCGAAGGAGAAGAGTGTGAATATTCATTCTTTAATCATTTTTTTCTTGTAAGCTACATGCATAAGATATTGTTTTTATCATATATTTTACTCATTTTAAGCAGCCTTTCATTGAAGGGCAGAACTAGTATAGATCAGTGCTTACCCATGTCAGTGTAAGGCCAGGTCGTCTGCCATTTTTCAGTTCCTTTTTGGTTTGGCCTTCTTCATGGAGGGGAGTGGGGGCTCCATGCCTTCTACCGGGCATGACCCATCCCCAACAATGAGTGGTCTCTTGCCCACGCAGAAAGGAAACCCAGCACCACCAGCAGCGGCAAATATGAGGACAGTGATGGGTGTTACCTGCAGAAGTCCAGGCCCGCGAGGAAGCTGGAGCTCCGGCAGCTGTCCACCGGCGGCAGCAGCAGGGCCCACCGCATCCGGAGCAGCAGCTCCGCGGCCAACCTGATGGCCAAGAAGCGGGTGATCCGCATGCTCATCGTCATCGTGGTCCTCTTCTTCCTGTGCTGGATGCCCATCTTCAGCGCCAACGCCTGGCGGGCCTACGACACCACCTCTGCGGAGCGCCGCCTCTCAGGGACCCCCATTTCCTTCATCCTCCTCCTGTCCTACACCTCCTCCTGCGTCAACCCCATCATCTACTGCTTCATGAACAAACGCTTCCGCCTCGGCTTCATGGCCACCTTCCCCTGCTGCCCCAATCCTGGTCCCCCAGGGGCGAGGGGAGAGGTGGGGGAGGAGGAGGAAGGCAGGACCATAGGAGCCTCTCTGTCCAGGTTCTCATACAGCCATATGAGTGCCTCGGCGCCACCCCAGTGAGCTGTCCCCTGACCCTCCACTGCAGAAGGAAGGAGGGGAGGAGGCAGAGGAGGAAGAACAGAAGAAGAGATCAGGAAGAGAAGGAAGCAGGGGTGATGGAGAAGGAAGGTTCCATCTCCAGTGGGAACTCTTCAAGGTCTGCTTTTCATCCTTCATCTGGATTCCAGAGCACTGCTTCAGTGGGGCCATGACTTGGTTTCTAGGCAGTTCAAAGCAGGAAATGTTAAGTAACACTCACCATCAGAAAAACCTCAGCAGGCCAGGGACAGGAGTTCAACAGGGCTCCTACTGCAAATGGAGTTGCTAAGCACATGTTCAAAATGGAGATGTGGGGCCTACTGAGCTTTCAAACCTTCTAGAACATCCAAGGTGGGCTCTCACTCCTCCTGTGACACATTTCCATGCTCTGCTTTTTCTGCTCATGCAGAATTGTGGCGGTTGCTCTGCCTGTAGGGAGCCCGTCACCCTCTCATATATCCACTGTAGCCTTCCACCACATTGTGACCACAAAGCGAACACGAAGCAAACCCTCTCTGGCCATTTTGTCCTGGGTATGACAGCAGCCTGATTTCTTCATCTTGAGGCTGGCCAAGAACATTCAGAGTCATAAGCTAGTTTTCATCAGAATAGCATAAGCAATGTCTGAAAGATGGAATTTTGAACTTATTTCTTTTCTTTTCTTTTTTTTCTTTTTTTTTATTTTTTTGAGACTGGGTCTGGCTCTGTCACCCAGGCTGAAATGCAGTTGTGCCATCTCAGCTTATTGCAAACTCTGCCTCCTGGTCTCAGATGATCCTCCCACCTCAGCCTCCATAGTAGCTGGGACTACTGGGATTATAGGCATGAGCCACCATGCCCAGCCTTGAATTTAGCATTTTTAAAAAGAAAAGAGTATAAGGCAAATAGCTAGATGGAATTCTATCTTACTTTAAGGAATGTTAAGTGGCAGAAGGTGCATGGGAATATTTTTTCTATTTTAATGATATATATTACTTAATTTCTCCTTTATGTGGTGATATTAAACCTTATGACTTCTTTGCCTCCACTCAATTTCTCATATTCATCTACACTTCCTTTTTCCCAGAAAAGATCTCCAGGAACAAAGGAGCATTGTAAGTTACATGTACCTGGCCAAAGGTAGAAACACATATAATCAGGCCCAGAATTAAATCTGGCATACTTGGACTCAGTTAACAAATAGCTTTTGAATGTCAGAACGGTCTATGCCTTTAAATGCAATCTATATGCTTGCTAATAATTGGCTAATTTTATGTATATGTGTAAACCAAGCATAAATTACATCCTTTACATATAAATATACTCTTTGATGTTCTTTAAAAAAAAAAAGAATAGTTATTGGATATAGGAATTCAGCTAGTATTATAATTTTACATTCCTTCATGACCAAGTTTCATGTGAACTTCATTTCTTAGCAGAATTAGTGTTGAAATATCTCTCCTCTGACTTAGAAATCTTAAATAAGATACAAGCTGTACATTCAGATACCAGGAAGTGCATTTCTAGAATAGTATGTATCAGTTCAGTCTACCAACACTTCTTACTTTTTTTTTAGAGCAACATTGTCCTGTCCACTTACGCAAATTAACGTGAACATATTTGACAGAAGCAAGTTTGCCTGCTACTGTGGGAAGCAAACAGGAAACAAACAAATAAACAACAACAACAACAACAAAAAAAACCATTGTTCATAGTTTCATGCCTCTAGGCATCTGAGAAGTGAGCTTTGCTTTTTCTTGTTTCCATGGGGTTATGGCCGTCCATTGATCCAGGCCCGATGCTCTGTGTGGCACACAAGGATTTCAATTCTCAAAAGAATTCAATCTGGAAAGGGGAAAAGGAAAGAGAGTGACAAGAAGTGATGATGAATAGCGTAACAGATGTATAATGGGACAAGATGTGAGTGTCACATTTTTGGAGAAGGGAATTGTCACGTGCTAACGGAAGAAATTATTGAGTGCGTGACTAGTACAGGGGACCTCTCAAGCCAGACTTCCTCAGACTGAAATCTAATTTTACTATCTGTCACTAGTCACCTCAGTCAAAGATTTCAAGGTAAAAATTCAACCGACTCAAACACACACTGCTAAAATGGTGACAATAAAGGGTGTAAGAAATGAAAATCTCTCCAATATTTGAGTAAGTCCTACATTATCTACAATTTTCCCGCCAGAAGAAAAAATCCTTCTTTCTGGCAGTGTTAGCATATAAATGAAGATAAATTAGGCCCCCATTATTAGGAAGCTCTGGAAGTTCCAAAGGCCTGTTAACCTAAAAATAGCTGCTAAATTCTAACTTCAGATTAGCAATGAATAGCTTTTAGGATGACCACGTCTCATGCACTAAAATACATCCTGTATTTTATCTGGCAACCCTACTTAAAAATATTTTTAAAGCACATAAAGTTTAAAAATATTTTAAAGCACATAAAAATAAAAACAATTTCCCAGATATAGAGTAGTAAAATGCCCCTGTTCACTAAATTTATTGGAAAGTCTTTCACATATGGAAGCTTGTTCTAAAAAGAATTTTAAAAGGCATTAACTTTTAGAATCTTTGTCCTTTAAGAAGGTCTGATTTTACTCTTTTTTTAAAAATTGACATAATTCTATTCTAGTACTTTGTTAACTGCCTTTATATCATGCTAAAGTAGAATGCTAATTTGAGTTTGAAATACAGTGGCTAATAGAGCTAAGAAAACACATTCATCATCATTCTCTGGCATTTTCTAGTGTCTTCTGGTAGCTCCCACTCATCCCCAGAGTAGCCAGGTAGAACTTGAACCCTGGAATGGAGACTTGTATCTTTGCTCTTCAGTTAAGCTGCGTGTCTCAGTGGCTTCTTGTACCCCAGTTCCTGTGGGAATCTTGTATCATAAGCATGTAGTAGTGAAAAAGCATGTATGTATTTCTGTGGCTTGTTTACATACGTCTGTGTATGTTTAACCGGTGTTCCCACGGTTCAAATCAAATGTAACCTTCATGAGGCTGACAACAGCTGTTGAACCTCCACTGTATTTCCTTCCAGTGTTTTGCCCAGTACTCTGCACTTTGTGTGTTCAATAAACGCTGTTACTGACTTCCACTGTGCACCTGTGCTTCCGGCGCCCTCTCTGTCCACAGTTGTGATTCCCAACAAGGAAAGGCACATTCTTGGGGAGGTGGAGGGGCATGGCAGCAGAATTTCTAGAAGAATTTTTCCAACTCTGGTGTATCCCCATCCAAGATTCTAGGTGTAAGCATTTGCTGCCTCCCCTTTTCTCTCCTCCTTGATGTGTGTGGGGGGAGAGGGCGAATGTAATCAAAGTGCTGCCGTTGGGCTGGAGGAGGTCCCCAAATGCCGGTGGGACCTGGACCCCAGCTTGTGTCCAGGCTGTTGACACCATCACAAGAAGGAATTCAAGGACAAGTCAGAAAATAGTGAGCGTATAGAGATTTATTGCAAAGGGAAAAGTACACACTCAAGAAAAGGGGGTGTGGGTGTGCTCAAAAGAGAGACACACAATGGAGTTTGGGGTTGCTACCTCTACTCTATGGGTTTCTTTTCTTTTTTTTTTTTTTTTTTTTTTGAGACATAGTTTCATTCTTGTAGCCCAGGCTGGAGTGCAGTGGTACTATCTCAGCTCACTGCAACTTTTGCCTCCTGGGTTCAAGCAATTCTCCTGCCTCAGCCTTCCAAGTAGCTGGAACTACAGGTGCACGCCACCACACCCAGCTAATTTTGGTATTCTTAGTTGAGACAGGGTTTCACCATGTTGGCCCAGCTGGTCTTGAACTTCTGACCTCAGGTGATCCGCCCTCCTCAGCCTCCCAAAGTGCTGAGATTACAGGTGTGAGCCACCGCGCCCGGCCAACTCTATGGATTTCTTTAACCAAGGGGTGGAATATTCATGAAGATTCCTGGAAAAAAGGTGGAGATCTCTCAAAGCTGTGATGCCACCCATTTTTACACCAAATATGGGTGGTCTCAGAGCTGTCATGGCACTGGTGGGTATGTGTTTAGTATGTTAATGAGTGAATAATGAGGTCCTAGGTGAAATCTAGTCAGATCCAGCACCATGTTGGATGCAGTCAGTCTTAGACAGCTTGGTCCACACCCTGGTTTTCAGGGTCTTATCAGCCCATAGCCTCTGTGGCTATTTCAACAGTTTCGTTTTGCTAGTCATGTGGAACTGCTGCCTGGAATTTTCTGTTCTCCTGAGACCACCCTGTATTATTCCTGTCTCAAAAGATGTCACAATGGGAGGGTGTTGCACCTGTGCATGCTGTGAAGCCACCGATGGAAGAGGACTGGGAGCCTGTGGTCTCTAGTATCCCTCAGCTTAGAGCCTCCTGCCCTCATTCCCTTTAAGGAGAACAGTCAAAAACCATCAACATGTGTCTAATCCATACTAAAGTATCCAGTTCACTCATTAGCAGTGATAAATGTTGTCAAAGCCACATGGCTTGCTTGGCCCTTCCCTCCCATCCATCTGCTCTCCCGCAGGGCCTCTCTGGGGACCGCTGGGAGATTTTCTGGGCCACCTGAACCCATGCTACATCTGCCGACTTCTGGTGGCTGGCTCTGCTCCAAGCATGGCACTCCCCTCCCTCTGCCTCCTTGAATTGGATGTTTCTGACTTCCCTGGCTTCCTGGCCCCCCTCAAGTATAACACAGAGCCTCCTGGTTTCCTAAACCTGATGCCACAGCCCAGGGCCAGCCTCACAACTCCAAGACGCACCTCAGGTCTTGGAAACCCAGCCCAGGTAGAATTTCAGATCCTCCTTCTTGCCTAGGAAGAGAAGTCAGACAAGTATACATTATTCAGCACTTAGCATTGTTCACAGAACATAGCTCAATACACATCTCAGGGAATGAGTAGATGAGTGAATCAACCAATACACTTGAATGGCATTGTTCCTTGATGCCGGTTCTTTCCTGGTGTCTTCGGGAAGGGTATGCCTTCCCAATCAAGAGGACTTTCGTGCGGAGGGTGCAGCAGTGCGTGATAAAGGAGGCAGTTGATTGGGCAATTGCGTTTCCAATCGTCCTCGCTGTATGTTATGTCTGGTAAATTTTGCTTTAGAATTCACTGACCATAAAAGCCACTTCTATGAGAAAAGAGGATATACTCTGGACTGGAAATTCTAAAGTCTGTATCCCAGTCTCAGCATCTATCACTAACTTACAGTGTGGCTCCAAGCAAGTCAGGCGCCTCCCTGGGTATCAATTTCCTCTTGTACATAATGAGGGACGAGGGGTTGTGGATCTGATCCTGTGTGACTCAGTGGGTCAGAATGTGCTACCCTTGATTGGGTGCAGTGGCTCATGCCTGTAATCTCAGCACTTCGGGAGGCCGAGGTAGGAGGCTCACCTGGGGCCAAGAGTTCGAGAACAGCCTGGGCAACATAACAAGACCCCGTCTCTATGAAAAAATACAAAAATTAGCTAGGCCTGTGGCATGCACCTGTAGTCCCAGCTACTTGAGAAACCGAGGTGGGAAGATTGCTTGAGCCTAGGAGGTTGATGCAGCAGTGAGCGAAGTTCATGCCACTGCACTCCAGCCTGGATGACAGAGCGAGACCTCACCTAAAAAAAAAAAAAGTGTGCTACTCTTTTACTATTCCACACCCTCCCTTAATTACATTCGCTTCCCATTCACTTTGCAATCAGGGGAGCTCCTTGACACCCAAGCACAGAACCAAGGCTTCCAGGACAAGAGATCAAGAGGAGGGGCCTCAGGAGGAGGTTCCAGGCTCCCGGTCCCTTCTAGGTCACAGCTTCCCAGTGCCACCAGTGAGAGGCTCATCTCTGGAACACCAGCCTCATCCAATTAAGATGTAAGCATAAAAATCCACTCCAGGCCGGGCTTGGTGGCTCACGCCTGTAATCCCAGCACTTTGGGAGGCCAAAGCATGCAAATCATCTGAGGTTGAGAGTTCGAGACCAGCCTGACCAACATGGAGAAACCCTGTCTCTACTAAAAATACAAAGTTAGTCCGGCATGGTGGTGCATGCCTGTAATCCCAGCTACTCAGGAAGGCTGAGGCAGGAGAATGGCCTGAACCCGGGAGACAGAGGTTGTGGTGAGCCAAGATCGCGCCATTTCACTCCAGCCTGGGCAACAAGAGCGAAACTCAAAAAAAAAAAAAAAAAAAAAAAAAAAAAATCCACTCCAAAACCAAATGTGGCCTAGGATTGACAGGGGTACCAACATCTATTAAAGCCTACCTTATATAGGCACTGCGAAAGTCACAAGTGACAGCAGGTGACAATGAACAGTGGCAGGAGGGAGGAATGAATGTCTGTTACATGTGGTCTCTTATTTAATTCTCCAAACAACATGTGTGAGGCATCATTTTTCACATTTCACAGGTGAAGGGATTGAGGCGCTGAGGGGCGGTAATCCGTCCAAGGTCAGACAGCTAGTGAATGACAGAGGCAGGGGTGAGCCCCGTCCTCATTCCGCCAGGCTGCTGTGGGATTAGCTGGCATCCACCAGCTAAGGAACCAAGAGCTGCCTATTTAGCTTCCTGTAAGGCTTTCTAGTTCTGAGGCCATGTGCTGTCATGGCCCTAAGGAAGAGAAATCCCCAGACTTGTTCTCTTTTCTTCCCTCCCCATGTGGACATCTGGGCCTCTCTCTGAGCTCCCTGAATCTGGAGGATTTGAAAGCTGAATCTTGCGCTTGTGTCCTGGATGCTTCCATCTCAATGCTTATTTTTAATTTTTTTTTTTTTTTTGAGACAGGGTATCACTCTATCACCCAGGCTGGAGTGCAATGGCGTGATCTTGGCTCACTGTAACTTTGAACTCCTGGGTTCAAGCAATCCTTCCCATCTCAGCCTCCTCAGTAGCACTACAAGTGTGTGCCACCGTGCCCCTCTAATTTTTAAATTGTTTGTAGAGACGGGGTCTCATGATGCTGCTGAGGCCCATCTTGAACTCCTGGTCCCAAGTGATCCTCCTGCCTTGGCCTCTCAAAGCACTGGGATCACAGGCATGAACCACCACACCCAGGCCCCTGTGTTTATCTTTAGAAGGAAGATAATATACTTTGCCATCTCGTGGAAGCCAAGTGATAGTAACAGTAAATGAACTTTCAGCAAATTATCAGCATTATTAAGGTAGATCTGTTTTCTCAGAATCATCAGAAAGGAGACAAATACAGTCCAACTGACAAATACAGTCCAAGGTGAGGCTTATTGCATCGGCCTGCAATAAAAAGCTTTCTGGTTTTCCCCTTCACCTGTTACCTTTTGAGCAAGTCCGCCCTTCCCTAGTGAAACGTGCAAGTTACTGTTACCCACAGGGCATCGCTGGGGTGTTCAACGTCCCCCACAACTTCAAACTTACCATATCTAAAATGGAGCTAATTGTCATATCCCATATCACTTCTCATCCTGATTCACTCTAACTGTTAATGGTACCCCAGCC
Source organism: Macaca fascicularis (assembly GCF_037993035.2). Taxonomy (NCBI): domain Eukaryota; kingdom Metazoa; phylum Chordata; class Mammalia; order Primates; family Cercopithecidae; genus Macaca; species Macaca fascicularis. The sequence continues at coordinate 25,608,855 of NC_088379.1, read as the reverse complement.
TCCCAGGTTCGTAGACTCAAAATCTAGCTCATCTTTTGAAAGATGGTATCAGGAAGGGGTGAAGAACTTCATCTTTGGAGTCAGAAAGACTGGAATTCATTTCCTAGGCCTGGCTATGTATGGAATAGCGGGCAAATGACTCAGCCCCCAAGTCTTAGATTCTTCATCCATAGTACTCACCTTACGGGGTTTTTAAATTTTTATTTTATTGTGTTTCCAACTTTTATTTTAGATTCAGGAGGTACACATGCAGGTTTGTTACTGGGTATATCGCATGTTGCTGAGGTTTAGGGTATGAATGATCCCATCACCCAGGTACTGAGCATAGTACCTAATGGTCAGTTTTTCCACCTTCGTCCCCTTCTCTCCCTCCCCCTTCCAGTAGTCCCCAGTGACTCGTGTTGCCATCTTTATGTCCACAAGTACACAATGTTTAGCTCCCACTTATAAGTGAAAACATGCATTACTTGGCTTCTGTTCCTGCATTAATTTGCTTAGGATAATGGCCTCTAGCTGCATCTATGTTGCTAAAAAGGATATTATTTCATCCTTTTTTATGGATGCATAATATTCCATGATGTATATGTGCCACATTTTCTTCATCCGATCTACCATTGATGGGCACCTAGGTTGATTCCATGTCTTTGCTATTTTGAATAGTGCTACAATGAACATGTGAGTACCTATCTTTTTGGTAGAACAATTTATTTTCTTTTGGATTTATACCCAGTAAGGGGATTACTGGGTTGAATGGCAGTTCTGTTTTAAATTCTTTGAGAAATCTTCAAACTGCTTTCCACAGTGGCTGAACTGTTTACATTCTCACCGACAGTGTATAAACATTCCTTATAGGGTTTTTGTGAGAATTAAGTGATATTAAATAATATTAAAAGATTTGAATGATATTAAATTTTAAAGGGATACTGAAGGGGTTCTAGACTCAGGTTACGACTATAGACAGAGAATGACAAGTTGTCCAACATTCCAAACAGTGGGATGACATGTGAGTCCATGATTTGCTAAGAGATCATGAAATTTGTCCTTCAACATGTACCCCTTCACCTTTCTCCTGCCCCTACAAATATAAAGGGGAGAAAGAGAGAGAATTTCTTTGATAAGGTGGTCAACTGAATGGCCAGGGAATTCTGCGCCATTTTCCTTTTCCCTCACCATGAAACCACACCTTTCAAACCTTGCATCTGGAAACATTTGCGGAGGGTGCTGTTTTTGTCACACGGAAAATTGATCCTTCCTCTCATGGGACCTCAATTTGGGAACATAGTTCCAAGGGAACTTGTGTCTACTGGATTCAGGGTTTGTCTCTGGTGTCTGGTGCTGCGAAGTGTTAAGAAAGAGCCTGACTGGAGCCAGGTTTCCAACGATAGAGAGTGTCTTAGTTAGTTAGGGTTTCTATAACGAAAATATAGACTGGGGGGCTCAAACATTAGAAATTTATTCCTCACAGTTCTGAAGACTGGGACATCCAAGATCAAGCTGCCAGCCAAATCAGTCCCCGGTGAGGCCCCTCTTCCTGGCTTGCAAAAGAATGGCTTCTTGCTGTGTCTTCACATGGTGGAGAGAGGAATCATCTCTCTAGTGTCTCTTCTTATAAGGGCACTGGTCCCATTCATGGAGACCCCACCCTCATGCTTCAATTACCTTTGAAAGGCCTCCAGATACCATGACATTGTGGATTAGGGTTTCAACATACGAATTTGGGAGCGGACACAGGCATTCAGTTCACAGAAGAGAGGCAAAGAGGGATGGCTCCATGGACCCAGGAGACATCACAGGAAGTAGCCAGGCCTGGTCACCCTGGGGCAGAAGGAAGTCACATGGGCTATTCCACCAGAGCAGGAGCTGACCAGAGAATGTGCCTTTGCACCAGAACATGATGCAGTATTGGAGGTCCTCACACAATGTGTGTGCATGGGAGAGTGGTCTCTGGAAAATCACAAAGTTGCCCCAAAAGAGAAGGGCTCAGCATTTGCCAAAGGTCCTTTGACCACTGAAGAATTACAGATGACACCACTTTTGCCCCTTTACCACTGACCTCTCCTTCCATCCTCAAGAGGAAGAAATAGAACATGGAAGAGAGAAAGAGAGAGAGAGAGGAAAAAAAGACCACCAGCTTCTTCTCACTGCAGATGTCTTGCCTGGGACCTGTCTGATTTAGAGGAAAAGAGAGAGACTTCAAACTGAATGTGAGATGAAATTTTGGATTTGTATCATACTAAATACCTGAAGATGAAGTTGTCCTAATGAAGAGATGAAATAAGCAGGAAAGATGTGGGGAAAGCTATCGGTTGGGCAGAGATATCATGGCCGGGGCAGAATATCTAACAGACAGGGAGTGAAGACAGAGGTAGAAGAAAAACAAAGCTGTTTCTTGATTGTTCCACACTTTTCAGTAAACTAATTACATGTGAAGAGTGTCTGACAAACAGTAGGTGCTTAATGAGTGATAGCCATTGTAAGTGATGTCTAAGACACTAATTTCAGTTATTAGCCTGGTCCAGTTGGTCTTTTTTATTTTTATTGAGAGCACTCTAAATCAGAATTAACTTTGTTACTGATAACCCAAAATGTCACAGTTGCTGACCGATTGGCCTCTCCCCCTCCCAGTTCTCTGTCTCCTCCACTTGACCCCACTCTCTGGTAAGAGACTGGCCTTACCAATATAAGGTTTGGATCATTTTTCTCCCTGCCCAGTGGCTCCCCAGTGCTTAGTGGTTCGATTTCCTTAGCCTGGTATCCAGGTCCCCAGCAAGCAAGAGTCAATCTCCCTTCCCTATCAGTCAATTTCCTCTTCTTTTCAGAACAGAATGATTTGCTGTTCCCAAGCACTTCTTTGCGTGCATGCCTCCCTCAATTTGGGGCAGTCTCCTTTCTTTAGCACTTCCTGATAAAATCTTATCATTCTTCATAGCTCTGCTCACCTGTTAACTTCCCCCATAAAACCTCCAAAATTCTCTATCAGAAAAGATTTCTCTTTTTTCTGAGCTCTCATAATGCTGTCTTTGTATATTTCTTGTCATCTAACAACAGCTCAGTCCCCCCACCCTACTCTTTATTGCTTGCTCATGAACTCCATAATGGTACAGTACAGGTATTGACAGTTGCTATGCTTTGAATGTGTTCCCCAAAAAGCATGTGTTGAAAATTTAATCTTCAATGCTACAGTGTTGGTAGGTGGGGCCTAATGCGAGTGCTTGGGTCATGGGAGCACTGCCCTCACAAATGGATTAGTGCCATTATTTCAGGAGTGGGTTCCTTATAAAAGGACAAATTTGGCCCCCTCTTGCTTGCTCTCTCTCTCTCACCCTCTCTTTGTCCTTCTGCCAAGTTATGACTCAGCAAGAAGGCCCTTACCAGATGCAGGCCCCTCGGTATTAGACTTCCCAGTCTCCAAAATTGTGAGCCAATACATTTTTGTTTATTATAAATTACCTAGTCTCAGGTATGCTGTTATAGCAGTACAAAATAGACTGAGACAATGGCATTATGTTCAGAGAAAAAGAGCCCATGTCCAGGAGATAAATCATGATAAATCTGTGCCAGACATGATAATCTTATTCCCTTTTGCTAGTTATCGGTTTAGGGGTAGGTTTGTGTCCCAGTCTGGCCAGGGATGTTTAACAACTTGCCCTCCAATTGAAAAAGAAAAAAAAATTCTAATCTATAGCCAGTTTGCTGATTTCTATTGCATAAATATGATCACAGACAGTTTCAAGTTACCAGCATGGCCTCATTGAACAGGGAGCTGGGAGAGACGTGCTGTAACACATCACTTTATAGTATTTCCACCACGCAGACGTAAGAAACATAAATAACAAGAGCATAGATAATAGCTACCTGTAGTAAAATAATTAAAAAGTGATGCTGATACACTTTGGATATTTGTCCCGGCCCAAATCTCATATTGAAATGTAATCCTCAATGCTGGAAGTGGGGCCTGCGGGGGAGGTGATTGGATCATGGGTGAGGATTTCTCATAAATGGTTTAGCACCATCCCTTTGGTACTATCCTCATGATAGTGAGTGAATTCTCACAAGATCTGTTCGTTTAACAATGTGAGGCACCTACTTCTGCTCTCTCTCTCTTGCTCCTGTTTTGCCCGTACAGCCTGCAGAACTGTGAACCAATTAAAACTCTTTTCGTTATAAATTACCCAGTCTCAGATATTCCTTTATAGAAATGCAAGAATGGCCTAATATGGATGCATTTTGAGTATCAACTACCATGTTTTCTGGAAATTTAACAACTGGCCCTTGCAAGTCAATACAAGCCAACCCTAACACACCATTGGCTCTAGCCAATGAAATGTAAGAAACTCTGCTTGAGGTTTCTGGGTTTATTCATCAGTGTTTGTTGTCTTGTGCTTGAATAAAAAGCAACCCCCAAATCTAGCACAGGACATCATACATGAAAGTGTCATGATGACCTCATGCACACCCACGCACAGAGAGACAATCATGTGAACAGGCAGCAAGAAGGTGGCCAACTGCAAGCCAAGGAGAGGGCCCTTACCAGAAACCAACCTTGCTGACACCTTGATCTTGGACTTCCAGCCTCCAGAACTGTGAGATAATACATTTCTGTTGTTTAAGCCACCCACTAATGTGCCTCCACTCCCTAAAGGGTGTAGGATTCAAAAGTCCGCTCATTCCAAAGGCTCAGAACCAGCCCAACATGGTCAGAGAAGATGGAACCTTAATAATGCCCCTTACATGGCACTAGCAGAAACCACTGAAAACTTGAGCCAAGTCCTCACATCTGTTCTTTGACTTCTTCTTCATCAACTGCTTCTGTCTTTCTCTCCTATTCTCGAATTTCAATGACTTTTCTCAAGCACACAGGCAGCAGCTGCAACAAGAACACAGTCAATTGAGGCAAATAAAAAAGGTGGGCAAGACAGAACACAAATGGCTAAGGGGCTTTTAGTCCAGCTGAAAAATTCTCCAGGGGTGGAGCAAACAGATCCCAAGACCTAATTCTGCAGGTGTTTTCTTGGGCACCTTCCAGGTGTAAGGTTGCCAGATAAAATACAAAACGCTATTTCAACTTGAATTTCAGATAAATGGTGAATAATGTCTTAGTATAAGCATGTCTTGGGCAATGTTGTATTTTTATTTGCATACTCGGGCAACCCTAACCAGGGGCTGTCAATGGGGTAGGGGTAAGCAGCAGAGAAGAAAGATGAAGATATGAGAAATTACATATGAATGAGGGCTGCACTACAGCTGCGCAGGCAGAGGACATGACCAGGGTGGTCACATAACAGGCACTGCGCCCATCTGGAAGGAAAGAAAGGAGTGCCTCTGGGCAATAGGTCTCTGTCAGCTTCCCAGACTTCTGGCCCTCATTTGGAGTCAAGTCCAAGAATCCTAGCTGAAGCATTTTCTTATGGCTGCTTTAGCAAATGACCACAAACATAGTGGCTTAAAACAGATTCGTGATCTTATAGTTCAGAAGTCTGAAATGGGTTCCAGTGGGCTAACCTCAGGATGCCAGCAGGACTGTATTTCTTCTAGGAAGTCTAAGGGAGAATAAATTTCTTACCTTTCTCAGTTTCCTGAGGCTTCCTGCAGGATCCTTGACTTGTGATCTCTTCTTTCATCTTCAAGGCCAGCATCAGCACAGCATCTTCAAATCTCTCTCTCTCCCTCCCGCTCCCTTCCCATTCCTCTCCCTCCTCCCCCCTTCTCCACATGTTCTTCTCCTTTCTTTCTCTTTTTCTTTCTCTTTTTCTTTCTTTCTTTTTTTCTTTCTTTTCTTCCTTTCTTTCTTTCTTCTTTTCTTTCTTTCTTCTTTCTTTTTCTTTTTTTCTTTCTTTTTCTTTCTCTTTCTTTTTTCTTTTTTCTTTTTCTTCTTTCTTTTCTCTTTCTTTCTCTTTCTCCTCCTCCTCCTTCTTCTTCCTCTTCTTCTTTTCCTTCTTCTTCTCTCTCTCCATCCCTTCCCTCCTCCTCCTCCTCTTCCTGCATCTTCTTCTTTTCCTCCTCCTCCTTTCTTCTTCTCCTTCCTGTTCTTCTTCTCCTTCTCCTCCCTCTTCTTCTTCTCCTCCTCCTCCTCCTTCTTCTTCTTCCTCTCTCTCCCTATCCCTTCCCTCTTCTCTCTCCTCCTCCTCCTCCTCCTTCTTCTCCTCCTCCTCCCCTCCCTCCCTTCCTCCCTTCCTTCCTTCCTTCCTTCCTTCCTTCCTTCCTTCCTTCCTTCCTTCCTTCCTTCCTTCCTTCCTTCTTCTTCTTTTCTCTCTCTCTCCGTGCTTCCACCTACCTGTCTCCCCCTCTCTGACTCTGACTCTCCTGCCTCCCTTCTATAAGGACCCTTGTGATTGGTGACATTGGCCTGCCTGGAGAATGGTTACAGTAGTAGGTTCCGGGGATTAGGGTGTGGTGATCTTTGGCAGGGGGGTGCATTATTCTATCTTCCAGCATTGTTTCTCTCCTATGACATTTTCCTCCTGTCAAAGTTACTATTAGGAAAAAATAGTTTGACCAGGGTCCGCCGCTCCTAGATATATACAAGCACAGTGCCAGCAAATCCAGGTTCTGAGTTTGGTGAGTATTGTTAACCTCATTTTATAGTTGAGACTTTAAGAGATCAAGAAGCCTGCCCAGAGTCACATCCCTGGTGAGGGCAGAGCAGGAATGTATATCTTTGGAACACATGTATTCATTGTCCCCAGTCCTAGAAGAGGGATAAGTGAGCAAGGCTCAGGACTGGGACTCACCAAAGGGTATACCCTTGCAGGGACCTGAGTACCCTCTAAGGAACTGAGTAGGTACCTGGGTCTAGAATGTTCTGGCAAATTCTTTGAAGTGCAAGAAGCACTGCCAGCCAGGGAACAATTTACTGTGGAGTGGGCACGTGGGAAGCCTGAGTGAATGGGGCCACCAGGCTCCAGTGGTGATGCAGCCTCCAACTGCGCCTATAGGCAGAAAGTGTGGTCCTCAGCCCCACACCCACGGACACACAGCTTGGCATTTGCCATTCTTAACTCCCAGATGCCACACCACCCTGCCGATGAAAATGACGGTCTTTTTAATTAGAAAAATAGCACTACTTCCCCAGACCAAAGCAATATTGGAAGGACTCCCTAGTAAAAGTTACAAAAGAAGACTAGCATTCTCAAATGTGCACAGAGAGCATGGGAAGCGTTTCATTGAAATTCAGGTTGCTGGGCCTCATCCCTAGGGCCTGGTGTGGGGCTAAGGAACATGCATGATTAGCAAGCTTCCGGCTGACATGGATGGCGGGTGGTTCATGGGTGCACTTTCAGAATTCCTGTTCTGGAACTTCCTGCTTCTCAGCAGTTTTTTGTTTGCTTGTTTTTTGTTTGTTTGCTTGTTTGTTTGTTTTTGAGACGGAGTCTCGCTCTGTTGCCCAGGCTGGAGTGCAGTGGCGTGATCTCAGCTCACTGCAGGCTCTGCCTCCTGGGTTCAAGCAATTCTCCTGCCTCAGCCTCCCAAGTAGCTGGGATTACAGGTGCCCACCACCACGCCTGGCTAATTTTTTCATTTTTAATAGAGACAGGGTTTCACCATGTTGGCCAGGCTAGTCTCGAACTCCTGGCTTCAGGTCATCCGTCATCCACCTGCCTCGGCCTCCCAAAGTGCTTGGATTATAGGCATGAGCCACCGCGCCCCTCCTCTTCAGCAGTTTAGACTCCCTGTTTCCCAAGAGGAGGGTTTACGGGGCTGTGGATCTCACTACCGCCCCCCACTGCCTGTGAGCCACTGGAGGGGCCCCCGAGTCACAGACTGAGACTGACCCAGGACTGCAGTGGTCCAAGGGCAGGGAAGGAGTATCAGCCTTCCTATTCCATAAACATTATGGGACAGATGAGGAATGCTGGCATTGCCGGGGAGACTGGTGTCATGGATGTGGGGGGACACAAGGTGTAGGAGATCATCCACATTCTCAGCACCAGCCTCTGACTCTCCCTCTCAGACTGGACGCAAGAGATCCATTGCCAAACCACCAAGACCTGCGTAGTAATGGCGGGGTGGCTGGGGAGAGCCCACCACAAGCTGAGGCCCTATCCTCGCTAATTTAGAGAGTGTTGCTGTGGTGAAAAGGGGACAGGTAGCCTTACAGGGAGGACTCCAGAGCCAGACTACCAGGTTTACTCCCAGATTCTTACCTTTGCTGGCTGTGAGCCCTTGGACAAGTTAATAACCTCTCTGTGTCTCCATTTGATTGTCTATGAAGTGGGGGGAGGAGAGCAGTGTGTATTTCAAAGGGAATTGCAGAGAATGAATGAGGTCATCTTTTCAAAAAGGACTTATCATATCAAAAGTGCTCAAAAATGTTAGCTAACAGGCCAGGCACAGTGGTTCATGAGTCTCTACTAAAAATACAAAAATTAGCCAGGTGTGGTGGTGCACACCTGTAATCCCAGCTACTCGGGAGGCTGAGGCAAGAGAATCACTTGAACCCAGGAAGCAGAGGTTGCAGTGAACCGAGATCGCTCCACTGCATTCCAGCCTGGGCAACAGCACGAGATTTTGTCTCAAAAAATAAAAATAAACAAATAAATAAAAGAAGTTAGCTAACTAAAATTACTAATCAATGAGACAAGACATGATTGGAATTATCAATTTCGCTTCTGGCAAGCCCATAAAGAGGAACATGGTACAGAGGAGATGCTCAATAAATATTTTTTGAATTTTGCAGAGAGTGTTGGTAGAGTTTTGCAGTAGGATTTGCACCTGTGCCCCGCTGGTCTGCGTGTTTGTAAACCTTCTTTGCATGTTCTTCCTGTCTCCCTGCTTAGGTCCAAAGCTGGAAGAGCAAGTTCAGTGCCCTTTGATCTTCTCCATGGTCCTCAGCCCAGGGTTTGCCCAAGGTGAGTCTCAACGTCACGGACCAGCTCCCCAGACATCACTGGAACAAAAGCCAGATAGAGGCAGATCCCATAAGACAGTTACTTCATTTCCCCTAAACCTTCCTCTCCTATTTTGAAAGTGGGCTCCCAGGGTTTCCTTCCATATAAAAGTGGAAACTCAGCGTTGCTAACTCCTCACTCAGAGACTCCTTCACTATCCAAAATACTCTACTTGTAAACACATGGGGCCCTCCCCTCCTTTCTCACCCAGTCCTCAAAGGGCACCAGGCTGGATCTGCTGTTGGAGAAGAAGGGAGGTGACAGGAAGCCTGTTCCCGCTTCTCACAGGAATTGGGCAGGGCAGGTATCCACGCCGCCCAAGTCTCTCCCACTGAGTGAATTTGCACAACATGAGCTGGGTCCTGCTGATTCACTGGGGGCAAGGACTGCTGTTGCCCACTGTAATCGGCAGTCAACACCACCTGGGGAAGCAGAAAGCTGCTGCCATGCCTCACAGCCCTTTAGGGTTCCCATTCCTCCTGTTTACCTAAGTGGGTGCCTGTGAACCCAGCTGCTCGCAAATTGCAAGATCAAAGCCAAAGGTGAGAGGCACCGCGCATGTGCGCTGCAGGGCAAACAGGAAAATGTGTTTAGGTTTTGCTGTTGTCAGTTTTGATATGTCAATTTCTCATTTTTAGCTTGGCAGTAACAAAATACACTTATTAACTATGAAAATAACCTTTCTATTCAATTTCCTGCAGAGAAAGGAAAATCTCATTAAGGTGAGTCTGAAACTCTAGCTCCCAGGTCCCTGAACCCTTGTTTGTTTAAGGGGACTTTTGAAAAATTCCAGTATACTGAGCAATAGCTAGGTTTTCTATGGGGGTAGGAGGTGGCCCTCAGTATTCAAACCAAGAATATAAAGGTCCAGAGAGGGAAAGGGAATCTGAACCTTTTTAGGCCAAGGAAGTACAGTAAGCAGGGCCTGATGTCCTAGAGTTCAAAGTGAGTGGTGGAAACAGAGGAGCATTTAGGAGAGAGGAGTTATTTGCAGAATAAAATTATAGTGCACTGACAGGGTGGCGGGGCAACATGACATAACTATCCTTGACCTTAGTTAAGGTTCAATGTCCTAATTCTGTGAGGACCCAAGGAAACTAAAAGGGATAAACGCAATGCAGGATATATTGTGAGGCTGGTAAAGGTGGCCTTTGATATGCAGGCTGCCTGTGGAGGATTAAATTATTGCTCAGCAAACATCACCACTAGCACCTCCATGGGAGGCATACACTTCCCTGTCCCAGCGATATTGGGATTGACTGTGTGACTTACTTTGGCCAAAAGAATGGGGGTTCGGAGTGACAGTGGGCAAGTTTTAAGCCTAGGACTGAAGAGACTTGAGTGTTTCCACTCATTCCTCAGTACGAAGCTGGTCCAAGAAGGACAAGAGAGACCCAAAGCCAGATCAGGTTCTTATGTGCAGCTTGGAGCCAAGCATAAAACAGATCAGCTGAACCCAAGTTGACCAATGACCACATGAGGGAGAAATAAATGCTCAATAGATGTCACTGAGTCTGGATGTTTTTGTTACACAGCACTACTGTAGTGGTAGCTGACTGATACACTGTCCTTTCTTTATTTCCTTCCACCTCTCTCTATGTGCCTCCCAATCTTTCTTGTCTGCCTTCTCCCTACCAACACTTTTCAACCTAAAAGTCTGGGGTTGAGCTTTCACTTCTTAGACTGAATTTCAGTTACAGACTTTCTCTTCCCAAACATATGAGCTTTTCAAGTCTTGTGTCTTTGCAAAAAGAAAGACTTTGCTATTAGGATTTGAGAACTCAGCAGTCTCATGAGAGCAACATTTACAAGCTGAGGACATTTTATTTGAGTCTCCTGGTTTCGTACTCCTAGCAGCCTAGAGTGAGGCCGACTCCAGAATAGAGCTAATTTTTCAGGAAGTCTCAAAATCCTGCAAGAAGGGGTTAGCAAAAGCCATGCATCTGTTTCATTCTATCATTTGCTCAGGGAAAGTTGAAGCCTGTTGGCAATTCTAGCTGGGCGTATAAGGACTTCTCTTCCTCTTCACCCCTCCCTCAAAGTTTGGCCAGATCCCCAGTCCACATGGCAGTATGTGTTCAAGAAGATGATTAATGTGAGCAGAAGGCTCCAGGAAATCTCTCAGGGCCCTTCTGTTTATTAAATATAAAAACTCATGTTTAAATAGAATGTCAAAGGTATGACATGCAACAACACGATCCAAGACAGACTGTTGGCTTTAACATTCAATAACTAGAGGTTCTTCAAGGTTTGACTTCCGAGCTTAAAGTCTCTTAAAGATTTTCCAGGAAGGCTCAAACTACTCAAGGAAGAAGTCAGCAGAGGTCAGTGGAGTCCATCCATTTGTTTCCATCATCTGTTCTTAATGGCAGAAGCTGTGGCTTTTGGGTTGGGGTACAGTGTCTAATTGAGTCAATGTCATGCACTGTATCAGGAAGCCATTCCCTGACAGCCTGGCCGGAGCTAGAGAACACAACTGCATTCTCTCATAGCACCCCAACTTCTCATGTCTGTTCACTCATTCCTGTAGGACATAGTTCTTGAGAACCTACTGTATACCAGACCCAGCTCCAGGAACTGGAAATGCATGGGATACAAGACAATGCCCAGGTCTCCTGGCTTAGATTCTAGAGGTGGAGAGACACACAACACACAAATAAACACACAGGTAGTTCGGTCACAAGGACTATGAAGAAAATATAACAGCGTGATGTGGTACACTTGAATGGAAGGGGGTGTGCTGCAGGTGGGCAGGGTGGGTAGGGAATAACAGAGGAAGAAGTTTCTATGTTGCTTATGCTTTGGCACACACCATTCTAAGAACTTCGTGTATATTAACTCATTTAATCCTCACAGCAACCCTATGGAGTAGAAGCTGTTACCGCCCCTTTTCCAGATAAGAAAAGTGATACCCAGAGAAGTGAAGTAACTTGCCCTGCTTCACACAGCTGAAAAGCAGGAGAGCTGGGAGGCAGGCCCAGGTATTGGCACCACGAGTCACACTGTCACCCACTACCCCACACACTGCCTCGGGGAGCAGGTGAGGTTGGGGTGCAGGAAAGGGCCAGCCTCATAAAGAGCTGAGGAAGAGTATTCTAGACAAAAAAGCAAGAAAATCATTGCAGTCCTTTAGGCAAGAGATGAGGGAGGCAAGGACCAGACAGCAGCAATGGACACAGTGAGACGTGGACGGCTTCAGATCTGTTTTTGCTCCGTGGTGGCATTTCTTATTTAAATGCCCACCTTTCCTGATAAGCTGGTAGCTCCATAAGGGCCGATGCCTCATCTGTTTTGCTCACCTTATGTCCCCAATGCCTGGTACAGCATTTAGTTCATTTTTTTTTTATAGAGATGGGGTCTTGCTATGTTGGCCAGGTTGATGCTTGAACTCCTGACCTCAAGCAATCTTCCTACCTTGGCCTCCCAAAGTGTTGGGATTACAGGTATGAGCCGCCCCCAACACAACCTACAGATTTTAAAATAATTCTGTGTTGAGTAAGTAATTAGATAGTAAGTAATTAATGAGCATTAGGCCAGCCTGATGTTGGTTCTAATCCCAAATCCTTCACCTCCTTCACCTGTTTACTGTTCAACTCCGGCAAGTTACTTAAGTTATCTGATCCTCCTCTGATTGTATCTACGATGGGGATAACAAGGCAATCACAGGGTTGGGTGTGGAGAAGATTAAATGAGATAGCTTTTGTAAAGGGTCAATAGCAAGGCAGTCACAAGATAGTGACTACAGACATGTTGGCATCCAACTTTCTTTCCCTACTATTTAGAAAACCAGAGTCATTTCAGTCATTCAGTCATTCAGACATGCATCGGTTGTAGAATTGAGAGCTGAAAGGGACTGAAAGCCACTATTACTCAGTATGGTCCAAGGACCAGCCCCATGAGCATCCTGTGGGAGCTGTTAGAAATAAAGAAACTCAGGGGCCTGGTACAGTGGTTCACACCCGTAATCCCAGCACTTTGGGAGGCCGAGGCAGGCAGATCACATGAGGCCAGGAGTTCGAGACCAGCCTGGGCAACATGGCAAAACCCCATCTCTACTAAAAATACAAAAATTAACTGGACATGGTGGTGTGTGCCTGTAATCCCAGCTACTCAGAAGGCTGAGGCAGGAGAATCCCTTGAATCTGAGAGATGGAGGTGGAGGTTACAGTGAGCTGAGATCGTGACACTGCTCTCCAGCCTGGGCAACAGAGTGAGACCCTGTCTCAAAGAGAAAAAATAAATGAAAAAAAAAAAGAAATAAAGAAACTCAGGCTCTACCCCAGACCACCAAAGCAGAGCTTCTGTGGGAAAGGCCTCATTATCTGTATATGTAATCAGCACTGCCACCTCTCCCAGGGGATTTTTTTTTTTTTTTTTTTTTTTTTGAGATGGAGTCTCCCTCTGTCACCCAGGTTGCAGTGCAACGGCACGATCTTGGCCCACTGCAACCTCTGCCTCCAGAGTTCAAGTCATTCTCTTGCTTCAGCCTCCCAAGTAGCTGGGACTACAGGCATGCACCATCACGCCCGGCTAATTTTTGTATTTTCAGTAGAGACGGGGTTTCACCATGTTGGCCAGGCTGGTCTCAAACTCCTGTCCTCATGATCCACCCACCTTGGCCTCCCAAAGTGCTGGGATTACAGACGTGAGTCATTGTGTCCGGCCTCCCCCAGGGGATTCTTATCAAGGAGAAAGTTGGAATAGGTTGAGCCTGCTGCAGTCAAGGGTCTCATGTCCTTCGTACTGTGCTGAACACTTTAACCCCCACCCTCTCCCTCCCTGGGGCTTGGTGCCTGGGCCTCCACACTTTGCTGCCAATCCATCTGCTGTGCTTCAGACACCTGCCGCTCCGAGCTGGGCTTCCAGTGAATTGAAAGCAGCCCCGTCAGACTCCCACCCTGGACTAATCAGCCGGGGCTAGGAGGTTCCAGTAGCATCACGCACAAGGGGAACCTAAGCCTGGCTGGCTTGGCCACCAGAGTCATGGCATCCTGGGAGACGTGCCTTCTGTCCTTGGCAATCCTCCTGGACCACCTGCTGTACCTGAAAAACACAGCAGAATATGATTCTGACTGTGGAAGGCGTCTCCCTTTCTGAATTATCCACCCCATACACAAGCCCTAGAGACAGAAGAACAAGAGGACACATTCTTCCAAGCCTCTGAAACATTATCCAGACCTGTCTGTGCCGATTCATCAACTCTGAGCTCAAGGAATCATAAAAGTTTGTTTTTTCATATCTAAGAGATGATCCAACCTTCTGGAAACTAAACTTTCTTCTCTTAGTTCATGCAGAAGTCATTTTAGTGAGCCACAGGATCTGCTTTTCATTCTCGATGACTGTACCCATTTGGGATTGTGGGGAGAGCCAATAAATAACGTTTTTAAAAAGCTCTCTGTAACATCTTCGCTTTGCACCTCAATACACCTACTTCGAAAGGTCATTTAGAGACCATTTGCATTGGGATGATAAATGAAGTGATTGTACTAAAATGTAACTTTCATAATGGCAACAATCCTGTGTGCCACAACCGCCCCTCCTGGCACAAAGTGGGCCTTCAGTACAGATTTCTTAATAAATGCCATAAAGTATAGAGGTGCAAGCGGACTTTACAAAGATGCTCATTATGATCATAATTGGTGGTCACATTTCAGTTCACGTTTTTGTCGAAAGCTGTTTACCTTTAAGCCTATGCTATGCTCAGGCTGACTTGTGTGCTCTGTTACCTCAAACTACAGAAAAGCCATTTCCCAGATCAAGTTCAAACTTACTGCCATCTACTGGCCAACACTTAAAATTATCCTTACCAGCATATGTTTAAAATTTAACTACCTGCGTAAAACGGCAAACATTTGCAGAAAACTGTGGAAACATAATCTACTATAAAGACTTGAGGCTGGGCGTGGTGGCTCATGCCTATAATCCCAGCATTTTGGGAGGCCGAGGAGGGCGGATCACCTGAGGTCAGGAGTTCAAGACCAGCACAGCCAAGATGGCAAAACCCCATCTCTATTAAAAAAAAAAAAAAAAATTACCTGGGAGTGGTGGCGCATGCCTGTAATCTCAGTTACTCGGGAGGCTGAGGCAGGAGAATCACTTGAACTCGGGAGGCGGAGGTTGCAGTGAGCCAAGATCCCGCCGCTGCACTCCAGTCTGGGCAACAGAGCGAGACTTTGTGTCAAAAAAAGAAAAAAAAAAAAAAAAGACTTGACAGTAGTATTCCATTTTCAAAAGAATGAACAGAAACTACTATTTTGCATTAATAGTGTTTTATATATATAATCTAACCTTTAAAATAGATATGTCTCCCCCAAGTATTCCTGCAAAAAAAAAAAAAAAAAAAAAAAAAAAAAAAAAAAAAAAAAAAAAAGCTTAGGCGCTCAATGAAATTTCTAACCAATAAATTATGTGACAGCCTCCTTTGAGAGATGTGCTGTTTCTGCTGGGTTTGATGCTACTCCTTCATAGACAGTGAGTCTGGGAAGAAGCAAATTGAGGTTGAAAGACGGAGAAGTTCTCCTGAAGATGCTCAGGCCTGGAATGTGGAGATTCAAAAAAGCCTGGCAGGTGGAGCTGCCCACTCAAGAGCATATGCCAGAAGTCCCCCTACCCCACTCCCCAAAAAACGTGTGTGTGTGTGTGTGTGTGTGTGTGCGTGCGCGCGCACGCACACACATGTGCTTCCAATGCTTTTTAAATATCTGCAACTGACATGGAGGGGAATTTGCAGAGAACAGCTCCCTTCACACTGCCCCCTACCTCACACTGCATATTTAAAGGAAAGTCTGGCCCAACTTTCCTCTGAGTGCAGAAGCAGCAAAACACACAGAGACCGCAGCAGAGAAAACCACACAGACATGTAAGCAAACAGACAGCTTCAATTTCAAAGATTCTTGCAACACGCAGTGTGGCTCAGGAACGGCCATCAAGAAGCTGATGGTTCTGGAATGGGCCCTGATGTTTATACACTCAAGGCCTGGCTGCTGGTTTTTTTTAGACTGACCAGAGCGGCCACTGCCTCACAGAAGCACTAAAAGCTCACTCTACCAGGGGCAGGCAGGCAGACTCTGTTGTAGTCCAGGAAATGTCCTCTTTCCTTGAAAGTAGATTTAAACTTTCTGAGAATTAATGTTTGTCCCTAGGAACAGGTGTGTGTGTATGTATGTGTGTTTAATGGTTGCCTCTTGGACAACTTCTCACCGGTAGGGAACACAAACCCCTCATCCCCTCAACCGAAGTGACCTGCTGGGAAGTCCCCATAGAACTTCATTTATTCTATAAATTCATCCAGTAAATATATCTGGGGCCTTTACAGACACTGTTCTTGGCTCTGGGAATACAGCAGTGGAGACAGATGTTTCCATTCTCTTGGGTCTTGCTGTCTGGTGGGTGAGAAAGACAATAAACAAGGACACAAATGCAGGAGCCGCAAGGGCTACACAGAAAACAAAGCAGGGCATAAGAGAAGAGTGAATGAGCTAGGGGGCTGGAGGACAGAGAACTCTTAGGCTGGTTGTCTTTGAGAGGTGACACCTGAATGAAGTGAGGAAGTCCACCATGAGAAGAATCCGGGAAGAGCAACTCAAGCAAAAGGAAAAGTGGGCATGAAGGCTCGGGGGGTGGGGGCCCCTTGACATGTTCAAGGAACCAGAGAAAAGTGCTTCTTCATATATGATCTCAATATATCTTCGCAAAGATACTAAAAAGTACTGCTACGATCTTCATGTTAAAGATGAAGAAATTGAGGCTCAGAGAGGTTAGGTAACCTGTCCAAGATCATCCAGCTGGCAAATGGCAGAGCCAGCAAAGAACCCAGGCAGTGTGGCTGTGGAGTCCAGGCTGTTAAAGAATTTGCCTGGATATAGTAAGAAACCAGCGCTACCTATTACCTGCAAGAGTTGGGTGGGAGGGACTGAGTAGGAGGTGGAAGGTGGATCCCAGGACCAAACCAGTCTTTGTGGATGAAGGGTGGAGTTTCCTTCCAACTATGGGGCTCACGGAAAATAATCTTTCAGAAGAGCATGTACTGGCTAAAGACGAAGGAAAACGGGGGCCTACAGTGTGTCTACATGGGTCCCCAGTGAAATGCGTGTGTGTTTCCTTGGATAATGGAGATAGTCATACTGAGTACATCACTTTAAATTCCTCCCCCCTGGAGACACATGAGCTCTCATTATCCAGCCCCTCTGTAGAGTTTTGCAGCCCCACGGGGTGTCCCCTCCCCACATCCCTGACTCCCTCGAGCTGGTGACAAGGTGGCAGCATAGGTCAAGGAGACTGTTTCTAGAGATTCTAGAGAGTGAAGAGATGCCATTCTGACATCTTTTGCAAAATGGAAAATGTGAGGGAGTTAGCCCACGGGAATCCCTCAGCCAACGGAGAACAAATCTAGTGGGTAAATGCCACCCCCTTTCATTCCTCCAGGAAGCAATTCCAGTTGCATTACACATGTCTCCCAAGGTGGTTCCCTGTGGAGTCAACCTCAGTGGCCCATAGTAGTGATCAGCTGGATAAGGCACCTTTATGTGGCCTCTCTTTTTTATTTTTATTTTTTAACACTATTCCCTGTCTCCCACTACTGTTTCTTAGGAGGATGTCCAAAATAAACTGCCTGCTAGCTGTTGTCTCAGGCTCTGATTTTTGAAGGAAGCGAGGCTAAGACCATTGGGACCAGAAGGGTTCTAAATGCTGGCCAGGTGCGGTGGCTCACGCTTGTAATCCCAGCACTTTGGGAGGCCAAGGTAGGTGGATGACCTGAGGTCAGGGGTTCGAGACCAGCCTGGCCAACATGGTGAAACTCCCATCTCTACTAAAATACAAAAACTAGCTGGGCGCAGTGGTGCATGCCTATAATCCTAGCTACTCAGGAGGCTGAGGCAGGAGAATCGCTTGAACCCAGGAGGCAGAGGTTGTGGTGAGCCGACACCATACCATTGCACTCCAGCCTGGGTGACAAGAGCGAAAACTCCATCCCCCCCCCCAAAAAAAATTAAAAAATAAAAAGTAGACGCTGTGGATAAGATTATGGAACCTCGGTGACAGGTTGATTTCTCCAGATCTCTTTTACCCTGGAAGAGGTTGCGATTTGCCATTTCTGGAATTGACGTCTATATCAGATATAAGCTTGCTTTCCCTGCCAACAGTACCCTTGCTGGCACCACCACCCACCAGGACGTGGGATCCTGCCTATGATTGCTTCAGATCAAGAGATCTATTTATGGCCAAGAGGCATGACAGTGGGTGCCCAAACATGGGATCCACTGGCCCTACCATAACACTGCATCACCTGGCAGCAGCTCCTCTAATAGAATGATGGCACGGACTGATAGTGGTTGAGCTAAAATGCCAGTTTAAGCACCCGCCCTATGGGGCTGGGGAGCTGTCCTTCAGGAGGTGGCACAAGCTCTGAGTCAAAGGCCACAATGTGCCACTGTATTCCCAAGAGCTAGAATACTCAGGTCCAGGATCCAAAGGATGGAAGTAGGATTTTCCCCTCTCCCCATCACTCCCAGACACCCAATTGCAGAATTTTGATTTCTGTTTCGCCAAGTGGAGGCTTTGCCCAGCGCCTCAGAAGACTCAGTTAGAGACTATGGAACCAAGAGAGCCCACCATTTAAATCCTTTTGGAAAGATGATAGATCCAGGGCTGGCAAAATAGGAGATAAATAACAAAGAGAGAGAAAAAGAGAGAGAGTGAATGAGAATGAATGAGATGGATGTTCTGGAGGTGTCTATGAGGGCGGTGGGTACTGGCCATACAGGTGGAAGTCAGCATGCAGAGACCCAAAAGAAGTGGCCACAGCCATGCACAAAGGTCACACACACACACACCCCAACCCCAAAGTCTAGGGCAAAACTGAAGCATACGGGAGCTGCTTGAGAAGGAACCGTGAACATGAAGATGCTGGTCTGAGACAAAACAGCCGGGGAAGGGGGCCCAGGGCCCAGCCCTCCAGCCTTCTAGTTTTTAGGTAGCCATCCAGGTGAGGCCACTAAGGTTTGACTGAAGGCAGGTATCTCCAAGGTACGGGGCATCCAACAGGCGTCCTTGGCCATAACTGACAGGTCCTCTAGCAAGGGACTGTGACAGCGTGGGGTTACAGGGTGGTCAGCCTAGCTCTCCCCTTCACAGGAGGCTACAATGTAGGCCTTTGATACTACTTCCAAATAAGGATATAAGCCATCATTGTTTTTAAACTGGGTGTGATGAAAATGTTGATTTGCAAAAAGTAAACATTTAAAATATACCATGGTTATGAGAACCCTGTTTTGGCATTCCTTCTCTTTAAAAAAATAGATTTATTGAGGAATCATTCACAATTGAGGTATCATTTAAGTACAATTAAATTGTTTTAGGTGCATAATTCTATGCATTTGACAAACACATGTAGTTGTATAACCATGGCCATATTGAAGATACGGAGTATTTCCCTCACTGTTAAAAGTTCCCTGGAGCCCCTTTATACTCAATCCTCTCTTCTCCCCTGTCCCTGAAAACCATTGCTCTGATATCTGTCCCTCAAGTTTTGCCTTTCCTGGGTCATATGATGGAATCAGAGTTCACGGCCTTTTGCGTGCGGCTTCTTTCACTTAGCACAGTGCATTTGAGATCAGTGCGACTGTTGCATGTCTTAGTCATTTCTTCTTTTAATTGTTGAGTTGCATTACATTGTAGATGCATTACCACACAGTTGGTGGCTTAAAACAACAGAAATTTATTATCTCACAGTTTTGGAGGCCAGAAGGTGGAAGTCCAGGTGCCAGCTCCAAGAAGCCCAGGGCTGTGCTCTCTCCAGAGGTCCTAGAGGGGATTTCAGTTTCCTGTCTCTTCCAGCTTCTGATGGCTCCAGGAGGCCCTTGGCTTGTGGCTGCACCACTCCAGTCTCTGCCTCCATTGTCACATGGTCTTCTCCTCTTCTCCCCTTGTGGGCCTCTTACAAGGACACTTGTCATTGGATTTGGGGCCCACTCAGATAATCCAAGGTGGTCTCATCTCAAGAGCCTTAATTACATCTTCAAAGACCCCTTTGCCAAAAAAGGTCACATTTACAGCTTCCAGGAATTAGCACGCAGATATAACTTTGGGGAGAGCTGCCACTCCACCCACCACACACGGATAAGACACAGTTTGATTATTCTTTTGCCAGTTGATGGGCATCTGGGTTATTTCCAGTTTGAGGACATTATAAATACAGCTCCTCTAAACATCCACTGTTCTTTGCTGGAACCCATGCTTTCATTTCTCTTGGCTGTGGGATTAGGAGGCATTCCTTCACTCTGTAACATATAAGGAAGGTGCTGCAAAAAAATGGAAGTGAATAGTCGGGCATGGTGGCACAGGCCTGTAATCCCAGCTACTCGGGAGGCCGAGGTACGAGTATTGCTTGAACCCGGGAGGTGGAGCTTGCAGTGAGCTGAGATTACACCACTGCACTCCAGCCTGCGCAACAGCAAAACTCCGTTTCAAAAAAAAAAAAAAAAAAGGAAGTGGCCTGTGGCCTTGCCCTGGGGCTTTGGTTCCTCAGCTCATAGCACACTCCTTCCCTACCCTGGCTGCAGGCATGTTCAGGTCCAGTTGCCTGCACTGCTGCCCCTGCTCCTGCCCACACATCCCTGAACATCCACAGTCCAGCACCGTCCATTTACATAAATGGGCTTCTACAGAGCAGGGAATGGAGACAATCTCATTTCCTGGGCCTGCTTCCTTGTGTGCCAGGGTTTCGGCTCAGATGTGGCAGGTTCTTTTTGTCACAAGCCTTGACTCATGAGACCTCGGTGGCCTCGGGAAGCAACAGGTACAGGGGTATCATGCTGCTGTGTGGGCCTCTGGCAGCCCCCCTGTGACCACAACCAGGCTGACCCAGACAGACTAATGGGAGATTAAACAAAAAAAAACAAGGCACACTGCTGAGATGCAATTTCCTAATCAGCCTGTAACTTGATTATCTCAAAAATACACAATCAATACCGCTAAGCTCAGCATACTCCCCTGCTGAGACAGGGAACTTGAGCCTGGCTTGTGTTTGGCTACCCATGTCCCTCCTGTTGGCTCAAAGGAGTCTTCTGTTTAATGTCAACATTTGCTTTTGTGCCTTTTTATGTATTTTCATTATTTGCTTCTGCTTGTCCTTGCTCTGCGTGAGAAAAGCCCAGTGCAGGGGCCTTTCTACTCTAGCTGGTTCCGCATTTGTGAGATCCTGCACACCTGTGTGACCCTCAAACTCTGACTTGTCTCACGCTGATTAGGACACATTCAGGGGAGGAAGGAGTCAGTGAGCTTGTTTAGAAACACGGCTTGCTGATGACGGCACCTGTTCCCCAGGGAAAGCTGCCTCCTAACGGGCAGGTGAGAAGGCTGGTGGTGTGAGGAGGGGCAATAAGCCCTGTTGCATCCTCTATTCCGGTTCCATTATTGACTCAGGGCTCTTTAAATTCTGTCCTTGACTTTCTGACTGCATCACCAGCAGTAACTCAGCCAGTCTGTGCTGTGTATCATGGAAGGCTCCACTTCACCATTTCCCCCCAGGATTCTTTCCCTGTACTAAAAATCCCCCTCCCTAGCCCTTTATGGCTTGAAATGCCTCGGAGTTTTGCAGGGATTCAAATTCCTCGCACAATCTCCCTCGAGCAGAGCGTCTGTTTCTACAGCAGAGGCAGAGAGATCTATCCTAACTTCCTCCCAGCTCAACTTTTATATTCTCGGCTACCCCAGGAGCTTCCTGAATGTTATGCAGCTTAATTCATGATGATAAACATGGGTTCTGGGAGGCTGAGAACAGGGATCATTCACCCTTCTTATTAGAGAATACAGAGGGCCGCCCAGACACGGGTGAAGCCCCCTCACCTCCTCCACCAAGGGATAAGTCTCGGTGGGGTGAAAATTCAGCCGCCTTCCTTCCCATGTGCAGGTCTGCCTTCCACCCCAAAACACAGCTGAGTTTCCACATTGCCCAGATCAAACCTAGAACTAGCTGAAGGTAAACTTCATGCCAGGTACTTTTCATATTCCGTTTTTTATGTTTATCAGCAACCTCAATGAGGCAGATAACATTACCCCATTTTACAGGAGGAAACTGAGGGTTAGAGAAATATAATAAAGTGAGCTGTCCAAAACCACAGAGCTGGGAGGAAGCTTGAATCTGATAAAAGTCCAAAGAGGTGTGCCTCTCGGGTTCATGTTCCTTTCCCATACCATGCTCCAGCTGCCCCTACAACTCCCCAGCTCTCACATCATTGACACTGTGCCCTTAGTCACGTCGTTTATCTTCTCTGTGCCTCAGTTTCCTCATCTATGAAATGGGTATAAGAAGTCCTGCTCTCTGGAGTTGCTGCTAGTTTTAGAAATGCAATCAGGCAGATGAAGTATTTAGCACACTTTCTGGTACCTAGGTGTTTAGCAAGTAGCGATGATGATTATTTTCTAGCAGCAGCATTGACGCTTTTGATGGTAGTCATAGATCACAGAAACTTCCAGCTAGAAGTCACCTTTGAGCCCATGTATCACAATCTTCCCCTTTACAGAAGAAACAGAGGCCAGAGAGTCTAGCTGACCTTCCTAAGCTCAGGGGGTCAGGGGCTGAAATGCAGGCCTGACTTGGGAAAAATAAAATATAAATATAAAATATAAAGTAAAAAATAAAATAAAACAAAAAAACTGTTACGCCTGTCCCCTGAGCTGCCTAGCTGTATTCTGGGTCGCTTGGTCTTTTTTTTTTTTTTTCCTTTTGGTGTATGGGCTGGCGGGCTGGGAGGTGAGGGCAGGAAGATACAAATCACAATTGAAAAGAAAGTGGCAAAGGAAAGGTAGTTACAGGCTAACACTCCTAGACTGCTGGGTCTCTGAATTTGCATCAGCATCACCTGAAACTTCTTAAACAGTTTCTTGGGCTCTAATCCAGACATCCTGAATGAGAAACCCTGGGGGAGGGTAATCTGAACTTTAACCCTCAGGTGATTCTGTTGCAGGGTCAAGTTTGAGAACCATCACCCTAAGGCCAAGGATGGAAAATAATTGGTGTTTGTGCAGAGAGTCTCCATCTCACACACCAGGCATCACTGTTCACAATGCCCTTCAGTTAACCACAGATGCAGCCTCTGAATCCTTCTGTTTTTATTTTTAAGTTCTGGGATACATGTGCAGAGCATGTATGTTTGTTACATAGGTATACATGTGCCATGGTGGTTTGCTGCACCTATCAACCCATCATCTAGGTTTTAAGCCCCACATGCATTAGGTATTTGTCCTAATGCCCTCCCTCCCCTTGCCTCTGACCCCCCGACAGGCCCTGGTGTATGATGTTCCCCGCCCTGTGTCCACGTGCTCTCATTGTTCAATTTCCACTTATAAATAAGAACACGCGATGTCTGGTTTTCTGTTCCTGTGTTAGTTTGCTGAGAATGATCCTTCTTGACACACAGCACTCCTGACGACTATCACCACTATGGGCGACGGGGAGGGACTGGAGCTAGTCATGTGTTAATCCACACAGAGAAAGAGTCACTTCCCTGGACTCAATTGTCCATTTCGGGAGCAGCTCCTGACATTTCTGCTGTCATGTTCGAGCCCAGAGCCTGGTACAGATCTGGGCCTGTTTCGAGAACTTTGTTTTCTCAACTGTCCCGTCTCCTTGGGTACTGGGCTTCCCTTGCTAAAGAAGGAGCAAAACTCAAACAAACATGGAATGGAGAGCAGTTCAACTTGGCAAGGCTGGGTTTGATCAGCAGCGGGGCTGTGGACCAGCTCAGAGGTCCTAGGTGAGTCTCCAGCCTCATTCAACTTGTAGTTCCCCCTGTAACGATGAAAACCTGTGAGGTGTAAGGGGCGCGGCACAGGCTTTTGGAATCAAATTTCAGCTTCTATCCCAGTTCTGTTGTTTTTCGGCTGTGGAATCTAAGGTAAGTCACTTAAGGGATCACTTTCTTACCTGTAAAACAGAAATAATAACATCTGCTTCTCAGAGCTGTTTGGAAGACTAAATAAGATGATCTACGTAGAGCCCCTGACTCAGGGCCTAGTTTATGGGACAAAAATGATACATTTACTCCAGGAGGAAGCCTCTGTCTTTTGTCCTCCACACCTCAATCAGGATCTTGAGTCAGTGAGTGGGAAAAAAAAAAAAAAAATCAGCTACAGTGGAATATTCATAAAAACAAGAAATAGTATAAGTTTTAAACATATACATATTAATTTGTTTGATCTTTGATATAGGGCTAAGGCCTTTTCTTTGAGAATGTGCCCAATAATTTACATTCTCCATGATTTTTCTTGCAAAAATCTCATCCCCAATCTGTGACTTCTGGTTTGGGTTTATTATTATTTTTTATTTCAATAGCTTTTGGGGTACAAGTGGTTTTTGGTTACATGGATGAATTGTGTAATGGTGAAGTCTGAGATTAGAGCACTAATCACCTGAGTAGGATATATTGTATCCAATATGTAGTTTTTTAGCCCTCACCCTCTTCCTAGCCTTCCTGCTTCTGTCTCCAATGTCCATTTTACCACTCTGTCTGCCTTTGCATACCCATAGCATAGCTCCCACTTACAGGTCAGAACATACAGTATTTGATTTTCTATTCCTGATTTATTTTATTTCGAATAATGGCCTCCATCTCCATCCAAGTTGCTGCAAAAGACATTATTTTATTCCTTTTTATGGCTGAGTAGTAGTCCATGGTGTATATATACCACATTATCCATTCATTGGGCAATGGGCACTTATGGATTGGTTCCTTATCTTTGCAAGTATGAATTGTGATGTGATAAACATATGTGTGTGGGTGTCTTTTGAATATAATGACTTCTTTTCCTTTGGGTAGATATCCAGTAGTGGGATTGCTGGATCAAATGGTAGTTCTACTTTTCGTTTTTAAAGAAATCTCCACTGTTTTTCATAGAGGCTGCACTAATTTACATTCCCACCAGCACTGGGTAAGTGTTCCCTTTTCACCACATGCACACCAACATCTATGTTTTCTTTTTTTCCTTTCAATTTTTAAAATAATGGTCATTCTGGCTGGGGTAAGGTGGTATCTCACTGTGGTTTTAATGTGCATTTCCCTGATTTTGATGTTGAATATTTTTTCACATTCGTTGGCCATTTGTATTATCTTCTTTTGAGAAATGTCTACTCATGTCATTTGCCCACTTTTTGATGAGATTTCTTTTTCCTGTTCATTTGAGTTCCTTGTAGACTCTGTGTTGGGAACAGGCCCCCAAAATCTGGCCATAAACTGGCCCCAAACTAGCCATAAACAAAATCTCTTCAGCACTGTGACATGCTCGTGATGGCCATGATGCCCACGCTGGAAGGCTGTGGGTTTACGGGAATGAGGGCAAGGAACACCTGGCCCACCCAGGGTGGAAAACCGCTTAAAGGCATTCTTAAACCACAAACAATAGCATGAGTGATCTGTGCCTTAAGGACATGCTCCTGCTGCAGATAACTAGCCAAACCCATCCCTTTATTTTGGTCCATCCCTGTGTTTCCCATAAGGAATACTTTTAGTTAATCTATAATCTATAGAAACAATGCTTATCACTGGCTTGCTGTTAATAAATACGGGGGTAAATCTCTGTTTAAGGCTCTCAGCTCTGAAGGCTGAGACCCCTGATTTCCGACTCCACACCTCTATATTTCTGTGTGTGTCTTTAATTCCTCTAGAGCCGCTGGGTTAGGGTCTCCTCAGATGCCCATGCTGGAAGGTTGTAGGTTTAACGGAATGAGGGCAAGGAACACCTGGGTCACCCAGGGTATAAAACTGCTTAAAGGCATTCTTTGAATGTGTGGTAGAATTCAGCTGTGAATCCATCTGGTCCTGGGCTTTTTTATTATTGTTGGCAATTTTTTAATTACTGATTCAATCTCACTGCTTGTTATTGGTCTGTTCAGTATTTGTTACTTCCAGATTCAATCTAAGTGGGTTGTATGTTTCCAGGAATTTCTCCATTTTTTTTTTTTTTGATGTTTTTAGTTTGTGTGCATAGAGGTGTTCATAGTAGTCTTGAATCATCTTTTGTATTTCTGTGGTGTTGGTTGTAACGTTTCCTTGACATCTGAATTGTATTTGAATCTTCTCTTGGTTAATCTAGCTAATGGTCTATTGATTTTTTTTCAAAGAACCAACTTTTCATTTTATTGGTCTTCTGTACTTTTTTGTTGTTTCAGTTTCATGTAGTTCTGCTCTGGTATTTGTTATTCCTTCTCTTCTGCTAGCTTTGGGTTTGTTTTCATTTCTCTGGGTCCTTGAGGCATGACATTAGATTGTCAATTTGTAGATCTTCCAGACTTTTTGATGTAGGCATTTCATGCTATGAACTTTCCTCTTAGCACTGCTTTTGCTGTATCCCAGAGGTTTTGATAATTTGTCACTATTATCATTTATTTCAATTTTTAAATTTTCATCGATTTAATTTTTAACCCAGAAATCATTCCTGAGTAGACTAATTCCCATGTATTTGTGTAGTTTTGAGGATTCCTTTTAGAGTTGATTTCTATTTCACTGTGATCTGAGAAGATACTTGATATGATTTCTATTTAAAATTTGAGACATGATTTGTGGCATATCATATGGTCTATCTTAGAGAATGTTCCATTTGCTGTTGAGAAGAATGTATATTCTGCAGTTCTTGGATAGAATGTTCTATAAATATCTGTTAGGTCCATTGTTGTAGAATGTAGTTTACGTTCAGTGTTTCTTTTTTGACTTTCTGTCTCGATGATCTGTCTACTGCTGTCAGTGGAGAGTTGAAGTCTCCCACTATTAATGTGTTGCTGTCTATATGCCTTTTTTTTTTTTTTTTTTTGGAGACAGAGTTTTGCTCTTGTTGCCCAGGCTGGAGTGCAATGACTCGATATCGGTTCACCACAACCTCTGCCTCCTGGGTTCAAGTTATTCTCCTGCCTCAGCCTCTTGAGTAGCTGGGATTACCGGCATGCACCACCACTCCCGGCTCATTTTGTATTTTTAGTAGAGACGGGGTTTTTCCATGTTGGTCAGGCTGGTCTCAAACTCCCAACCTTAGGTGATCCACCTGCCTCAGCCTCCCAAAGTGGTGGGATTACAGGCGTGAGCCACCATGCCTGGCTGTTTTCTTAGGTCTAGAAGTAATTGTTTTATAAATCTGGGAGCTCTAGAGTTAAGTGCATATATATTTAGGATTGTAATCTATTCTTGTTGGGTTGACCCTTTTATCATTATATAATGACCTTCTTTGTCATATTTTACTTTTTTTGCCTTAAAGTCAGATATTAGGTAAGATATAAAAATAGTTTCTCTTGCTCACCTGTAGTTTCCATTTGCCTGGAATATCTTTTTTCACCCCTTTACCTTGAGTCTATAATATACCTTAGGTATTAGGTGACTCTCTTGAACACAGCAGATATTTGTGATTTCTTTTTTTACGCTTTCTGCCAATCTGTATTAAGTGGAGCATTTAGACCATTTACATTCAATGTTAATACTGAGATGTGAGATGCCATTCCAGTCATCGTGTTGTTACCTACTTTGTTTTCCTCATTATGTTATTGTTTTATAGGCCTTGTGAGTTTCATGCTTTCAAGAGGTTCTATTCCGGTGCATATCAACCTTTTGTTTCAAGATTTAGAACTCCATTTAACATTTCTTGTAGGGCTGGCCTGGTAGTGACAAATTCCCTCAGCATTTGCTTGTCTGAAGACCATTTCTCCTTCATGTATGAAATTTAGTTTTGCTGGAGACAAAATTCTTGGCTGACTATTCTGTTTAAGAGGCTAAAAATAGGACCTCAATCCCTTCTGGCATGTAAGGTTTGTGCTGAGAAGTCTGCTAGTAGTCTGATAGGTTCTCTTTTACAGGTTATGTGATACTTTTGTCTCACTGCTCTTAGAATTCTTTCCTTCACACTGACTTTAGATAGTCTGATGACAGCTGGGCACAGTGGCTCACGCCTGAATCCCAGCACTTTGGGAGGCCAAGGCAGGCGGATCACAAGGTCAGGAGACCAAGAGCATCCTGGCTAACATGGTGAAATCCCATCTCTACTAAAAATACAAAAAATTAGCCGGGCGTGGTGGCGGGCACCTGTGGTCCCAGCTACTTGGGAGGCTAAGGTAGGAGAAGGGCATGAACCCAGGAGGCAGAGCTTGCAGTGAGCCGAGATTGCAATGCCACTGCAACCAGCCTGGATGACAGAGCGAGACTCCGTCTCAAAAAAAAAAAAAAAAAAAATAGTCTGCTGAGTATATGTTTTGATGATGTCCTCTGCAATGAATCTCAGGTTTGGGTTTATTTAAAATGTAATTAAGAAGTTCAGAGAAGGGTGTGGTGAGGAGGGCATGAACATACAGTTGCCAACAGAGATTAAGTGAAGGTAACAATGATTCTTTCCTTGACCAAATGCTAGTCAGGCTCCTCTCACCCCCTTTCTCCACTAGATCTCAACCTTGGCCTATAAAGATTTGCACAAACACAAACACAGTTTCTAACAGCTCAAGATCACATCTCTAGGATGACCATAGCCTCCCTTAAAGTGCCTGCCTGAGAAAACTCAAGGCTTCCAAACGAACTTAGTTTATGCTAGTCAACACCCAAAAATAGGGCCCCATCTCTCAGTCTCTGTCCAATGCCAGCTGGCAAGCCCAGATGCGTTTCTCATGGACCAATTCTTCCCCCAAACCCTCCATACGTTTTGAAAAAAATGGGAGCCAAAATGAAAAAGGGAGAGCTGAAAGGAAAATTAAAGGAAAACTCTGAATATGGGAAGAAAGAGTAAAGAGATAGAAAACAGATGATAAAAGACAATTAAAGAATTAATCCAGAGTGACAGGGTTGTCTGACTAGTAGAAATTCTAGAAAGAAAAGACAGAAACAATGGAAGGGAAGAAACTTTCAAAGAAATAACACTAGAAAACTCCATCGAAGTTCACAAGTATCCACTTTGAAAAAGCCCAGTGGAATGCTGAGCACCTGTGTGTGAAAAAAAAATACAACAGCACATATGTATCATTGTGAAATTTTAGAAACCAGGGATTTTTTTTTTTCTTTAAATCCTAAAATCTTCTGGAGAGTAAAAAAACAAATAGAACCAAACATGTACACTGTAAGGGAACAGATATAAAGGAAAAAGCCCACAGAACAAATGGCAGTAAAGCAGAGGCCTCTGGAAGGAAGATTTTTAAGATAAAAAAAAAAAATTAATGATTATTTGATATGTCCAAGTATTTGGAAAATAACTGATAGGAATTTAACCAAGTATCAGCTCCATGAGGGCAGAGATTTTGTAATTTGTTCAGTGCTGATCTCTAGTGCCAGGAACAGTGCCTGGTGGATACTGGAAACTTAGAATTAATGAAACTGATGGACCATTCAAAAATAGAGACTAGGTGCATAGAAAACTGAGTAGGGGAAGATGATGAACTAATTAATTCCAAGAAAAATAAACAGTTGTACAAAAAAGAAACATAGTATATACTCTACATATTATTGTATACTCTCAAGAATGAACCATAAAATATAAGCATAATGTAAGCACTCATCAATAATTTAAGTGAAAACTATATTGTATCTACAAGTATATTTGGAGGAAAGGAAGAGAGGAATAGCCACAAGGTACAGGCGAGCAAAATCTTCATCTGTCATAGCAGTAAGATGATAGATTTTTTACAATCCCATATTCTTGGGATTTTTACAATCTCAAGAATCTCTTCGATCCCGATGTTTCTGTTGTCTCTGTGTTGGATCTCTGGTTTTGGGTAGTTGCTGTCACTTCCAGACACTTCTGTCACTGCCGTGTTCTAGGGTATGTTGTTCTTTATCAAGCTTCTGAATTAAAGCAGGGATCTGGATTGTCAAGATAGATTGTCCACACCATCCCGAAAACAGTCATCCATTTGGCAAATATTTATTGAGCATCTAACATGTGCTAGGCACTGTGCTAGGGTCTGGGGACACAGTGAAGAACAAAGTCCCTAGTCTCAAGGAGTTTTCATGCTGGTAGGAGGAGGCAGAAATAAACAAGTGGCCAAGTGATTACACAAAATGTCAAGTGATAAGTGCTGTGAAGAAAAAGCAGGTCAAGGGTAAATTAAGTGATGGGAGTAGAAATATAATTTTGCACATCTATGTAAATAACCTTCAGGAAGGACAGATGAAAAAGTGTTCCAGGCATAAGGCACACCAAGTGCTAAGGCCTTGAGGTGAGAGCAAGGTGAGAGAGTTCAATGAGTTAAATCAGTGTGTTGGCAGTACAGTGAACCCAGGGAGGGGGGCAAAAGAGGACTGAGAAGTAGGAAGGCAGAGGATGATCTTGGTGAGCAAAACAGAAAGTCTATGGAGGCCTTTATGCAGCAAAGGGACATATTTTCAGATAATTGGTCTGAATAGACTAAGATGGGAAGAGATGAAGTTGCAGGAGCAGTTTTGGACCAGTGCCAGTCAGCAAGCCCAGACGGGTTTCTCATGGACCAATTCTCCCATCTTAGCAACTATTCAGACCAATTCTCTGAAAATTCTTAGAAAGATACTATAATAATCAATGTGAGACCATGGTGGCTTGGCCCACAGTGGTAGTGGTGGAGGTGATGAGAAGTAGCTGGGGTCTGAGTATGTTTTGAAGGACTCAATGGCTGGATGTGGGATGTGAGAGAGAGAACCAAATCAAGGCTGCCTTCATAGTTCTCCTCTGAACAATTGGAAGAATGAGGCATTATTTACCCAAGGGGAAGGCTGGCTGGGTATGGTGGGATTAGGTGGAGGCAAGGGGAAGGAAATAATGAGCTAGTTTTAGATTGGAATGCCTATAGCCTTCAGATGTCAAACAAGCAGTTATATCTACATTTCTGGAGTTCAAGTGAGAAGTCTGGGCAGGAACTATGAATTATGAAGTCATTTCCATATAGCTGGTGTTTCAATGTGAGACGGGGAGAGGTCACCATGGGAGGAACACAGTTGGGGAGCACCATCGCTTTGGTGATTTTATTAGGTTAAAGGAAGTAGGTAGGACTTCCCAGTAACTGGAAGGATAGATGGTCCATTTCCTAAATCATTTTAGATAATTTCCATCAATATAGAAAGGGGGTGGGATTTGTAATACTTTCAGAGAAGAAAATCACATAGCATTATTTTGTGTTTACATAAGTCAGGGGATAGGACTTTGTTGTGGAACTGTCCAAGATGCAGAGGTTGGGTAGGTGAGAAGGAACCAGCAAGGCGGACTGAGAAAGAGCAGCCTGAAAGATTGGTGTCCAGGAAGCCAAGTGAAAAGAGTTTCAAACATGAGAGAGTGATCAGCTGTGTCCAGTGCGTTAAAGCCTACGATGTGCAATATTTCAGGCAACGCTATAACAAAGTGATCTGCACCTAGTTAACAAAATGTGAGTTTGCATTTTTTTTTACATCTCAGAAAACAAAGTATTTCATATGCCCTAACATGCTACTTTCAATCTTTTAAAATATCTCCACATTTATTACAAATGTTAAAACAAACACAGAAAACAAAAGCAAAGCCCCAAGTTTGCCTGGGCTCTGGCGCCTACAAAGTCGTCTTTCTCTCCACTTGTCCACGATGAGTCAAACTCCAGTAACTGTGCCCGAAGCTCTGCTCTTTGCACACCTTTGGCTGGTGTTCAAATCACACGACAGAAAATGTTAAGCATCACATTCCCAATAGAGACTCCTTGGTTTTGTTGAAACATTTTCAGAGAAGGAGATTTGCAGTGTGTAGTGGTAGTGCGGATGCACACCCACACACGTGTGTGTTCCAGCTCTCATTAGTGAGGGGAGTGCACATCTCAATTATCTTCTGACAATCCGTCTTTGGGACCTCCACATTTCTGGGATCTCTCCCTCTACTTTGCTTCTCTCTGCTCACCTTGCATCTACAATCCCCTCCTTAGAAGGCACCTGTGTCTTTGTTGGGTGTCATTTAGATCTCGAATCGCAGTGTGGAAAAGAAAGTACGGCCCTTCCAGAGCCAGGCCACAGGAAGGCTTCTCTATAGATATGCCTGGCCAGAGTGAGGAGACACAGCTATGAGGATTGTCTCTGTCTGTGAATCTCAGCACAGATGCCTCTTTAGGTTTTTGAGATAATTTAGCCTCTCTGAATTTGCAGAACTGCTCTCATGAGTAGGGGAACCCAGTTAAAACTGAGGTGTTTCTTTTCCCCCAAACCAAAGGTTTTTTAAACTTGGGAGCTGCCCAACAGTCCTCTAACTTCTGCATGTAGCAATTTCACCTGGGATGTCAAAAGGCTCTGAGGTTTATGTGCATGGTTAGGCAATGCAGGCCTCTGTATCGTGACTACAGTTGCATGTGAACATTTTGGCTTTTGGACGGGACACATTATCACATTATCTGACTAGCCCATTTGTAATTTGTTATATGGGCCTTCTCAAGGATAAGGAGAAATTTTAACTATGTTTTTTTTTTAAATGACTGTTAACAGTTATTTGGAAAACAGTAACAATCACTAAAAATAATTACTTTCATGGAGCAAAGCCACTCTTTCACTTCTTGTCAATCACTCTCACTTCTGTCTAGGGACACACTAAGCTCCTTTTGACCAGCAGCATCGGTGTCACCTGGGAGCTTGCTGGAAAATGCAGAATTTTGGGAGTCACACTGAAGACCTGAGAGTCAGACTTGGTATCTCACACCCTCCCCTGGGGCTCCTCTCTTCTCCCTATACCCCTCCCTTAGTGATCTCATCAGGATGATGGCTTCAAATATCATGTCCAAGTGACTGACTCCTAAAATGTTCCTATCCAGCACAGACGTCGCCCCAAACTCCAGACATGGAGATCCAACTGCCTACTTGTCATTTTAACAGGCATCTACTTGAAGTCTAACAGGCATCTCAAAATGAGCATAGCGAAAACTCTTGATTTCCTCTCCCACCCCCCAGCTTGCTCCTCCTTCCACCTACCTCCCGCTTCAGACTTCCCTGCTGCTCATCTAGTTGCATTCTGTGGTGGACACAGGTCACTCCTGAATCAAACCAAGAGTGACAGTGAGGCTCCTTCCTCAGCCCATCTGCGAGTTCCCTTGCCTTTCGTCAGCCTGGCTCCTCTGTCCCTGCCTCTAACTTGTCTTGACTCTGCTCTAAGGTGGGGTTCTATATCAGAAACTCCTTGGAGATCCTGTAAGTAGCGCCTTCTTGGCATAGAGGAATCCCAGAGTCACAGCTGGCTGTGTCAGTGTCTGGTGGGCTTTCCTTTTCTCTTACTCCTCTCTTGATCCCTACAGTTCACAGGGGTCATTCTACCCTGATGAATGGTATATCCAGGGGTTAGTTACCTCAAGGTGGCTGAAACAGACCCAGAGAAAGACAGCTGGGCCAAACTTAAGTTACTTAACCAGCTTCACCTTATTGTGATGTGTGCACAGCACCCCCACTGCAATAAACAGTGACATCAGAGGTATGCTGCACATCACATATCAATACCTTTAGGACATAATTCTCGCCCTGGATGCTGCTAAGGTCCTTTGATGGTCAGATTCTATCTATCTCTGAGCCCTCTGATAGGTAAACATGTATCCATACTGTTTCTTGCCTCTCTCCACTAGAAGGAAAGCTCCATGTAGCAGGCCTTTATTTATTGCCACATCCACAGTTTCTGGCTGTGGAGAAGCTACATTAACTAATTCAGCAAAGAGTTATTAATACCTTGTCAAAGACAGAGGCTAACAGGCCAGGCGTGGTGGCTCACACCCATAATCCCAGCACTCTGGGAGACTGAGGTGGGCAGATTGCTTGAGCCCAGGAGTTCAAGACCAGCCTGGGCAACACTGAGAAACCCTATCTCTACAAAAGATACAAAACAATTAGTCAGGTATGGTGAGGCACACCTGTGGTCCCAGCTATTCAGGTGGGAGAGGTGGGAGGGTCTCTTGGGACCAGGAGGTTGAGCCTGCAGTGTGCCATGTTTGTGCCAGATGTACACTCTAGCCTGGGCAACAGAGCAAGATCCTGTCTCAAAACAACAAAGAAAAGGCTGAGTGCAGTGGCTCATGCCTATAGTCCTGGCACTTTGGGAGTCCAAGGCAGGCAGATCACTTGAGGTCAGGAGCTTGAGACCAGCCTGGTCAACATGGCAAAACCCTCTCTCTACTAAAAAAAACACAAAAATTAGCCAGGCGTGGTGGCACATACCTGTAATTCCCCAGCTCTTGGGATGCTGAGGCAGAAGAATCACTTGAACCTGGGGGGCAGAGGTTGCAGTGAGCCGCGATTATGCCATTGCACTCCAACCTGGGTGACAGGGTGAGACTATGTCTCAAAAACAACAACAACAAAAAGGCAGAGGCCAAGTATCTTAGCAAATGTCAGTGGAAGGTTCCTCCACGAGGAAGGAAAGACAGTGGAGTCTCAGAAGGAATTGGCGCTGGGAATGCTCCCACTTCTTGCGGAGTGTCTCCTTCATTCTTCTCCTCGCAAACCAGTTCACTTTGATCCTCCGTTCACATGGCCAAACAAGGCTGATGGGAGCTTGCAAGTTTGTTCTCTGCCCAGTGGCCAGCGGAGCCTGCCAGAAGTCTCTCAGCAACCCGGAGTCACAGTGGGAAGAAAAGCAGCAATGCCTGCCCGTGGAAGGGACATTTCTAGAGAAGACTGCAAGCTAAAGATGGGAGGGGCTTTGTGCCTCAGGACCTGGGCATCCTTTCCAAAAGCTTCCCAGTGTATTATTAGCTAATCAGAATTTGAGGAGTAAGAAATATTTCATATAAAGCCCTTAGCAAATAGAAGATAGTTTATTACTGAACCTATTGCTTGTAGTCCTCTAGAACGGCTGTCTGGCATCTCTTCTCCCATTCCAGCAACCTCCAGGCCTCTCACCAGAGAAACTAAACAGCCTCTAGAGGTTCCTTTTAACTGATGCTTCAAAGTGTACAGGGAGAGGCAAGTGACCCAGGCTCGCATGACCGTTATTCTCACCTGCAAAATGGAATCCTGATCAGGTATTTAAAGATAGAAAAGAGGGAACACATTCTAGACCCCTAGATAAGCCACTCCTATGAGAAAAGATTTCCAAACTGCAGGACAAAACTAAGATGGAAAATATTTTGAAATGTCCAATAACAGCTATCATAGTGAAGGTCTACATTTTTAAACCTCTGAAGTATTAAATGCGAAACAACATTATCACTGTTTTCTTGAAAGAACAAGCAAAAATCAGGCCTCAGCACTGAGCTCTTATTGCTCCTGGAAAAACCAAGACAAAATGATCTCTAAACCTGAGGACAGCCAAAGCAGATACTTGGGCATTGAAGCTAAACTAGGGCTGGATGGGCAGGACAGAAAGGAGCTTTTTGTGTCCTCTCCTAACTATGCATCATTTCCCCCCACTTAAATGAAACAAATTAGCAATGGAGAGCTGCAGAATCAGCCACCAGATGATAATCAATGGCAGGATGGTGTTTATGATTTGAGCATAAATCTCTGCCACGATTTCATACTCTGGTCCTCTGAGTTTGGGTCTTCCTAAAGCCAATGTGAGGTCCAGAAACATGAGGTCTAACCTGAAGTTAGAAATGACTATTAGCTCTATTTATAGATGAAGATCCATTACCTTCAAGATGAAAAAATGCTTTAAGACAGGAGTGTCCAATCTTTAGGCTTCCCTGGACCACACTGCAAGAATTGTCTTGGGCCATACACAGAATACATTAATGCTAATGATAGTTCCAAAAAAAAAAAAAAAAAAATCGCAAAAAAATCTCAAGTTTTAATAAAGTTGACAAATTTGTGTTGGGCCACATTCAAAGCCATCCTGGGCCGCGGGTTGGACAAGCTTGCTTTAAGGTATCCATGATCACTCTCCCTAGCTTTGTGTAATCTAGCGCATATTCAAGTGTGAGACTTGGCCAGGGGAACTAAGAATGTTAGAGCAAAGGGGTCATATTTTTTCCCCCAGACTTTTCTTTGTTTCATCATCTAAATATAAATATCTGACCACCACAATAAGAACTCAGTCATGAAGGTTTAACAAGCAGAAGAAAACCAGAAGCCCTGATTTTTGAGTTGTGTAGTGAGGAAGAATAAAGGGGAGGGCAGCCTAGAAGGGAGGAAAAAGTTCTAGGAGAAAAGAAAAGCTGCCAGAGCCAGCTCCAGGCCACTACAGGAGTAACCTAGTCACACTCCTTACTCCTTTATATGATGAAGGTGGGGGAGTGTTTCTAGATAGTTTGAAATGCAAGTAAATATGAGCACCCCGCCTCTGCCCAGCACTGGTAAAAATTATCAAACAGGTAAAGAAGCAAGAAATTGACTGACCTATATGCTTACATGCACTGAATGACAGGACAGTGGACTGGAAGGAGATGAAAAGCTTAATGGTAGATATACCTACACCTCATACTTACCTTTTTAAAAAATTTCCATAGAACATCAGAATTTAAAGTCCCTCCCTCAAAGCAAAACAGCATGTAAATTCCAATAGTTATAAAATAACCCATTTGCATTTAGTATGCTTCTTACAAGAAACTAGTTACAACCTTTTCATTTTTCTGTATTAAAGAGTATTTACCTGCATTTTCTATAAACCAAGATTAGTCCTGAGTTCTATATAGGTGAACGTTACAGCTTCACCTAACTCTGTTGAATACCTATGTGCCAGGCATATGGACAGCCTTACTCTGAACACAAAGAACCACGGGCATAACCGTCCAGTCTTATAGGTCCTGACAGGGCTTTAGGCTTACAGCTCGACCTCTTTGATGAAATGGTCTCATTTGTACTTTATATACAACAGCTTCATCTGTCTTCCTTAAGTGTTTTCTAGTATCAAACTTTCTGTTAGGGTTTCCTTTTTAGTGTATCTTTCCAGTTTGTTGCTGCTGTTGTTATTTTAGAGGAGAAACTTCACTCTGCGCTGACTCATTAGATTTGGAAACTAAATTGGCTTGCACATCATCATAACTGGTGGCCATCTAGGGGTTCAATGACCCAAAAAAACCAATATATTTCACGTTATTTTTTGTAAGATTAAAGTAACCATGCAGTACTTACAGCAAGGAATACAAGATTATTCTAAATTCTAAATCAAGTGACTCACTATCAATCTCAACCTCTGGAGGCCTCACAATTCAAACCCCAACTACATGTTTGTTTCTAACTTAACAATGAGTATATAGCAAGATGTCTTTTGCAAAATCCTCATAACTTAGATTCTTTCTTTGGGCAGGTCAATAACAACTGAACTTGCTATGATTTAAAAATTATGGGCTGGGCATGGTGGCTCATGCCTGTAATCCCAGCACTTTGGGAGACAGAGGCAGGCGGATCACCTGAGGTCAGGAGTTCAAGACTAGCCTGGTCAACATGGTGAAACCCTGTCTCTACTAAAAATACAAAAATTAGCCAGCTGCAGTGACGCATGCCTGTAATCCCACGTCCTGGGGTGGTTGAGGCAGAAGAATCACTTGAACTCGGGAGGCAGAGGTTGCGGTGAGCCAACACTGTGCCACTGCACTCCAGCTCAGGGGCGACAGAGCAAGACTCTGTCCAAAAAAACAAAAACAAAAACAAAAACAAAAAAAAACCTTATGTAACTTCCCCATTTACCTTTGTTTCATATTAAAGAATACTATCCCCACTTCTAGGACCCCCCTCCCCATCCCCCGAAAGACAAACTATTATGTGTTCCTTCCTATACCAGACAAAATGACCATCTTATATTGGAAAAGCAAGTTATTGCTAAATAATATTCTCCAATTTTGTTGAAATCAGCTTTAAATGATTCTGATTCGAGAGATGCCCCTTGAGTGACAAAGCCCATTTCACCATTTACATGGGGGAAAAAAAATCTCTTTAAAGCACTACATAGTTAAAAACATTGACATGGAAATTAAATTAGTAGAGCTATCACTTTGATGTGATATACATGGTAAGATTGTAAATACACCAACTATAATATAGAATTTAATTTTATCTTTATGAAGTATTCTGAAATCAAAGACGATAATACATGCATCAGGCACATTCGACAGAAGACTTTTACAATGGTTTACATTTCCTTTTTATTTATTCCTTGAAACTGCTCATATTGCAAGTTTTTCATGGATGAAATATGGAACTGAGCAGATTCTTTTTTTTCTACAAAATTATGGTATAAACTTGCTCGATTTTCTATCTTATTGCTAATAAACCTTACAGGCGCACAGTTTGTAAGATAAACCCCTTAAGGACTGAATGCGTAGAGCATGCTGCAAGGTACAAGAAATAAGCTAAAAATGAGCATATAAACCTACATCTGGACCAACACAGTACTGAATGCTGGCAAACATTTATCACGACACGGGGAAATTAACAAAAGGAGATACAGTTCAGTCCTGAAAGGGTTAAACAGAAACCCTAATATATTATTGTTTCTAACCATCCATCCCACATTGCAGTGCTTGAAAACAAAGTGTAAGTCTGGCACAGAAAATTACACACATTTGTTCAGTACTCATCAGAAACACAGCTGCTTTTGAAATCAAAGTAACTTGGTTACTAACTGAACAGCATTTTGTTTCAAAAGGAACCTCCTCCCCAGTGGATTTTCTGGTTAGCATGACTAGTTAGGTTAGTTCTCAAAAACGGCATTGGAAGTTTTTTGTGAAAGCACAGATGGTACCAGTTTCATTAAAAACAACAAAACAAAAAGAACTAACCAGTTATGATTGCAGATAAGTCTGTGCAGTAAAAGTGACAAACATTTCACGATTAAGTCATGTATAAGGATGCCTTTAATTGCCACAGATTAAAGAAATGAGCAGCAAATTTAGATAGCATACTAGTGTTCAACTCTGAAATCACTCAAAATATAAAGGGCATTTTTAAAGCTTTTAGCTTGCCTTCTCAATCTATGTGATAAATTAAATGGAACAAATAAAAACATACTGGATCAGAGACTCAGCTTCTATGTGTATGTTTAGAAATTGCATAAAGTCATGAAAGCATAAGATACATTTCTAAAACAGAATTTTTAAAAATTCAAACATACTATAACTGAAGCACTCACCATTCTAAGAAGAGAGTCTTTCTGCGGGTAAATGATCAGCATGTCTAATAATGCCATTACTGGAGGAGGGGACACAGTCTACTATAACCAGAGGACAAGGTTCCTATAAATTATCATACTGAAAATGATTCACAAAACCATGAAAGAAAAAATTTAAGCAGCTGACAAAAAAACCACTGATAAACAAAAAGCTACAATGGACAAATCGTTTCACTTTTTAGTCTGTGGTATAAGAATGGCCAAAAATAGGTGGGGAAAAATGCCTGTAAAAGTAGATTCTTGGACTTTTCAAAAAAAGAGAGAGAGAGAGAGAGAGAGAAAAGGGTTTACAGTATAATATTTCAATTATCTTATGGAAAGAAACAATAAAAATAAAACAAACGTTTGTTTAAAAAGCACAAGTTCATTTTAACAAAGTCATGAACTTGAAAAATTATTTTTGAGCTACAAAAATGGGTAAGGAATAGTTTGTTCTTCAAAAGTATCTCTTTTGTTATTGGTTAATTTAATATGATTCCTTAACTAAATACCAAACCTAGGAAGTGGAGGAAACTTGTGGCCGTTAAAGCAAAGCAGCACTAGGAACATGTCCATGCTCTGAACAAAAGCACTGTGTAATGACTCCTGCCATGACTCCACAGAGAGGAATAACTATTACTCAGAAATAAGCGGTCTGTAAGAAAGAGACGGTGAACAGTTACAACAAAGAAAGATAAGGCCACAATGAGTTCTGCCCTTGATCACTGAAACAGATTTAAGGTGTGAGGCAGGATTAGCTTATAAGAGAGATGTGAGTGACTGGAGCAGATTTGAAGAAAAAAGGCGATACAGAATAAAATGCAGCCTGGGGGTGATTAAAAAGGCTTGCAGTAAGAGAAAACTGCAATAACTGATTTAATCACCTAACGTGCTTTACAAATGACTTTCCCCTTGAAAACTGAGGAAAAGGCGATTTAAAGATGTTAGGAAGAATATTTACAGTGGCATAGTCTGAGCATAGAGTGAGTGATGAAGACAGCGAAGCTGGAAAAAAAAATGCTACTAATAATAATTTCTAAAAAGTCTATTAATGGAAACTTTTTCAAACCAGCCCAGGACACCAGAAAGACAATGTTCTGTAGGGAAACACTGTAGGAAGTTACAGTTTTGCATTCATAAGGTACTGTGGCTCCTGTTTTATGGGACAGTAAAAGCTTACCACAATCTAGAGGTAGTTTTTACTCTAAGAGGGATGATTGTATTACTAGACTGTGTCGTATAACATTACATATGTGATTCCTGTACTAAATGTAGCCCAATGAGTCTGCTGCAATTTCGAAGAAACCAAACAAAAGCATAACCAAAGTTCAGGAATGAAAGCAAGGTAAAACTGGCAGGTTTAGCATGCAAGGCCAACATACAACCCTGAATGCAACCAAATCTCAACTGAAAAGAAAAGAAACATTTTCTGAGTTAGGAGATGTTTGTGGAGATGCTCAGTACTGGAAAAGAGAAAACAAACAAAAAAGGCAGAGAAAAAAATGAAAACATAAGTTACATTTGCATTTTATAATCTTACAACTATCTGTTTCTAAAGTACTGTCTTCCAGCTATTTTAGTTGATCATCTAATAGAAGCATCTTATGTTTTAAGATTACAATGATGTTCTGGCTAGCTACCCCCTTCAACCCCCCCCCAAAAAAGTAAAGATAATAAAACATGCTTTTGCTGACATTTTCCTCATTCTACCATAAGGGCACCATCTACCAACTGGTAGCAAATACTTCCCATATTTTTTGTCACTTGCCAACAAGGCAGAAAATACCCTGCTGAATGAAATCACTAGGAACATTCCAAGTTCAAAATAAAATGTTTAACTTACACATAATACAAGTTATGTACAAGATTAGGAGGGGGGAAAAACCTGAACAAATCCTGGAACACACATTATGTATTTACGTTATGGGAAAAGGGGAGAAAACACTTCAAATATCAACATGTTCTGTGCCATTAACTCATTAATGGCTAAATGGCCACACCAAATTGCATGTGAATGTTAGAACCTCTTGGATAACCACTATAAGTCCATTAAAAAAAAAAAAAAAAAGGAACACACAGAAATTACTACCAACAGTGTCTGAGAAGAGAGACTAAGTTAACATACATTGCATGTATTGCAGGCAAGGCAGAGGCATTTTTTTTTAAAGCTTTTGCACAGACTTCATATAATCTTAAAAAAAAATACATAGGCCTTTACAAGATTTGACTTGCTGAAATCCAAACAATTTTGACTCACGAAAAGTCATAAGACTTCAGCTGAAAATAAAAGAAAAAAGTTCCAGCCTAGACCAAAAAAAAAACCTGGAAGAGTATGACAATTAGATTAAACAAGCATGGTCAGGCTTGGAACCTGAATGTATTTTAGAGCAAAAGCTCAAAGGTAAGTGGGGAAGAGAACAACCTATTTGGTAACAAGGTGTACTATAATACCGTGATATAAAAAAAGGTATGGTGAAAATGTACCTTTTACTAAAGCTTATACAATATACAAGTTCCTTGGTCCATAAAAACTGTGTTAGATTTGTGTCTTCTAGTTTGTTCAACTTGTATTCCAGCCACATTATTTACTTCTTGCCCATTTAAACAAAACCAAACAAAAACCAACCAACCAACCAACCAACCAAACAGCTGAAAAACTTGATTTCCAATAGTTTGTACATTTTGACTTTTTTTTTTTTTTTTTAAACTGTGGCTTCTGCATTTCAAATCAGCACTTGCAGAGAGATAACGGGGTTTTTGAATAGTATCACCTGGTATGAAAAGTTCCCAAGAAACCACAAAAGATTGTTCATTTTTTCTCCTTTTTTGACTTTTTGCCACACTCAAGTCAGTTTAAGTCCTAGCAAAAAGACGGTAGTTAGGATACCACTGTGGCTGTAGATGATGTGACACTGGTTG
This sequence comes from Macaca fascicularis, assembly GCF_037993035.2. Taxonomy (NCBI): domain Eukaryota; kingdom Metazoa; phylum Chordata; class Mammalia; order Primates; family Cercopithecidae; genus Macaca; species Macaca fascicularis. The sequence goes on along the minus strand of NC_088379.1, from coordinate 25,567,048 downwards.
AATTTGTGCTGGCGTTTGTGTAACTTCCCTCGCTGTTTGTGTTTGATTCATTAGGGGGCACCTGGCTTGAATTGGCTCGAAGGATTGCTCCTGCTGCACTGCAATGTGGCCGCGGCCCTGGTTCTGGTGTGTAGGTAAAGGTAAGGCTGGTGGAATAAATGATTCCATCATTTCGGACCAAAGTTACTGGAACCTGGACTGGTTGCCGGACCCATCTCCAACCTTCTCGGAATGCAGAAATGTCTGGGACGACACAGAGCATACTCTCTCCACACCTGAGGAGGAAATATAAATTACTTAAAAGCACTTTAAAAAGCAAAGTACATGTTAAAAATGAGACTTAAGACAAGGTTGTTTAACACATTACAATCAATGCCAGGAAAGAATCTCCTGTACCCACACCCCTCACAACCTCTGGATGATGTAAAAAGTTTTATCAAGTACCTGTACATAGTTTCAGCTTCTACATCCCCAAACCACACTCGTAAATTTGGAGTGAAATTCTGTCCTGTAAGTTCAAGCATTGCTACGTCCCCACCGCCATTCAACTGCAATTCATAGAAAATCACAACACTGAGAAAACTTTTCATTTTTCATTAAAGTACACAAATTAGATTCTCATTCAACTTCATTTGTTTAAAAAAAAAGGGCAATTAAAATGTTTTTTATTACAAAGCTAGCTAAAAACATTTCAAGATAACACACAAGTTTATTTAAATTTAAATTTTCTGGCAAGTACGCTCCTCCTATTTTGTTTTTTTAAAAATCAACAAATGGTGAATATAAAAATCCCCAAATCACACAATTGGAGAAAAATCAAAACTCCCATGAAATGAAATGATGCCAAGTCATAGCTGAGAGTAGCTGCAAAGAGCTAAAGGCCAACTTAGACTAGGCAGTCTCACCTGAAGGCTCTCTACGACAGGCACAGGTGTGACTGGGGCAAGGACAGGGCCCATTCCCTCGTAAAATGTATACTCTGCCTTATCTGTGCTAATGATTGTCCAGGAAGCGCCATCATTTATCATCTCTTTATTTGGTTCTTTTGGACATGGAGTGGCCTAATAAAGAAAGAAGTTTAGAAACTAAGTTTTATACAGTTTGCATTAAGAGTATAAGAAAATTTTACCAAAGTAACCCTCAGACAAGAGTTAAGAGAATTCAGTAAAAACTTATAAACTTTCTAAAGCATGGTGCTTTGCCCATCCCTACATAAACACAAACAGAATACTAATACAGAAACCCCACAGACAGCAGTTTTTCTTATAATACAAACTATTTCAGTGACATATTAAATAATAATAACTTTCAGAGCAACCATGAGTACACCAATGCAGGTAGAAATTTCATTAATAGCAGATCAATATCTGTGATGTAAATGGCTGTTTAAAACTCTTCGGGAACTCCTAAGAAAGAGAATGGGGGTCCTCATGCTTAGGCAACAGCTATAAGCTTATGCACGTTCCATAGGAGGGAATCAAGATGGGAAGGCAAAGCACCTACCCCTTCCTTAACACACCTAGACCAGGGACTCAGCATGCCCATCAGTGTGTGTGTGGCCATCTCTCTGGAAAGGAGTTTCACATGAAACTGTGACTATCTTATTAAATCATCTGCCCATGTCATAACCTCATGAAAGCCTTCTGAGTAAATGTAAAACATTAGCTTTTAAAGCATGTCATCGTTACTATCTTGGGAAACCACGATGTAAATCTGATGAGATTTTGAGCCTTCACCCAGAAAAATGCTTCGTCTATACAATGTTTGCACACAATTTCAGAAGATTCAATGAGCACTGAAAATCTATTTTTGGATATCCTGAGGGGCTCTTTGTTCTTCAATTAAGAACCCTAGAACTAGATGTTAACTCTTTCTCTGAGAACATTTTCATAATTTTGAGTTCTTCCTTGAGGAAGGATTGCTTGCATGTCTGAGGATTGTGTGTTAAGGATGCTCATACCTGAGATCCCTATCTGTGTATAGCTTCATGTATTTGTATATAATTAACAGCAAATGAAAATTTCATATTTTTGCAAGATGCTAACCTCACAGTTCGTATATTTTAGATTTCACCAGTAATTTAAAAACATACCTGAAATTGAATTATTCTTTCTTGAGAAAGGCACAAGTACATTCTTTCTGTATCCTTAAGGTAAAATGCACATTTATGGAGTTGTGACACAGGATCATCTGCATCCAATAATGCGGTCTGCTTATCAACTTTCCTAATTATCTACATTTGACAATTAAGAAATAAAAGGTCATCAATACATGGAAAGGATTTTCCTTGTGTACAACATCAAAAGTACATAGAAGTTATATACTGTATAATACTACATCAGTTATTTGTCATATGCCTACATATATAAAAACATTCACAAACAAAAAGACTAGGAATAAAAAACACTTTTAGATTGCAAGCAGGTCAGAATATAGACATTGTTACCCTCTTCCCTGAACATCTTAAAAAAAAAAAAAATCAGGCAGGCAGGCACTTGTTTTCTAGGTCAGTACTTTTCAAACATTAATGCGCACTGAAATGAGCCGGGGTTCTTGTGAAAAACACAGGCTCTGATCTAGCAGGACCCTTGTGGGGCCTGATATTCTGCATTTCTAACAAAATCCCAGGCGATGTTAATACTGCTGGCCTACAGACCATATTTTGAATAGCAAGTTCTGATGATATTTTCCAATAATATGCATAAAATGACAAATATTCCAACATCAAATGGAAAAATCTCTAGAAGGCTACTGTCAGTGCAAACATCTTATATCCATTATCCAAAACTTACGTATTTAAAAACATAACAAAATTAAACTCATTTTATAGGTTACAAAATGGGCTTAGAAAGGTCAGATAAATTGCTAAAAATTACCAGTTTAGTAGCTGAAGGACCAGAATATGTCCTGATCCCAGGGCTGGCTGCCTGTCCAAATGATCTCTAAATCTTATAATCCAACTAGTCCACAAAACACATGAATATCTGAAAGATAATACTATCAAACCCTATATGACACTTGACACCTAGAATTAATGGCTAAGGAGATGATGATGATGAAGAGCAAGATTGGACACGGAACTTTTACTCTTAGTTTCCTTTTCTATCCATCACTTCCAACAACATACAAACATAACTATCGCTCACCTCAAAACCAAAAGTAAAGAAAACCCTGACTACATGCCAGCCCCTCCCTCTCACTACCTGTTTCTCCGGAAATGCCTCTTCCTCACTGTCTCATCTCCTACAGCCTCTCCCCTTTTATCTCAAAGACTCCACTACAACTGCTTTTCAAAGCCACCAAGGATTTCCAGACAGATGTATCTCATGACACTTTTCTGTCCACATTTTAGTTCATTTTCTCAGAAGCTCTCAACACATTTTGCCTTCAGAACCACACCTGCTCCAACTGACCTTTAGAATGCCCAGAGGCGAGTTCTCAGCCCTCTTTTCCGCTCTTTATAATCTATACTGTTTAAAATTTAAAGGTTGACAACTCCTAAATTATCTCCAGACTTATCTTCTCTCCTGCATTCAACTTGTATGTACACTTAACTACCTATTCAACATTTCCACTTATGATGTCTAACAGGCATCTCAAGCTTACCATATCAAAAATAGATTTTTTGATTTCCTCCTAAACTTGATCCTTCCCCAACTCATCTAGATCAATAAATGGCACCAACATTCACTCAATCCAAAAACCTTGAGTTATCCTTAATGCCTTGCTTTCTCTCATATCCAACCATCCAATCTCCCAGCAAATTCCGTCAGGTCCACTTTCAAACAAATCTGTCACCCCTTAACACCTTACTACTATGATCCTGGGTCTAAGATACTATCAACTCCTGCCTCAATTACGACAACAATCCAAGCACCTGTCTCTCTGCTTCCACGGCCACATCACTATGCTCTCTTCTTCATCCAGCAGCCAGACGTATGCTTCTAAACAAAAATGGGCCGTTATGTTTAAAACCCTCCAGTGGCCTTCTAACATAGAGAGATAATATGAAGTCCTAACCCTAGATACAGAGAGGGATCCTACAAGATCTTGCCTAGTACTAATCTTACAGCTTCGGTTCTTGCCACTTGACCTCTCCTCCCTCCGCTCCAGCTCCATTGGTTTCTTTACTGGTCATCACACATCCCCTGCCTTCAGTTCTGTACTTGTTCTGTTTGCCTGAAATGCTCCTCCCTCAGTTGGCAGTTCTTTGACTTCATTCTGGTCTCTTCAAATACTGCGCCTTCAAAAAGACTTCCCTGACCTCTCTAAGCGCTCTTCCAATTCTCTATCCTTTTATTATCTTGTTTTGTCTTCTCATCACTACATAAATCCTTTACATGGGTATTTGGCTTATCACCCTACCAAAATGTAAACTCCATGAGGAGAGGCACTCGACTTTGCATGTCAGAATTCCTCAGTCATGAAACCCGTAGAAAGATTTATTTATCAGCATCTTAATAATGGTACTGCAACTTTTTCTAGTAAGTTAATGTTTTATTGCAACATTTTAATATAAAGCCATACAGTTTTGAGTGTAAAAACTTCAATTAATGATGACTTTCAAGTAAGGCAGACTACTGGTACTTTACAAACAACTATAAATGAAAACACTGTTTTAAATTTGGGTCTGTCTTCTAAGTGGTTTGTATTATAAATTATTGGGGATCAGAATCATCCTCCTAAATTGTGCTTCTGCAGTACAAGCATTTAACACTAAAGCAAACAAACATCATCCTTGGAACAGAGAAAATGAATGAGAAGAGAAAAAAATGAATAAATGCTGATTCAGATCTTATGCTTGCTTCTGTCTCCTGCTCTGTTTTTCATGCCCTTCATTCCCTAATGTTACCCTTTTTATTACAATTTGTCTCAACTGCAAAGCTTTACAGATTACTATTACTATACTTCATGTCTTTAGCTTACTGCATTGACATGGGAAATAAAATCACCTTGTACAATCATGACAGAGGGCAAAAAAAAAAAAAAACAGTAACACAGAAATGAATCACTGGCTTAGAAAATTGTAGATCAACCCGGCCTCTGCTGAAATAGCCCCAGAAAATAAAAGCCAGTGGAATATTGCACCAAAAAGATAAATAGAAGGCATGTTTAGGAACATTAATACTAAATGTTCTTCTACTCACCCAACCTCTTCAGTTTGACCTTGAATGAAACTTACTCATAAATCCCCTTCATCTTGAATATAAATAAATTGTATTGTTTCAGAAAAGGAGAGGGAAAATTGGGAGGGGGTGGCACTATAGAGCACTTTTGTTTTCATTTAACAAACAAAAGCAGTTTTTACAGTTTAAGATCTCCTTTTTAGTGGTTGTTGAGATAGGATCTCACTCTGTTGCCCAGGCTAAAGTCCAGTGGTACGATCACTGCTCACTGTAGCCAGGACCTCCCAAGCTCAAGTGATCCTCCCACTTCCGCTTGAGACTACAGGTGTGCACCACCACGCCTGGCTAAATTTTTTTTTGGGGTGGGGGGGCGGCGTGGGGTAAAGACAAGGTCTGACCATGTTGCCAGGGCTAGTCTCGAACTCCTGAGCTCAAGTGATGCCAGGGCTACTCACCTCTCCTTCTCCTGCCTTCACCTGTTGAAGTGCTGGGATTGCAGGTATGAGCCACCATGCGTGGCTGAGTTTCAATGTCTTCTATTGAACAAAAGCCCTAAATCCCAGCCCCTCTCCCAAAGTTAGAAACACCAATTTTATTTAAGTTTTAATAAATCTATCTTCTTGTGAGACAGTAAGCTAACAAAAATTATGCTTATATTTTAAAAGAAATAAGAATTTCTTCTTTATGAAAACTTGGTCCTACATTGGGATATGGCAGGTACCACAAAAAAATGAATACATTATCTGAATTAGTAAAGAAAACAAATGTAATTTATAGTGCCCTCTACTGAACATCTTCAGATAAACAGCTAAAAAGGAAATTGCCACCAAAATATATTGGAAATCATTTAAGAAAAAATCATTAAGAATGTACTTGTAAAAACTGGCTAATTACCTTAAAGCATTTCTGAAATAAGGTACAGTATAACTGTCAATTATAAACAGCTCTGATTACTAACACATCTTTTAAAATTAAAAAGCATAAAATTGAGGTGTGTTTTTCCATTTGAATGTTGTGACTTTCCTGTTTAAAGAATTAATTTTTACTTCACATTATCACTAAAGCAAAAGTAGAGCCATACCAATCTTGGTAGTGCCATGCCAGTAACTGAGCACACAAGTTTGACTGTTTGTCCATAATGGATGTAGCCATCTCGGACTGTGAATTCTTCTCCTTCTGATTCATCATCATCCACTACAGTAGGTGGAAAAAGAAATCAAATTGTTACCTTTTTGAATTCATTTTATGATTAGGCAAATGACAAAACTTAATATATCCATATATCTCATCAAAAGAATTTAATGATTTCACACTAAAAACATTCATTGCACATTTTTATACTCACAGAGATGAATAAAAAATGCTCCCCACTGCTGTGAACTGGCATGAAAATTACCTCCTTCTACATGCAAGTATCTGGTACTAACTGTCTGGGATCGTAGTCGATTAAACAGAGCCACCTTTGTTCCTGAGGCAATGCATACTGCAAAGAAAAAAGAGCTCTTATTTATGTGATTGGAGCAAAAGGTGGGGAGGGAGCAAAAGAGGAAATTCTGCTTGGCAGTGTATAATTATTCTTTCTTATCATTTAATAGTTTGACAAATATTTTCACTTTCCAAGACAGTACAGATGACACCAAAAAAAGAAGTCAAGTTAACTGTTACTAATAATGTCAAGCTAATGATATCAAATGTCCATAAAAATAATTTTAAAGTGAAAGCTACACAGTATGTTTAATGTGGTGCTGATTATTACAGAAAAACTTACTTTTAAAATAATGAATGTTAGACCGTAGAAATTTAAATGATGACCTATTTAAAGGATGTGTATCTAAATATACTTGTAAGAAAATATTTTCCTGGAATATCACTGAATGGAAAAGCAGACTATAAAATACTCTGTACGCTGTGGTTCCACTAGGCAAATGTATACATTTTTAATATGAGTTTTCATCCAATTACACAGAATACATGCATAGAAAAGGGACTAGAAGGATGTTTATCAGAGTTGATGGTAAATGCCTCTGCATACTGTGATTTTAGAAAATTCTACTTTCTTCTAAATACCTTAAAGTACCGTATGAAATTTCTTGAAAATAAATCTATGTAAGCAGAAAAATATTCTGAAAGTGAAATATGTTCTCTGTCATCAAGAAACTAATATTCAGTACAAACACAAAGTTAAAGCAGTTATATAAAACCATGCAATTTGAAATGCAAATAGCCTGAATACAAACATAATATACCTCCTAGTACAGGAGAACACACCACCACCTTTGAAGTAGGTCTTGCTTTCCAGCAAGAAAACAAGAAACAAAGGACAACAAACTTAAATCTGATCACGATTCTAGACTAAAGATTCTCTCCTTGACCAAACTTTTAAGCAGGCTGCTCCGAGCATTCAACTAGTATTCATCCTTGAGCCCTGTCATCAGTCTGTTTAGCTCAGCTGTAGCAAGAATCCTCCTAAATTATCCCCCACTCTGGATCTATGATCATCTTGGCCTGCCTTTAGCACAAATCCTAAGTCTGGTCAGAAAGAAACCTTCTACCTTTGATGTCTCCTTTTTGTAAGTTTCCATCCATTGACTCTCTCACTCTGCTTCATCCCCACTTGTCTTTGTTGTATTCTGAAATGGAACTTGGTTATATTTCCCCCTGTTGCAATAGTACTGAATGAAATCTGTCTTTCCAACTAGTGCCCACGCTCTATTTCTTTTTGACTCTGCCAATTTACAGAAAATACATTAAACTACACCAAATAAATGAAATTAGCAAAATCCAGTATGTGGAAATCTCTAGTGGCCAAATGTCTCAACTTACTTAAATAAATTGCAAGAGTTGGTGTGTGTGTAGCGCGGGGCGGGGGGGGTGGGGGGGTGGGGGGTTGTTCATAGATTATACTCAAGGACATGTCACAGTATAAACTGTACTATGTGGTAGATTTGAATTTTGATTCAAGCACTCTGATTTTTAAAATAACACTTTAGACCATTTTACATTTGAACATTGATTGGATATCCATCAAACTAAAATAGGGGCAGAAGAAAGTGGGCCTGGAGTACAGGTATAGATGAAGATAAAGTTGGTTGAATTTAAGATCACTGTTGAAGTTAGACAATGAACATAAGAGGTTTCATTTTATGATGCAACTCTGTCTACTTGAGTGTGTTTGAAATTTTTCCATAATAAAAACTAAGTGATATTAGTGGACTGAGTGGACTAAAATATAACCAATCCAAAAAAAAAAAAAAAAAAAACCCATGAGCTCATAATAAAACAAAATGAAAAGAAAGCAAACAAAACAAAAACTCTAAAACCCCACTGGTCTCTTTCAAGGAATGTTACCATTGTTCTGCAAATGAGTAAACAAGCAACTAATCCTACCTTTTCATTACATACTACAATTGAAGCAAATAGCTGATACGGCAAAGTTCCTCTTTGTAGAAAAAACTCCAGCTAACAAATGCAGAAGTTATGAATTTAAAAAATTAGAATATTACCTCTTTGCAGCATTTAATGAAATGGATTTAAACATCATCAATGGCTATTAAAACCATTAGGTTAAAGTTTGCTGAGGAACTTTATGGGTAGAATAGACTAATGACAGCTGAACTACTATAATCAATCCTAACATGAAAAAAAAGGGGATAATCAAATATTATGACTTCCAAAGGAAATGAATGTATATTTTACCAACTAGTTCTGAAAGTCTTTATGTCTAACCACCAGTTCATGGAAAATGAGAGAGACAGAGAAACATGTAATCAGGCAAACCCAGAATATGGAATTCCACAACAGAAAAATGATCCAGTTTCTTCAACAAATAAATGACACAGAAGGAAAACAAAGGTGTGACAGGGTGAGAAGAAACTATTACAGACTAAAATGTGTAGACCTTGTCTGAACCCGTGTTTGAACAAACCACTGTAAAACAAAACAAAGCAAAAAAACTATAAAAAGACATTCTGGGTCAATCTGATAAATCTGTACATGAAATAGGATATTAGATGACACTGAAGAGCTGCTGTCAACTGTTAGGTATAACGATGTTTCAAAAAAAAAAAAAAGGCATGTATTAGTCATTATTGCAGAAATTTTGGTTGAAAGGATAGGGTAAGATTTACATTAAAATACTTCAGCAATTAGAAGACAAAGAGGTGGTGGTGGTGATGGAGATAATGAAACAGAATGATAAAACCTGTTGAGGCTGGGTAGCTGGTTTCTCCCTTTTATATAAATTTGAAAGTCTCAGCCAGGGGTGGTAGCTCACGCCTATAATGCCAACACTTTGGGAGGCTGAGGTGGGTGGATCACCTGAGGTCAGGAGTTCAAGACCAGCCTGGCCAACATGGTGAAACCTCATCTCTACTAAAAAATACAAAATCAGTTGGGCATGATGGTGGGCACCTGTAATCCCAGCTACTCAGGAGGCTGAGGCAGGGAGGATTGGTTGAACCTGGGAGGTGGAGGTTGCAGTGAGCTGAGATCCTGCCACTGCACTCCAGCCTGGGCGACACAGTGAGAGTCTGTCTCAAAAAAAAAAAAAAAGTCTCCATAATAAAAAGCTAAAAAAAGAAAAATGGGTGTGAAGGTTAAATTTATAGTTCACACAGACAGTATACTTCTCTGGTAGTCTAAAAATAGGCTGATGAGACAGCAGTCTCTGCCAGAGTAACCACATTAAAAATTTTGTTTAGATTCTCAGGAAAGCCTGCCAAAAAGCCCATTTAATTAGTAGTGTTTTTCAAAGGGGTGCTTTTTGACACTGTGGGTAGATCAATTCTTTGTGGAATTGGAACTACCTTGGACACTGCAGGACATTCAATTGAGCATCATAGGCTCAAGATACCCAAAGCCAACAACATCACCCCCTCCAGTCACCATAACAACAGGAGAAAACCTCCCATTTCTCCAAAATGTCCTGGGAGCACTAAGGAACCAACTCTGGTTAAGAACTGCTTCATTAGACCACATACTGTCGATTTACGATTAAAAAAAGAGAGACAATAAACAGGGCCACAAAAATATTAGTAAAGAATTAATTGGCTATTGAAAAGGCCATTTTTAATTTAACAAAGAGTCTGTCTTATTAATTCATGGTAGAAATTGGGGACAAATAAAAAAAGCATACATACAGTCAGCATTTTTCAATGACTGCTTCTTTTTGGAAGGTTTGGAGATGACTTTTATCCGCTTGCTGAGGAACACACCAATGTCATCACTGTTGCCATAGAACATCTTTACAGACAACATGAAGTGCTTCCGCTTGTCTGAATCAGATATGTACAATGTTTTGGCTGTGCAATAGTTCTGTGAAAGAAAAGTAAAGTTTTAATAGCAGCAAAACCCTGTTTGTTTATGTAGTACCTACAATTCAGATGGCCAGATAGTTTAAGTAATAATAAGAAAAACAATTCCAATGAATAGCTGATAAAACCAACTACAAAAATTATCAACTGTAAAACTTACTGAAATTGACTTCTGAAAAGTACAAAATCTTCCTTATAAAGTCTATAAAACACAAACATTGTCATCTATTGTATCTTCTTTAAAAGACCATTTAAAAAAACAGTATTTTCTTGTTTTACATAGCTCTACAACTGTGTCATGGAATTATCACTCAATGTTACAGCAGTAACTTTTAAAATAATCTTTACAGTTAAAAAAATCAATGACTATCTTCAAAAAAAAAAAGGCATCACAATTCAACAAATTATGTAAAATATTTTAGCAGTAGTTCTTCTTAAAACAGTGCATAGAATGTTTTTCTTTATATAGCTGAACACTAGAGTAATCACTTATAAGTTTGAGGAAAACAATGCAAGACAAACTGGATGATTATAAAATGTCTTAACCAGAAAGAGATTATATAAGCATTACTCTAAAGAACTATTTTTAAAATGGTTAACTGCACAAAAGGGCGATTCATATGTACCACTAAAAGAACTGAATTTAAAGGTACTAGAGAATATGCTCAAGGCATTATGTCAGTTTACTAGAATTTAAATTCTGATAACTGAAAAGATTAAGAGATACAGCACTTGACAAACAGCAAAGACACTTCAAAATGCTACTGCTTATATTATATATGACAATTCTAAAATCTTTCCTATTCTCTTGATCCCTGTGAATCAGCGAGGGATCTAAACTACTGTCCTTTTCCAGATAAGATAAATAATGCTGAAACACAGTATAAATATCTAAAGTATCTGAATTATATTTTTTTAAAGATCAACATTCCACTTTAAAATTAAGCTAAACAAGTTTTTTCAACTATGTCTTCTGTATCTTCCTTTTAAAAAGCAGAACAAATGCTACTCGGGAAACAGTTAATGACTTATAGGTTTTTATTTTTAAAATTTTACTCACAGACAGCTTTGGTAGCAGACAAAACTACTGCAATCATTTATTGTACTTCTCATAGCAAAGCTATATAAGAAAATTTAGGTGCCATCTTGAACATTATACATTCAATTAAGTTTTTAAAAATCAAAAGTTCAGTAAAAGCTTTGAGAGGTTTTGCTCTGTAGAAGACAAAAATAAGATAAAGCTAATCACAGTAATAAGAAAAATAAAAACAGGCCAGGCTGGTGGCTCATGCCTATAACCCCAGCACTTTGGGAGGCTGAGGTGGGCAGAGTGCTTAAGTCCAGAAGGTTGAGACCAGTCTGAGCAACATGGTGAAACCCATCTCTACAAAAAACACAAAAATTATCCAGGCATAGTGGTGCATGCCTGTAGTCCCAGCTACTCAGGAGGCTGAGGTGGGAGGGTAGCTTGAGCCCAGGAGGCAGAGGTTGTAATGAGCCATGATCCCACCACCGCACTCCAGCCTGGGCGACAGGGCGACACCCTGTCTCAAAATGAAGAAGGATAAAGCAACAAAAAAACAACAGTACTTTGCAGTCACATCACTCCTTGCACCCAAGATCTCCAACACACTCAGAGATGGCATCTGTGAGCCTCTACACCCACAGGTCTGCCATACTCTTAAAAATGATAGCAATGAAGGTCAAATTAAGCTTAACAATGAAATTCTTCTGCAACATAAGATGAGGTCTGTGAAAATGGGTATCAATGTACTAAAGCAGACAGTCATGGGAAGCAAAAATGAAATGTGTATCTAAATGAAGGTAATTACATTCTAATGGGAAAGCTTAAAACTGTTGAGATCGCTTAATTTTGAGTGTTAAAATTAAAAGGTAAGATCCATATCAGAAAGAGAAAATACTGGCAAACAAGAAAGGAAAAAAGGAACCAAGAAGGTTGGATCATAAGACCTACACAAAAAGAACTGCATTTTGTTCAGAAAAAACAAACACACATATATCTCCTTGGAAAGAAAGGAAATATATCCCTAATTACAATGAGTAGTTTGAATCCACAAAAATCATAACCAAGATAATTTTATGGGAACTATTATTTTTTAAAAACTATAAGGCCACCGACCACAAACTACTCAAATTCCATTAAGAAAAAAAGGAATCAGGCCTGTAATCCCAGCACTTTGGGAGGCTGAGACGGGTGGATCATGAGGTCAGGAGATCAAGACCATCCTGGCTAACACGGTGAAACCCCGTCTCTACTAAAAAACACAAAAACTAGCCGGGCGAGGTGGCGGGCGCCTGTAGTCCCAGCTACTCGGGAGGCTGAGGCAGGAGAATGGTGCACACCCGGGAGGCGGAGCTTGCAGTGAGCTGAGATCCGGCCACTGCACTCCAGCCTGGGCGGCAGAGCGAGACTCCGTCTCAAAAAAAAAAAGAAAAAAAGGAAAAAGTCACTGACTCATAGAAAATAAGCAAATAAAACTAAAATTACATTTGCCTTGCTATTCTAAAAGGTTAAATGAGCTAATGGAATTCTAGAAGAGAAAATGGTATATAATCATCTCTCTAGAAATACTCTTTGAAAACAAGATCTTTAGGCAATAAAGACATTTCCCTGAAAGGAAGAAGAAATACCAAATCTAATGCTGCAAAGTGATACTTGCGAAAGACAAGCAGTGATACTATTGGTTGGTTGATTTGGTATTACCTCACTTAAAATTACTGGAAGCTGGAACTGGTTAAAATGAGCTATGAAGTAGGATTAAACAGTTATATATATACACAGGTAGCTAGAATCCCTGGCTTCTCACTACCTATCTGATCCACTCATTCATAGTACTGAATGTCTACATGTGAAGCCTGGAGGCATATAACTCTGAGATTTCCTAGGTAACAAGAAAACAGATGAGACAAGACTAAGATCTATTAGATTAACCCACCACTTAAATATATTCGTTACTTTAGCTCGGGGGTCATAATTTGAAACAGTTTGACTGGTTTAAGATGAAACAACTTTTATTGTAATAAGTATCCCAAATCTAATCTAAAATACATAGTCAACAAACCTTACTTACAAAAACTATAAAGATATAATGACATACAAATAGCTAAATTTGAAGGAGGTTGATATTAAGACCTGTAGTACTATCTGTAAAATCACTAAAATTGAATTTGAGAGCACATATCCCCTAGCTCACCTCCATCAACACTACTCCCAACCCATATCTCTAGTGCCAACTACAACACAGCAAACACTAAAATATTCAACAAAGATGCATCGAATGAAACAGCTGTTTATGCACTATTTTAGAAGACATTTAGTCATTGAGATCAGAACTAACCATTTTTCAAAGTACAGTAGCAAGCAAAAATAAAATCGTAGCTAAATCCCAAGTGAATAAAAAACTATCTTTCAATATTAAAAGTATAGATTGGCTGGACACGGCGGCATACACCCATAATCCCAGCACTTTGGGAGGCTGAAGTGGGTGGATTGCTTGAGCTCAGGAGTTCAAGACCAGTCTAGCTAACATGGCGAAACCCCGTCTCTACAAAAAAATACAAAAAAGTTAGCTGGACATGGTGACGCACACCTACGGTCCTACTACTTGAGAGGTGGAGGCTGCAGCCAGCCAAGATTGCGCCACTGCATTTCAACCTGGGTGACAGAGTAAAAATCCCGTCCAGGGGAAGAAAAAAAAAAGATCTAGATTGACTGCTTTCTAAATTCATACAATTAGTAGAACTAGTTGATAAATTGTTTTCTCTAGAAAATTAATTAAAGAACCCCTGCTACGCACTAAAATTTGAGGATAACCAACTGTGGCTGTTCTTGTCTATAGTATCTCTGATGTCAAGTAAACATTTATGATCTTTATAACCCAGATAAATGCTTTCCACAACGTATATATCATTATGTCTAGTATAAAACTAAGATTAAAACAGCAGAGTAAAACATTACTGAACAATGTATTTTTGTTGAGATTTGAGTATCAAACCTCTGTCAAACAGAAGATGAGCAATCAGCCTCTTAAATTTATTACTGGCTTCCAATAGAAATCTGATTTGCTAAAACTGCTTGCAAGCTGGGGAAGCTTACTGCATGCCATCTTCCAATGTCAGCAGCATAAGCTTCATGAATGACTAGACCAAAGCGATCTGAGAGGCATACTTTTTGGTCCTAGTTTATATATTCCAGAAATTGTTACTAATAGTTATTAAAGAAAAAAATCTCCACCACAAAAATGAATATGAAACTACATTCTGGTGCCATGGTGCCCCTTTCTGGTGAACTAGCAGTCTTGAGTTACCTTTCCTTCCAAGTTTAGCTGCTGCATTTCTTGGTCACTATTTCCTATCCCAATAAATGCACACGGTTGAGACTCTTGTTCAGAACAACCATCGCGTTCCATTTGTTCTTTTTTTTTCTTCCATCCACTGCCCATAAGATACACACAAGGAGGAGGGCAAAAAAACCTGAAGAATAATGGGGGGAAAAAAACAAAAAGCTCAAATCAATTAGATTCAAGAAAGCATTTCCTTTTCTTGAACATTATGAACAGAAAATCATATTGAAATGCACCTATTTCCCAAAGAAAAATTTTGGTGAAGCCTTTTGTAATGCAAATAATCATGCCCACAAGACAGAAATCGGGACTTCCACAATAACTAAATCTGTTCAGGTAAAATATTGGAGTTACGCGTACAGTTAGATTAAATACTTTTTAGAGTACAGAACTTCTCTTTGTATTTTCACATGGCTCAGAGTTCTAAACTACTGGAGTTCAGCAAATTCAGTGCACTCTAACATATTACAAAACATGATAAACCACCACAAAATCTGTAATTACTAATTAAGGCCTATTCAAAATGACACAATCATTAATGAGTGACATTATTGTTATGGATACTGCATTTAACTTAATGTGGTAAATTAACTTAATGGGATAAATTAACCTGGAAATTTGTATTAGAGTATTGTCCATAGTAGAAATACCCAAAATATTAATAAAAGCAAAAGAGTCACAAGTAAATGGATCTCCTGATTATGAGCAATGTTGTATTTTACATATCTTTGAATTTTATATATACTTGGAACACCTGGTACACTGTAGATATCTGAGAAATATTTCATGCTCAAAGAACAATACACTATACTCTTTCAACTCACAGAATACCATAGGTTTGTTTTGCTAGTTGTCAAAAACCACCCTCACAAGTTCTTCTGAGAATGACTTTCTTATAATCTTTTCTTTAGCAATTAAAAACATTATCTACTGCAAAGCCTAGCTCAAGGCTCATATTTTACATAGTTCAGACCATCAATCCAGTCCTTATATAGGGTGTAAATTCAGCTTTGCTCAATTATAATGCTGACTTGTACATACTTTAAAACATCTATGCCATATCTCTCTAGAGGGCCTGAAAACTCAAATTAACTATAGTAGCCACATAAGTCATATACATGGATGAACGCTGTATACAATAAACAGGAATATCTAGGCTGGGCACGGTGCCTGTAATCTTAACACTTTGGGAGGCAGAGGCAGGTGGATTGCTTGAGCCCAGGAGTTTGAGACCAGCCTGGGCAACATGGCTAAACCTCGTGTCTATAAAAAATACAAAAATTAGTGGGCATGGTGGCAGGCACCTATAGTCCCAGCTACTCTGGTGGCTGAGGTGGGAGGACTACCTGAGCCTGGGAGCTCAAGGCTGCGGTGAGCTGTCATAGTGCACCTGCACTCCAGCCTGGGTGAGAGTGAGACTGTCTTTAAAAAAAAAATTAGGAATATCCTTTAGTTTCCCAAAGAAGTAGTTTTCTTCCCTTCTTTCTTGAAACACACAGCCTCCATTGTCATTCTCACTTTTTGTACTGTTATTAGTACCCCAAATTTTTTACTTTTCTTAATCCTAGTATAAGAAAACCCAGATCTTAAATGCAATGATAATTAGCCACTGGTGTGTATATATCCACTCACACTCACGTGGCTGAACTACGGGCATGCAAGTCTAGTGTTGGTACCGTCCTCCAATTGTTCAACAGATGCCTGAAATCAAATTTTGTATGAAATAGTTTTTTTTTTTAATTTGGCAACTAATTTACACTTATTAACACTTTGTAGGCCAACAACGTGCAGACTAAAAGAAAAAAAACTTTGGCCGGGCGCGGTGGCTCAAGCCTGTAATCCCAGCACTTTGGGAGGCCGAGGCGGGCGGATCACAAGGTCAGGAGATCGAGACCACAGTGAAACCCCGTCTCTACTAAAAATACAAAAAATTAGCCGGGCGCGGTGGCGGGCGCCTGTAGTCCTAGCTACTCAGGAGGCTGAGGCAGGAGAATGGCGTGAACCCAGGAGGCGGAGCTTGCAGTGAGCCGAGATCGCGCCACTGCACTCCAGCCTGGGCAACAGCGTGAGACTCCGTCTCAAAAAAAAAAAAAAAAAAAAAAAAAAAAAAAAAAAAAAAAAAACTTTATGTGCATATATGCACACACATGCAGACACCAGCAGGTTGGATTTGGTGCTTAGGTCTTCTTGAAGGTGGTAATATCTACTTCTTATTTGCTTCCCCCTCAGCCTCTACAGTATTATCTACTGAATTGACTCAAAATATATTAATAGAACCTACTTTTTGCTCAACCCTAACCAGACTACTTTAGAGGCAATTTACATATGACTTACAAGAAGTAAGCTGGGTTTATTTAATATTCATTAATTCTCCAAATTATTTATTATATCCTGAGTGTGTAACAGATACTGGGGATATAGCAGTAAAAATAACCAAAAAAATTAAACAAAATTCCTGTCCTCATGGAATTTACACTTTAATAGGAGAGAGATAATAAAAACAGATAAATGAGTGAAATAACATGCACATGTACTCCGTTAGCTGGTGAACTCCGTTAGCTGGGGAGAAAAAAATAAAGCAGGCAAGGGGTACTTGAAATGGGGACAGCCCAAGGTGGCCAGGAAAAGTTTCCTTAAGAAGGTGACTTTGAGTCATGACTTAAAGCCATGTGGACACCTGGGGCAAGAGCATTTCCACAGAGGAAAGAGCCAGTGCAAAGGCTCTGAGGTAGGAAGGACTGTGACCAAGAGTGGGGAAATAACCAACAGACCAGAGTGGCTGGAGTGGAGAGCAGGAGGGGGATTAAGAGGCAGCGAAGCCAGAGGTAGTGGACAAGTAGACCAAGGAGGCCCTAAGGATTTAACTGAGTGAGGAGGGAAGTCTCTGTAGTCCTCTCACATTTATCTAATCCAATAGAAAAGAGCAGTTTTCATGCCTGTATACTTACACTGAGGCCAAGGATATAAAGGTCACAGCCAAGGTAGTGGGCCCAGTTCCAGGTCACTCTAAGTTTGGAGGGAAGCCTGGATTAACTGGGCTAGTTTTGGAGTGGGTTCAGTTCAAGTCTACAAAGGGGAGCTTTCTGGCTTATAATGCTGGGAGTTACCCAATGCTTACTATGGCACAGAGTCAAATACCTAGGCTGGCACACTCTCAGGAGGTTGAGAAGGCATCAGTTTTGGAAACACAACTCCTGTTAGTTTTCTATTGAACACTGATGTTAGGACTCCTTAGTAAATTGGTGTATCAGCTACAAAACTCAAAGAGCTGTGTTTTAGTACAGGTTGTGTATTCCTTATCTAAAATGCTTGGGACCAATAGTGTTTTCAATTTTTTTTTTCCAGATCTTGGATTGTTTGCATTTATTCTTAGTGGTTGAACACCCCAAATCTAAAATGCTCCAGGCTGGGTGCAGTGACTCACGCCTGTAATTCTAGCACTTCGGGAGGCCAAGGCGGGCGGATCACTTGAGGCCAGGAGTTCAAGACCAGACTGGCCAACATGGCGAAACACTGTCTCTACTAAAATTACAAAAATTAGCCAGGCATGGTGGTGCATGCCTGTAGTCCCAGTTACTCAGGAGGCTGAGGCACGAGAATTGCTTGAACCCGGTAGGTAGGGGTTGCAGCGAGCCAAGATAGTGCCACTGTACTCCAGCCTAGATGACAGAGGAAGACTCTTACAGGGTCATGTTGGCACTCAGGGTTTTCAGATTTTGGAGCACTTCGAATTTTTGGATTGGGAATGCACAACCTGTATGCCAAATACAGTAGTCAAATCTCAATGAGTTATCATAAGTGGTACTTCTTAATTTCACATCTGAAAAATATAAAGAGAGCTAAAATGGTAAAAGAATGAGTAGTGCTAGTTTTCTCAAAAGTACTGTGACAAAATGCATGAAACGGTAAAATTCAGGTTGACAAAAAATTCTCTATTCAAAACAATGACCAAGGGTCTATCTTGAAAGTGCTTTCCAATCATGTAATAAATATAAGAAAAATGAAGACTTTTCAATAGTCTGAGTCTTTAAAAAAAAAAAAAATCAACTCTAAATTATTTCAAAAAGCCATGATGGAAGAAAGTAGCAAATCCAAAATAATCTAAACATTGAAATTATTTCTATATTGCTGATAAAATCATAACTTAAACATCCCAATATCATCATCCCCTAAAATACGGCAAACAAATCAAGTTGTTGCCCAGACTTCAGTAACAATACAGTGATTGAATAAATGTCAGCATATATACAAAAAAAGGGCAAGAATACAAGCAAAAGAAACCAAAGGGAGTGGGGTAAAAATAAAAGGCCACCAAATTAACAGAAGAAAACTCAAATACATCTTTATTTTATTTATTTACTTATTTATTTATTTAATTTTAAAGATAGAGTCAGACTTTCACTATGTTGCCCAGGTTGGTCTTGAACTCCTGGTCTCAAGGGATTCTCCTGTCTTGGTCTCTCAAAGTATTGGGATTACAGGCACAAGCCACTGCACCTGGCCTAAAATATATCTTAGGTGGTGTATTTTAGGCCAGGTGTGTGAAACTGACGATTTTTTAAAAATTTGGGCAGTTGGTCAATATGTATCAAACATTCAGTGAAAAGTTTGACCAGTAAGTGGTTAGCTTACAGAGTTTAACTGCTGCTACAAAAAGATACCCTATAAAACACATTGCCTCTATTTTCTCATCTTTCCCAGCAGCTCTATCAACTGACAAACAATACTTTCTCTGCCACTTGGTGGCGATATGCACACATTTAAAATTTTATTCCTGTCATAGCTGTCTTTATTTTCAGAGACTGTTTCAACACCTATTTCCTCAAATCTTGAGATGATGTCTGAAAACTGCCTTACAGATTCAAAGCAGGCTTTTTATCCGTCCCAATATATAAACTCGGTTAAACAGAATCCAAACTCATGACATTTGCATTATCTTGCTACCTTTGCAGAATCATTACTAACCTTTGATGATTATTCAGTTCACAAGGACCGTATTTAGGAACTTTCTGCATACCACAATTGGCCAATTAACACAAATCTCAATATGACTTCAGAATCAGTCTAAATGGCTTTACTGTTAATTGTTTCAATAGCATCATACTGCTGCTTAATTACTGCCTTCAAGAAAGCTGAATGTTAATATGTCAAATGACATATTAACATTTGTTATTAACAATGTTAATATGTCATTTGACATATTAACATTTCCTCTAGATAAAATAATCTTTCAAAAAGTTTATTTTTTAACCTAAGACCTTACTTAATGAGAAACTCATCACTAATATAAATGGGGTACTAGATGTGCCATGCAAATAAATATTAGTTATTAGGCACCATATTTAACATCAAGAACAATTTAAAATTTGGGGATAAAATTTCCTAACCAAGTATTTTTAAGCATCACTCACTGGAGTTATTTTATATGCCAAAAAGACACAGCCAAGAGGACTGTGATCATGCCCCCAGGTAACCTCACGCCTTGTGCCTTTGCAACTCTTCAAAAAGGCCTGAACCTGGATCAGCAAGAAAGAAGGCAGATCTTCCTCTTCCCACTATGCACTCCACCACCAAGTAAGAGCCCAGAACTCTTTTCTGAATCCAGGGGAGTTTGCTAGACATCCAGAGGGCTAGACTAGCATTAGCAATCCCTTAATACTAACACCTGTTTTTTAAAAAAATCAAGTACATTTAATGGGTTTCCCCTTTATTATAAAGTAATGCACGTCTACTTTGAAATTTTTAACAATACAAATCAGTGAAAATATAGGAAAGTAGTACTCTGGCCTTTTCATCATTTTTATTCATTTTTTAGAGGACTTCAAAGTTTAGATTGTTCAAGCTTTCTTTTGACTGGGTTTTAGACCAACTAGGCCATGCCCAAACAATACAGAGAAATTGAAAACAGGACGGGTGCGGTGGCTCACGCCTGTAATCCCAGTACTTTGGGAGGCAGAGGCAGGCAGATCACAAGGTCAAGAGTTCGAGACCAGCCTGGTCAACATGGTGAAAGCCCGTCTCTACTAAAAATACAAAAAGTAGCTGTGCATGGTGGTGGGTGCCTGTAATCCCAGCTACTCGGGAGGCTGAGGCAGGAGAATCATTTGAACCTGGGAGGCAGAGGTTGCAGTGAGCCAAGATTGTGCCATTGCACTCCAGTCTGGGCAACAAGGTGAGACTCCATCTCAAAAAAAAAAAAGAAAAAAAAGAAGAAAAAATATAAAAGCTACTACAATAAAAGATAAGGCTAAATTTTCCGTTTTAACTCGATAAACCACTACAGCTCTATATGCATTTTGTTTGTTTGTTTGTTTTGAGACAGAGTCTCACTCTGCCGCCCAGGCTGGAGTGCAGTGGCACTATCTCGGATCAGTGCAACCTCCGCCTCCTAGGTTCAAGCGATTCTCCTGCCTCAGCCTCCACAGTAGCTAGGATTACAGATGCCTGCCACCACACCTGGCTAATTTTTGTATTTTTAATAGAGACAGGGTTTCACCATGTCGGCAGGCTGGTCTCGAACTCCTAACCTCAGGTGATCCTCTCACCTTGGCCTTCCAAAGTGCTGGGATTACAGGCATGAGCCACCGCACCCAGCCGTATTTTTTAACAGTAACTAACAAACAGGAACCTTATCTGGATTTTAACATAATTTTCTAAATAGCTCTTCCCCTTTTGTTATCTCCATTGGGCCTCAGTTATACATCCCGGTATTAAATGACATAGTGACTTTTAAAACTCCTAGTAAAGATCCTTTTGCATAAAACCTGGCACATAATAGCCAAATAGCCAACCAGAAATAAAGAATAAGTGAATTCAATTGTACTAAAACGCATCTTCAAAAATCCAGAGAAAAGAAAAGCAGCTTGCCCAAGTTTGAAGCTATATGATAAACATGCATCTATTCACAATTCAATTAGAACTAGCCCAGTCTCACCTAGGTAATGGTAAAAGAGTTAGTCTTAAGCAAAGTTAAGTTTACAAAGTTTAAGTACTCAGAGGATCTTTTCCTCCTTAGTCCCTGCTCTAGATAACCAACACTCAAATGCAAATGGAATGGTATGGCAATTAGGGTAGTAAAAAGGGTAAATATTTAAAATTAGGCCGTCAAGAGTTCCAACCCTAGCTCCACAGATTCCTAACTAATGTCAACCTGGACACATTTAAAATCTCTGATTTTTAGATTCTTTGCCCACAGAATTTGGATCATAACATGACTACTTTACAAAATTGTTATGAGGATTACAACTTTAAAATATTTATAAAGCACTTTTAGATTCTTCTTCCATAATGATGGGTGTTGACTTTTTCTGTTTTGCTTAAAAAGCAGAAAACTTGCTATAAACACACACTACATTTCATTAATGAAAAAGAAATACTGAATTTCTAGTATCAACTTCGTGGGAAAAAAAAAGGACCACTAATTTGAGTTGGTATGCTGTGTCCCAAACTACAGATACCAACTTCTTCCCATATTTAACCCTAAATCAGTGTTTAAGTTGTTTTAGTAAAGTAAGATAAAATAATCATAAATTTAGTAAGCCTGAATAACAATACCTGGCAGTATGAATCTTAAATACTGTTTTCACTTGTTCATCTTTGAGGATAAAACTACCAATTAAATAGCTTTACCTTCTTGGCCAAGCACGGCGTCTCATGCCTCTAATCCTTTGGGAGGCAGAGGAGGGCGGATCACTTGAGCCCAGGAGTTTGGGATCATCCTGGACAGCATAGTGAAACCCTGTCTCTATAAAAAATACAAAAATTAGCCGGCCATGGTGGTGAGTGCCTGTAGTCCCAGCTACTCAGGTGGCTGAGGTGGGAGGATCACCTGAGCCCAGTAAGCAAAAATCATACCACTGCACTCCAGTCAGGGCAACAGAGTGAGACCCTGTCTCAAAAAAAAAAAAAAAAAAAAAAAAGCTTTACCCTTCTTTTCAGCTCAGATCTAGTCAGCTTCCAGGAACTTCCTAAAAAGGGACTTCGTAATTCTCTTTTAACATGTAAATTAATCTAATCACATACATATTACATTTCCCTTCTCTTAAGCATAAGCTGAGGTTTCCTTTATGTCACAATCTCTAAGAATTCTACTCATTCCTTTCACAACAACCCCAAAACCTTAGTTTTCATTCCTTCTCTCTTCAGTTGGGTACCTTTCTAGCCAATTAAAAACCTTTGATCTTTCTCCATAAGCAGGCTTTTTCCATGAAATGCTTAACCAAAAAATGCTGTTTGAAAGACAGACTCAAGAAACTATTCACAAGAAAATTTCAGGAACCAAGTGAAGAAACAATGAAAGTCCCCAATTAAACATAAAAAATGCTGACATTTATAGAATACCACGAGAAATATTTTTAAATCACCTTGTTGTAATTTAATTTTGGTTAATCTACTTTATAGGTAATTTCTGTTGAGTCCACATTCAACCAGTATGAGAGTATGAACCCAGTTTTGCTGTTTCTTCTTAATAGCAACCCAAACAAGAATAGGATCAAGAGAGAGGGCCAGGATTTTCCTTATAATCACTCCATAGCTCAATTAACCTAAGCTCAAGACAGTTTTAGGATCAAGAGCTTGTTTAGCCTTTTCCTTTTCAAAACGGTACTTTTGGGGTCACATTTGTGTAAAAAACTACATTTTCCACCAAAGAGAAAGCTTCGCTGTGAATGACCTAATGTATCACATAAGTATTTGGGAAATATTATGTAGCCCAAAAGAAAAATTGTGGATTATTTGATTTTGTAAGATCAGGGATTTATTAACAAGATGACCTTTATTAAATTCTCCTTCTGGCTTGAGTATGTGTAGAAAGTAGAAAAGTTCCTCTTCAAAGCTCGTCTTGGTTTAAAAATAAAATAACAGACACTAGAAATAATAGCTTCTTACTCTAAAGCCTCCTATCAACTATTAGTTCTTACACTTTACCCCAATTAGTCGCTTTGGTTTACTTAGGCATGTCTGGGCAGGCCCAGACAAGTCTTAGCGCATAGCTTTATGCCTCTTCCTTATTCGGAAATGTTATTGCTTTCTTAAACCTTTTGTAAGCAACTTCCTCTCTTCTTTGTTCTTGCTTGTACTTACCTATTTAGGAAAGTTTTATGTTATTAGCAAATCGGGTATCAATTTAAGACTGTGAGGTCCAGCTCCAGCCAATGGATGCAGGACAAAGAGGTAAGGATGACCCAAATGCATAAGGGACAAATATGTCTGCTTTCCCTTGGTTAAGTGTGCTCTCTCCATTACTCCATCTGCAAGGGGCACCTTTTCTGCAGAAAATAAAGATTGCCTTGCTGAGAGGTCCTCTGTCTCCATGCTGACTTTTCTTCATGGCACCAATTATCTATTCCTAACAGTATACTACAATTCACTTTGTTTCTCCCCTTGAGGAGACAAATCCCCTATTTTTTATTTTGTACTAGCAAATGAACCCAGTAATAGAAACCATCCTTTGACACATATATTAATATATAATTGGCAAATTCATGTGGTAACTACAATTAACTATCCACCAGAAAAACAATAATCTTACCTTTTTTCATTTCCATATGACTTCTGTGCAACTTTTGCATGAAGAATAAGTACTGTTTGATCCCCTCGCTCTTTTAAATAATTTCGCATAGCTTCCCTAAAATCAAATATAAATATTACTGTTACAGAGGTGAAATTCGTGATGAAATCTTCCTTCATTACTATGCTCTGTAATGAGAGGAATGCTTATAAATATTTTTTAAATAAGCAAACCTTAAAAACAAAAACAATAAAGCAAAGTAAATCCATAAATTAAACTGGAAGATTATACAATGATACTAAACACTGCTCATTTTCAATTCTATTCCTTGTTCTTTAAAAATAAGAAACTGTCTTGCATTCTTTAGAATTTATGATGTAACTCAAACCACAATTACACCTTCCAGAATAACTAGAATCAACATATACACTGCTAATGTGGCTTTAAAATATTATGAAGTTAATAAAATGCAGTAATTTTGTAGTTTAATAATGTAGTTCCCCTCCTCAGTTTCCCTACCCCAGCTCTCAGAAGCAACGTTTTTCACTGAATACAAAAGCTGTAACAAATCCTTAGGTCATCCAAATTTGTTATTACATGATCCTAAAATGACAATTCTATAGGGACCAAGAAAGGCCTATCGTTCACATACGAATACATAATTATCTCAAGGATATTAAATAAATAAAATTTAATAAAGGCTAATTGAAATCAATGAAAATCTGAATTTTGAAAAAAATATAATGTTAATTCTTTCAAGTAAAAACAACTCTACATATTTATTGAGCAAATGGTCGATACAAAGTTCAATATCTTAAATGTATTTACATACTCAATTGTTTTGCTAAGCAATATTATATAGTAAAAAGAAAGCAAGTTCTACACAGATGAAACTATAACAATTCTGAATAAGCAGAATCCCAATTCTTGAGATGTCTTACACAGCCCAAACTTAAATGTTATTCTACTCATACTATAAAGACAAATATCAGGTTAAGAGGGTAGCTATACAATAGTAATAAGTTATTAAATATTAGGATTTCTAGGTTTACAGCACTTACATACTAAGTAGCCTGGGGCAAATCATTTAACCTCAACCAGCCTGATTCCCTAACTGGAAACGGAAGATAATAACACCTCCCTACCACAGGGTGGCTGAGGGGATTAAATGAGATAACCTAGATAACAGCATTTATTTTTACCAACTGAAAAAACCTGTTAGCTCCAAGGCAGGGCAGTAATACCAGGATATAAATAGACTGAGAACTAATCCCTACCACTGAAAAGGAACTCAAAGTCCAAATTGTAATGAAATGCAATAATCCAAGTAGAAATATGTACAAAAAGCACCAATAAGGGAATGCCTATGTAAAGACAAGGGTGGATGGTAAAGGACTACACTGGGAAAAGTTTTTAGAAGCCCTAATCCTGAGAGAGAAGTAGACACAGGAAGTGGGAGGAGGAAAGCATAAGGTGCTCCAGGGCCTGAAAATAGTGTGAACGAAGGCATCGATAACTGCACATTCAGGCTAAGGAGTAAGGCAGTCACAACAGTAAAACAAGAGCAGCTAATGTTTCTTGAATGTTTCCTATGTGCCAGGCCTTGAGTTAAGCACTTTAACTCCATTATTTTATTTAATCCTCATAATGCAAAAAGTTAAGTACTGATATACTGCTAACACCATTTTGATTGTCATGCCCAAGTTCTTATAGTGAATAGTGGCAGTCGGGAATTCAAACAAATTTGCAAGATTCTAAGGTGAGCATGGCAGTGAATAAGGTTGACAATGACAGAGTCAACTATGAAAGGCTTTGAAAATTGGACATTTGTATACTTAAATACTAAGTATAAAAGTTTACACTATTTCAAATATTACCCCGTAACAGGTGATGATAAAAGTAGTAATACGTCTCTGCATAGCAAAAGAAACTATCAATGGAGTAAACAGACAACCTACAGAATGGGGAGGAAACACGTGCAAACTATGCATCTGATAAAGGTCTAATATCCAGCATCTATAAGGAACAAACAAATTTACAGGGGGAAAAAAAAAACCCATTAAAAAGTAGGCAAAGAACATGAACACTTTCCAAAAGAAGACATACATGTGGGCAACAAGCGTATGAAAAAAAGCTCAATACCACTGATCACTGGAGAAATGCAAATCAAAATCACAATGAGACACCATCTCACATCAGTCAGAATGGCTATTATTAAAAAGCCAAAAAATAGCAGATGCTGGAGAGGTTGCAGAGAAAAGAGAACATTTATACACTGTTGGTGGTAGTGTAATTTAGTTCAACTGTTGTGGAAAGTTGTATGGCAATTCCTCAAAGAGCTAAAAACAGAACTACCATTCCACCCAGCAATCCCATTACTGGATATATACCCAGAGGAATATAAATCATTCTACCATAAAGTCACATGCACACGAATGTTCACTGTAGCACTATTCACAATAGCAATGACATGGAATCAGCATAAACACCCATCAGTGACAGACTGGATAGAGTGTGGTACATACACACCATGGAATATTATGCAGCCATAAAAAAGAATGAGATCATGTCTTCTGTGGGAACATAAATGAAGCTGGGGGCAATCTTCCTTAGCAAACTAACACAGGAACAGAAAACCAAATATCACATGTTCTCACAAGTGGGAATTAAATGATGAGAACTTACGAAGACAAAGAAGGAAACGACAGACACTGGAGTCTACTTGAGGGTGGAGCTTGGGAGGAGGGAAAGGAGCAGAAAAAATAACTATTGGGTACTGGGCTTAATACCAGGGTGATGAAATAATCAACAAACCCCCATGGCACGAGTTTACCTATGTAACAACCCTTCATATGTAACCCTGAACCTAAAATCAAAGTTTTTAAAAAAAACTCTTGGAAAATTATTTGACGTACTTTTAGGGGAAGTATTGTTATATGGTTATTCATTATGATTAAACCTTTAAGTATAAAAAAAGTGGTAGCATGTAGTAAGATCCAGAGAAAAACTCAAAATGAAAAAAAAAAAAATCCATCCCTTTTGTGAACTGGGACAAGATCACCAGTCAATTTTC
Source organism: Macaca fascicularis (assembly GCF_037993035.2). NCBI lineage: Eukaryota > Metazoa > Chordata > Mammalia > Primates > Cercopithecidae > Macaca > Macaca fascicularis. The sequence goes on along the minus strand of NC_088379.1, from coordinate 25,539,665 downwards.
TCTCCAGCCCATTATAGAAAATCAATACTGTAGAAACTGAATTTTCAATCTAAACTAAAGGCAATGAGAGATCTTATTAAGGTTTTTTAAAAATACATAATTAATTTTACTTTTTAGTTATTTTTAGAGAAAGGATTCAAAAGCAGAGGGACAAGACAAACATAAAAAGGCTCTCACACTAAGAAGAAGGTAACAGAAGACAGTAGGGAACAGGAAAAATAACTATTTTTTTTGTTTTGGGAGAAGTGGGTATATATTATTAGGTTCTGCTGACAAAAGTCAACTCTGAAGTGCCCCTGGGACCTCCGAGTTGAAAGTATTCAGTAGGTTGTTGGAAGTATCTATGCATAGTTCAAGAGAGAGGTCTGGGCTGAAAAGGTGGAGTTCACTAGTATGTAATTGGCAAACAAAACCATGGAAGTAAATGTACTCCCCCGGAACAAAAACACATTGACAGGAGAGTCAAGAAGAAAATGTATTAAAGGAAACTGAGAACTGATAACAGGAAGAACTGAAACCAGCCTCAGGTGCTGTAGAAAGACACAACCTCGAAAGAAGGGAGCAATCAAAGGTGAGATGTTGCAGAAGTCAAGGTCACTTTAATTTCAGCAAGAAGTCTAACAGATGCCAGCTGGGCGAAGGACATAAGCAGGAGTTAAGTCTGAAAGTCTCTATTTTATTCGTAAAATGAGAGGCCATCATGATGTCTAATGGATAAGAAAACAGCTGTAAATACTGGAAATACCTTCCAGGGTATGGAAAAGGAAGCTAACTATGGACAAATAAAACAACTGAAGATTGGTATCAAAGGACCAGCTAATGTTGGAATCCAAAAAGAATGGTGTCAATTCCCACTAACATTCCAAGGAAGGGAATAGGGAGACCATACTCTCAAACCTGCTGGGTACTAGAGATGCAGCCTGGAGAGTGTAACAATGATGAGGGATTTGAGGTGCTACGAAGTCAGGTGACTGAACATAGAGTTCAGGGTGAAAAAGAAAACAAAAGCAGGTTGGGTGCAGTGGCTCACGCCTGCAATCCCAGCAATTTGGGAGGCTGAGGCAGGCAGATCACCTGAGATTGGGAATCTGAGACCAGCCTGACCAACATGGAGACACCCTGTCTCTACTAAAAATACAAAATTAGCCAGGCACGGTGGTACATGCCTGTAATCCCAGCTACTAGGGAGGCTGAGGCAGGAGAATCGTTTGAACCCAGAAGGCAGAGGTTGCAGTGAGCCGATTGCACCATTGCACTCCAGCCTGGGCAACGAGAGTGAAACTCTGTCTCAAAAAAAAAGAAAAAAAAAAAAAAGCAAAGCCAAGAGAAGGCCAATATCCTGACAAAACCAGCACAAAATTTCTCAGCACAAAACTTGAAGGGCTACTATATATTTGAATAATTTTAAGCCATTAAGTGTATTTCTGGATACCAAATTCTATTTGCATTTGTAGTCTCTATTACATTATTTAGCAGTAACTGCATTGTGTTTGTCAGGTTTCATGCTTATTTTTCTTGTCTTCCCAAATAAGGGCAAGATTCATACTTTACATTTCTATCCCTTTCATGACAACTCAGGTAAATCAGGACACAAACTTGGTATTTGATAATATCCAAGGCAGTCACAAATGCTTTCTACAAAGATTTTAATTATAATCATTAAACGAGCTAAAATTAAAAAATCACTCTACCAGTACTCTTCTAAGCATGTATTAACATAACCAACAACCTTGAGGGTAACACACTATTACGTACATTTCAGAAACTGGGTAGAGGTTAAGTCACTTTCCCAAGATGATACTGAAGAGCGAGGATTCAAATCTAGGTAGTCTAGCTTGTGAGGACAAAATTACACTATTAGTGGTTAGGGGTATAGCTCTGGTGTGAAATAGATCAGGGTCTGTTACTAAGGGTCTGTCTCACTAAGCCTGAGTTTTCTCACCTGTAAGGTAAAGACAGTAATACCTCATATTGGGGGTGGGGGGGACACTTTAAAGTAAGTTAGTCCCACAAACTGACAGAAAGCAAGTGTCAGTAGCCTCTAATTATTAATATTATTTCCTTAGAAAGACTTCAACCTTCAATAGTACACAAAGTGCAGAGGGAGGGAAAATGGGACTTGCACTGAGGCTTTGAGAGCCAAGTTGAAAATGACCTAGGAATGAATGATCAGGCATCTTAACCAATGTGCAAAACACAAATTTTGTAAGTACACCAGGTAAACTGCACAACTATCCATCTTCCCACTGAAGATTTATCGAAAGCCCACTGTATTCTAGGCACTGGGCATTTTGCTGGCTTCTACTACTGGATGTAACTGTTCATAGTTCTAAGAACTCACGATGCTTATGATGAATGCAGGGTGACAGCTCTGGTTTTCCTTGTCTTTTCTTTCATATTTAGAATACAAATTCCTGAAAAAGTAACTAGAGCCTCAAGGTAATCATGAACAATAGTTGTCCTGTAAGAGTAATTTGCCAAATAGCTTCTTTCAACAGTAAAAATAAATTTTGCTTTATTAAACAGAATATTAAACATTAAAAATTATGTTCTCTGGCAATTAAAACTTGATCATTGACTTTCTGCACCTTAAGGAGCCATAAAAAAAGACGGTATACTCTAAAGAAGCACAATAAATAGTAAAGCCTGTCAAATAATAGCCCATATGCTTTTCATCCAAATAGACTAAGGCTGTGTCAATAAATAGGATTTCTACCTCAGCCCTGTTGACATCCTGGGCAAAATCATTTTCTGCTGTGGAGAGACTGCGCTGTGCATTGTAGGAATATGTAGCAGCATCACTAGCTTTTACCCTGCAGGTGCCAGTAGCGCCCTTCCTTGAATTATGACAACCAAAAATGTCTCCAGGTGGTGCCAAATGTCAAGAAAGAGGATGGAGTGAGATGGTCACATGGATTGAAAACTACTGGGATAAACCGAAAAAAATTTCAGTGGTAAGATATCACAATCATCCAGGTTTTTTTTTTAATAAAAAAATACTGAAAAATTTATTATTGGAAAAACATATTATGGGTGCTGAAGAATCCTTGACCATATAATTATTTTGTTTTATACTGAACTTTTTTGAATACTTTAAAACATAATGTAAATTTTGAAGTCTATTGTTTACTAATTTCATTTAATGATTCCACATAAAATTTTCATTCTAAGTGAAAAGCAATTGGATCACACCTGTAATTGCAGCACTTTGGGAGGCTGAGGTGGGCGAATCACTTGAGCGCAGGAGTTTGAGGCCAGCCTGGCCAACATAGTGAAACCACCTATCTACAAAAAATACAAAAATCAGCCAGGCATGGTGGCACATGTCTGTAGTCTCAGCTACTCGGGAGGCAGGGAATTGCTTGCGGAGATCGCAGTGAGCCAAGACTGCACCACCTAGGCGACACAGCGAGACTCCGTCTCAAACCAAAAACAAAAAAAAAAAAGGAGATTTTATTTTTATCAAAAATAATTTTACTAACATTAACTTATGACATTATGGCAAATGCCATTCTGGTTCAATATGTTTAATCTGTGATTACCTTCATCAATTTTTTTTACTGTGGTTTGCTTTATAAAATTCAAACTTTTTTTACACAGCAAAAAAGAAAAGAAAAGAAAAGAAAAGAAAAGGAAAGAAAGAAAGAAAGAAAGAAAGAAAGAAAGAAAGAAAGAAAGAAAGAAAGAAAGAAAGAAAGAGAGAAAGAAAGAGAGAAGGAAAGAAAGGAAGAAACCACAAAGAGAATGCTAAATTGAAACATCCATGAATAGTAAGATAAGCTCATGTGCTGCTGTTACCAATGGATCTGCTTTTACTAGTTATGCCAATGGAGGCAATGGGAGTCTGCAAATAATGAGAAAAACCTGGTCCCCGCGTAAAGGTAAAAGACAACTTCAGTTAAGGGAACATAATCAATGGTATTAAATATTACAGAACAGTCAAGAAAGATAAAAATTAGAAACTCTTCACAAATTTGACAATTAGTTCATAAATGGAACAGCTTAATTACAATTTTCTCAGTGAGTTGGTGGTGAGGCAATACCACTGAAGCAAGCTACAAAATGAAAGGGAGGGAAGGAAGCACAACGAATATAGTCATGCTTCTTGGCTATTAAGGAAAAGGGGTGGTGGTGGGAATACCTAAGGTTATGGCAGAAAAGTTTGTCTCTTTACAGGATTTTTAAAATTTTGGATACAAAGGGAAGTTTTTAATTACTAAGTCTGTTAAAACAAAAAAAGCCAAGAAGAAAATGTAAAGATGCACTGCAAAAAAACCTAGTGTCTATAAACTGAATACTTCTAAGCAGTTGAAGTATATAACACACAGAATTCTGAAAGACAGGCTGGGCGAGGTGGCTCCCGCCTGTAATCCCAGCACTTTGGGAGGCTGAGGCAGGCGGATCATGAGGTCAGGAGATTGAGACCATCCTGGCTAACACAGTGAAACCCCGTCTCTACTAAAAATACGAAAAATTAGCTGGGCGCAGTAGCACACGCCTGTAATTCCAGCTACTCAGGAGGCTGAGGCATGAGAATCGCTTGAACCTGGGAGGTGGAGGTTGCAATGAGCTGAGATCATGCCACTGCACTCCAGCCTGGGCGACAGAGCGAGACTCTGTCTCAAAAAACAACAACAACAAAAAAGAGTTATAAAACAGAGACTAATAATATGCAACAGAGACAGTATGTGGCCCTCAAAGCCTAAAATATATACTACTTGATGCTACAGAAAATGTTTGTTGATCCCTGCAGACAATTTTTAAAAGTAAAGTTTTTAAAGAAAAGTTCCAAAACAGAATTCTGATTAAATCAATTAAGTATATTACATGGCTGACATTCAATCAAGATTTTTTATAAAATTCTTCCTCAAAACTGGACTTATGGACAACTGACAGTTCAGAAAGCTCAGCTCAACTCTTCTCACATCTACTTCTGGATGCTGCCAAAAGGCATCCAGATTTATATGCACCCCCACAAAACCTCGAAGAACTGCCCTATTTTTGTCAGATTCTGGCAGTCTCGCCTTTTACACTGTCTCAGACACTTCTTCTCAAAGTGAGCTCCACAATAGTTATGGTTTACAAAGAGGCGGGTCTCAATCAAAGATGCCTCAGTGAAATCAGATAAAATAAAGTGAAACCAATTAATGGCAGGACTACTCAGAACCGTAAGCAAAATCTTCAAGAGAGGGATATTTGTAGGCTTTGTTTTCCAAGCTATTAGACCTGACTAAGATCTCCTTGTTTTTCCCCCAAGGAAGCTTTCTGAGAACTACTGTTTGCCTGAGGGCCAGTTTTGAAAATGACAATCTAGGGATACTATCAATAGTCAAAAAATTCCTGGTGCCCTTGTAATACACTAAAACATTGAGGCTGCTATACTAAGTGTCTACATCTATCAGTGACCAAAGCCAAACAACAGTACAGGTCCTGTTCCTAGGGAAACACCTACAAATCTCCCTTCAATCCTCTCTTTTTATGATAGAAGTAAAAATGTCCCAAAATTCCAGTTTTTTGTAGATAAGTAGGTAAATTGCTTCAAATCCTGTCACACAGCTATGAGACATATCCTTTCAAATTCTGACCAGCTCTTGGTTTTCCCCTGCCCGCCTCCCACTCCCAAATAGGCATAGGCCATTACATTGACAGCAATGGGTCATCAACACATCTGTGTTCTATTAGCTTAAAAGGTTATTGTACAAATAAGCCATTTTGCTACTTAAGGTTTTACATCTCATGTACAGAAAAATTTGGGACTAGAGGAATTTGAGAACATAAAACAGTATGAGGTGTTGACAATCAAAGGCAGGTCACCATCTTGGTTCTCCTATTTTTAATCCTGGTTGATACTATCTAAAAGATGACCTTCACAACAGGATGCTTTTTCAATATTGCTTAATTTGGAGTAAGAATAGTGTATAACAGATTTCAAAGATTTTTTTTAAAGGAATAAAATCTGCCCGATTTTGAACTCTCTACACACCAGTGGAGAGAAAAAATGTTAAAATATTTTTCATCAAATAAAATAAGAGATTCTAAAATTTTCCCAACTTGAATATTATTTAAAGGAGAAATGGAGAAAAAACCATTTTAAAAAGCATTCGCAAGGCAAGGCGTGGTGGCTCTTGCCTGTAATCCCAGCACTTTGGGAGGCCGAGGCAGGGGGATCACTTGAGCTTAGGAGTTCAAGGCTAGCCTGGACAACATGGGGAAATTCTGTCTCTACAAAAAATATACAATTAGCCAGGCATGGTCATGTGCACCTGTAGTCCCGGCTACTCAGGAGGCTGAGGTGGGAGGCTGGCTTGAACCCGGGACGCAGAGGTTGCAGTGAGCCAAGATCACACCACTGCGCTCCAGCTTGGGTGATAAAGCCAGACTTTGTCTCTCAAAACAAAACAAAACAAAAGGCCAGATGGTACCTAAAATTATAATATATTATCAAAAGGGAAAATTTCTGATTTCCAAGTTTGTGCTTAACAAAATAAAATTTTATCACAGATTTGGTCACTGATTTTACATTTCCATTTGTTGTTATACAAACTTTTTGCTAGATTTGCCTTATTTTAGCTTAAATAATAAGCAATATAAATCTGTAGTTTGCTGTCTTTCAGAGATTTAAAAAGAAATAAAACTTATCTGAAGCCAGGTGTGGTGGCTCACACCTGTAATCCCAGCACTCTGGGAAGCCAAGGCAGGCGGATCACTTGAGGTCAGGAGTTCGAGACCAGCCTGGCCAACACGGTGAAACCCCATCTCTACTAAAAATTAAAAATTAGCTGGGCATGGTGGCAGGCACCTGTACTCTAGCCTCGGCGACAGAGCAAGACTCCATCTCGAACAAAACAAAACAAAACAAAACAATAAACAAAAAAAACTTACCTGAATTTTCCCAAGAAGGTACACTAATCCCTTTCAGAATATTTTAGAATATTTTTCAAGTATAAAAGCTTCTAAGTTTTTAACAGCTTTATTGAGATTTAATTGAAATACAATAAAATGCGCTTATTTTAAAGTGTGCAATGTGACAAGTTTTGGCATGTGTATACACACCATCACCAAAATCAAAATAAAGGTATTCACAATTGTGAGTTTCCTTTCTGCCTTTCTGTAATCTTTCCTCCTGCCTCCCCCTATCCCCAGGAAACCACTGATCAACTTTTTGTCACTATAGATCAGTTTGCATTTTCTATAATTCTATGTAAGTGGAATCATGCAGTACATATTCTTTTTTCCTGACACACTTAGAAAATTCAGTATAATTATTTTAAGATCCATCTATGCTATTGCATGCATCGAGTTCCTTTTTTACTGCTTAATAGAAATTCACTGTAGAATACACTACAATTTGTTGATCCACTCACCTGTTGCTGGATATTGGGGTTGTGTCTGTGTAACTATTACAACTAAAGCTAACACGAACATTCGTGTTCAGGGCTTTGTATTCAGGTGTTTTCATTTTCCTTGATTAAATATGTAGGAACAGAATAACTAGGCCATATGGTAGAGGTTTAACATTTTAAGAAAGTATAAATTATTTTCCAAAATTATTATACCACTTTATATACCCACTGCCAATGTATGAAAGTACTAGCTGTTCCCATGATGAGTCCTTTAAATTTCAGACATTGTAACAGGTATATAGTATTAATAGTATCTAACTGCTAGAAAGTGTATGTGTCCCCTAAGATTCCTATGTTGAAATCTAATCAGAAATGCCATGGTAGTAGGAGGTGGGGCATCTGGGAGGTGATGAGGTCATGAGGATGGAGCCTTCAAGAATAGGATCAGTGCCCTTGTGAGGACACAAAGATGACAGCCATCTATCAACCAGGAAGCATCTTCCAACAGACATCAAACACACTGGCGTCTTAATCTTAGACTTCCCAGCCTCCAGAATTATAAGAAATACATTTGTGGTTTATGAGCCACCCAGTTAATGGTACACTTTATAGCAAACCAGTGGGACTAACACACTCACTGTAGTCTTAATTTGCACCTCCTTAATGGGTATTTGTTATACTCATACATTCTTTGGATTAGTATCTGTTCAGACCATTTCCGTCCTTTAAAAATGGATTATTTCCTTATTATTTACTTTTCAGAGTCATTTTCATCTTTGTTCTTTATTTTGATGAAGTAAAATTTATCAATTTCTTCCATAGATTGTGTTTTAGTGTCTAAGAAATGTCTGCCTAATAAACAACATTTTCTCCCATGTTTTCTTCTAAAAGCGGTGTAAAGTTTTACATTTAGGTCTACATTGAGCTATTTTTTTAAATAGGGTACTATGTATAGACTGTAGTTACTTTGTGTGTGGCGGGCAGGTTGAAGGAGCAATGGATATCCAATTGTTCCACAATCAACTGTTAGAAAGACTATCATTTTAAAAAATCTAGCTAAATTGCCTTTGCACCTTGACTGGAAAGCAACTGATCATATATCTGAAGAACTATTTGTGGCCACTAATCTGACACAATGGTCTACTTAGCTACCTTTATGCCAATACACTACTTTAAACTACCATAGCTTTATAATAAGTTTTGAAACCAGGCAGTGTAAGTTCTTTTTGCTTTTTTTTCAAGGTTGTTTGCATTTCTATATAAATTTTAGAAACAGCTTGTGAGCTGTTACAAAAAACAGCTGAGATTTTGACTGTGATTGTGTTAAATCCATAGGATCAATTTGAGAAGAACTGACATTTTAACCATATATATTTATTTGAGACAGGGTCTCGCTCTGTCATCTAGGCTGGAGTGCAGGGGCGCAAACATGGATCACTGCAGCCTTAACCTCCTGGGCTCAGGCAATCCTCCTGCCTCGGCTTCCCAATGTAACTGGGACCACAGGCACATGCCACCATGCCCAGCTAATTTTTTTTATTATTTGTAGAGACGAGGTCTCACTTTGTTGCCCAAGCTGGTTTTAAACTCCTAGTCTTAAGTGATCCTCACACCTTGGCCTTTCAATGTGCTGGGATTATAGGCATGAGCCATTATACCTGGCTCATTTCAACAATATATTAGGTCTTCTACCTGAAGAACATTTAATTAGGACTTCAAGTTCTCTCAGTGGTGTTTGGTAGTCTTCAGTGTAGAGTTTTTGCACCTTTTGTCAGACTTTTCCCATGGAATTACATATATTTTTATACTACTGTGTAAATTGTATTGCTTTCAAATTTCAATTTCCCATTGCTCATTAGTATACAGAAATACAATTTAGTTGTGTATGTTAATCATGTATCCTACTACCTTGCTAAACTCACTTTTTAGTTCTAGTAGCAAGATTCTGCAGAATTTTCTATATAGATGATCATGACATCTGCAAATAAAGACAGTTTCACTTCTTTCTTTCCCATCTAGACGTCTTTCACTTCTTTTTCTGGCCTTATAGTACATCAAAATACAATGTTACATGAAATCTGTGAAAGGAGACATCCCTGTGTTGTTCCTGATGTTGGAGGAAAAACATTGTGTTTCACCAAACAGCATGTTGTTAAATGTAGTTTTTTCATAGGCACCCTATGATGAGGAAATTCTCTTTTACTCCAAGTTTGCTGAGAATTTCTATTAAGAATGGATGTCAAAAGCTTTTTCTAAATCCCCCGAGATAACCATATGATTTTCCTTTTTTGTTCTATTAATATATTGAATTACATGAACTGTTTTCCATTCCTGAGATAAAGCTCAGTAGGTCAAGATGAATCATCCCCTTAATATATTGTTAGATTCCATTTGAAAATTTGTGAAGACTTTTTATAACTATGTTCAAAAGGAATACTGGACTGTAATTTCATTTTCTTGTAATGTTTTGCCTACTTTTCGCAACAGGGTAATGCTATGCTCACAGAATGAACTGATAAGTATGTCCTGCTCTCCAATTTTCTGAAAGGGTATATATGGAACTGAGATAATTTTTTTCTTAAACATATAGTAGAATTTCAACAGTGAAGCCATCTGGGCCTGCAGTTTTGTCAGAAGGTTTATAAGTTCAATTTCTTTAAATATAGGACTATTCAGGTTACCTGTTTCTTCTTGAGTAAGCTTTGGTAGTTTGCTAGTTTCAAAAAATTTGGGCATTTCTTCAAAAGTTGAATATTATTGGCAAAAAGTTAATTGTTATATTTGCTTATTATCCTTCAAATATCTGTACTCTGTAGTGATGTCACCTTTTTTGTTCTTGATATTGGTAATTTGTACAGAATCGGATTTCTTTCTAGTATGATCATCCTTCTGCTTGAAGAATTTCTTTTAATACTGTAGCTAAGGCCTATTTGCAATAAATTCTTTCCATTTTTACTATGCCTAAAACAGTATATATCTACTGGGTATAGAATTCTAGGTTGACAAGTATAGGTCCCCCTTGAGCACTTCAAAGCACTTGCTCTGTCTTATCCATAGCAAGGTTTCAGATGAAAAACCTGCTGTCATCCTCTCTTTGTTCCTTTGTGCATAATTTGTCTTTTGTTTTCTGTTGTTTTTTTATCACTGACTTTAATCAATTTGATTATAGAGTACTTCCGGGTAGTTTCTGTACTCAGGATTAACTGATTTTTTTTTTTTTTTGAGATGGGGTCTCACTCTGTCACCCAGGCTGGAATGCAGTGGTGTGATCTCAGCTCACTGCAACCTCCATCTCATGGGCTCAAGTGATCCTCCCACCTCAGTCTCCCAAGTAGCTGGGACTACAGGCACGTGCCACAACTCCTGGCTAACTTTTTTTTTTTAACTTTCTGGTACAGATACGGTTTCGCCATGTTGCCCATGCTGATCTTGAACTCCTAAGCTCAAGAGATCTGCCCCCCTCAGCTTCCCAAAGTGCTGGGATTACAGGCGTGAACCACAGCACCCAACTTAGATCTGTGGTTTTACAATTTTCACTAATTTTCCAGTTAGAACATTTTTGCCATTGTTTCTTCATATATTCTTTTAATCATACTCTCCCTACAATGACTAACTACATATATATTAGGTCACCTGACAATAAACCATGGCTCACTAATGCTCACCACTTTTTTTCAGACTTTTTCTTTGTGTGCTTCATTTTAGACAGTATCTATTTCTATGTTTTTGTGTTTACTAATCTACTCTTTGTCCATTCTGAAATTAATCCCAAGTGTATTTTTCCACCTTAAATATTGTAGTTTTCATCTTTAGAGATTTGAGTGTGTGCGTGTGCGTGTGCGTGTGTGTATAATCTATGTCTCTAACCTCTCCTCTAGCTCAGGTATCTACTAATTACAGCCTGTAGGCCAAATCCTACCCATCACCCATTTTACAAATAAAGCTATACTTCACTTTACAGACAATCTAATTATTTACACATGGTCTACTGCTGCTTAGTAGTATGATAGAAGTTATATGGGCAACAAAACCTAAAATATACACCATCTGACCCTTCAAAGAAAAATTTTCCCAGCTCTTGATCTTGGCATCTTGGACATATAGAACACAAACATAGTAACTATTTTAGGCTGGGCACCGTGAATCACACCTGTAATCCCAGCACTTTGGGAGGCCAAGGAAGCAGAAGGATTGCTTGAAGCCAAGAGTTCAAGACGAGTCTGGGCAACATAGTGAGACCCTGTCTCTACAAAAAAACAAAAAAATTACTGTTTTAATGTTCTTATCCAATAATTCTATCATGCATGTCATTTCTGGGTTGGTTTTGATTCACTGATTTTTCTTGTTATGGATATTTTCTTGCTCCTTTGTATGACTGGTATGTTTTGATTTTGTCTTTCTTAGTGCTGGATATTTTTCTATTTCTATATTCTTGAGCTTTGTTCTGGTACACAATTAAGTTTGATCTTTTCAATCCTTCTTTAAGTTTGCCAGGTGAAAACAGAGCATCATGCCTGGACTCAATTTTATATCACTACTGAAACAAAACCCTTCTGAGCAGTCTAGCGAATGCCCCATAAATTAGGAGATTTTCCACTCTGGCTACTGTTAACAGGCACAATTCATAGTCCTAAGTGAACTTTAGAAATTGTTTCCTCTAATTTTTTGGGATGTTTTTCCCCAATCCCCACGACGGAGTAGTTTCCTTACACACGCATGCTGATCAGTATGTAGCTGAAGACTAAAAGGAAACCTCTGTGATAGATCTCTGGACCTATTTATACAGTTAATTCCTCTCCACTTTGCAGCCCTGCTGTCTTGCCCTCTGTGGACTCCCAGTTTCTCAGTAATCACTTATCCTTCTATACCTGATGTTCAATACCTGGAAAACTGTTGTTTTACATATTTTGTCCAGGTTTTTGTTCCAAGCCAGAGAGTAATTCTACTCCATGTTACTCTATCTTGGCCAGAGGCAAAAGTCTTAAAAGCTACTCAAGTTTTCCAAAGAGGGGAAACTGCTTAAAGGGCAAACAATGGAAAATAATGATAAACTAAATGGGACTTACTGCATCTATTTAGGGGAAAGAAAGGCACATTTCCTTATGAGGTTTATTATCATTGTACTGATTGTTATTTTTAGAGAATGTTATTTTACATTAACTTACTCATCAAAATATATCATTAGCAGTCTAACTGCTGCTGGTAATGAAACAAAAATGTTAAATTTTAAATTTCAAAATGTCTAGACATATGAATACAGCAATTCCACTCACCAGAACTGACTCAACGGAATATATATATATGAAAACAAGTAATTGAAAATATATTTACATGGCCTTGTGAGACAAGCTATATTTTCCCAGTTTACTTAACCTAGAATTAATATAATGCTTTTTCCAAAAAAAATTTAAATTTAAAAATAATATTGAGATTACAGAAATGTTGTAATAGTACAAGTAGTACAAAGAATTCCTAGTCTCCTTTCACTCAGACCTCCATAATGTTAACATTTTACACCTTATTTGCATATTGTTATTTAAATCATTTAAGAGCAAATTGCAGATATAGTACTACCTCACCCAAAATATTTCAGCGTTTATTTCCTAACAAGGACATTCTTTTATACAATTTTCGCCGATTCAATACTAATACCTAATCTACAGATTTTATTCAAATTTTGCCAGCTGTCCCACGGAAGTCCTTTATGAGGGTCCCCTGGTGGGTGAAGTAGGTATTCTGAGAAACTACTACTGCCCTCAGGTCAAATCAGGAGGGTCACCAGTTTTTGTAAACAAAATAAAGTTGTACTGGAACACAGATATGTCATTCTTTTAGATACTGTCTATGGCTGATTTGGAGACACAAGGACAGAGTCGAGAAGTCCTAACACACTTAGTGAGGCCCTCTAAACAACATGTTTATTATCTGATCCATTACAGAAAACATTTGGCCACTTCAGCTTTACAGCAAAAGAAAAAAATTTTTTCCTGTTCAGGATTTGTTTAAATATAGCTTTGTCTCTTTGGTCTCCTCTAATCTAGAAGAGTTTTGCAGTGTTTTGTGTTTTATAATCTTAAAATTTAGGAAAAGCAAGTAACAATTTATTTTCTAGAATGTCCCTCAATTTGTTTCTGTCTGATGTTTCCTTATTCTTGGAGGTAGCTTATGCATTTTTGGCAAAAATACCACAAAAGTGATATAATATGTCTTTCTTGGGATGCACATGATACCTATCTGTTCATTACTGGTGATAATAATTTACATAATTAAGGTGATGTCTGACAGGTTTCTCCACTATCATGTTATTACTTTTCCCTATTATCATTAAATACATATGTTGTGAGTGTATACTTTGAGACTCTGTAAATACTGTGTTTGTCATCAAACATTAATCCAGTAGCGTAAGCATCCACTGATGATTTTTGCCTACTGAGGTTGTCAAAGCCTAATTTCCTAATGCCACCACCATTCCTTCTACATTTATTAGGCAACATGCGTCTGTAAGGAAAAGCTATCCTCTTTGCCCTGTTTACTGATTATAAATAATTTTTACTTATATAAATAAATAATATTTACCCTGAGATTAATTATCTCCGTATAGACTTTTAGGCTGTTGTTTTATTACAAGGGTTTTAATCCATTACTCTCATTAATTATCTTGATAATCAAAGCGTCCCAGATTTCCCCTTCGAACTGTCCTTTGTATCCTTCATCATTCTTTAAGCATAACAGCTTTTTAAAACAATAGCAATAATTTGGAAATAACCTAAATGGTCATCAATGTGAAATATTAAAAGTGGTATGAAAACAATGAAAAACCATGGAGCCATTAAGGGGAATTATCAAGGTAGAAGATGTACTGTTAAGTGGCGTTAAAAGGTGTAGAACAATGATAAGAGTGTGATCTCAGTTGAGTTTATGAAGAAAAAGGACAGACATATATACATACAACTTTCTTGAAAGTCTCCAAAAATAAACGGCTAATAAGGCAAGGTTTGCACTGACTCTAGGACATGGCTATAGAACTAGGTCTCTTTATTTTACAACTCTGGCTGCTGGAAATCTTAAAAATCATTCAAGACTAATACTTTTAACATTCATAACTAAAACGTAAATTCTACAACTTACTTATACTCATTAAAAATAGATAAAACTTGTGTTTTCTTAAAATGGGTAGAAATTGTTTTCCTTAAAACTCTTTCCTAAAAGCATTTGCTTTCAAATCTCACCTGCAATCAACAAATTGTGATGGGCTAACCACAGCTAGATATAGAAAGCTATCTGCACTGCCATCCATGTTGTATTCACTACATTAGACTCAAGACTAATTCTAAGAAAGGTTTCATTTTCCCTTTTCAACTATTCCTTTTATTCCCGTTTTTGGTGAGGGAAGGGAGGAGAGATGAGGGAAAGGAAGGATGAGAATAAGTTTATGCTCTAGATAGTAATATTTGAATGACTTCAAGGGTACCTAACATAATATCTAAAACAATAGGATTTATACTTTCATAAATGTGTGTATGAAAAGCTGACTAATATAATACTTACCTAGTAAGTCGTTTAGGTGGAGGCCGCTCACCAAATTTCCTGGAAAAAAAAAAATAAAGAAAATAAAGTTAAGTAAGCCATATGACACACTCTACAGAAAGCTTTTCAGGCATCATAAAATCTCCTTTATGACTTACACTTCAACCTCACTGAAGAACAATGAAGACAGAAATCCTCTGGTAAGCATTTGTATCCCCAAATTGCAAAACACACATTTAAACATGATTCTTAAACACAAACAACATGCCCTCAGCCTTACAAACCCACTCTGAACAAGTAACACACTGATTACATGGGGAGGACAGTATCTTTTAGAGACGACTTACCGGCTAGTATAAAACAACTAGCCAACGACCCTCACAAAGTTCATCATGTCTCAGGCACTATGCTATACATTTGCTATACACCCTATGTAATCATTAAAAAATAATTCTATTAGCCTGGTGTGGTGCTGCATGCCTGTAGTCACAGCTACTCAGGAAGCTGAAGTGGGAGAAGAGACTGAGCCCAAGGGTTCAAGGCTGCAGTGAGTCATGATTGCGCCACTGCACTCCAGCCTGGGTGACACAGCAAGACTCTGTCTCAAAAAAAAAGAAAAAATAATAAAAATAAAAATAAAATTCTGTTGGGTATACATAGGCTTCATTTTAAATATGTAAAAAGCAACAAGCCCAATATCACAAAGTAATTAAGCATTAGGCAGAGATGAGACTTCCTAGATTTTAACTATTTAATTTGCCTATTTTTAAAATGGCCTAACATAGAAGCATTTCAACTGGTTGGGAGAGGGCAAAGAGAAAAACAAGAGCAAAGGCAAGAAAGCACAATTCAGGCTAGAACTGGAGTACAACGTGACAGTTAAGAGAAAGACTAGAGTAAGACTGGCTGGGTTCAAATCCATGATTCAGTATTTACTTGCTGTGTAACCCTGAAGTTACTTGACTTTTCTAGACCTGTTTCCTCCTCTGTAAAAAGGACACAGTGACTGTGCTTACCTGAAAGAGTTGTTGAGGGAACTAAACATATTAATTAATATACAGAAAACACAAAAGGCTGGGTGCAGTGGCTCACACCTGTAATCCCAGCACTTTGGGAAGCCGAGGTGGGTGGATTACCTGAGGTCAGAAGTTCGAGACCAGCCTGGCCAACATGGTGAAACCCTGTCTCTACTAAAAATACAAAAATTACCCAGCTACTTGGGAGGCTGAGGCAGGAGAATCGCTTGAGTCTGGGAAGCAATGGGTGCAGTGAGCCAAGATCGCGCCTTTGCGCCACTGCACTCTAGCATGAGAGACAGAGTGGGACTCCATCAAGAAGAGGAAAGAGGAGAGGAAAGGAAAAGGGGGAGGAAAGGAAAGTGGGGAGAGGGGAGAGGGGAGAGGGGAAAAGGGAGAGAGGAGAGCAGAGAGGGGAGAGAGGAGAGCGCAGAGGAGAGGGGAGAGGAGAGGGAATAGTGCCTGAAACACAGTAAATACTCAATAATAGCTAGTAATTATTATCATTTTTAGCTATAAGCAGTTAAGCCAAAATAACTAAAGGAACGAAATACGATTTAATAGAGATAAGTAAGTATATGAAGAAGAAGCTGTGGTTTCTATGTGACGACCTGTTACTTCCTCTGAACTAGGAAGAGTGTACACTTCTGAAAGAAACAGTAAGGCACAGCGCTTGAAAAAGACCAAGAGAAGTTGTTTTTCATTTTGAAGCAGGACTACAGTTAAAAATAGTTAAGTAACTTGTTCATAAACACAGTTACAGGGTATTAAGTCTTATTTGACTTAAAGATTTCTCTACTGTATTTGTAATGTTCCACAAGATTATTAACTTTGGTGATAAAAGTCATAGGATCCCATTTAGTTCATTTTGTTCATTTGTCCTAAGATACTGTTTATGACTTCATAATTCATAAGCAATAAGTATCTGTGACTGGAATATTTTAATATTTTCATTAAACCTGAAATATTGAAAAATGGCTTTAATTGAAATAGCACCAAAAAATGGGCAAATAACCCAAGTTTTTGAAATAAGAGTTACTTATAATTAGTTCTGTTTGATTTTATCCCACATGATACTCAATTTCTAAAATCAAGAAATAAGGCAAGGCATGGTAGCTCATGTCTGTAATCCTAGCACTTTAGGAGGCCAAAATGGGTGGACTGTTTTGAGTTCAGGAATTGAGACATGGCGAAACCCCGTCTCCACAAAAAGTACAAAAATTAGCCCAGCATGGTGGCGTGAGCCCCTAATCCCAAGTACTCAGGAGGCTGAGGTGGGAGGATCACTTAAGTGAAGGAAGTCGAGGCTGCAGTGAGCCAAGATCACACCACTCCACTCTAGCCTGGGTGACAGATCAAGACCCCATCTCAAAAACAAAGAAAGAAACAAAACACAATGTTTTACTGGTAACACCAGCAAGGTGGCTAAAGAACACAGATTTCAAAATACTGAACTACTGATCAACCCACGAATTCCAGCTATGTAATTAAATGCAAAAATCTGAATCTTTTTCTACAAAAAAATTTTTTACACTGATTAAATGTACCACTATAGCATATGATTACAATAAAACTGCATTAATAGGTTATATATAGTTTACAAAAGCCAAACAGTTTAAGATACTCTTTAAAATACTTCTTTAGATATAGATATTTATACATATGTGAATATGCAGTGTTATACTTTATAAAGAGAGGCAAAGTGAGGTATGACCAAATTCTACCTAAGGGCTTAAAATGGTAAAAATTTTAGAGACACACAGTTAACAAATGAGATAAAGCATTTTAATGATGCTGCCACCCATCATACCAGCTACAAATACTAAATACGTAACCAGCCAGTGCCTCTTTGGATGTATGTAACACAGGATCTAACACAGGTTTATTACATGACTAGTAAGAGATGCATCGCACTCAAAATTCAACTGTAAATTTTGCTCCTTGATGCTCTGAAATTCTGTCAGTATTAGATTAACAAGTAAATATTAATTAAAATATCTAAGTCCTTTTTTGGAAATGCCCATTAGATCAAGTTGGCAATTACAAAACATGCCTATGCAATAACACTCCCGCCCCACAGAAAATATATGCTAAAGAGCTCAATATATTTGCCTGTTGAGTCTGGACAGCATTTTACACAAAATGATACATCCTTCTAGGAGTCATCCTAAGGCTAGAAATCTCATAAATGTTACTAAGCTCAAATTGCTCCTTCTGTATATAATAAAACATTTCTATTAATTGCATGCAATCCTGATCTTTCTAATGCATATGCAATCACATTCCTACTTATCTCATTAAAGCTAATGGTTACTGTATATACTGGAGTAGGGAAATAAGAAAATGAGTTTTTTGAAAAAACTCAAAAGGAATGAGGCAGGTTGACAACACATAATTCTGGCAGGGCGCAAGAGCTCACGCCTGTAATCCTAACACTGTGGAAGGCCAAGGTGGGTGGATTGCTTCAGTGCAGGAGTTCAAGACCAGCCTGGATAACATAGCAAAACCCTGTCTCTTCTAGAAATACAAAAAACAGCCGGGTGTAGCACCTGGGGTCTGCAGTCCCAGCTAATTGGAGGCTGAAGTGACAGAATCACCTGAGCCTGTGAATGGAGGCTGCAACGAGTTTTGATTGAGCCACTGCACTCCAGCCTGGGCAACAGGATTGAGACCCTATCTCAAACAAAACAAAATAAAACAAAAAAAGACAATGCATAATTCTGAGTTCACAATCAAACTAAATTCTAATTATTTAATAAATCTCCATAGGGATACACATTAAAAACTGTCAAGTTATACTAAGGTACTACATACATCCTGCACTTACCAAAGTCCACTTCCACTACTAATTTGATTAAACAAAATTCACAATGTAATATTTATTTTATGCAACCAAAATAATCACTTCTCAGCAGAATGACAGCAGTCAGCTATCAACTACTCACGGATTGATTGTAATTTAATGAATTACAAATCAATAACTGATTATACTGTCTCTCATCTTGCAATAGGGACACTGGGAAAGGAGGTACACATTTTTATCTTTATTTGCACTCTTTTAAAAATAAGGTGCCTATTGACATGATCTGTGTCGAGAATCAAACCAGAAATAAGTTGGACCAACCATATTTAGACAATTATTATGTAAAACATTTTTGATAATAGGCATATGGTGTATTTAACAATGGGGAAAAAAATCAATGCTTACGCATCTAGAGGCCCTTTTAACTTCACCAAATAATGAGTTAATTACTCATTGTAACAAAGAATCATTGCTACTACCCAGTTTATCTTTTTGCTAAGTATAGATTGTCAATATCTCATTTGCATGAGTAGGATTCTCAAATTTTCTGCATACTACGTAAAATCTAGTTTTAATTAAATGTAATAATCCTGGCACACATTTAAAGGAAAAAAGTTATGATTCTGGGCTTTAACAACAACAACAACAAAAAACAAAGCAAAAATGAGCCAGGATATAGTTGATTTGTAACATGCCCTTTCCTTCTTGCTTTATGTTCTGTATACTTTTCCCTCAGACTGATAGTGGCAACAAAGAAAACATTTGCTTACCGTCACCACCCAGTAAGGCTCATATAACACTATGGCTCAAGAAAATTTACATTCTTCACCATATATATGTCATAAGTAAAATTTAAAATTAGGAAATTCATTTTACTTTAATTTCAGTAGCTTTCCTCCTCTAAGAAAACAATGATTTTATATTCAAAGGAAGAACTTCTGGGGAAAATGCCAGTTGCTGTAGGTTAATCTGATTCCATACACCTGGAAGTATGAGACTTTTTTTTTTAAGTTGCAATCTATCATTAAACATAATGCTTCCTACCTGTAAACAGTATTGAGGTTCCCACATATCCTCCAATCCATTCAAATTTTGAAGTAAGTAAAAACCCTGCATACACAATAATATATATATACTTCTGTTTTGTTCACGGAGGAGGTATTGTTTTCTCCCAAACCACATACATTTGCTTCTACATACTTCCTTAATAGATAGGTGAATATGACCACAAATGTATTGAGGACAAATGTGATAAAAGTTATCAAAACTACACCATCTTAACACCTTTTCTGGCTAACAGATGCTTCACCTAAGAAAACCAACTCAAATATCACAAAGAAAAGGAAAAAAGAAAAAGAAAAGGCTTTTTTGAATACAGAAAAATATAGTAATTACACTGTTACAAAAAAAAAAAAAGCAAAAATCTATCTAGAATGCTGTCTAGTAACAGTACTGGAACTTTGATTTGAAAAACATAGCTGGCTTAAAAAATAAGCTCACAGGGACACCCTACTTGCCCTTGGGTTGTGAAACTAGAAGTTACTTATTTTTCTCTATTTCACAAATCTCTGTAACACACAAAATGAGATAAAATAATAGGATTAAAATTAATTAAGACAAGAAACATGGTGAGGTATATGCTGGAGAGAAGTTTTAAAAAAGCATCAGCAATCCAAACTCGTAATTAAACCAAACTTTACACCAATCTGCCATAAACAGTATATAAATTTTAGGCAGCTCAGAAGTGCTGGGATTTCTGAACCATGAAGCAGTATTTGATTGGAGAAAAAATAGGCCACCTGATCCATAACCCCAAGGCAAATATGAACCAGAAGAAGAAAACAAATAGGTGATATACATTACTACTATATTCTGCGATAACAAATAGTATGAAAAGTTAAATGATACTAAGAAACTGTTTAGTTTTACACACAAAAAAAATACATAACAGGCTCATTAGTAAGACTACTATTGCTCCTTGTGTCCAGATCTGTTCATTCACCAAATAGTATTGAGCACCTTGAGTAGGGGGGCAATTATAGGTGTCCATCTATATAATTTATAAAAACAAAACATTCAGAAACTACTTAAATATTGTACCTACTGAATATGATTGAAGAGGTTAATATTTGAAAATACATTTTTAAATAAATATGTAATTTTACTTTTAAAAGTTTACTCATTCTCCACCCACAGGTGCAGAAAGTAGCTTAAGTCACACAAGAATAAGACACTATGTCAGCCTTTGTCCTACTTCAATTTCTAGTTTTGAAACTGCTCTTATCTTAAAAACCACATTTAATGGCAATGCTGCTCAAAACCTGGCTAGCTATAACCAGTTGTCCTCGGCCACAGTAACAAAGGTGATCAAAGCAAGATGTGTTCTCCTGGACAATCTCATCTACTAAACATTTTTATGAAGAAACATCCTATGGATGTTTCTCTCTTAGGCACCGTGGCTCACACCCATAATCTCAGCACTTTGGGAAGCCAAGTCAGGAGTATCACTTAAGTCAAGAGTTCAAGACCAGTCTTGGGCAATAAAGACCCCATCTCTACAAAAATATTCATGTTTTGAGGGAGGAACCTGGTAGCAAGCGATCATGGGAGTAGTTTCCCCCAAGCTGTTCTCATGATAGTGAGTGGGTTCTCATGAGATCTGATGATTTTATGTGTTTGACTGTTCCTCCTCCACACATGCTCTTCTTCCTGTCGCTTTGTGAAGAAGGTACCTATCTCTCCTTTGCCTTCTGCCATGCTTGTAAGTTTCCTGAGGCCTCTTCAGCCATGCAGAACTGAGGCAATTAAGCCTCTTTTCTTTACACATTATCCAGTCTCAAGTAGTTCTTTATAGCAGTGTGAGAACAAACTAATATAGTGTTGCATGCCTGTGGTCCCAGCTACTTACGAGGCTGAGGTGGGAGGATTGCGTGAGCCCAGGAGTACCAGGCTGCAGTGAACTATGATCCCACCACTGTACTCCAGCCTGGGCAACAGAATGAGACCTGGTTGCAGAAAAAATAAAACAAAACAAAAAAACCCCACATCCTATGGGGTAGATTTCAAAGACAGGCCATGCAGCTGGCCACTTCAGGTGAAGAAATGTACTTTCTTCTCATTAAGTTTGCTGTATAGAAACATCTGAAAAGCACCATTTTCTTATTTTATTTTATTTATTTATTTTATTGAGATGGAGAGTCTTGCTCTGTTGCCCAGGCTGGAGTGCAATGGCACGATCTTGGCTCACTGCAATGTCCACCTCCTGGGTTCAAGCAATTCTCCCACCTGAGACTCCTGAGTACCTGGGATTACAGGCACCCACCATTATGCCCAGCTAATTTTTGTATTTCTGTAGAGATAAGGTTTCACCATGTTGGCCAGGCTGGTCTTCAACTCATGACCTCAAGTGATCCACCTGCCTCAGCCTCCCAAAGTGCTGGGATTACAGGCCTGAGCCACCGCACTCAGGCTCTTTTACTTAATTTTTAAAAGTCCTTTAATTCTACCTTTTTCAATTAAAAAAAAAAACAAACACCAATGAACTTCTCTTTATAACATTCTGCCAGCAGTTTACGTAAAGAAACAGGAAGAATGAAAAGACCTAAATGAGGGTAATTGACAGTATCAACTGCAGCCACCCTCAGCATCTGGATTTTTAGGTTCCTCCAATATTGTTTCCAGGTTTGGTTCATGTCTTTCAAAATATCCATACCTGGAGACGGATTCCCCTGGGTTAAATCTCTAGCAGCCATAAGCCCCACTATCCAGACACCACAACTAAGCTGTGCGAATATGGGTCTCCATTAATATCTTATATGAAGGCGTTAAATGAAAAAGTATGGCCTCAAAAAGAAATTTTTTAAATCTATGGCCTCAAAAAAAGAGGGGCAATCAGACTCTGGGCAAACTACTCCACATTTCATATATCAAGACTGAATGAGGCAAACTGACATCAAATGCCTCCTGATATGGTACACTAAGAAGACACCGTCACTTCTCTGATACTCATTTACTGCCAAAACCACAGAACCAGAATCTAAATGTAAGGAACAAAGCCAAATTGAGGAACAAATCCCAATTGTGGAACAGCTGACAAAATGAAACAAAAAACTGAGGCCCAGATTAAAGGAGACTAAGGACACACAGCAACTGAAAGGGACCTACAGTCCAGAATTTACTTTTGCTATAAAAGACATTACACTGGCCGGGCGCGGTGGCTCACGTCTGTAATCCCAGCACTTTGGGAGGCCGAGACAGGTGGATCATGAGGTTAGGAGATCGAGACCATCCTGGCTAACACGGTGAAACCCCGTCTCTACTAAAAATACAAAATATTAGCCAGGCAAGGTGGCGGGCGCCTGTAGTCCCAGCTACACGGGAGGCTGAGGCAGGAGAATGGCGTGAACCCGGGAGGCGGAGCTTGCAGTGAATGGAGATCACACCACTGCACTCCAGCCTGGGCAACAGAGCGAGACTCCGTCTCAAAAAAAAAAAGACATTACACTGACAACTGGCAAAATCTGTACAAAATCTGTAAATTACATAATAGGATTTTAGCAATTTTAATTTCCAGATTTTGATAATTGTACAGTGGTTATGGAAGAGAACATCCTTACTTTTAGAACCACACACTGTGGTATTTAAGAAGAATGGGGTATAACGTCTACTTACCTTCAAATGGTTTAAGCGGGGAAAACAGTTTGCATGCGTGTGGGTATGTGTATGCATATGTGTATGTACAGATATACACAAGGACAAGGTAAATGTGGTAAAATGTTAACACTGAGGTATCTGGGGGAACTTCCTTCTAATATTTGTGCAACTTTTCTGCAAGCTGAAATATCAGAACAAAGAAGTGACACCTACAGAAGCACTCATCTCTTAATCAAGATGCTGGCCTATCTCTGCTTGCTACAGAACCTAGTGGTGACAAGCCTCTCCAAAAAACACTCATCAGAGGTGACATGTAAGAGATTCCGGCCAGCTTCCTGGCCTAATTTTTATGTTATTAAGACAATTTACTGAAGAATTTCTTGCTACAGATTTAAAGTTTGATAATACCCAGTGTCGGTGTGCAAGTGGAGACAAAAGAACTTGCACACACTGTCAGGAGTTTAAATTTGTGCACCCTTTTAACATTTTACCAATGTGTATTATAATTCAAGATGTCCATTCCTTTGACCTAACCATGTCAATTCTGGAAATTTATTATACAGGTAGATAATCTGTTACTGTGCCAAAACATGGATACAAAGATGTCCAATAAAGCAACATTTGTAGTAACAAAAACATTTTAAATCCATGTGTACAATGAGGAATAAATTGCTAGTTAACACAGTACCTCCCAGTTATGCCTATATACTCACACAAAAAGTCACCCAGTTAGTAACATCAATATTGAAAGAGAAAAGAGATCTACATTTCTCATCTCCCCTTCCCCAGTGTATACATAAAACACACACACCCTACACGTGATTACTAGTGATACTGGGCAGTGGCAAAAATTGCATTTTGCTTTAAAATGCATTATATAATTTGACAAAGAAGTTTTGTTTTGTCTTACCAATTAAGTTTGGCTTAAACTACAAGATACAAGATAAAATTGCATTCTCTAACATCAACTGATAGCCACTCAAGCACCAACTCTAGAATATAAGCGGCTTAAAATAAAAACAGAGAAAGGCAAATAAGTAAAAAATTTACAGAAAAAAAAAATGTCTCAGCAAGCAAATTTCACTAGGGAAACCATTTTAGAAAATACATGCCTGACTCAAACAAAGAATCACATCAAACCTAAGGGTTTGCCACAAAGAGAAATACAATGAAACTTTAAAGAGGTTCCAAGTGTTTATTCAGTTGTTACTAATAACTCCTTCAGATGCCTCACTTCATCTTATGAACGGCCTTTAAAATGGCACACATGCCTTTATGAACTTCAGTCACAGTTCCCTGATAATTTTGTCTGCCTTCTAGTTTGGCCACTGGAAAAAGTAAGATAAATCTTTGACAGAGGGAAAGCAGTGTTCAAGACCTGAAAAGTGTCACTTGATGAGAGCACACACACAGTTTCTCATACAGGCTAAGTGCATGGACTCAGGAACTAGGTTGCTTAAACTGAAATCCTGGCTTTATTGCAAACTAGTGGTGTGACCTAGAGCAAGAAATTTACTCCAACTCTGTGTGCCTCAGTTACTTCAATGGAAAACACAGATAAATGTACTTCTAATCAAAAAGGTTCATATATGTAAAGCACTGTAATAGTGTCCAGCACTAAGTAAGTCCACTACTACTCTTTCAAGGCTGGATTACTGAATGGTATCTAATCTAATGAATACTGTGAAACTGAAATGGTCCCTTCAAAACAAGTATATATTTATATTGCCTTAAAAATACATATAATCAAATATCGATACAGGATTTTATAAAGAACTCCTACAGCTCAACAACAAAGAAACTTGGTTTATAAATGAGCAAAGGAATAGACATTTCTCTAAGGAAGATACACAAGTAGCCAATAAGCACATGAAAAGATACTCAACCTCCCTAATTAGGGAAATAAATGCAAATCAAAACCGTGAGATACCACTTCATACCCATTAGGATGGCTCTGATTTAAAACAAAAAACAATAACAATAAAGTAACAAGGGTTGGCAAGGATATGGGGAAAACTGGAAACTTTCATGCATAGCTAGTGAGAATGCAAAATGGTACAGCCACTATGGAAAACAGTATGGTTCCTCAAAATAACAAACACAGAATTACCATATGATCTATCAGTTCCACTTCTGAGCATATACTCAGAAAAAAATGAAAGCTGGAATTAGAAGACAGTTGTACACTAATATTCACAGTACCATTATTCACAATAGCCAAAAGGTGGAAAACAACTCAAATGTACACTGACAATGAACAAATGGATAACAAAAATGTGGTACATACATACATATGATTGGATATGATTCAGCCTGAAAAGGAAATTCTGATATATGTTACAACACAACATGAATAAACCTTGAAGACATGCTAAGCGAAATAAGCCAAACACAAAAGGACAAATTATTATATGATTCCACTTATATGAGGTACCTAGTAGTCAAATTCATGGAGACAGAACAATTGGTGGCTACCAGGGACCTGGGGGAGAAGGGAGAATGGAGAGTTATTGTTAAATGAGTACAGAGTTTCAATTTGGGAGGATGAAAAGTTCTGGAGATGGATGCTGGTGATGGTTAAGTGCATTCACAATAACATCAATGTACTTAATGCCACTGGACTGCAGACTTAAAATTGGCTAAAATGGTTCATTTTACATTATGTATATTTTACCACAAAAAATATATTTAGTTTGTCCTTAAACTATGGCTTAGAGAGGGATAACTAAGCTCAGCTGTGAGGGGTCCTATGTTAGTGCCAGGTCAGGTGGCTCCAGCTGCCCAGTAACAGAAAAAACAGACATGTAGGTGTCAAAACTAGCAATAAAAAGGAAATAAAAAGGAACCTGAGGAGTATATGTATGAATATAAATTGTTCCTATTACCATCAAGGTAAGGATACAAAAGGAGAGAGAAACATAGTGAAGTCTGTTCTAGAATCCACACCTCCCTAGGAAGGGCAGCCAGACAGCACGCAGCATCCCTTTCCCCTGACTTGCTACATGATGGGCTTCATGCGCGCTTTGTGTGCATCCCAACGAAGACTGCTGGGGACTGAACGTCTTCCATGGAAAATCCACAATGTGATTATGGAAAACTGGCTTGTACATACAAGATGTCACACAGTTTTCTTCCTTGCACTTTCTCTCTTATTTCTCTCTTATTTCTCACCCTCACTTCAAATTGTTAAAGTAGTGAAATTCTTTTGCCTATCTCACCTAAAACTGAGATGAAGAGGAATGAAGGAGAATGGTAATAATTAATTGTTCTCCTAGATTCTGGTTCCTTTTCCCTTTCACTATTCAACACCCATTAGGTGTTAGGTACCACACTAGATACTTGGAACAGATAACAGCAAAAAAAAAACACGGTCCCTATCCATATGAAGTACATTACAATAGCAGCTACTGGAGGGCAGGCACTATGTTACATACTTTGTATGCATATCTCACATCATACCCACATTATTCTTTTTTTTTTTTTTTTTTTTTAGACAGGGCAGGAGTGCAGTGACGTAATCTTGGCTCACTGCAACCTCCACAGGCTGAAGTGATCCTACTCCCCAGTAGCTGGGACCACAGGTGTGAGCCACCATACCCAGTTAATTTTTGTATTTTTTTGTAGAAACAGGGTTTCACCACGTTGCCCAGGCTGGTCTCGAACTCCTGAGCTCCAGTGATCCCCCTGCCTCAGCCTCCCAAAGTGCTGGGATTACATGCATGAGCCACCGCACCCAGCCCCCACATCAATCTTACCAGGTAGGTATTATTATCCTCATCATACAGATGAGGAAACCAGCTTAGAAACTACCTTGCACAAGTTCATATACTGGTAAATTCTGTTCAAAAATGTTAACTAGGTTATAACGTTCATGATTTTCCACGTACTCTGCATTAGGACAGAATTTAATTGCATTTCAATTATGGACACTACAATGTGAAAGGGTGACAGGGGCTGGGTGTATTGGCTCACGCCTGTAATCCCAGCACTTTGGGAGGCTGAGGCAGGGAGACAGGTGGATCACGAGGTCAAGAGATTGACACCATCCTGGCCAACATGGTGAAACCCTGTCTCTACTAAAAATACAAAAATTAACTGGGCATGGTGGTGCATGCCTGTAGTCTCAGCTACTCGAGAGGCTGAGGCAGGAGAACTGCTTGAACCCTGGGGGACGGAGGTTGCAGTGAGCGGAGATCATGCCATTGCACTCCAGCCTGGGTGACACAGTGAGACTCCATCTAGGAAAAAAAAAAAAAAGGGTGACAGAATATGAATTTTTATGACAGAAATGTAAAGTGCATTAACTGACCTAAAACCTTCTATGATATAGCACTGATTTGGTGTGAGTGAGGGGGGCAACAAAAAATCTGAAAGGAAACTCATTACCTTCCCAATCCTTCAGTTACTGACTAAATTTTACAAGGGTACAGAGTAAATTTTTCCTTGATTACTAGAAGTAAGAAAATGTTTTCTAAAGCTGTAAACATGGCAGAGCGCAGTGGCTCACGCCCGTAATCCTAACACTCTGGAAGGCTGAGGCGAGTGGATCACCTGAGGTCAGGAGTTCGAGACCAGCCTGGCCAACATGATGAAACTCCATCTCTACTAAAAATACAAAAAATTAGCTGGATGTAGTGGCGGCCACCTGTAATCCCAGCTACTCAGGACGCTGAGGCAAGAGAAACGCTTGAACCCAGGAGGCAGAGGCTGTAGTGAGCCGAGATCGTGACACTGCACTCCAGCCTGGGTGACAGAGCAAGATTCCGTCTCAAAAAAAAAAAAAAAGTAAAATAAAGCTGTAAACACAACATTCAGGAAATCTAAAGACATCTGTTATGGGTGCCACACTTTGACTACATATATACACACAAAGACACTTGTGTGTGCACATATATGTCATAAATCTGATTCTGAAACAATTTATCTTGCATTTTTCCTGCACGAGAGCACTATGTTACAATTGCAGTAGGGACTGTGACAGTCTTCTGAATGTATGGCTTACACTATCAATCAGAATTCTGCAAGGAACTTTTTTTTTCTAAATTGAAAAAGAACATGAATCTACATATAGTTCCATTTAACGAAGAGGTTTTGTGTTCTTTTTTCTGTTGGTAGAAATTACACAGACATATTACGAGCCCAGCCTCCATCAAACCATGTTTGGCCAATTTCTTAGCAGCCAAGCCTTTGACACACAGTTTGGTATTTTCATGTACTTGAATTCAGCAGTGCATCTTTCCTTTTCAATAACACAGACCAGAGGTTTTATGGAGCCCTTCGAAATAAGGTCTAATGAACAAAGACAAGACCATGAGTCAGGTTTATAATGGGTTAAGCTATTTCAAAGAAGCCTGCCCCTAAGGAAAAAATTAAATATGGCAATTGCCACTCTTAAACACATATAAAATAGGACATTGTAGATATTCTACATACGAGTTTAAAAATAACACAATAAACTAAAATAAAATGATGGGAATCAAAATTCCTATGTTCAGAATAGGGGAGAAGAGATTTCCAAAACATTTTATGTAACACCACTACATGAAAAAGGAAATGCCTTTGTTGCTTGAGTATTAATACGAAACAATACATTTCTTCTTTTGAATTGTAACTTATATTTCTTCTCTTCAATTGTAACTTACATTATAATGATCAAACCTACATTTGTGGTAAAAATGAAAACCACTCTGAAGAAGCAGTCTTAACCACAATTCAAAGCTTAAAGAATGGCTTTCTGCCAAAGTGTATCTGAGCCATTAAGCTGTCATGTTGCCTTCCTGCATTGCTAGGACCAAAAGAGCAGGCCCACCAGCTAGTATCTGCTCACTCAAGCCTCATGGGAGGCCATGAGGCTCTGAAAGGGAAATAAACAGCACAGAAGCACAGGGCTCGATGGTGCAAGATCTAACTGCAAGCTGCTTTGCCTTGGGAAATACTACAGGCTGATTAATGCTTCTACAAACATCTGACGATGTTTGCCTCTATTCAGCACAGGCAAAGGAAAGGTTTGGAATTGAGACTGGACAGATCACCAAGCACTGAATAATGTATGCATCATCAGTAACTTATGGCAACACTAGTATAGGAGGGAAAGCCTTGAGAGAGTGAGTTGGGATGGCAATGCAGAAGACAAGAACAAGGCCCCTAGAAAGTGGACATGATTTTCAGAGTTTTGAGTCATTCATGTTATGTATTTACTTGGTACTTTGCTATGTATGAACTTAAATTGTACAAGCTGCAAAGGTGTTGTGTTACAGAGTTAATTTACTAGTTTACTGTCTAGTCAATGTCCCTACGTCAAATCGCTTAATTAAGAAACAGGAGATTAGTTTTACTTTAAAGAGGAGCTCCCCTGTAGCTATTTAATTCTTAATATTCCTTCTCTCACCAACTTCTGTACAGGCATGTTTCCTAAAGTCATGCAGAATCTCTACTGTCTACAGCACTAGTACTACTGACCTCCTCCCTCATCTTGCCTTCCACCACAGGCAGTTCACTGACAAATTCCATCAACTGGATTTCCAAATTATCTTCTCTATCTCCATGCTCTAAATCCGTAAGATTAGATGAAGCTCTCATTGCCACTTATACCTGTAGCTTCCTCAACTGGCTTCATATAGCAAAGTAAACAAGACAGCAATAGACAGAATACATCTCCTTATGTGTATTCTCATTTAAGTCTCATTAACAATCCTGAGAGGTCAGCATTATTTCTTTTTTTTTTTTTTTTTGAGACGGAGTCTCGCTCTGTCGCCTGAGCTGGAGTGCAGTGGCCAGATCTCGGCTCACTGCAAGCTCCGCCTCCCGGGTTCATACCATTCTCCTGCCTCAGCCCCCCGAGTAGCTGGGAGTACAGGCGCCCACCACCTCGCCCGGCTAGTTTTTTTGTATTTTTTAGTAGAGACGGGGTTTCACCGTGTTAGCCAGGATGGTCTCGATCTCCTGACCTCATGATCCGCCCGTCTCGGCCTCCCAAAGTGCTGGGATTACAGGCGTGAGCCACCGCGCCCGGCCTATTTCTAATTTAAAAAGGAAAAACGAAGGTGGGAAAGCCACAAGGTGAGGCTTTCCCTCATTTCTGACTCCACAGTGATCAACGAAGTTTAGATAATGAGCCCCACATACAAAACAAATAAGGAAATCATATTCTGTTCCATAAACTACTTGTATTCTTTGTCTTTCCAAAATAATGACTTATCCCAATTCACTGATAACATTCATTCTCTTTTCCCAGTAAACAAGCCATCTATCATTATTTAATGTTTCAAAGAAATCACTTCTTAATCTGTAACTGATTTCTCAGCAAACCAAAACTATTGAATCCCAAGGATGAAATACTGTAATATTCCAATTTGAGAATATGAAGCAATACCATAAAGTGAAATAAACCAGGGAAATCTGTGTTAACAGCTGTAGGGATCAGTCAAATTCAGACTCCTAAAGAATTATAACTAGGCCGGGCGCGGTGGCTCAAGCCTGTAATCCCAGCACTTTGGGAGGCCGAGACGGGTGGATCATGAGGTCAGGAGATCGAAACCATCCTGGCTAACACGGTGAAACCCCGTCTCTACTAAAAAAATACAAAAAAATTAGCCGGGCGAGGTGGCGGGCGCCTGTACTCCCAGCTGCTCGGGAGGCTGAGGTAGGAGAATGGCGGGAACCCGGGAGGCGGAGCTTGCAGTGAGCCGAGATCGCGCCACTGTACTCCAGCCTGGGTGACAGAGCGAGACTCCTTCTCAAAAAAAAAAAAAAAAAAAAAAAAGAATTATAACTAAGTAACCTAGCAATGAAGAAAATGTCATACCACTGTATTAGTGCTGAGAAAAATTTAAAAGTGCCAACTAGTTTC
Source organism: Macaca fascicularis (assembly GCF_037993035.2). NCBI lineage: Eukaryota > Metazoa > Chordata > Mammalia > Primates > Cercopithecidae > Macaca > Macaca fascicularis. The sequence continues at coordinate 25,508,474 of NC_088379.1, read as the reverse complement.
CAAACGAACTGGAAATGCACACTAAATATTTTAGGCTATCACTTTTAATGCTGGCCAGTATTTTTTCTTAATAGCACACACAGCCATTAGAGAAATATGGCCAAAGTTAGAAGCTTGTATTATTCACATTCAAGATGACTCAAGTGTGTACAATATTGAGTTCTCAAATACAAATCTGTACGCAGTAAGTGCTCACTATATGAATAAACTATAACAGCAAGTCATCTGTTAAAACACATGCAACCAAAACAAAAAGATTATGGAATCTTATATATTAAACTACATTACTATTTAGAAAAATTACAATTTATCAATGATTAAAGCACAGTTAAAAATGATTTTTAAAAAACTGATCTGTAATGTTTAAGTTAATTTCCACAATGGAGAAAAAAAATTGTAAGTTGACATTCACTTTTCAATTTTTTTTTTTTTTTTTTGAGACGTAGTCTTTCTCTGTCACCCAGGCTGGAGTGCAGTGGCGCGATCTTAGCTCACTGCAAGCTCCACCTCCCAGGTTCACGCTATTCTCCTGCCTCAGCCTCCAGAGTACCTGGGACTACAGGCACCTGCCACCACACCCGGCTAATTTGTATTTTTAGTAGAGACGGGGTTTTACCATGTTAGCCAGGATGGTCTCAATCTCCTGACCTCGTGATCCGCCAGCCTCAGCCTCCCAAAGTGCTGGGATTACAGGCGTGAGCCAGTGTGCCCGGCCCCTAACTTTTCAAAAAGTTTTACAATGGAGAGAAAAGGGAACTATTTTACCAAATTCAGGTAGCTAAAATTGATAGAACTATTTTTCACATGGAGAATGCCCTACAAAGACACAACACTATAGGTTACTGTTATTACTTGCTCCACAAGCGATGTTCTTTCATGAAGCATGTTGCCACTTCAAAAAAGTGATAATCCACATTTTTGACAGATTCTATAAAGAAGTGGTATCAAGATCTAAATGAGAGTCTCTCAATAAACCTTACAAATTCCCTCATGTAGTTTTCTTGAGTCTAAAACTAATTGATCGGAAAATGTGATAAACCATGTTCAGGTCTCCAGCAGTTACACCCAGGCAATTCTTTACTGTAGTAACAATAATATACCACTGTGTTTAAGATAATAATGACAATATTATTAGTCATAATGTTATTAGTTAACAGATTGATTACCTATGCTTTTAAAATGTTAGCAGCTCAAGATATAAAGGAGAATTTCAGATTGAAAAGAAAACTTTAATTCTAAGTAAAAATTTGAACTTTGGAACAAAAATCCAGTTAAAGGGGAGTAATTCTAACTGTTAATTTTTCCTACTATCTATCAATGCTTTGGTTTGGTTCTAGTATTTCTCCAAAATTAAAACCACTGGTCCAGTCATTATATTCGACAAGGTCTTTATTCTGAAAAAGAATTACTACTCATCCTGGATCAGCTCTCTCCTTTTTGAACAATCTCCTAAGATCTAAGATTTATGCTATTTCACAGCATCCTCCTGACTGGATCCTTGCTGGTCAGATCACTTCTCACTTGACCTGCCCCGTTCGCTGACTCAAAGAACGTTCACGTATTATTCTTTTATAGGCAGAATGTACAGCAAACTCTTTTGTTTGTTCAGGCTGCATGTAAATGAGGAATGGGAGAAGAGAGAGAAAGGGGCTAGAAGGTTGGAAGAGAGAGGGAGGAAAGCAAGAGGACACTGGAGTACAAAAGATCAGTGAAAAAAAAAAGAGAGACAGAAAAGACTGAGGGAGTGTCACAGCCACCAAGTTGAAGAGAAATAAAAGAGAGCAATGGAGTATCTAGTGGCCATAAAAGGGCAACTGTCCACCTCCTAACAAACCAAATCTGGTCAGTCCCAAATATGGAAATGTTTTAGTTGAAATACAGAGCTTTTCTTCTGTGGAATACGAGCACAGATCACAATCAAATAATCTCACACTTGGATATCCACCACTGTGAGAAAAATCTGGTGAATTATTACATAAACTCTTTCTACATTTTGCTTCCTCAAAATCCAGGTTTTTCTAACAAAAACAAACAAACAAAAAATCCCAACACTTTTATAGTTATTCTAGAGCTTCCGTCTCTGTAAAATAGGAATGTTAATTGTTAGCAATCTGCAGAGCTGTTGTGAAGACTGGGTAAATCATTTGGTAAGGGAAATCTTGTAAGTGCAATATTGATTCAATGTTAGCATAACACACTCAGATTTTCTTGGCCTTCAGATGTACCAATCCCCAACTCACAAGAGTTCAGTGATGACAAATTTCTAGAAATTGAAATCATTTCAAAATAAGATTACCTTCTTATGTATCTAGTTATTCTCTCAGTTTGTAGTTAAGAAGTTGGTAAATAAGAGTATGACCTGTTCTGCCATGACAGGATAGATGCATGTCTTAAAAACCTAGTATTATCAAAAGTTCATTCATTTGACTAATATTTGCTGAATACCTGTTATGACTATTCACTGTCCCAGGGGATGGAGATACAGGAGTCAACAAAATAAGCAAAATCTGTTAATGAGGGTGGGGGAAAGAATAGATTTAGAAAGTAGACCAAGGATTGAAAATTGGCTCCCTACATAGACAGTGACTGTTTATTTCAAATATGAATGCTTTCAGTGTGTTCTGCTTGCACCCAGTCACCCCCATTTTATAAGCATATTTGTGTTACTTATCTCTGGCCTATCCCTGCCCCAGGGCTAGAATTTCCCACTCAAGTTAGTTTTTCCACTGAAACGTCAACAATAAAGGAGTTTATTAAGTTAAATTTCATGCACATTTGATTAATCTAGCTGCTTAGCTGCTGCCAACAACACTTCTACAGGCATTTTTAATCCCCTCATCACCCCTGGGTGCCATCTCTGGCTACTGATCTCAGTTTGGGGCCAACTAAACTAGAATGCAGTTTAGTTTCCTTCTAAAGTACACTGTAGGAGGAGAAATTTACCAAAGAAAAAGAATACAAGCTGCTAACATGCATGATGACAACCAAAGGAAAAAGACAAAGCTTTGAAGAAACAAATTCCACAGAGAGACAACATAAAACCTTGTGCTTCCAACAGGATAAGCAGCATGAGGTGGAAAGCGGTAAGACTGAAGTGACTAAACATAACTTAAGGGGGGGAAAAAAAGCAATCCTCTCATATATCGCCAAAAAGCCAAACCAATGCTATGGAAAAGACTAGGAAGAGTTGGATTATCTGGGAGAAGACAAGGGGTTAATGTGGAATAGGGACAATCTGGTGAAACAAAGCAATAGAAAAAAATAAATTCAACTCTTCTATACTCTGAATCCATATGTTTTCATTTACTGCCTCCACCACTGAAAATGTATGCCTGCACACATCTGTACAAAGACAAGCAACCATCATCAGGGTAGTTAACACACTGATTGGGAGAGGTTATTTATCTTCTATAATTTCAAAACATGATTTCTGAAAAGCATATCATGCCCAATTCAGAGAACTGAACTATGTACTTTGACTCAATTTCCAAGAACTTGCAGAAAAAGATGAATTATGCGTATTATCTTTTGTCCTCCTCTTTTGGCAAATAATTCTTCCATTTTTCAACTCCCAAGTGTAGAAAACTAATGTACAATTCCACCACTATGAAACAATTTACCAGAAGTCTTCATCCTCTTACTGTTTTCTAAGAAGAAAGAAACTATATTTTAGACAATCTTAAAATATACATATGCTGATATCACCCTGCTTTGAAGCCTTATTTATTTTAAAATATTCACCAAAAACTCTGTGATCATCCTCAATAAATCTATAAAGCAAACATCTGCTGTTATGAGGACACTGCAGTAGGCACAGGAACTAACCCAAGAAAAATAAAATTTTAAATGTTATCGAAATCTTCACAAAAACAGAAAGTTTAACATTTGAACATTTAACTGCCTTCAATATCTGTAATGTATTTGATTTATGCTTAATTTTTTGCAACTTTAAATTTTATATTTGCCTTCTGAATTAAAGAAGCACCTATTATACAAACAAGTCCTAACATACAAAAAATGAAAAGTGAACTGAGAGGTTTTATTTTTAATTTTTATTTTTCTAAGACAACAGTCTTACTCTGTTGCCCAGGCTGGAGTGCAGTGCCATGATCTTGGCTCACTGCAACCTCTGTGTCCTGGATTCCAGTAATTCTCCTGCCTCAGCCTCCCAAGTAGCTGAGATTAACCGCATCTGGTTAATTTTTGGATTTCTAGTAGAGATGGGATTTTGCCACGTTCGCCAAGAGTCTTGAACTCTTGACCCCAGGTGATCCGCCCACCTCGGCCTCCCAAAGTGCTGGGATTACAGGTGTGAGCCACCACGCTCAGCCTGAACTGACAGGTTTTAGTATGCATCATCATTTTATTTGTATTTTCTTTTTATTTTACTTATTTATTCATTTTTTTGAAACAGAGTCTCACACTGTCACCCAGGCTGGAGTGCAATGGCGCCATCTCAGCTCACTGCAACCTCCACCTCCTGGGTTAGGAGATTCTCCTGCCTCAGCCTCCCAAGTAGCTGGGACTAGAGGCGCCCGCAGTCATGCCTGGCTAATTTTTGTATTTCTAGTAGAGATGGGGTTTCACCATCTTGGCCAGTCTAGTCTCAAACTCGAGATCTCGTGATCCACCTGCCTCAGCCTCTCAAAGTGTTGGGATTACAAGCGTGAGCCATGGCGCCCAGGCTATTTGTTTTTTGTTTTTTTTTTTTTTTTTTAACTGCATGAGTCTCTTCCATCAATGCAAAGCAAGGGTAAATCCTTCCACAACCAGGATGTACTGTATATTTCTTATATATGAACCTTTAAATATTTACCAAGGCAGGCCGGGTGCAGTGGCTCAATTCTGTAATCCCAGCACTTTGGGAGGCCAAGACAGGTGGATCACAAGTTCAGGAGATCGAGACCATCCTGGCTAACATGGTGAAACCCCGTATCTACTAAAAATACAAAAAATTAGCCAGGCATGGTGGCATGTGCCTGTAGTCCCAGCTACTCGGCAGGCTGAGGCAGGAGAATCACTTGAACCCAGGAGGCAGAGGTTGCAGTGAGCCGAGATCACACCACTATACTCCAGCCTGGGCGACAGAGCAAGACTCCATCTCAAAAAAATAAATAAAAATCAATAAATATATATATATTTACCAGGGCAAACACACACACACATCACAAAACGATACAGCAACAAAAAAACAAAACCAAAGTTTTACAGCAAACTAACTGTTCTCTACCATCAGAGATTTAAAAAAAAAAAAAAAAAAAAGACTGATCTGGTAATCTTTGTCTTAGATATCTGAGGCTTTTGTGGCTGAGGTCAGCTTGGCGATAGGAATTTATCAGACTGAGTTTCACAGTTTTCCAGTTGATGATCACTAGAAATTAGGTCTCTGCAATCCCATACATATACATGCCACTGACACAAAGTTTTAGAAAGGTATATATTGTGTGATACATTCATAACATTTTCTATTTTGTTCTTTTCTGTTTCATTTGGGGGGTAGGGGGTTCATGGGAGGCAGCAGCTTACTAAATTGATTCCAGAGTGTGCTACCACTGGCAGTTTGAAAACCACTAATCTATGAGTTGATAACCATCACAATGCATGCCAAGGGGCAAGATACTACATCACTCTATTTAATAAAACAGCCTTGGTTAATGTCACTCAAAAGCCACTGCTGCTGTGTTCTCCTACTCTCTTTCTATTCCTTATTCTCTAATAACCTTTACTTCAAAAAATAAAAATAAAAGATGGTAGGAGGACCCTTGAAAGTAACGTAGAGGACTGGCATACCATTAGAAAGCACACAGAAACTTATGCTGATCACTTCTTCTCAGAAGGCACAAAATAATATAAAACTAATACCACTTTTAAGGGACATCTATGACTAAGGGAAATACCACTTTTAAGGGACATCTATGACTAAGGGAAACATACACTTAGTGGAACTAAACAATATCCACATAAATGTGTATATATTTTATTTCAATCTTTTGATACAACTAAAACAGAAGTTTTAAGAAATACATTCTTTTCTATATTCAATGCACTGATATTTTATTTTCTATTCTAATACATGTTCTAATGCTGGTCATAACCCACTGAATTTTTCTTTACCCACTCATGAATGTGCTGAAGCCTACAATTTGAAAAACACAGCTTTAGAAAACACAGAAATCAACCCAGCAGGATAAGATGATCATGGATAAAGTAGCAGATTCCAGTGGCCACCTTCTTTCACTGATGAGAAAAAGCCCAAAGAATTGAAAACATCAGTCAAATAGTGATGGCTTATTTTACTCTAGGAATAGCATAGAAGAGTACAAGACTCAGTCAGGATAAGAAAAATGTAATAGTGCACCCTCTACAAAAAAAAAATTCTCACCTATTCTACCTTGGAACTTGATTAGATCACTGTCATTATGGACTAGAGTTTAATATAAAGCAGTTTCATTTTACTTTAACAAGTAAATTCCATTAAGAATATAACTGCTAACATACCAAAAGGATTTTAACATTAAGGTAGACAAACTGACAAAAATCATGGACTATACCAGTGTACTTCATTTAATAATCAACACTTAATCTGACACTGGCTTCCTACATGCCCAAACCTGCACTGTGTGTATATGTACAATTATCTATATATAATTCATACTATACAATTATATAACAATATGCTTTTTTAAAAATATAGAAATGTATGGGTTTTTTCAAGTCACTCTTAGAACCTGTCACAATAACAAGGGAAGGGTTAGGTTTGAAATGCAGATGAGGTGACCCCAGGGTCTAAGTAAGCTTTTAACTACAAAGCTATAAAGACTTCCAGGCTGGGCACGGTGGCTCACACCTATAATCCCAGCACTTTGGGAGGCCAAGATGGGCAGATCATGAGGTCAGGAGTTCGAGACCAGCCTGGTCAACATACTGAAACCCTGTCTCTACTAAAAATACAAAAAATTAGCTGGGCATGGTGGCTCGCGCCTGTATTCCCAGCTACTGGGGAGGCTGAGGCAGGAGAATTGCTTGAACCGGGAGGTGGAGGTTGCAGTGAGCCGAGATCACACCACTGCACTCCCGCCTGGGCAACAGAGCAAGACTCTATTTCAGAAAGAAAAAAAAAAAAAGGTCTTCCAAAGAGAACAGGACTTCCCAACTCTAGCTGTACATCATAAACCTCTGTGGAGTTAAAACAAAACAAATGGATTCTCAAGTGCTACCCCAAAAAGAAATGTTAAAGTTGAGATAGCAAGTATTATCAAGAAACAATTTTGTAAACAACACATTGAACACTATCCTGAAACCATTATGTCCAAGAATGTCTTTTTGGAGGGTGGATACTATTCTGTCCCAACAGACATAAAATTCCTGATTGAACTGATTGATTGCCTTGGCTAATAAGCAGATTATTCTATCTTGGAACTTGATTAGATCACTGTCATTATGGACTGGAGTTTAATATAAAGCAGTTTCATCTTACTTTAACAAGTAAATTCCATTAAGAATATAACTGCTAACATACCAATAGGATTTTAACATTAAGGTAGACTAACTGACAAAAATCATGGACTATACCAGTATTTATAGTCCACTTCTATTTCTATTTCTATTACACTTATCTATCCATGATTGATTTAAACTTGTCTTCCCAATATTGTTTCTTCTATTACCTAAAAGAGAGTTCTGAATCTGATGTAATATTAATGAATTCAGCATTCTCCATTCACTTCTATCACTCTTTAAAAAGAGCATTTAATACCAAACACAGAGTACAAAAATCAGGTTTCCAAGATTTCATATAATTAAGAAACTTATTACGTCACTCAAAATTTTACAAAAATAAAAACTTTAAAGGTTTTTGATGGTTAAATGGGTATTATAAAGACTAGAATTACTATACTAGTAACCACAAGTAACAGCAAAACTATATACCACAAACAAATGAATAACTGCATACATACATTGTTAAATAAACAATAATCACAATATTAATTTTTAAAATTACTCATTTTTGGCCAGGCGTGGTGGCTCACACCTGTAATCCCAGCACTTTGGGAGGCTGAGGCGGGCAGATCACCTGAGGTCAGAAGATCAAGACCAGCCTGACAAATATGGTGAAACCCCACCTCTACTAAAAATACAAAAATGAGCCGGGCATGGTGGCGGGCGCCTATAGTCCCAGCTACTCGGTAGACTGAGACAGGAGAATTGCTTGAACCCAGGAGGCAGAGGTTGCAATGAGCTGAGATCGTGCCACTGCACTCTAGCTTGGACAACAGAGCAAGACTCTGTCTCAACAAAAAAATAAATAAATAATAGGCTGGGTGTGGTGGCTCACGCCTGTAATCCCAGCACTTTCGGAAGCCGAAGCAGGTGGATCACAAGGTCAGGAGTTCGAGACCAACCTGGCCAATATGGTGAAACCCCGTCTCTACTAAAAATACAAAAATTGGCCAGGTGTGGTGGTGCGTTCCTGTAGTCCCAGCTACTCAGGAAGCTGAGGCAGAAGAATTGGTTGAACCCGGGAGGCGGAGGTTGCGGTGATCCGAAATCGCACCACTGCACTCCAGCTTAGACAACAGAACAAGACTCCATCTCAAAAACAAATAAATAAAAATTATAAATAAATAAATAACTCATTTTCCTTTAAGTGAAAATTCTTTGTAAAAGAAAAAAACTGTACTAAATGGCCCAAATAAAAATTGTTTTGTTTGGTCAAATTAGTACCCAAACTGAAGACTTCATCCAACTATTTCCTATTCAGGCTACCATAAAATGACAGTTCTGTAGAGAACTAGTCTATGATGTAAAAGATAATTACAGAGTAATACATGAATAATCCCTAAACTATTTGTTGAATGAAATTACAGCCCATTACTATAAAAACTTAGGGAAAATATTTACCACAGTATCTTCTATAACCATATATCATAAAGGAAAAAGAAAATCCATGGGTTTTTGTCACAAAAAATACTACCATAAATCCATAACCACATCTATAATCAAAAGTTATATATCTTAAATATGCAGTAACTAAATACAGAATATCTTAAATATGCAATAACTAAATACAGAATCATGAGTGTTCATTCTATCCATGACCTTGGGGTCACTGGGAGATTTCTAAAGCATACCTTTTAATCCACGCCATGGTACTTCAAGAACATGTTAAGGTAAGTCACAGCTCGGAACACTTCGATGCACCTCAAAACACCTCAGCCAGTGTATCTGTATCATTCTCCTTTCGTTTTGAGATCATAATGGTTCCGAAGAACTATAATGCTTCCATGTGAATGATAGTCTCATAATTTCAATGACTTAAAAACAAAAACAAAAAACAAGGCCTTAAGTGTTGGTATGTTAAACCACTAAGTGCACTGTGTTAACTGCTGCCATGACTAAGAAAAACAAAAAAGCTGCTGCTACCACTGTGTAACACTGTCATTTTTAATGTGAACCCTCATATGAATGAGGGGTGGAGTGACAGTCCTTGCTTTATCGAGATCTTTCTAGTAAAACCCCACAAATCTCTTTGCCCCAATTGTTTCTTCAATTTTCTTCTCAAGGAATAAAAATTACTTAAAACACTGAAGACTTGCTACATGCTAGGTCCACTTCTCAACGACCACTATTCTATTCTGTGAATGAGGGCCACAAATCACCTATACAACCTGTCTAAAAGGAAACTGATTAATAGACCAGGTAGGGGATTCTTCAAACAATGCTCCTCCTGATGCTGATATTAATGAATCAGGTTAATTCTACGGATGTCATTAAACTGAAAACAGCTCCAGTTTCTAAAGCTTACTTCTATAATAGCATTCATAAAAATGAACAGACAGACAGCTAACCATCAAGTTTTACTCCCATTCTGTGATTGACTTGGCAGGTATCTGTTCCTTTCCTCCTCACCCCATCCCACCTTTCTTACATAAAACATAAAAAATATTTCATTTTTAGAAATGGTATAGTAAGAAGTATATGTATCACATTTTAAATCTACTAAGAATTCACACTGCTTTTACCACAAGTGTGGCATCATGTAGCTACAAGAAAGAACACTCAAGCTACACAAAGTAAAACTAACTGATAACTGATCAATAAATACATTCATTTACTGTCAAAAAGCAATTTAAATTACTTTAGGATGACTGATAAGGCAAAATTTTAATACAGGCAAGCCATAAAGAGCTTCCTAGGAGAGAAGTAGATGAGAAAGGTTCTGTTATACTCTAGGAATGTGGAACAGCTTGTGTAAAGAATGGAAGATGAAAGCTTCCCAGCTAGGGCTAAAAAGTATGCGCTAAGGAGAAAATGAAACTATTTCCTGGTTGAAAGAGCAGATGTAACTGATGAAAATCTTTCAATCCACTGTCAGAAAAAATTGCATATTTTTAAGATTTAGATTTACTGTAGATTGTGGGGAATGCAGACTACAAAATGTAGGTCACTCTTCAGAAAGCTGATAATGGTGACAGAATTACATATAGGAAAGAACTCTACCACAGTAGGTGCGAAGAAACTAATGAAGAACAGAAACAAGGGACCCGATCCAATGAAATCTCTGCCTGCAGCCACAACCATCTTTTCAAACTGATTATTTTATACATTAGTCCATCCCTCTGGCCCCTTCCTGTTCCTACTTAAAACAACTTAATGGCTCTGAATGTGACACACACACACACACACACACACACACACTCCTGAAAGGATATCACATTGTTTCCTACACTCTGCTCTCCAGACAAATGAATCCTATACAGAACTACAAATCTTTATTTTATCTTTAGTTGCACTCTATTTTTATCTTCAGTAATGTATATTTAAAACTCTATGAGGCTGGGAGCGGTGGCTCACGCCTATAATCCCAGCACTCTGGGAGGCCAAGGTGGATGGATCACCTGAGATCGGGAGTTTGAGACCAGCCTGGCCAACATGGTGAAACCCCGTCTCTACTAAAAATACACACACATACACACACAAAATTAGCTGGTCATGGTGGCGCACACCGGTAGTCCCAGCTACTCAAGAGGCTGAGGCAGGACCTGGGAAGCGGAGGTTGCAGTGAGCCAAGATCACACAACTGCACTCCAGCCTGGGTGACACAGTGAGATTGTGTCTCAAAAAAAAAAAAAAGAAAAAAAAAAACACCTATGAAACTGTCTAGAAAACATTCTACTTCCGTGCTAATTATTATAGTCTCCTTCCTTTACTATGCTGTGAGGTCCAAAGGGTGTAACTTTTGTCTTTCATCTCTGTAAACCTATCATCACTTAACCACCAAAGCCTGCAACACAGTAGGCACTAGAAACTACTAAATATGTGAAAATGTTACAAACTCTACTTTGAATATATGGTTGATAAGCTAAATATAGAAAGTTCATGATGGCAGGTATACCTGATATGCCATCAAATACAGTAGGCACACAAATATTTGTTGAATGAATGGAAGAAAATATTTAAGAATGGCGCCTCCAGGCAGAATAGCAAAAAAACACACATTCACTGCTAAATGATAATAAGAATCTAAAATGATTTTTGGTATATCCAATTTTCCATTTTAAAATTAACTTATTTGGTGGCATATATTAATATTTTGAGAATTGTATTTACATCAAAATTCACATTTATAATTCAAAACTTTGTATGTATTAATACACTAAAAATACATTGTGATGCCAGTATCAAGGAGAGCAAAGACTCTGAAAGCGGAAAAATTAAATTAATATAAATAAGGCCCACTTTTTTGATGACTAAATTCTCATTGTTTTGGTTTTGACTACTGATTTACAACACACAATGTTTATGAAATTATGAGATCAAATAACTACTAGCAAACTACTGCTAAAGCATAAACTTCAGGAAAGTAGTTAGAAACAGATGCCAATAACTAATGTTTTCATAAACAGCCTCATACAGTAATCTGAAACGACAATGATGAAGGTGTTATAACGGTCATTGCAATATGATTATTAGGAAAGGCTTGGGTATTTCTTTCCAACACAGGGGAATGGTTCAATTATGACACATCCATACAATGGAAACGTTTGTTAAATAATACTGAAGTAACATGGTAATATGTTAATTACATATGATTACCTAATTATATATAGTATTTTCCTACATTACATATTTTTGTATGTCTATTTATACATTTTAATCAGAAGAGAAATTTTAAAATACATTTAATAAATATAAATGTGTACATTCCATGAGATCAAGAAAAATTTTGCCCGGCACTGTGGCTCACACCTGTAATCCCAGTACTCTGGGAGGCCAAGGCAGGCAGATCATAAGGTCAAGAGATCGAGACCATCCTGGCTAACACGGTGGAACCCCATCTCTACTAAAAATACAAAAAATTAGCCTGGCATGGTGGCAGGCACCTGTAGTCCCAGCTACTCGGGTGGCTGAGGCAGGAGAATGGCGTGAACCTGGGAGGCAGAGCTTGCAGAGATCCGAGATTGTGCCACTGCACTCCAGCCTGGGTGACAGAGTGAGACTCTGTCTTAAAAAAAAAAAAAAAAAAAAAAAAAAAAAAAACAAGAAAAGAAAAAGAAGAAAGAAAAAATTTCAGGTGTGTACATTTCTGTACCTCCAGCACTTATGACAGCACCTTGACAAAGGTGTTAAGAGTGGCAGCAAAGCTTAAGAGAAGATTGTCTGGGTCTGATTCCTAGATCCACTACTCACTAGCTATAAGACTTCAGGCAAGTTACTTAACCTCTAGATGACTTACTTTCTCCTTTTGAAAAATTGGGGTAAAAATAATGGAGGGGGGAAAAGACTTAATACATGTAAGGCACTTAGAACAATATCTGGAACATAGTGATGACACAACGAACTGGGAAAGTGGGGAGCAGTAGTGAACCCATTGCCTCAAACCTGAATAAATGAATGGACTTTTTTTTTTTTTTTTAAAGAGACAGGATATTACTTTGTTACCCAGGCTGTAGTGCAGTGGCACAATTATGGCTCACTGCAGCCTCAACCTCCTGGGCTCAAGTAATTCTCATGCCCCAGCCTCCTGAGTAGCTGGAACTATATAGGCATGCACCACATACCCCGCTAACTTTCTTTTTCTTTTTTTTTTTTTTTTTTTTTGCAGAGATGGGGTCTCACTATGCTGCCAAGCTGGTCTCAAACTCCTGGCTTCAAGTGATCCTCCTGCCTTGGCCTCCCAAAGTGCTGGGCTTACAGGCATGAGGCACTGCACCTGGACTGAGTGGACTGTTTTTAAAATACAGAAAGAAATGTTAGTAAAGTCACCTGTGTGGAAACTCAAAGACTAGCACATATACTACACCTTCATTGTTTTGGACACTTCAAAGTGTATGTAATTTTGTACCTATTACCCTTCCTTATGATAAGCCAATCATCATATATTAAGAATCCCAGGTCTTCTATTAACTTTATACTAAACCTTTGACCATTATGGTACTTAGTACTAGTAGGATACATATTTTATACTATTTTTCCAGTGGTCATGATGTATTTGCACAGTACAATGTATGGTCTTCTGTAATCGTCATTTTGGAAAACAACACTATTTTGTAACAATGGATCTATATAAGAGTGCAGTGGTTTGTAGAGTTTTATCAAACTCAGTTTTATTATATTCATTCTTTAATAACTAAGCAATTCACTCTCTGATCATTAATATATTTACATACACACACACAGAATACCCCCTCAAAAACATACAAAAAACATCTGAGCATAAGTAACCCAAGTATCTACCTACCAATGAGTGGATTTTAAAATGTGGTATATGCATACAGTGGAATACTATTCTGCTTTAAAAAGAAACAAAATTCTGCCAATGCTACATGGATGAACCTTTAAGATATTATGGTAAGTGAAGTAAGCCAGTCGCAAAAAGACAAATACTACATGATTCCACTTACATGAAGTACCTAGAGTAGTCAAACTCATAGAGACAAAAAGAATGGTAATTACCAGGGACCTGGGGGGCAATGGGGAGTTATTATTTAATGGGTTTGGAGCTTCAGTTTGGGCAGATGAAAACAGCTTTCAAGATGGATGGTAGTGATGGTTGCACAGCACCGAGAATGTACTTACTACCACTAAACTGTACAGTTTAAAACTGTTTAAATGGTAAATTTTATTTATGTATATTTTGCCACAATAAATAAACTGAACACACCTGATGAGATACATAAATAATGGATAGTAACTTACTTTCTTCCTTATATTTTGATAAATTTTCTAAATATTTCCCTTGTTATTTTACAAATCGAACGTATTTCTCCTCTTTTTTATTTTTATTTTTTTGAGACGGAGTCTCACTTTGTCGCCCAGGCTGGAGTGCAGTGGCGCGACCTCGGATCTCTGCAAGCTCCACCTCCCGGGTTCACGCCATTCTCCTGCCTCAGCCTCCCGAGTAGCTAGGACTACAGGTGCCCGCCACCACGCCAGGCTAATTTTTTTGTATTTTTAGTAGAGACGGGGTTTCACCATGTTAGCCAGGATGGTCTGGATCTCCTGACCTCGTGATCCGCCCACCTCGGCCTCCCAAAGTGCTGGGATTACAGGCGTGAGCCATCGCGCCCAGCCCATCTATTTCTCCTATTTCTATCTTCGTTAAGTGGCACTACTCATCCTCTCAGACAGCCACGACATTCAACCATTTTCCTTCCCATCCTAAGCCAAGTCTTACAAACTGATTTTAACTCTGTAACACTACTTGAATCTGATGCCTTTCTTTTATTTCTAATGCCTCGGCCTTCATTAAGTTCTTCCTTATAGCACAAGATCACTATAACAGTCCTATAGTCAATCACCTATCCTCAAAAGCCTAGCCTTCACAATTATCACTAGCTATTTTCTTGAAATAAAGCTCTTGTTTTAAAACCTTTACAAAGGGCTCCACTGTTTCTTCAAATTTAAAGTTCCAAGCAAAACATTGAAAAATACCCGGGAGGCAGAGCTTGCAGTGAGCTGAGATCCGGCCACTGCACTCCAGCCTGGGCAACAGAGCGAGACTCCGTCTCAAAAAAAAAAGAAAAAGAAAAAGAAAAATACTTTTTTGTCTCATCTAACCTACTCTTTTGGGCTCACCTTCACAAGGCCCTTCTGCTTTCCACACTCTACACCAGATTCTTTACTCCCTTTCTCACCATCCCCACTAGGCTCTGCTACCTCCATGCTTGTATGCACACTTCTCTATGTGGAATCCTCTTCCTTCCAACTCCGAATTGTATCTAGTCGATTCTCAGACACTGCTATATGATAACAGCAATGTAAGAACAATTTGGCAGTATCTTATCAAAAGTGTAACTGCACATATCCTTGTAACTAGCCATTTCACTTCTAAGTATCTGTCCTACAAAAATACTCAAACATACGAGACACAAAGATACTCACTACAGTGTTGTTTCTAAAAGAGAAAAACATCTAGCTGGGCACCAAATGGGAACTTGCTAAATATACTGTTACAACTATATTATGGATATGGAATACTACACAAAATTATGAGGGGGGCAACCCTAAATATACACTGATAAGAAAAGAACTAAAGAAGAGTTATAAATTTTAAAAGTAAAAATAAAGAAAACCCAAACTGTATTTATATACTTTTATGTATTTTTAAGTACACAAAGAATTTGGGAGAATATATTCAAATTTGTAACAGTGGTTATCTCTGGGGAAGGAAATGGAATTTGTGCAACATTTCAAATGGAACAGACAGGAAGAAGCCACACAGATTCACTCTCCTACTTTCTCACTCCCAATCTAGGAGCCTGATCTAGCTCCTACTCTACTTAGCTACTGATACAGAACTTAAGCTGAATGGCACTAGCTACACAGAGCCCAACTGCATGTGCAGCCTGTCTTGGCAGACTTACCTTGGCCACAAGCTCCCTAGCTAAAAGTACTCACAGCTGCCAGTGACACACTCTGCAGGTCCAGCTGTAGTAGAGGTGAGAAAATAGCCACATTCTTACAGGGACTCCACTCAGGCTTACCTTTCTATTGATATTCTGTTTTCTTCCAGTTAAAGGAATGTTTACCAACATTGGGCACTCGTGGTTTTTGAACAAATTCATCTCTAACAAGAACCACATCCTGAATTGGCAGGAGGGTCAGAGGAAGTCAGTACTCAGGTATTCCTTAACAAAATCTCTTGCCCCCAAATTTCTAGAATTCATCTTCCTCTAACTTAGTTAAAAAGTTTAAAACTGAGAATTAGAAGAAGAAATCCCTTCCTGAAGCTTTCACTGGAATCCCTAGTCTGAATTAACCATTCCCTCTTCTTGTGTACCTCAACACTCCTTGGGAAATGCCTGTTATGTGAGCTATGGTGTTCCTCCTTATAGTTTATGTAAGTGTACCTGGAGTCCCCAAGGAGGCACAAACTATCAAGGGCCAGGCTGTCTTCACTTATCTTTTATATAACCACTACATGTCACAGGCAAAGTAGAAAAGTACAAAAATTTTTAATGGCATCTAAATACAAAACAGTCCATCTCTATTTGTACCCAAAGGAAAAAAGCCTGTATCCCCCTTACATCACAAGAATCTAAATACAATTACAGTTTCTGTATATTGTAATTATTTGATAAGTTTCCCATGTAAAATCTCTTTGCCGGCCAGACACGGTGGCTCAGGCCTGTAATTGCAGCACTTTGGGAGGCCAAGGCAACCCAATCATTTGAGGTCAGGAGTTCGTGACCAGCCTGACCAACATAGAGAAACCCCGTCTCTATTAAAAATACAAAAATTAGCTGGGCGTGGTGACATGAACCTGTAGTCCCCAGCTACTTGGGAGGATGAAGCAGGAGAATCGCTTGAACTCAGGAAGTGGAGGTGGCAATAAGCTGAGATCGCACCACTGCACTGCCTGGGTGACAGAGCAAGACTCCGTCTCAAAAAAAAAAAAAAAAATTTTTTGCCAATAAATAAAAATACAAATTTCTAATTTACCACATTTTGCATGTTTTCCTTGTGATCTATATTTCATGGTAAAACAAAAATCCTGCCTTCTAGTAAATATTTTGTATTTAAATAAAATAGGGATATAAAAATAACGTGAAAACATTAAGCTTGCTGAAAACAGTCCCTGGTGGCCGCATATATTATATCATGATCTAAAGAATACTGTGCTGTGGCAGGGGGCAGTAGCTCACACCTATAATCCCAGCACTTTGGGAGGCCAAGGCAGGCAGATCACCTCAGGTCCAGGAGTTCGAGACCACACTGACCAACATGGTGAAACCCCATCTCTACTAAAAATACAAGAAATTAGCCAGGCGTGGTGGTAGGTGCCTGTAATCCCAGCTACTCGGGAGGCTGAGGCAGGAGAATCGCTTGAACCCAGGAGGCAGAGGTTGCAGTGTGCCAAGATCGCACCACTACACACCAGCCTGGGCACAACAGAGCAAGACTCCGTCTCAAAAAAAAAAAAAAAAAAAAAAAAAATACTGTGAATTACAAGAACAATTGCAAATAAGATTTATTAGTATATTTGAAATATACAAAGGTTTCTAATATTTTAAATGTATTATCTAACTTATTTACTACCAAACCTATGAGATAGGCATAATAATTCCATTTTATAGACACAGAAACTGAGGTTAAGGAAGTCAAGTAACTTGCAGGAAGAGACATTTAAGTGGCAGAACCAGAATTTAAAGCCTGGTCTCTCTGATTCCAAAAACAAATACTTGCCACTGCATGCATTTAACAAATCAAATCAAAATAAAAAGTTTGTTCTGATATAATGTATGTTTCCTTGCTGTGATCTACTGCACAGGCAGCTAGTAATAGGGGAATGAGGATGACATAAATGAAAATCTTGTTACTTCATAGACAATTTTTTCCTAGCATATTAATGTTTTGAAGCAACTGGAAATAAACTTTTCATGATTAAAGGAAAAAACCTGAGCAACAGATGAATATTTTAAGAAAAAAGACTGAAAATATACAAGTGCCTTTCTTTGTTGCAAATAGTAGCTGATGTAGTAGCTTCAGGAATTGCTACACTTTCCACCAGGTTTTGCTATACTTTCCTTTCCACCGGGTTTTTTAGGAATTGCTACACTTTCCACTATTTAACAAAGCTACTAGTACATAAGAGGCTGGAAAACAAAAACAAACCTTACTAAAACAATGGATTAATGATTAAGGCTACATACTGGATTAGATTTTAATTTTAATGAAAATAGTCTCTAAGAAACAATGTCCTCCCAGAACTTACATGGCACTATAATAGACTTCTGCATGCATTAGACAAAACAAGCCCTATGAACCTGCAGTACCCATGGTCCTACCAGAATGCCCCGGATAGTTTTTGTTTGGTTTTGTTCGAGGTTTTTGTTGTTGCTGCTGCTGCTGCTGCTGCTGTTGTTGTTTGAGACAGAGTCTCACTCTGTGGCCCAGGCTAAAGTGCAATGGCGCGATCTGGGCTCACTGCAACCTCCTCCTCCCAGGTTCAAGTCTCCTTCCTTGGTCTCAAGCTGCTGGCCTCAGGTGATCCACCCACCTCAGCCTCCCAAAGTGCTGGGATTACAGGTGTGAGCCACCACGCCCAGCCTTGTTTGAGTTTTTTAATGAGGTGAGTGCTATGGTCTGAATGTTTGTGTGGCCCTGAAAGAGGTATGTTGAAATCCTAAGCCCTAACGTCACAACATCAGGAGGAAAGACCTTTGGGAGGTGATTAGGTTATAAGGGCATAGCTCTCATGAATGGGATTAGTGTCCTTAGAAAAGAGGCTTGAGAGAGATCCTTCACCCTCTATTCCACCATGTGTAGATACAGCTAGAAGACACCATCTATGAACCACAGGAGGGACCTTCACCAGACACTGAACCTTCGGCACCTTAGTCTTGGACTGTGAGAAATAAATTCTATTGTTCATAAGCTACCTAGTTTATGGTATTCTGTTATAGCAGCCCAAATAGACAAAGACAGTAAGGTAAACTCCCATTATATAGAGAAAATAATGCTAAAACTGCTACCATTAGGACAAGGATGCAGGAGTACACGTTAATGCTACTCTGAATTGAAAACAATTTAAATACACAAAGATCACAATGTCAATTCACTGTGATTCCAAAGAAAGTATGAAAGAGAACTCCCCAACATAACCACACACCTCCCCCCGACCCAAAGCAGCTCTTAGCACACATTGTTTCTTAATAGAACACCTAGAAGTTAATAGCCATGGAAAGTGACCCTACTGCATAACCTGTATAAAACTAGCAGTGGGGCCTATTTGGCATGCACATATTTCCAAATACATAAACGTACTATCAAAACAGAAAGCTCATACAGGAAGGTATACATAGTTGTAGAGAAAACAAGTAATATATAGCAGCTATTTTGATAGATACTATGTCCTGTATTGTTCGTAACATAAAAAGCATTCTCAAGGCCAGGGACGGTGGCTCAGGCCTGTAATCCCAACACTTTGGGAGGCCAAGGTAGGCAGAAGACTTGAGTTCACTAGTTCAAGACCACCCTGCGCAACATGGTGAGACCATCTCTCTACAAAAAATACAAAAATTAGCCAGGTGTGGTGGCACACACTTGTAGTCCCATCTACTCGGGAGGCTGAGGTGGGAGACCTGCTTGAGCCTGCAAGGCAGAGGTTGCCGTGAGTTAAGCCTGGGCAACAGGGCAAGACCTATCACCTACCCCCTACCAAAAAATAAACAAAGCACTCTCAGAAAAATTCTCTCAAGTGATGCCTGAAGACCTACGCATGTGATCAAAAACTTCTGTGTCTTCTTCCTGTTAGTATGAATATCTGCCTTCAGGACTCCCTAATTCCCTTTTACTATCTCAATAGTCTAGGTATCTGTGTTCCTCAAGTGTCAGAGATCACACACTAATGTACACAATGTTTCCACATATACTTTTGAAATCCACAGAATGGACCAGGGAGTTAGCATATTAAAAGGTAGAGCAAAATAATCTCAATTTTTTCAGGTAACCCAAACTTAATGCATGAAACACTTCTGTTTACTCCAGGAAAGTTCTCTTCCTTTATATTAATAATTTTGTATGGCTTGAGCGAATAAATTAGTTCCTCTTCCCTAACTATCACCAATTTAGAGTAAAACAGTTATTTAACCCATTTGTGCCTAGTGTTCCATTATTGGAATGCTAAGCTTGTGGGAGTTATTTATATCCTACTGCTGAAGGCTATCACCAAGGTCTGATTTTTCACACACAAAAACAATTTTGCAACCTCTGGCATAAATGGGTTAAAACCATGTTTCTTACCAAGAATTGGCTAACCTGAGATTTTTTTAAACCTGTCACCATGCAAAATCCAGAAGCCATAAAAGAAAATCATTCATTTATATGTAGCCTCATCTCACAACCTCATACCTAAAATCTGTTTCCCATATTAAATGTTGGCAACCCTGTAATTACCATTGCTCGGGCCAAAAACCAGGGAATCATCTTTGAATCCTGTCTTTACTTCACATGCCACATCTAATCCAGGCATACTCTGCCTGCGGGTCTTTACATTTGCTGTTTCTTCTTGCTAGAATGTTATCTCCCTTATATGCCCTCCATCCTCACCTCGTAATGTCCTTTAATCAACTGTTCACCTATCATGTCTATAGGTTGTAGGTTTCTTGTCCCGAGCAAGGTTTAAAGTCATAATTTTTAATTCAGTACTTTGGAAAACTTCACTAAATTTAACTATCTATGTTCAGATGTCTCTCTTTTTTTTTTTTTTTTTTTTTGAGACGGAGTCTCGCTTTGTTGCCCAGGCTGGAGTGCAGTGGCACGATCTCAGCTCACTGCAACAAAGGTTTATTTTCTATAATAGTGTAAGATAAATAGCCAAATACCATGAGGAAAGACTTGTCCTTCCTGTCATGGCAGAAAAATTGAAATATGACTTTGGAAAGCATATGGACATAAACCAAAATGTATTTTTCTGTGAGCAAATTACCGTATAAATAAGCACATAAAAAGCTGTTGAAGATCATAGGGCAGAGTGGGGAAACTAGTATTAGAAAAATTGTCTAGTGTGAGAAATTTGTCGTAAAGTTGGTAGTACAGACCATTTTTCTAATACACCTTAGTTTATAGTCTTTGCTGGCTTCTTAATGAAATATAAAAGTTTGTAAGAAAGTATCTACAGGAAAACACTCTCAACTACAAATTCATTCCACAGTTAAAATTTATTACGTCTTACACGAGAGCCACTCTTGTAGGTTCAGAGCTAGAGCACTGAACAAAAAGACAAGGTCTCTGTCTTCATGGAGGGAGTTTTTTGACTTCTTTAATAAAAGCATTTTATGAAATAACAGTGAGAGCATTATCTGCTCCGCAAGTAGCTGCTTTAACCGAAATAAAACAAATTTCTGTAGAAAGTGTACTGAAATTCCATCACACAAGACATTCATTCATTCCATCTTACATTAGCAAGACAAGAAATTAAAGGCAGAATGGCACAAAGTACTGCCAATGTAATAGATACAGTTACTTTTATGAAACAATACATCATCATGAGACAGACAGTAACCATGAAAATCTCTTATACCACATGGAGGTCTGCTGTTTATCTCGTGGCAAAGCACTTAGAAGTAAAAGTGTTGTGAAACTTGATGAGTTACTCATTTTCTCTATACAAAAAGGTCCCCAAATCAATTACTTTTCCTGTGAAGACAAGTAGCTGCCTGTAGTACGGTACCTAGTAGACATGTCTGTAAATCAAAACACTTAAGCATGGCATTTAAACAACAGCTTTTCAGCTAAGAAAATCACTTACTTATATCAAAATAAAATGAACTTGGACCCAGTCCTTTGAATGACTCTATCACAAAGTATTAAAGGAGTGATATTCAAATAAAAAAGATAAAAAGAAGAGATATTCAAACACATTGTTCTCACTAAAAACTACATGTGAAGATTGGCCAGGCACAGTGGTTCATGCTTGTAATCCCAGCACTTTGGGAGGCTGAGGTGGGAGGATCACTTGCGTCCGGAAGTTTGAGGCCAGCCTGGGCAACATAGCGAGACACCGTCTGTACAAAAAAATTTTAAAAACATTAGCCGGGCATGGTGGCTCATACCTGTAGTGCCAGCTACTCAGGAGGGTGAGGTGGGAGGATGGTTTGAGCCCCCGAGGTTAAGGCTGCAGTGAGCTGTGATTGCGCCACTGCACTCCAGAGCCTGGTGCACGTGTGCACGCACACACACACAAACACACAAAAACTTGTGATGATAAAATGAGTTCCTGCCATTAACTATTAAAAATATCTTTAAAACTTTGTTTACAGACCAGGCATGGTAGCTCACATCTAACCTCAAATACTTTGGGAGGCCTAGGTAAGAGGATAACTAGAAACCAGAAAGTTTAAGACCAGCCTGAGCAACACAGTGAGACTCCGTGTCTACAAAAAAATTTTTAAATTCATGGGCCATGATGTCACATGCCTGTAACTCATATCTTTTTGAGAGACTAGGGCAGAAGGACGGCTTGAACTCAGGAGTTCAAGGCTGCAGTGAGCTATGATCATGCCACTGCTCTCCAGTCTGAGTGATAAAGTGAGACCTCATCTCAAAAAAAAAAACCAAAACACAAAAATCAAAAAACAACCAAACAAACTTTTTGTTGTTGAGGTGAAAAGCTTTGTTTACCTCATCTTTATCACAATATTTTTTAAAATTTCAAATTTATGTACATACTTCAGTATATCAGTACAGTACAATATGATAGTCACATGTATTGGGGTACGTGTTAACTTTCTACTTACTGATAAGAGCAAGCAATCAAAAGTCTAGAGGCAATTAGTTGAAAGAAAAAAAAAAGAAACTGATGTATGTGCCACATGGCTCTTACAGTGTATGGATAAAGATCCCAAAGACAAGTAATATCTTTGGCTTCACAGTAATGAACTGAGTCCATCACCTCATTTAGTATTAGAAGGACTGAGCAAAAATATGAAAGAATCAAAGCACAAACATCACTCCTCCAGGAGACGGAGACAAAGACAGAATATTTTTTCTGATTAAAATGAAACAGCAGGCTGGGCACGATGGCTCAGGTCTGTAATCCCAGCACTTTGGGAGGCCAAGGCAGGTGGATCATCTGAGGTCAGGAGTTCGAGACCAGCCTGGCCAACATGGTGAAATCCCGTCTCTACTAAAAATACAAAATTGGCCAGGCGTGGTAGCATGTGCCTGTAATCCCAGCTACTCGGGAGGCTGAGGCAGGAGAATCGCTTGAAACCGGGAGGAAGGGGTTGCAGTCAGCCGAGATGGCACCATTGTACTCCAGCCTGGGCAACAACAGCCAAACTCCATCTTAAAAAAAAGAAAGAAAGAAAGAAAGAAACAGCAGATGTAGACTCTAAAAGAGAATCGAATTGGTAAATGTCCTCTTGGTCACAGAATTACTGAATGTGTGCCACTTTCAGTAACTCCCTTTTAATTCAGGCTTTCCATTAACACATGAGAAGCAGCACAAGGTTACAGAAAAGCCAGCAATAGGAGTTACCAATAAAAGTCTCATATCTTCCCTCTTCGTGTGTTCCTTCCAATCAGCATCTAAACATATCAAGCCTATTCCATCTTCAAGCTCTACCTTAACACCTATGGTTCCACTCCCACTCTCCGTGTTCAAAGCCACTGCTCTTGAAAGAGTTGCATACTTCCTCACCTCCAACTCAACCACAGTAAGATCTCACCAGTTCATTCAAACTGTTCTTGCCATGGTCTCTGAAATCCTAAATCCAATGAACATTTAAACTTACCTCACCCTCACTGCAGCATTTGACACCACTGACCAGTGTACTTCCTTCTAGAACTGTCTTCATTGTTGTAACGCTCTACTATTGAGGCTTTTATTCTACCTTGTTTGCTAACAGTTTTCTTTTAACTGCTTCTATACCTCTACCCATTCCTTAAATTTTGGTGCTTGCCAAGTCTGTCTCTGCTTAACTCTATCAAAGAGATATTGCCCACTCCCAAGGTTCTAATTAGCATCTATGGGTCTTCAAGTGCACATTTCCGACCCTGACCTCTCTCTTGAGCTCCAGGAATCGCCACATATAACTGGCCACTGGATATCTTCATCTAGCTTTCTCACAAGAACCTCAAAGTTGACATGTTCAGAACCAAAATCTTCTCCCCAAACTAACTCAACTCCTCTACTGTGCCTTTTACCTCAGGACCACCTCATTTCAACAAATGCTGCCACCATTACCCTGGCAACACATGTAAAGCACCAAAATTTTTTTCCTTATTGAAAAATTTTTATTTACTATTTTTTTTTATTTTTTATTTTTATTTTTATTTTTATTTTTTGAGACGGAGTCTCGCTCTGTCGTCCAGACTGGAGTGCAGTGGCACAATCTCAGCTCACTGCAACCTCCACCTCCCGGGTTCAAGTGATTCTCCTGCCTCAGCCGCCCAAGTAGCTGGGACTACAGATGTATGCCACCATGCCCAGCTAATTTTTGTATTTTTAGTAGAGACGAGGTTTCACCACATTGGCCAGGCTGGTCTCAAACTCCCGACCTCAGGTGATCCACCCACCTCGGCCTCCCAAAGTGCTGGGATTACAGAAGTGAGCCACAGCACCCGGCCAATACAGCCTGTTTTTAAAATCCTAATGATAAAAGAGTTAAGAAGATATTACTTAGGCAGACAGTGAGGGTACGGAAGTCCTCAGTAAGGTTTTCCTTTTAATGAAAAGCAGCCCCAAACCATCTTCCTTTCTCACAAAGAGCAGCCTGTAAAATCAAGCTACAGACATAGATGCCAGCAGTTGTGCCAATCATGCTCAAGATAGCGGCTCCATCTTCCCTTCTCTTTGTCAGCCATGTGTACAGTAAGGAGTAGATAAGATGGCACCGGCCAAGGGGAAAGTTTACCTGCATAATAAGATTAGGGTGGGAGAGCCAGCCTCCCCCGCTGTAAATGTCATACCTGATCAAACCAATCTGTGAGTCCTATGTAAATCAGACATCCCCTCCTCCAACCTGACTATAAAATCCAGTGCGTCTGCAGTTGGCCGGTCTTTTTCTCTCCGAAGTCCCTTCTCTCTCACTAGAGAGAAAGCTGTTTTCCTTTCTCTTTCTTTTGCCTGTTAAATCTCCACTCCTAAACTCCTTGCACGTGTCCATGTCCTAAATTTTCCGGGCGTGAGATGATGAACCCCCATCTATTTACTCCGACAATGTGTCCACTTCACTAATACTTGACTATTTTTGAAATTTCACTAGCATAAATATACATGTAGATTCCCAATTTGTGTTTGTGTTTTAATTTCCAATGGGAGAAGGAAAACAGACATTTTTAAAAAAGAAAGATTACTAGCAAGTGAAATCTCCAAAAAAGCTTCATTATAGAGCTTAGAAAAGATGTGATTTTGTCATTTTAAGCCCCGGCATCACTGTATTCTCTGAAAATCTTCCCCATACACAATGGAATCCTATCCTTAATTCTAACAAAAACCTACCAGTGCCTCAAAGTACAGAATGGGGTAGTCGTCTGACTAAGCAGAAATGAAAATAGCATGTAGATGACAGAGTTAATGAGAGTTAAAAAGTAGAAGTAGCAGCTTGGGAATCCCTGAGAGTACAACTGAAGCAGAAAGATAAAAAAAGGGGACTTGTGATAAGAAAAGTAAAGTACTAGCTACCAGGCGATTTCTCTCATTGGAACAGACTACTCTCCCCAGGGATGTAGAAACTACATACACTTAACAATTTTGGAAGCTCTCAAGTTCACCAAGTCAATTAATATTTACATCATATTCTGTTACCAGGTGTGATCTTTCAAAAGTATACTGAGTTGGTGTGATTAGGAAATGATCCAACATAAACACGAACCTCAGTAGGCGCTTTTGGGGACCAATACTAGGAAAGCCATCTGTTTGCTGGAAATAATATTTCTACTTCCCTAGTGACTACAGCTAAAAAAAAATTTTAACTGCCTCAACACTTTAATTATTCATATAAGCTGTCCAAGAAATTAAACATACACAAAGGGATCTGTAGCCCCCTAATATTTTTTGGCTAATTATTCCACTGGTAGTCTACATCTGCTCTGCTAAAATTTGGTTATGAATCAGAAGTAACTCACTGGAAAACTTTTATATCTTTTTAAAAGTGACTATGAATAATAACTACAATTCACAAAAATGGTTATTTTTAATGTGCACAAAAATCCTCAGGAAAACATGTCCCACACAAAAGAACAGCTGTTAACTGTCAAAGTTTAAGCTCTTTTGTAGGAAGAATGAGACTAAATTTAACAAAATTTTCTAAATGTTTAAAAATAAAGCAGCAGCTAATTTTAAGCAGCATATTCAACCTGTATTTTTTTAAAATCTTCAATATCAACATTTTATGATTAGGAAACATGTTAAGCATTGCCTTTAAGAAGAATGTGAATCTATTATGATGAGATTCATACATACAAATAGTTCAGAGATTGGCAAATACACACTCTAACACCAGAAATACTAACCATAACCCCACATATATAGTGGGGCTTTGGGGTGGGGTGGGGAGCAGGATTCCTCATTTGTTTCAACTGCTGCTACTCCACCCTTCCTTTTTTCTCTTCTGCTTTAAAAGAAACACACATTTCCCAGGATTATTTTGAGAAATTTATCTTCTAGGTATATTTTGATTAAAAATTTATCACATCTATCTCATTATTTGTAGGTCAGATCCAGGTGATGACTTTCAGAGTAATACCACTTTTAATAATTATAGTTCACTATATGTCTCAATAACATATTAAAACCATATTCCTGGCTACATGTGGTGGTTCATACCTGTAATCCCAGCACTTTGGGAGGCCAAGGCAGGTGGATCACTTGAGGTTAGGATTTCGAGACCAGCCTGGCCAACATGGTAAAACTCTGTCCCTACTAAAAATACAAAAATTAGCCGGGCTTGGTGGCAGGCACCTGTAATCCCAGCTAGTTGGGAGGCTGAGGCAGAAGAATAACTTGAGCCTGGGAGGCAGAGGTTGCAGTGAGCTGAGACCGCACCATTGCACTCCAGTGTGGGCAAGAAGAGCAAACCTCTGTCACAAAAAAAAAAAAAAAAAAAAAAAAAAAAAAAAGAAGAAGAAGAAGAAGAAGAAGAAGAAGAAAGAAACAAGTACAAAAAAATTAGCCAGGCATGGTGACACACACCTGTAATCCCAGCTACTCGGGAGGCTGAGGACAAGAATTGTTTGAACCCGGGAGGTGGAAGTTGCAATGAGCTGAGATCGCACCACTGCACCCCAGCCTGGGCAACAGCGCGAGATTCTGTCTCAACAAAACAATAAACAAACAAACAAACAACCAACCCATTATTTTTCTGAAATAAAAGTAGGTACATACACTGTGCCTAAAACTATTCATATGTATAAGCTGGAAATATGTAGCTTCAAATAACCCAACATTTATATCTTTAGACAGTAACTAGAGGTAAAGCATCATCTATAAATGCTATTATACATAGTAGTTACTGTGAGCGAAAATATTTGATGACAGAAACCATGTCTATAATGTATCTTACAATTTACCTTCCCACATATCCAAATAATATGTTTAGAGATTCATTACAACAGTCAAGCAAAATATTCCAAATTCCTTAAAGTCATAAGAAGATTACCAGAATAGAAACTCTCAGTTTGTACCATCCTAACTCACCCTGCTGAAAAAAGTCACCCTTAGGGATTCACAATAACACACACAGAATTCACTGCAAGTGTGGCTACAATTTGTAAGCAGCCTTTCATTGCTCCATAAAGGCTCATCATTGTAGATACTCATCAGTTTTTAAGCCACATCCACAGCTGCTGTCTTAGAAAAACAACAAAATTTGACAGCAGAGACTTTAAAATGACATTTATACAACAGTTTTCCATAAAACAAAAGTACCTCAGTATAATAGAAAGAATGAATGGCACGTAGGATACCGAAAAACATGAGAATCTTGAGTCATTGTTAATAGCAATACCTGTCATTTATATAATGCTAGAACCATTTTCCTAAGCTCCCTAGCAGGTCAGAGATATCATTACACTGAAGTGAAGCAGAGATACTACTCCAACTAATTAGTGGTGAACAGAACGTGTTTCATGACTAGCAACCTATGTTTTTTGCACAAACCCTTCTTCCAAAATTGTATAGTGAAATGGGGAGACAAAAAAAATTCCACAGAAACCTATTCCCTGTTCAACTTTACTCTTCTGCCTCAGATCTATAATCTGCCTGGACTGAGAGGTTTGTCTGGTTAGTGAGCACACTCAGTCATGTGTTGTCAGATGACTAAGTTAACCATGCATGGAAGAAAGGAAGGAGGAGGGGAAATGTTAGTAGGATCACCATATACTAAGTTACACTATCACCAGCAGATGTTCATACTACAAAGTGGCAGAGGAAATGAAATCTGGAGATATGGGTTTGAATTCCAATTCTCCCACCAACTAGCAGGTAAACTTGGTTAAGTTTCTGTAAAACAAGATAATACTACCTCCCTCACCAAACTATGGCAAGGTCTAATGCAACCAGAGACCTCCTATTCCTTTTTTTTTTATTGATAACCCAGGTGTTCAGCATTTGTACTAATGGATATACTCATCTTTTCTGTCTTCCCTCCTTTTGATACAAAGCAGTGGTTCTCAAAATGAGATTTCTGGACCAGCAGCAATAGAATCATCCAGGAACTTGCTAGAAATGCAAATTCTTGGGGTTCCACTGCAGACCTTTTGTGTCAGAAACTCTGGAGATGGGGTCCAACCATCTGTGCTTCAGCAAGCCCTCCAGATGACTCTCATGCCTGCTGAATTTTGCAAACCACTGTGAGAACTCTGCTTTGGGCAGCCTAGTTTTGCACTATGTCCCATCCCTTCTTAGCTATTTTAAGATGTTGGACTAGCCAGCTACCCTTTCTTTCTTCTCTCTTGTCTCAATTTTTACCTTTCTACTGAAACATTCCTGACAACATACAAACGTGCTGGTATTTCTCCTTTGGACCCCACAATCCCTTCTAATTCCCTGTTTCTTTGCGTCCTTTTACAACAGACCTCTAAAGGGTTCTTTCTGTCTCCAATTACTCCCCCTCCATTTAGGTTTTTGTCTCCATCACTTCAACAAAAATTACCAGTTCCCTCCACACAGCTAACTGTAGTGGTCAGTTTTGTTTGGTTTTGTTTTCGTTTTGTTTGGTTTTGCTTTTGTTTTGTTTTTTGAGACCTTGTCTCGCTCTGTCACCCAGGCTGGAGTGTGGTGGTGCAATCTCAGCTCACTGCAACCTCCACCTCCAGGTTCAGGTGATTCTTCTGTCTCAGCCTCTCCAGTAGCTCAGATTACAGGCATATGGCACCACGCCCAGCTAATTTTTGTGTTTTTAGTAGAGACAGGGTTTCACTATGTTGACAGGCTGGTCTCAAACTCCTAACCTCAAGTGATCTGCCTCTCAGCCTCCCAAAGTGCTGGGATTACAGGCATGAGCCACCGCAGCCAGCCAGAGTGGTCAGTTGTCCTTTACCACATGTTATCTGACTTAACTTACCTGATTAGCAGCATTTGATATCTTGGATCACTCCCTTCTTGTTGAGACATTTTCTTTATTTGACTTCTAGGATACTACACTCCTGTTTTTCTTCCTACCTCACTGGCACCTCTTTCTCAGTCTCCTTTCTAGTATTTTCTCATTTCACCACATTTAAACTTTGGAGTGCCCAAAACATAGCCCCTGAGTTTTAGCATTACGTTGCCACCAACACAGACCTTGATGATTATGGCTTTAACTACTATGCTGATGACTCCCAAATTTGTATTCCCAGCCTTGACCTCTTTTCTAAACTCCAGACTTTATATCCAGCTGTCTCAAAAGACATTTCCTCTTGGGTGTCTAAAAAACATTCCAAACTAGCACATCTAAAATGATTTTTTTCCTTTACGACAGTATTTTTTCAAGGTTTTCACATGCTACATCTTTTTTTTTTTTTTTTTTTTTTTTTGAGACAGAGTCTCACTCTGTTGTCAGGCTGGAGTGCAGTGGTGTGATCTCAGCTCACTGCAACCTCCGCTTTCTGGGTTCAAGCGATTCTCCTGCCTCAGCCTTTCGAGAAGCTGGGATTACAGGCACCCACCACCACGCCTGGCTAATTTCTTGTATTTTAAGTAGAGACGGGGTTTCACCATGTTGGCCAGGATGGTCTCAGTCTTCTGACCTCATTATCCACCCACCTCGGCCTCCCAAAGTGCTGGGATTACAGGCGTGCGCCACCCCGCTCGGCCCCCTATGCTACATTTCTTACTATCGGCATCATCTCTACCTTGAATTGTTGCAGGATCCTCTTAACTTTTCTTTAGCTCTGTTCTTGTTCTTAGTAATGTTGCTTGAGAGATCCTTCACAAGATCCTGCAGTAGCTACCCATCTCAAAATAAAAACTAACTTCCTCCTTGTCTAAGACCTTGTACACTTTGGACCACCATTTTATCCTTGACTTCAGCTCTTACAGTTCTTCCTCTTACTACTCTGCTCCATCTTGGCAGTTGCTATTCCTTTTGTGTGGAATGTTGTTCTCCCACATACCCACGGGAATCTCTTCCTCCCTCCAGATCTTTCTCAGATATCACCTCTGTGAGGCCTTCCTTGACCATCTTGCCTGCTTTTTATTCCACCTTTTATACTCTTTCCTTGTCTTATTTTTCTCAGTTGCATGCATCACCTTCTAACATAATGTTAATAACTTTTAAAATTCTGTCTTTACTACTAGCATATAGTACTTGGTAAGTAATATGTACTCAATAGGTATTTGCTGAATGAATGAATGAAATGTTTTTTTTTTTTAGACAGAGTCTCTCTCTGTCGCCCAGGCTGGAGTGCAATGGCATGGTCTCGGCTCACTGCAACCTCCACATCCCGGGTTCAAGCACTTCTCCTGCCTTAGCCTCCCGAGTAGCTGGTATTACAGGCTACTGCCATCATGCCTGACTAATTTTTGTATTTTTGTAGACACAGGGTTTCACCATGTTGGCCAGGCTGGTCTTAAACTCTTAACCTCAGGTGATCCGCACACCTTGGCCTCCCAAAGTACTGGGATTACAGGCATGAGCCACTGCCCCACCAGAAGTGTTCTAATGTAACTTTTTGAATGCTCTTTTTCTCACTGATTTGGAGTGTTACTTTTACACACTGTATGTTACAAAGATTTTTGTTTGTTTTTTGAGACCTGGAGTCTAACTTTGTCACCCAGGCTGGAGTGCAGTGTTACGATCTCAGCTCACTGCAACCTCCGCCTCCCAGGTTCAAGTGATTCTCCTGCCTCAGCCTCCCAAGTAGCTGGGATTACAGGCAGCTGCCACCACACCCAGCTAATTTTTGTATTTTTAGTAGAGACAGGGTTTCACCATGTTGGCCAGGCCAGTCTCGAACTCCTAATCTCAAATGATCTGCTTGCCTTGGCCTCCCAAAGTGCTGGGATTACACACATGAGCCACCAAGCCCCAGCCTAAACTGAAATCTGGAGACATGGGTTTGAATTCCAATTCTCCTACCAACTAGCAGGTAAACTTGGTTACGTTTCTGTAAAACAAGATAATACTACCTCCCTCACCAAACTATGGCAAGGTCTGAACGCAATTAGAGACCTCCTGGGTACTAAACACCACACTCAAGTAACAGATTATATTTGAAAGACACTATAGGCTGGTACAGTGGCTCGCACCTGTAATCCCAGCACTTTGGGAGGCCAAGGTGGGCAGATGGCTTGAGAAGAGGAGTTTGAGACCAGCCTGGTCAACATGGCAAAACCCCATCTCTAAATACAAAAAATTAGCCAGGCATGGTGGCGCACAGCTGTAGTTCCAGCTACTCAGGAGGTTGAGGCTGCAGTGAGCTGAGACTGAGACAGAGTGAGATCCTGTCTCCAAACACACACACATGCGCATACGCATGCGCATACGCATACATACACACACACACACACACACACACACACACACACACACACACACTTTGCCGGGCCTCATGTCTGTAATTCCAGCACTTTGGGAGGCCGAGGCAGGAGGATCACGACGTCAGGAGTTCAAGACCAGCTTGGCCAAGATGGTGGAACCCCATCTCTACTAAAAATATAAAAATTAGCCATGCATGGTGGCGGGCACCTGCAATCCCAGCTACTCAGGAGATTGAAGCAGAGAACTATTTAAACCTGGGAGGCAGAGGTTGCAGTGAGCCAAGATCGTGCCACTGCACTCCAGCTTGGGAGGCAGAGTGAGACCCTGTCTCAAAAAAAAAAAAAAAAAAAAAAAAGGTTAGAGCCTACGTTATGTAACACACACCAAAACAAACAAAAAAGTCAAACTCCCAGAAGGGTTAAGGAGATACATCAATTTTTGAACTATAAAAGAGCACATAGAAGAAAAATACATATAAGAGGCCGGGTGCGGTGGCTCACACCTGTAATCCCAGCACTTTAGGAGGCCGAGGTAGGTGGATCACAAGGTCAAGAGATCGAGACCATCCTAGCCAACATGGTGAAACCCCAGCTCTACTAAAAATACAAAAATTAGCTGGGCATGGTGGCGCGCACCTGTAGTCCCAGCTACTCAGGAGGCTGAGACAGGAGAACTGCTTGAATCCAGGAGACGGAGGTTGCAGTGAGCCGAGATCGTGCCACTGCACTCCAGCCTACCAATAGGGTGAGACTCCGTCTCGAAAAACAAAAAAAAAAAAAAAAGAAGAAAAATACATATAAGAATGTTTCCAGGCCGGGTGCGGTGGCTCATGTCTGTAATCCCAGCACTTTGGGAGGCTGAGACGGGCGGATCACCAGGTCAGGAGATCGAGACCATCCTGGCTAACACGGTGAAACCCCGTCTCTACTAAAAATACAAAAAATTAGCCGGGTGCGGTGGCGGTCGCCTGTAGTCCCAGCTACACCGGAGACTGAGGCTGAGGCAGGAGAATGGCATGAACCCAGGAGGCGGAGCCTTGCAGTGAGCCAAGACTGTGCCAGTGCATTCCAGCCTGGGCAACAGAGCGAGACTCTGTCTCAAAAAACAAACAAACAAAAAGAATGTTTCCATAATGTTAGGGTGAGGAAGATTAAAAAAACACAAAGCCGGCCGGGCGCGGTGGCTCAAGCCTGTAATCCCAGCACTTTGGGAGGCCGAGACGGGCGGATCACAAGGTCAGGAGATCAAGACCATCCTGGCTAACACGGTGAAACCCCGTCTCTACTAAAAAATACAAAAAACTAGCCGGGCGAGGTGGCGGGCGCCTGTAGTCCCAGCTACTCGGGAGGCTGAGGCAGGAGAATGGCGTAAACCCGGGAGGCGGAGCTTGCAGTGAGCTGAGATCCGGCCACAGCACTCCAGCCTGGGTGACAGAGCGAGACTCCGTCTCAAAAAAAAAAAAAAAAAAAAAAAAAAAACCCACAAAGCCAAAGGAAAAACTACAAATCTGACTACCTAAAAAATTTAACTCCTGTATGACAATAAATAAATAGAAATGAATGACAAATGAAAAACAAGGGGAAAAAAACCATAGAATTGACAAAAGTAATATGTGGAAAATAAAAGTTCTTATATACAAAATGAGAAAAGACATAAATGAATAGACAGCCTGGGCAACGTGGTGAGTTGCTGTCTCTACTAAAAGCTTAAAAATTAGCCAGCCGTGGTGGCACATGCTTGTGGTCTCAGCTACTGGGGAGGCTGAGGCAGGAGGACTGCCTGAGCCCATGAGGTTGAGGCTGCAGTGAGCTGACTGTAACAGTGCACTCCTGCCTGGGTGACAGAGTAAGATCCTGTCCTTCAAAAAAAAAAAAAAAAAAAAGAAAGGATAAAGAATTATAAGTACATATTTCACATGAAAAATACAAATGGCCAATAACCTCATGGAAAAACCAGTGATTCCACTTAAAGGTATCGAGATACCGGTTAACTTCACACATGCAGAGATTATGTTTGTGGCAGCAACGTAAAAAAATAAAAAGTTGGAAATAACCTCAAAGCAGCCAGTAAGCACGGGGAGCCACACCTAAGGATAGCCAGAGCTACAAAAGATACTGTTCAACCACCCAAGCAAGAAGAACAATATGCTGCTGAATTGGTATAATTCAATTTATGTAGAGGAAAGGAGGACCAACGGAAGGACAGATAGAAGAACAAGATTAAAAAAGATGGCATACGCATTTATATGCATTCAAATGCTACACATCAAACACTAAACAGGCTGGGTGCGGTGGCTCACATCTGTAATCCCAGCACTTTGGGAGGCCGAGGCAGGCGGATGTCCTGAGTTCAGAAGTTCAAGACCACCCTGGCCAACAGGGTGAAACCCCATCTTTAAAAAAATAAAATAAAATAAAATACAAAAATTAGCTGGTCATGGTGGCTGGCGCCTGTAATCCCAGCTACCCAGGAGGCTGAGGTGGGAGAATCGCTTGAACCCAGGAGACGGAGGTTACAGTGAGCAGAGATCGTGCATGGGCAACAAAGCGAGACTCAGTCTCAAAAAACAAACAAAAAAACCGCTGAACAAAGACCATCTAGGGCAAAAGCAAGGAAATATTACACTACCATTTAGGCTTTTTTACAATATATTTATAATTACTTTGGGGAGGTGGTAAAAGTTATTTTTAACTTTGAAAGGATAACTACACCCTAAAATGTTAATGTGTTTTGGTAGAATTATGTTTTTTTTTTATATTTTGTTATTTTTGTTATTAGGAGAAAAAAACTGTATATACGGTATTTTAAAGAGAAAACCCTACCCATATCCTTTAATGTACATGAAAACACCAAAAGCTTACTTAAATTTCTAAAGAATTTTTTTTTTTTTTGGTAAAGAAACAAGGTCTTGCTCTACCACCCATGCTAGATTGCAGTGGTATAATCATAGCTCACAGCAATCTCAAACTCCTGGGCTCATGTGATCCTCCAGCCTCAACCTCACACACAACACCTGTTTTGTTTTGTTTTGTTTTTTAAGAGATGGGGTCTTCCTATGTTGCCCAGACTGGTCTCCAACTCCTACCCTCCAGCTATCCTTCCACCTAAGCCTCCAAATCCGCCATCCAGCAATCCTTCCACCTCAGCCTCCGGGATGGCTGGGATTACAAACCACAATGCATAGATGTCTAAATAATCTTTCACAGAAATAGTAACCATAATTCTTCCTTTCTCAAAGAAAGAAACAGACATGAGCATGTCAAGAAAAGAACTAATTTAGAGTTCGGAAGGAAATTTACCCCACTGTAAACATGCATGCGTATCTCTGGGGACTGGGATCTAGTGAACTGTTACTCACTTTGCATCGATTTAGCCTACAATTAATATGTATTTGTCTGATGATATTTAGACAGGATTTTAGGGTAACATTGGCAGCAGCATAGCTTTCCAATCTCTCCCACATAAAAGAGCCATAACTAAGATAGCAAAATCAAAATCTGTGGGCACCATTTATAACGAAATTAGGTGACCAGATCCCCCAACAAACCCCCAGATACTCACATGCAGGACAAACACCAACAACTACAGACTAAAGAAGTAAGCATATGCGGGGCTAGGGAAGTTGACATGGCTGTGACAATAAGTCTAACTACGAGATGAAGCAGCTTGGAGAGGAAGGCAATGGCAGTGAGCAAAGAGACGAGAATGCAGACTATCTGATAAGAAATAATGGATGCAGGGTTGGGCCCCGTGGCCCATGCCTATAATCCCAGCACTTTGGGAGGCTGAGGCGGGCGGATTACCTGAGGTCAGGAGTTTGAGACCAGCCTGACCAACATGGAGAAACCCCGTCTTTACTAAAAATACAAAATTAGCAGGGCATAGTGGCACATGCCTGTAATCCCAGCTACTCGGGAGGCTGAGGCAGGAGAATCGCTTGAACCTGGGAGGTGGAGGTGGCATTGAGCCGAGATGCGCCACTGCGCTCCACCCTGGGTGACAGAGCAAGACTCTGTTTCAAAAACAATAATAATAAGAAGAAAATAAGAAAAACTGACAGTGGGAGGAAATAAGGAAGTTACTGAAGTTAATATTTACCTGTGGCAGCCAGATGGACAACAGCACTATAACAGATATCAAGTATATTTTATAGGACGGTATCACAGATACAGGTGGTAAAAAGAACAAGTTGTTTTGGAAAAGCCAAGTTTAATGAGCCTGCAGAACAACCAGTAGGAATTTTTTTAATGTGGATCTAAACATCGCACTAATGACACAGACATAAAGTGAAAGAATAAATACAGCAAAAGGAAGACAAAAACTGCAAATCACAATACTTAAGACTGGAAGAGAAGTAAGTAGCAAAGAGAAGATGGAATAATCAAGAAGTGGTGATGGTAGCTTGTTAGTCAAGAATAAGGACAAAACATAACAAAATATAACATAAGATGCAGGAAAATGAAATAGGCTGAGGACTGAAATGAGGTTTGGGGATCTGGTAAAAGGAGGTTATTTACCTCCTTTTTTTTACGTCCATTTACATCCATTAGCTTATTTATATCCATTTACCTAGGATGGCCTAGGGTGAAAATCAGATTTTAATATGTAAGCATAAGGGAAAATAAAAACAAGACCAAGTCAAGAGATGAATAAAAGACATGGCAGTAGTTTGAGTGAGAGGTAAGAAAGGAAATGGACGTTAAGCAATTCTTATAGACCAGGCCTAGTCTTGCAGCCCCTTTGCATACACACATTTGATCCTCAGAAGAATTCTGATGTATGCTCTCCTTTGTACAAAAGAGGAAACTTAAGTTTTAATGCAATTAAACTTGCCCAAGGCCACACAGGATGTATACAGAATTTAAAAACCTAAAAATTGGTCTGTAGGCAAAAAAGTAATATTAGAAAAAGAAAAAAAATACAAAGCAGAAAAGTTGAGCCAGTCATGGTGACTGACTCACACCTGTAATCCCAGCACTTTGGGAGGCCAAGGCGGGCAGACCACTGAGATCAGGAGTTCAAAACCAACCTGGCCAACATAGTGAAACCCCATCTCTACTAAAAATACAAAACTTAGCTGGGCATTGTGGCAGGTGCCTATAACCCCAGCTACTCAGGAGGCTGAGGCAGAAGAATTGCTTGAACCTGGGAGGCAGAGGTTGCAGTGAGCCAGGATAGCATCACTGCACTCCTGCCTGGGCGACAGAGCAAGACTCCATCAAAAAAAAAAAAAAAGGGCAGAAAATTTGGATTAACTGGTAGAATGACATCCCAGGGATGCCCTGACAAAATTATTTTAAAAATTATGCCCAAGTCATGTGCAGTGGCTCACAACTATAATTCCAGCACTTTGGGAGGCCAAGGCAGAAGGATCGCTTGAGCCCTGGTGTTCGAGACCT
The DNA here is from genome assembly GCF_037993035.2 of Macaca fascicularis. NCBI lineage: Eukaryota > Metazoa > Chordata > Mammalia > Primates > Cercopithecidae > Macaca > Macaca fascicularis. The sequence goes on along the minus strand of NC_088379.1, from coordinate 25,471,165 downwards.
TGTCTCTACAATAAAAATAAAAAATTAGCCAGGCATGGTGGTGCAAGCCTGTAGTCCCAGCTACTTGGCAGGCTGAGGCAGGAGGATCACTTGAGCCTGGGAGGTCAAGGCTACAGTGAGCCGTGATTTTGCCACTATATTCCAGCCTGGGTGGCAGAGTAAGATCCTATCCCAAGAAATAAATAAAATTAAGCCAGGCACAGTGATACATGTCCATAATCTCAGGTACTCAGGAGGCTGAAGCAGGAAGAATCCTTGAGCCCAAAATTTCAAAGTCTGCCTGGGTAACAGAGTGAGACCCCCATCTCAAAAAAAAATTTTAATTAAAAAATTTTTTAAAAATGAAATAGAAAATTTTTACCTAAAGCTATATTATGCTACTTCAGAGAAACTTTGAGCCCAAAGACTAGTCTAATCAAGTGTAACTTTAAAAATAAGTTTATTTCCTGGAAATTCATTTAAAGTAATCTAATAGATGGAGATACCACTACCCTCACATTGTAGTTGAGGACTGAATAGATATTCAAAAAAGTGTTAGCTCCCTGGCTCCTTTAATATTATGTTTGCAAAACTATTGAAATTTTTAAAATAAATAGAATGTCAGCGCTTCCATTTCTTTAAATTGAGAAATATACAGTTGTGCCTTGGTATATGCAGGGGATTCCTCCCATATATCAAAATCCACACATACTCAAGACCAGCAATCAGCTCTCCATATACACTACTCTTGCATCCCATGAATACTGTATTTTCCATCCAAGTTTGGAGAAAAAAATCCACATATAAGTGGACCCATTCAGTTCAAGTCTGTGTTGTTCACGGGTCAAAGGTACTCCTAATTGTTAACAGTGATTATTTCCTGGTATAAGACTACAGTGGCTCACTTTACACAATATACTTAACTTTTGAGGCCAGACACGGTGGCTCATGCCAGTAATCCCAGCGTTTTGGGAGGCCAAAGTGGGAGGATCACCTGAGACCAGCAGTTTGAAATCAGCCTGGGCATCATCGTGAGAGACTCCGTCTCTACAAAAAGTACAAAAATTAGCCAAGAGTGGTGGTGAGTGTCTGTAGCCGTAGCTACCCGGGAGGCTGACATGGAAGGATCGAGGCCAGGAGTTTCAGGCTTCACTGGGCTATGATGGCACCACTGCACTCCAGCCTGAGTAGCAAAGCGAGACCCTGTCTCAAGAAGTAAATAAATAACTTTTGAATTTCTTATAACAAACATTACTTTTCCAACAAGAAAAATAATCAAGATGGTTTTTTTTTGGTTTTTTTTTTTTTTGAGACGGAGTCTCACTGTGTCGCCCAGGCTGGAGTGCAGTGGCCGGATCTCAGCTCACTGCAAGCTCCGCCTCCCGAGTTCACACCATTCTCCTGCCTCAGCCTCCCAAGTAGCTGGGACTACAGGCGCCCGCCACCATGCCCGGTTAATTTTTTGTATTTTTAGTAGAGATGGGGTTTCACCGTATCAGCCAGGATGGTCTCGATCTCCTGACCTCGTGATCTGCCCGTCTCAGCCTCCCAAAGTGCTGGGATTACAGGATTGAGCCACTGCGCCCAGCCAAGATGATTATTTTATACAGATGTGAAATCAATTCCTGAGAAAAATTCCATATCAAGATGGTCACTTCCCTGAAATAACTATGAAAACAAGCCAAAAATTAAATAAATGTATTTTAAATTACATTAGAATTTAAACAAAAATGTATATGGTAGCTTAGGTGGACAGTTGATTTATTTGTATTTAATTATTTAAGCAACTGACGATTTCCAGGAGTTAGGGTACCTAAGAAACTAAGTTTAAGTAAATGACATGTCAGTAAATCCTGTGTGCAAAGTGTACATATCACATTGAATACACAGGAGGAAGGCCAGGACAAAGAATGGCTTACTTACCAATAATTATGAAATAAGCTCTGAAAGGTCTTTTTTTTTTTTTAACATTACAATAGTGACATGGCAACTCCCATTAATTCAGTAATATCCATTTAATCAAATAATGACATTCATAAGCTGTAAGTAAATTACCATATACTATCACTACTATCTTTGGAATGCTGAAATTAATTCACTTCCTTGACATGTGGATAAGCAAGGATGACAGATACAACACTTAATGAATTCCATAATCAAGAGAATAATATTGCCTTGGCATATACACTAGAAAAAATTCACTATACACATCATCATAATGTTCATAAACCAGGTCATCTTTTAGTATAAAATTTCAAGTTGTAGCGTCTCTTCCCCATATGACAGCCTTCTTTCTTTCCACTCTCCTCTGTCCTTCCATCTTCCCTTCCAGAGGCTGTGGAAACAGCCAGCTGCAATTTATTGCAGGTGATATAACCAAGAAGCTAGAGAGAAAAGAGGTAGAGACTGGAGTAAGCCGGGGGTAACTGCATCCAGCCAATTCTCAAGTAGGAGCAACTGAAGCAGAGTGGTTAAGGAGGTGTGCAGTGAGGACAACTATGTTCCTAAAGAGGCCATCTGGTCAGTTATTACAAGATAAAGATAATAAGCAGCACCAAAAACAGGAACACAGCAAACGACGAAAGAACAGGCAGGCTCAGAGCTAACCATTTAATGAAGCAACACTGGCCGTGGCACTCTACCCATCAAGGTTTAGGAGCTGAGGGATTTGCAGTCTTGCTCTAAGTCTGCACATATGAGAAAAAAGAGCTATTTTTTTTTTTTTAATGCATGTAATGTTAAAAGGCAGCTGAGTGAGATAAATAGAAAGGTATGGGGAGAAAAAAAAAAACATACGGTGGGGTACAGTGGTTCACACTTATAATCCCAGCACTTTGGAAGACTGAGGCCGGCAGATAGCTTGAGCGCTTGAGCCCAGAAGTTTAAGATCAGCCTGGGCAACATGGCAAAATCCCATCTCTACAAAAATTAGCTAGGCATGGTGGCATGCAACTAGTCCCAACTACTCAGGAAGCCTAAGTGGGAAGATTACGAGCCCAGGAAATTGAGGCTGCAGTAAGCCATGATAGCACCACTGCATCCTAGCCTAGGTGACAGCAAACCCTGTTTCAAAAAAAAAGACTAACATAGGCCTTCCCCTCCCTCTAAAACAAACCAGAAACTAGCTCAGTCACTGAATGTGTCCCAGGCATTATCTAACCTGTCTGTGTAAATGAGTGGGTACTTTTAGAATACGTGATTAGAAAGGTCTTCTCCGGCTCTAAAATTTCCTGAATCTAATGGATTTAATAATATATATCACACGTGTCACATAGGATGTAGTTACCTTTCTATGTTATGTAAGTTACCATTCGATGGTATGTTACTCCTCAACAGAGAAAGTAGAATATAAATAAGAGCACAGAGAATCACAGCCCAGCATCAATACACACCATACTTCATCATCGTTCATCAAATCTTCTTAAGAAACAAATCCTCAACGGCCGGGCGCGGTGGCTCAAGCCTGTAATCCCAGCACTTTGGGAGGCCGAGACGGGCGGATCACAAGGTCAGGAGATCGAGACCATCCTGGCTAACCCGGTGAAACCCCGTCTCTACTAAAAAATACAAAAAACTAGCCGGGCAAGGTGGCGGGCGCCTGTAGTCCCGGCTACTCGGGAGGCTGAGGCAGGAGAATGGCATGAACCCGGGAGGCGGAGCTTGCAGTGAGCTGAGATCCGGCCACTGCACTCCCGCCTGGGTGACAGAGCGAGACTCCGTCTCAAAAAAAATAAATAAATAAATAAAAGGAAACAAATCCTCACAATATCTTTCTTTGAAGGAAGTCATAACAACAAAAAACAATGCCTGAAATCAAACCATCATGCTTCACTTTAAGCACATTGAGAGATGGGGAATGTGCTTTGTTCACTTGTGAATTTGATTGTGCTTCCATTGTGCTTCTTTCTACAGGACATATTCTAATTATACTTTTCTAATTTTCAACAGTCTAAATGAGTTTTCTAAATATGTGTTTCATATTCCACTTCAAAAAATATAGGTACAGAAAAGGCAAAAAAGTGAAAATAATCCAGGGAGGGGGTCAGTTTCTACACAGAAAAACCTATATACGCTGAATGTCAGCCTTATCACTTAGACTAAGAGCCACCTAGTGGCAAGTGTTATATATTACCAAATCTGCTCAAGCCATATTCACCCAGAAAATAACATTCTGGCAGATGGTAGGTGCTCCACAATTGTGCAAGGTAAGTAAAATAATTGTTCCTTTTCTTATGAAGCTCACTGACAGATTAGACAATCAATTACAGATAAATGTATATAACTGCAGAACAATGTTAAGTGTAACAGAAGTATGCAAAAATAAGCATCCGGCATTTATTAAAGACCTACAATAAGCACAACACCGTGTTAAGAAGGTTCTCTTAAATCTGTTCACCTTACTCAGAACTTTTCCTTTTCTGATTTTTTTATCACCCAGGTTTTAATTTCAGGTTTTTTCCTACCCTCCTTTCTGATGGGGATGTACCCCACTCCCATCTTATCCTTTAAATTCTACACTTCAGAAAAGGGGTAAGGAGAACCTATTTATTGAGCACCTACTATTACCAAAACTAAGCTAGGCATTTTCTATCTCTTATCTTATTAATCCTCACATCGATACCATGAAGTATTATTTTCTTCCATTTTTTAGACAAAGGAAAAGATCTAGCTTAAGTGAAATGCTCATAGCCACAAACTTATTTTAGTGACTTACAGTACAATTATTCCAAAGCTCCCTATATTACCCTGCCTCAAAAAGAGCTTCTTGGCCTATTCATTCCTAGTCCCACCACCAAAATCAGATTTTGATTATATTTATCTTATGGTGTCCACCAATTCCAATCTATTTTACAATGTTTACATCCAGCCTGACCTCATCTTAAAACCTTCAATGCCACCAGGAAAAGTGGCTCACACCTGTAATCCTAGCACTTTGGGAGTCTGTGGCATGTGGATCACCTGAGATCAGGAGTTCGAGACCAGCCTGACGAATATGGAGAAACCCCATCTCTACTGAAAATATAAAATTAGCCGAATGTGGTGGCGCATGCCTGTAGCCCCAGCTACTCAGGAGGCTGAGGCAGGAGAATCACTCGAACCCGGGAGGCAGAGGTTACGGTGAGCCGAGATCGCGCCATTGGCCATTGCACTCCAGCCTGGGCAACAGAGCAAAACTCCGTCAAAAAAAAAGCCTCAATACCCTACCCCGTCCTCTGCATCCCTGATTAATATTCAAATAATCACCTTAGGCCATCCGTAATCACACCACATTGGGAAACCAAGGCAGAAGGATCACTTGAGCCCAGGAGTTCTGGACCAGGCTGGAAAACACGCAAGGCTATCTCTACAAAAAAAAATGTTTTAAATTAGCTGGGGTTGCTGGCGCACACCTGGGTTTGGTGGCGCACACTTATAGTCCTAGCAATTGGGGAGGCTGAGGCAGGAGGATCCCTTGAGCCCCGGATGTTGAGGCTGCAGTGAAGTATGACTGTGCCACTGTATTCCAGGCTGAGCAACAGAGAGATGAGACTGTCTCTAAAAAACACCAACCAACCAAAAAAAAACCAAATAATCTGTTTAGCACTCAAGATCTTCCAAGAGGCTCCCAATCACTCTTCCAGTTTAATTTCCCATCACTCCCTATGAACTCTCACCTTTTCTATGAACTCCCTCCAACTGAAGATAATCATTCACATCTGTGTTCCCACCAACACTAAATATCTGTTACAGCACTTGTCATAATCTCCCTTACATAATAATTGCCTGTGTACTCTCTACCAAGTCATGAGCTTCACCAAACCATTTCTTAGCCATCTTTATAAGACCAGTACAAACAGTGTCTTATACCTAATAAGTGTTCAACTGCTTATTTAATAAATATATTGTTTTTAAAACAGTACTAAAAGGAGAGCCACTAAAACATGGTTATACTATTAACATTTTCCTTAACACCGTTCCTACATATCTTAGGACCCAAATGTTTCTGCTTACTCCAAATGATGTGTATGGATTAGGAGCTTTGTACAGAACTAGGTAATTTTTTGCATGAAAAATTTTATCACTCAAATTTTTAAAAAAATTTTTTTAAAAAGATGTGAAAAAATATGCTGGCAAAATCAGGCACAATCTTAGCAGATCTGCAGTTTTCCAAAAGGGAACATATACCTTTGTTCTATTTATGCAAACCAATCTAAAGCTAGTATGTGCTGGAGGAAATTAAGCTATTCCATAATAAGCTGTTCACATTATTTAAAAAAAAAAAATCTACATTACATTATATTTCATAAAGCAATCCTGTACTTCTGTAATAAAATCTTTACCATACTTATAAAAAAGTTTTATAGAGTGAAAAATTTTTCTTCTTTTGGGACAGGGTCTTGCTCTGTCACCCAGGCTGGAGTGCAGTGGCATGATCACCATTCAGTGCAGCCTCAAACTCCTGGGCTCAAGCAATCCTCCTGCCTCAGCCTCCCAAAGTGCTGGGATTACAGGCCTGAGCTACTTCGCCCAACATTAAATATTTTTTCTCTTGTTATGTAACCTTTTTATGAGAAACTATTCTTATTCACTTACAACTCTGATTATCATCTCATTAACAATGCATTAGCTCTTATGCTGAGACTACTGAATACAAAAAAAAAAAAAAAAACACCTCCAGGGTTGATTTTCTAAGTGTATTCCGCTTCACATCAAATAGATGCAGCTTTCACTGCAAAGCTCTTGCAACTCAGAATGCCTAAAAAAAAATGTTTTCTGTATTTTATTTTTTGTAAACTTAAAATAGTATAAATATTCCCAAGATTGCCATAAACTTCACCAATATGACGAAAAGCTCTCATACTTATCACTATGCATTGTCTCAACACAACAAAATTACACAAATATCTATACAGATAGGTAATTACTACCACTTACAGTGCCTGTGACACCTTCCCCAACCTCCTACAGTAAATGTGACATGTTCGGGAAATACGTTACCCTTTTTAGACCGTTAGGATATCATTTAATTCAATTAAGCAGCAGGTCTAATGAGGCATAAGCAACACCATGATGTTGTGCCAGGCCTAAGAGGCATACAGAACTGTGGGTAGGATAAGTGTCTGAGAGATAGCAGCTAGACATTCAACATTCCTATATTGTTACAGCTACCCAAGCAGAGAAGAGAGCAGTAAGAAGTAGACCCCAAAAAGCTGGGGGTGACTCAATGACAACATCCGTGGTCAAGCAGTAATTTAACAAATGTCTGCTTAAAATGCCAAAGCACATATTTCAAGCGTTGCGGTCCTCTGCACCAAATACACTGTTGCCTTCCTAAAACATGACCCACAAAACCACGGCTTGCAGTCTAAAAAGTCCATCTTGAGCTCTGCTCAAGCTGAAAAGTTACCAGAGGAAACTGATTCTTATAGTAATTAAAATATTCGTATAGAATGCTTTACTGTTTACAAGTCACTTACACATACACTGTTTCATTTGACCTTATAATTTCACAAAATTTACGTTGACAGTCACAATGTGCCTGACAGATAAAATATAATTACCATCCCCTATTTTACAGAGGTAGAACCTGAAGTTTAAAGAAATTATCTGTGGCTGGGCGCGGTGGCTCAAGCCTGTAATCCCAGCACTTTGGGAGGCCGAGACGGGCGGATCACGAGGTCAGGAGATCGAGACCATCCTGACTAATATGGTGAAACCCCGTCTCTACTAAAAATACAAAAAACTAGCCGGGCGAGGTGGTGGGCACCTGTAGTCCCAGCTACTCGGGAGGCTGAGGCAGGAGAATGGCGTAAACCCGGGAGGCGGAGCTTGCAGTGAGCTGAGATCCGGCCACTGCACTCCAGCCTGGGCGACAAAGCGAGACTCCGTCTCAAAAAAAAAAAAAAAAAAAAAAAAAGAAATTATCTGTGAGTAATATGTCCCTGAGACCTGAGTCTCCCTGTAGATTATCAACTTATTATTTGGTTCTATGGCATGGATTCCCCAAAAAGCAGTCTACAGTGTTCTATGGTATAATCTAATGCACATCCCTAGCCATCTAGTACGGAAAACACTTAAAAATATTGGAATCTTTTGATAAACACTGACAGCTAATAATATAAAAAACAAAAGTGAAATTTAAACTTGTCAGTTTTGTACAAATATAATGTAGTATTTTCTAATAATCAAAAAACAAAAACTTTTGCCTAAGAGCCTTGCTATAATGTTCTCAGGGGTTATGAGACTGCTTGTGGCTGAAAATATCAATTCTTCTGGGTACTTCAGCAATCACTCCTTATAGAACCAAAGTCAAGTACCTATATATAAATTATACATGTATATGAATTAGACACACATATACTGTATACAAACACACAATTATAAAATTGTGCCACATGAACCATGTCTCATCAAGATTTCAAAGCACTGTGTCCCACATTCAAAACTTTTTGCTGAGTCTCTATCATGTGATAGACAATCTTCTAAGTGTAAGAATATAAACGCTACCTGCCACCAAATAACAACATTTGGGTGTGAAAATTACAACTTAGTATCATGCTTCCAAGAGAATTACATACAGCATTTAATACTGTATTAAATATATAGTATTTATACAGCCAGGCACCAAATGTAGTCTGACAGATCTGGTTAGAATATTCCCTTAGTCTTGAGAAATAACCTACTAAGGGCCATTACTTTTCATACACAAGAAGGTGTTAAGCCGCTGAGCTCATGCAGAATATACTTCAATATGACTGGAGCACTGATTATGGAGAGAAAATGGCAAACAACTCAGCTGGAGAAGATGAAAATGAAATAGTTATGGAGGATCCTATGTGCCATATTAGCTAACATCTTTTTTTTTTTTTTTTTTTTTTTTTTTTTTTGAGACGGAGTCTCGCTCTGTCACCCAGGCTGGAGTGCAGTGGCCGGATCTCAGCTCACTGCAAGCTCCGCCTCCCGGGTTCATGCCATTCTCCTGCCTCAGCCTCCCGAGTAGCTGGGACTACAGGCGCCTGCCACCTCGCCCGGCTAAGTTTTTTTTTGTATTTTTAGTAGAGACGGGGTTTCACTGTGTTAGCCAGGATGGTCTCGATCTCCTGACCTTGTGATCCGCCCGTCTCGGCCTCCCAAAGTGCTGGGATTACAGGCTTGAGCCACCGCGCCCGGCCCCAGCTAACATCTTTTGAGCGCTTGCTACGTGCCAGGAATTCTGCTAAATGCTTTCATACATTATTTCGTTTAATCTTCACAACAACTTTCTGAGTTAGGAATAATTATCTTGCAACTGATAAAGAGATTAACTTGTCAATGTTACAGGAGTTTAAGTGGCAGGGGTTTTAAGTGCCAGAGTCAGACCTGGAACCCAGTTCAGATTAAATACTAAATGTGAGCTCAGAACCCTCCACTCTGTTGCCTCTCTTAATGAAGGCTGCTAGGGGGAGCCATTGAAAGGTTTTTAGATTAAGCAGTGATCAGATTTGCTCTTTAGAAAAACTGCTCTGCTACATGTGGAAGCTGGATAAAGGTGGTGACTCGAGAAGCAGAAAGAGGCTGTCAGTACGTCGCAGTAAACCAGGTGAGAAATGACAGCATGAACTGTGGCAGTGAGGATAAGGGAAACAGATACAAGAGATTTTTTAGAAGGAAAAATGATCAGTTCTCAGTAATTAAATGTAAAGGTTGGTGAGAGAGGAATCAGGAATCATGGCTTTGGGAACCAAATGGCATATGGTATCATCTACCAAGAACAGAGAAGCAACAGGTTTCATTCAGTCAGTAAGTATCTACAGAGTGTTCCTCAAATGCAAAACACTTTTCTAGGGCCAAGAGTCAAATCTGAAATTATAGTCATGGTTATTAGAAATTATTAAGAGCAAATAACAAAGCACTAGCAAATATAAGGCATATTTAAAATTAATCACTGCTATTAACAGACTTAGCTTAGAGTCCAGTGAAAGCATGTTATACTACCATTTGTTAAATATTACTACATGCAGGCCAGGCATGGTGGCTCACCCTGTAATCCCAGCACTTTCGGAGGCCAAGGTGGGCAGATCCCTTGAGGTCAGGAGTTTGAGATCAGCCTAGCCAACATGGCGAAACCCCATATCTACTAAAAACACAAAAATTAGCCAGGTGTGATGGTGCACGCTTGTAATCCCAGCTACTCAGGAGGCTGAGGCAGAGGGATCGCTTGAGCCCAAGAGGTGGAGGTTGCAGTGAGCTAAGATTGCGCCACTGAACTCCAGCCTGATGACAGAATGAGACCCTGTCTCAAAAAATAAAATAAAATAAATAAATAAGATATTGCTACATGCAGAAAACAAAAGAGAAAAGCATCCCATAATTTTATGTTATTACATTTGAGTCTGACAGAACTTCAATCTTTCACACCACACACATACACACACACACACACACACACACACGACACATCACCCTGTAATTTGTTTTACTTGTCTCTCTCCCTATAAGTTTACGGGGAGCAGGAATAAAGGTATCTGTTTTATTACCCATACTATAATACATATTTGGGATTTTAAAAAATCCCACTATTGCTACTGTGTCTTGCCAATAATTTAAAAACCTATTTGACTTCCTATAAAATATGACCTACTTCACATTAGCTTATTTCAGTAACAATTCATAGACCTTCCCCACAGTTTTCATCCAAGGATGCTCTTTGCGAACCTTAAGGCATAGCAATCCTGTGCAGATGTGGCAAGTTATTATAATTCCCATTTTACTACACAGTTAGGAAACTGGCCCAGGGGAAGTAGAGTAACTTGGAAATAATCACAAAGCCAGATGCCAAAAATAACAACTTTTAGTCAATCCATGAGAAAATACTGCCCCTAGTTGAAATAACATGAAATTTAGTATTAGGAGGAAGCAAAATGCAAAATAATGTTTTAAAGCCAAGTCCTGGATTTTATTTCTAAAAATGAACAGAAGAATGAGATGTGTAAGAACTTAAAAAACAAAACAATTTTTTCCGAATGCCTTACCCATCAAGGGTGCCAAAGGTTATTTAATGAATTACATCTGGCAAGAATGGCCTTTCAACCAAACCAATTTTGATCTTACCCACTTAAAAAAAAAATTGACAGAAATCCGTTGGTATAGGACAATAGGTAATTTTTTTAACAAATCTAACTGCTTAAAATCTAAAGCCTACAAGTGTATATTTTGAACAGTACAGATGTGAAAATACTGCAAGTCTCATTTTCTGAAAATATAATCACAGATCCATCAGCAATATGCATGGATAATAAAACTTAAAGTTTTAATAGTTAATACTCAGAATGAAAGTTCTCCAGCCACAACTCATCCAGATTTCGAAATATGCTGCTGTTATAATTTAATTAAAAGCAGTTTTATTTCACCACAAAGTAAAAGTCCTACACGATTTAGAAAGAAAAACGCAACTCAAATGGTAAAGGCGCTTTTATCATGTCTGTGTAATCATTCTACAGGTACAAGTCAGAGCAAAATACCCTCCATTATTACACAGTATTTACACTTTGCTCCCAGTCAGAAAACCAGTGAGCTTAAGATTTTACCTCCAAAAGAATCATTATGTACAAGAACAAGTAAGGGAGACAAGATTATTGGTAAAACCCACTCATGCGACCCAGACTGCAGATTTTCACAAAAAAAACTTAAGTATCAATCATGAAACCATGGTTTTCCATTAATTAAAACTCAAACTACTAATTCTAATCACAGCCAGAAAAAAAAAAAAACTTTCCAATGCTCCAATACTCGTTAGAGTAGATTTCATATGTCCTCTATAAACAACACTTTACTATTGTAGAACTTCAGTTTGTAAATGAAATGACACTCCAAATGATTTTATGTGTAACATACCTTCTAAAAGTAGAGACCAACTAGTAGAAACAAACTCTTGAAGAATACATTCAGCATAGTAATCCTGGTAAATATAATAACTCTTATTCCTAGCACGAGAACAACTCATTAAAAGACATCACACCACACCCCCCACCCCCATTCACACAACCCCAAGCTTTTAGCATTACCAAAACAGTAAGAACACTTCAAGGGTCCTTTAACACTAGGAAGTGTCTTTAAAATAATCTCACTACAGGCTATTACATATATATAATATACATCTTTACGTATACTTTTTACTGCATTCGATTAATATCTTCCACAAAGATCCTAGAAGCAGTATTCATCAATCAGAAACTGCACTCTTCGGTGCTGTCCTCATTTCAACCCCAGTGATGGGACAGAAGGGTTGTCATGCATCCACAGAGCAGCAAAAACGCACAAAACTGTAAACCATCTAATGATTAAGAAAAAGTAAAACATTTATATAAAATTCCCAACCGGAATGCCTCTCCTTTTCCTTATGAGGCAGGAGTTTCTGATAAATTCTAAATCCAGATTTCTAGAAAATGCTGAAATTCTCCGCCCCAACACTCACAAGTTTTTAACATGGAAATTCACTCAACTCCTACTCACATGCCAAATGAATATCCATTGTGGATATCTGAAACTATTCTCAAACACTAACAGAAAAACACATATATACATCTTGAGCCTCCTTCTAACCGTCCTACGATACCCTCCAATCATCCTCAGGCAACCTAAATGCAAAGCTTCGACAGACAGCTGCCCTTGGCCTAGGCCGTCAGGAACCAGGAGGGGGGCGGGGGCCGGGGGCCGGGGGACGCAAGAACCACCAAGAGACCAGACCTTTTTCCAGGGCTACTGTTTCCAAGCAAAACAACCCACCGCACTAAAGAGACGGCGATGAAAATTGGAGACGCTTTAATCCCGAAAGAAAGGGGTGGCGATGGGGGGGCGGGGGGTGCAAGAAATCCCGAGAAAAAGGGGTGCGGAGGAGGAAACTAAGTATCCCATGCATCTTTCAGACCCACAAAACAACAACAAACCGTAGAGTCTGTGTGCACTTAGAAGCAGCAGATGGAGTCCCCGGGGCTGAGACAGTTCAGCAGACGTACACCGGGGGTAGTGGATAAATCAACCGAAGACGGGAGAGGAAGGGGGTGCCGAGAGAATAAGCCCATGGATGGGGGAGACAACGCCTCGGGGGGGGATCCAGGACCGTAGAGAAAGGTGAGAGAGGACCCACAGGAGAAAGACAATGGAAGAACAATTAAGGCAGGAATCTGGTGCCCGGGCTGTGGCAGGTCACTGGGCTACCGACAAGAGTGGGGCACAACAAAGGGGCACGGGAGGAAGGACAGCGGAGGGGAGGAGATGGAAAGAGGATGCGGGGCGCCACGGGTCGGACAAAGCGCCCAAGGCGGCGAAACAAAGGGCCGGGGGTAGAGAGTCGCGGGGGGCAGCGGGGAAAGACAAAGCGCCCGGGGCCGGGGGCACTAGCGGGGCGAGGCGGCGACAACGGCCGCGAGGAACAAAGCTGCACGGGGCCCCCAGGCAGGGCCCGCTGGAGGCGCGCGGGAGGCACGGCGCCCGAGGGCTCCGCGCGCCCGGCCGCACTCACGCCCGCACCCGCCGGCCTCGCCGCCGCCTCCCGCCCTCACGCGCCGGAGCCCGAGCCACGGCAGCGCAGAGGCAGCGCACGGTCACACGCCGCAGCCGCCGCCGCGCTCGGCGCACGCGACGCCGCCCCCGCGGGCCCCCGGACGCCAAGCGCGCTGCGGCCCCCGAATCCGCCGCTCGCCGCGGGCTGCCAGACGCCCGCAACTTTCCCGGTTCCCAGCGCTCCGATTCCCTCGGACTTACCCTGTCACAACAGGCGCCATCTTCCACAAACTCTCGCCAAAACTCCAACCCTCGCGAGATTCCCCCCGACGCCTTCCCTGGTCCCTCTCCCCCGCCCCTTCCCTTTTTCCTCACTCCTCGATTCCACCCAGCCCCCGCGCTCCCTTTCCCCTCGCCGCCGCCGCGAAGAGCCAGACGCCTCGCGCCGCCCGCAGAGTAGGGGATCCTGCTCGCTGCCTCCCTTGGAAACCTACCCAAGCGATGGAGCATGCGCAGGCGGCTCCTCCGCGGGCGAGCCCTCCGTGTGGTCCATGGGGAGCGCTCCGGTTATCCAGGTTTTGGGACGCGCCTTGAGGGACGTACGTGGAGACTGAGGAAAACCGGAGGGGATTACTACGGGGACGGGGAATGGAGGGGTCAGGAGGCGGGGCCGAGGAGAAGGGAGGAGGGGTCCTGGGAAAATGGGCCGCGTTTCACAGGCCTAGATGAAACACCTCCTCAATGGGTGTTTTCCAAGCGGCTTCCCGCTCACTCTGGGTTCCCAGCTCCTTTCATTCATTCAAACGTTCCCTGGGCGCCTCCTTTATGCTAATTTCGGCGTTAGGTGCAGGAGCGTCAGAGGTGCCTGGGGTTCGGGCAAGTGACACGTCGGGAACTGTCTTCATTCATTACACCCCCATGCTAATGAGGAGGCCCTTCCAGAGCTCCGCAAACGGAAAACTTTTGCAGTTGAGCTCTCTCGGCTTAGCGTTCTCCTTAGGTGTGAAATGAGGTCAAGTCAAGGCCTCTGGCAAAGACACCCCTAATGGCCACCTCGCAGACACACGCCAGGGCGCGGAGTAGTTCTCTCCAGAAGGGAAAACTGCCTTGGAATTGAGAGCCACATTCTCCCACCTCCGAGTCGGGCCAGAGGCCCTGATCAAAGCTCTTGCAGCTCGCGTGCCACATGGCCTCTCTAAGACCCCATCGCAGCCGCCACCGTGTGTGAGCCCAGGTGTGTGTTGAGGCCACTACTGCACAGGGAACCGGGCCACCCGAGGGCCTGGCACAGCCGAAGACGCTGCCGGCTGCCCGAATCGCGCTTCAGGCGGCCTGATGCCGGAAGCCCCCGGGCGAACCTGGCCCCGCCGGGCATTGAACAGCAAGGTGCAGAGCCCGAACCCCGCCCCCTCCTCCTACCTGCAGCCCCCCATTTTTCCCCTCCTTTGCCCTTTCCTTTCCTAGAGATTCCCAATCCAGCACTGCCTCCCGCAGGGAGCCCCAAAACCCGGAGAACTGGAATTCGCCGCCCGAAACCTGCTGAAGGCGCTGCAGGATTGGCGCGGCCCGCGCGAGCGGCACTGCGCATGCACCCAATGCGGGCAGTCGCGTCTCACGCTACACCTCCTTCCCACCGCCTTCCACTACTCGGCTCAGACACAACACGGCCGTGGGAAATTTCCTAAACCTCGCGAGAACGTGCCCCCTGTTGCCTAGGCTTTCGCTCCAAATCTCGCGGAGCCAAGGGAGGACAGGTGTTTGTTTAGAGCAGGTCCGGGCGCCGTTCGTGCCGCGCGTGCCCGGGAGGCGGGCGGCGGGCGGCGGGCGGCGGGCGGCGGGCGGCGGGCGGCGGGCGGCGGGCGGGGTGGGAAGGGAGCGGCTCGCCGCGGAGGCGGGGCGGGAAGGCGCGTGGCGGGGAGCACGGGGCGGAGGGCGGCGGGGAAGGAGACGCGACGTCTCGCACACACGCACACGCCCTGTGACGCTGGGTGGAAGACGAGGGGTGGGGAGCCTCGAAGGGAAGAAGGGGAAGCCAGGAGGTTGGAAGTGGCTCCCAGTGCGGAGAGTGAGAGGTCAGGCTCTAGGGCAGGAGGAGCCCCAGGCCGATCTCCCGGGGAGGTTTCCTGTCGCCCTCCACAAGCCTGGTACTTTCCTAAAATGTGTTAGACGCCGCGCCCCCCGCCTCCGGGAGCTGAGAGACAGCCCCCAGAGTCGGGTTTGAGTCATGCCTTGAGTCACCTAGTCTGGCCACCACTTCGCTTATTTTGAAACAAGTTCTGATTCCTTAGCTACTCTACTTTAGCAATTAGTTGTTTTCTTTCTAATCTACCCGCTGGCCCTGTGAGCTGGTTAGAAAAATAAATAAATAAACAGCTCTGCGCTCTTGCATTGTTGCCTTGTATAGATTCTTTCTCCCGTTTAAGGACACGATTCTTAAAATTTCTTCTCAGTCTCTTCTTAACCTTTTGAAGTAATCTAACAAATCAGTTTCTGTTCTGTTTTTTCCTCCCACTAATATGGCTTTTTTGCTTTCCTTCACCTTTCCGTATTTTTGTTGCAATATCCCATTTTACGTATTGCTGCGGCAGGTGCTATAGTAACTGCTGTTTTAAATGCATCCCTTCCTTTTGGATCATTTATCCAGTGAGTTCCTGATTACATTCTTCAATCAGCCACATTTCAGATTGGCCCTGATGTGGTTTCTGTACTAGCCTTAGCCCGGCATTATCTAGGAACCAGTGTCTTCCTGCTGATGTCACAGCCCCGCAAATGTAGAGTTGAATTGAATTTTGGTATTTGGAGAACAGTGAGTTCTCTAGTAGGAGGAAACCCAGCTTTTTAAGTTGTTTTCAAGGTTTTAGAGGTGTGTGTGTGTGTGTTTGCCTATTCTTTTGATTATATATTCATGCAGAAAACAGATTTAAAAGCATTTAGTGCAATATTTCAGTGCAAGTCTGGTTTGGAACAGGATAGCTCAGGAGGAGGAGAAAGCCTTTGGTGCACATATTCCTTGGAGCTGGCATCCCAAGAAGGTATTTCAGTCATGGCCTAGTCCAGACCACTGATCTAATTTGGAATCATGACCTTCTGAGAGCCCCAGCGACCTTGGGAAGCCATGGTAATCGCAAGTGTAATTACAGCTCCCCGTTTTTGCCCTAAAACATGCTCCATCTGCATCCCTCCCCCATCTCAGGAAAGGACAACTCCATTCTTCCACCGATGTCAAGAACCTTGGAGTCCTTGCCTCCTTTCTCACTCACGCCCAAGATACGATTGGACGGAAAATCTTGCTGGCTCCACCTTCAGAATATACTCACAGTCACAAATACTGTCACACCTCTTTGGCTACTAGTCTAACCCATCTTATTTCCCACCTGGGTTAAGGAAGTTCCCTAACTGGTCCTCCCTTCTTCCATTCTTGCCTTCCCTCAGTCTGTGCTAATAGAGCATTCTCAGTAGTCCTCTGGAACTCCTACATGACTTTCCCATTTCACTATGAGGACCTAGACAATGTTGCCTACTGCCAAACCTCCCTGACCTCTCTGCCTTCACCTCCTCCTCTACCCCTCACTCGGTGGGCTCTCACCGGCTGCCTTCCTTACTGTTCCTGGAATGCCCCAGGCACACTCTCAGCTCCAAACCTTTGCTTTTTCCACTACCTGGAATGCTCTTCCCGCATATAGCTTATTCCCTCACCCCTTTCTTGTCTTTGCCTGATGTCACCTACTCAGGGAGGCCTTCCCTGACACCCTTCCCAAGAGGGATCCCCATACTCCTTATCCCCCTTTCTGCTTGATTTTGTTCATGGCACCTATCATTAACTAACATAACATACATAACATTTATCATACTTGTGTGTTGTCTTTACTATCTGCCTCCTTCCATCGTAATGTAATCTTAATGAGGGTAAGGACTTTTGTCTATTTAGTTCATTATTCAAGCTTTCGTTTCTGGAACAATGCCTGGTGCATCGTATTTGTAGAATGAATGGGGTGTCTTCCACTTTAGGGAAGAGTAAAAATGATTCTGAAGACTAAGCCTCCTATGGTTCAAAACAATATTGGGACTAGACTAGCAATGAGTACCCCAGTACCAGCCTGCCTAGGGAGAAGAAAAAGGCCTATGGAGCAAACACCTGTGTTGGTTTTTTGGAAAAAAAAAAAAAACGAAAAAAAAAAACTTCTGGGTTGGACCAGTAGGTGAGGCTGCACCTAACTTTAAGAGTTTCCTTTACTCTCCATTTTAGAACTTCAGAGAAAAAACAACGAAAACACCATTAGCCAACTATATATGTGTGTGTGTGCACGTGTATACATATATATATATATAGCGAGAAGTCAGGGAGCCTAAACAGAGGGAGCAGCTGGAGCCGCAGCAGAGGAACATAAATTTTGAAGATTTCATGGACATTTAATCACTTCCCTAATAATACTCTTGTAATTTCTTATGCCTGTCTAACTTTAATCTCTTAATCCTGTTATCTTCGTGAGGATGTACGTCACCTCAGGACCACTATTGCACAAATTGATTGTAAAACATATGTTTGAAAAATGTGAAATCAGTGCACCTTGAAAAAAAACAGAATAACAGCGATTTTAGCGATTTTTAGCGATTTAGGGAAGACAACTATAAGGTCTGACTGCCTGTGGGGTCGGGCAAAAACAGCCATATTTTTCTTCTTGCAGAGAGCCTATAAATGGACGTGCAAGTAGGAGAGCTGTCGCTAAATTCTTTTCCTAGCAAGGAATATTGATAATTAATACTCTGGGAAAAGAATTGCATTCCTCGGGGGAGGTCTATAAACGGCCACTCTGGGAATGTCTGTCTTATGCGGTTGAAATAAAGACTGAAATACTCCCTGGTCTCCTGCAGTACCTCATGCTTATTAGGGTGGAGGAAAAAATCCAGCCTTGGTAAATTTGAGGTCCCACCGGTTCTCTGCTCTTGAACCCTGTTTTCTGTTGTTTAAGATGTTTGTCTTAAATAGACAATATGTGCACAGCTGAGCATAGACTCTCATCAGTAATTCTAATTTTGCCCTTTGCCTTGTGATCTTTGCTTTTGTCCTTGTCCTGTTTCCTCAGAAGCATGTGATCTTTGTTCTCCTTTTTGCCCTTTGAAGCATGTGATCTTTGTGATCTACTCCCTGTTCATACACCCCCTCCCCTTTTGAAATCCTTAATAAAAACTTGCTGGTTTTGCGGCTCAGGTGGGGCATCACAGACCTACCAATATGTGATGTCACCCCCGGCAGCCCAGCTATAAAATTCCTGTCTTTGTACTCTTTCTCTTTATTTCTCAGATTGGCCAACACTTAGGGAAAATAGAAAGAACCTGTGTTGAAATACTGGGGGTGGGTTTTATATATATATATATATATATTTTTTTTTTTTTTTTTTTTTTGAGACAGAGTCTTGCTCTGTCACCCAGGCTGGAGTGCAGTGGTGTGATCTCAGTGCACTGCAACCTGCCCCTCCTGGGTTCAAGCAGTTCTCCTGCCTCAGCCTCCTGAATAGCTGGGATTACAGGCATCTGCCACCACACCCGGCTAATTTTTGTATTTTTAGTAGAGATGGGGTTTCACCATGTTGACCAGCATGGTCTCAATCTCCTGACCTCGTGATCTGCCCTCCTCGACCTCCCAAAGTGCTGGGATTACAGGTGTGAGCCACTGCTCCTGGCATAAATAGATATCTTCATGAGTTGCTAGTGGGAGTGAAAGTGGATGTAATATCTGTGGAAACTATATTAGTCTGTTCTTGCACTGCTGTAAAGAGATACCTGCCAGGTGTGGTGGCTCACGCCTGTAATCCCAGCACTTTGGGAGGCCGAGGTGGGCAGATCATGAGATCAGGAGATCAAGACCATCCTGACTAACACGGTGAAACCCCATCTCTACTAAAAATACAAAAAATTAGCCGGGCATGGTAGTGGGCGTCTGTAGTCCCAGATACTTGGGAGGCTGAGGCAGGAGAATGGTGTGAACTCGGGAGGTGGAGCTTGCAGTGAGCCGAGACCACGCCACTGCACTCCAGCCTGGGCAACAGAGTGAGACTCCATCTCGAGAAAAAAAAAAAGAGATACCTAAGACTGGGTAATAAAGAAAAGAGGTTTCATTGGCTCACGGTTCCGCAGGCTGTACAGGAAGTATGACAGCATCTGCTTCTGGGGAGGCTTCAGGGAGCTTTTACTCATGGCAGACAGCAAAGCAGGAGCAGGTGACTTAGATGGGAGAAGCAGGACCAAGGCGGGGAGGGGAGGTGCCACATACTTTTAAATGACCAGATCTCACGAGAACTCACTCACTATCTGGAAAACATCACCAAGAAGAAAATCCACCCCCACGATCCAATCACCTCCCACCAGGCCCCACCTCCAACACTGGGGGTTACAATTGGACCTAAGATTTGGGTGGAGACAGATCCAAAGCATATTGGAAACCATGTGGCAAAATTTGTCACTACTTGTTCATCCTACAATTCCATTTCTAGAAGTTTATCCTATGAATATGTCCACACATGTAAAATTACCTATATTTTGCAGCATCATTGATGGTGAAAAAAAAAATACTGATAACAAACATCAAGAGATGTCTTTTTTTTTAAATTATATATTCAAAGAATGAAAGAGTGTATTTATTAATAAGCAGAGGCTGCTTTTTATGTACTTTTGCGAAAAGATCACAAAGTTTAAAACACTGCAAAACAGTGATATATATATATGTGTATATATATATATATATATATACACACTTATTTGCCTATATGTGTCTAAAATGTCTCTGGAAGGACACTCTAACTAGAAATTGTAAGAATGACTGCCTTCCTATAAGGGACTCTACAGTTGGATGATGTAGGTGAGAGAGTGGCTTTCCTCACAGAGTCTACTATCTTGGATCCTTTGAATTTTGTACCATGTACATATATTTCCTATAAATATAAAACATAAAAAGGCGGGAAAAGAAAGAAATGGAATAAATGTGCCAGAAGACAAAACGTTACCAAATAAAATTGTTTGCTTTCTTCTACTTTAGTAGAATTATTTTTATTTATTTATTTATTTATTGGGACGAAGTTTTACTCTTGTTGCCCAGGCTGGAGTGCATTGGTGCAGTCTTGGCTCACCACAACCTCCGCCTCCCAGGTTCAAGCGATTCTTCTACCTCGGCCTCCCGAGTAGCTGGGATTACAGGTACATGCCACCATGCTCTGTTAATTTTGTGTGTGTGTGTGTGTGTGTGTGTGTGTGTGTATTTTTAGTAGAGACGAGGTTTCCCCCTTTTGGTCAGGCTGATCTCAAACTCCCGACCTCAGGTGATCCGCCTGCCTCGCCCTCCCAAAGTGCTAGGATTACAGGTATGAGCCACCGCACCAGGCCTAGAATTATTTTCTAAAAGAAGTTATGGTTCCGGCTTGGTGGCTCATGCTTGTAATCCCAGCACTTTGGGAGGCTAAGACAGGCAGATCACTTGAGCCCAGGAGTTTAAAACCAGCCTGGACAATATAGTAAGACTCTGTCTCAACAAAAAATACAAAAATTAGCTGGACATGGTGGCATATGCCTGTAGTCCCAGCTACTCAGGAGGCTGAGGTGGGAGGATTGCTTGAGCCCCTTAAGTTGAGGCTGCAATGAGCTGTGATTGCACCACTGCACTCCAGCCTGGGAGAGAGAGAGAGACCCTGTCACCTGTCACACACACACAGAAAAAGTTATGTATGTTACCTATCATCTTGGTAGAATTAAAACAGCAGAACTGCCTCATGGTTCATTCACAGAGCATGTTTAGAGTACCTACCACCACAGGTCAGGCATCATCTTGGTATTTTACAAAAATAGACAACACAAAGAACCCAACCTCCAAGGACTCCCTGTCTAAAAGAATACACAGACCAGTTGCAGTGGAATTCTATGATAGGAAAGAGATAAAAGAGTTCAACAGCTTAGGGGTACAATGAAGGAAGACCTAAGTCTTGCCTCATGGGCCCAGTCTTTGCACAGATGACTTGGGAGCTGACTTACTACAGTGGGAATTCAGAAGACAAGAATAGGAGGAAGCATGACAAGCACAGGAAACAGCATGTTCAGGCTCTGAGGTGTGAAAGAGCATCTGCTATTCAGGGGGACTCCAGGTGGGGGGTTGATGCACATAGAATAGGGAAAGGCATTCTAAGCAGGGTCATAAGAAGGGCCTGGTAGAGCTGTGGCCCTCAGAACTCAGTGGGCATCAAAATCAATTAAGGACCTGAGTCCCACTCCCTAAGATGCTAAATGAGTAAATCTGGACTGAAGCATTTATAGCAGGGTGCTCAGAGATTCTGATGCAAATTGTCCATGAACCGAGCTTTAATAATTTTTTTTTTTTTTTTTTTTTTAAAGACAAGGTCTTGCTCTGTTGCTCAGGCTGTAGTGCAGTAGTGCAATCAAAGCTCATTGCAGCTTTGAACTCCTGGGCTCAAGAGATCCTCCCACCTTGGCCTCCCAAAATGCTAGGATTATAGGTGTGAGTCACTGCACCCAGGGAGAATCATTCTTTGATACAGAACTTGAGTATAACCTTTCTCGGGCACTTTCTCACTAAAGGGAGTGATGGCATATAGTTTCTTTTTAAAAAATCAATAAAAGAAATACTTAAATAGTAAAAGGGATGTGTTTGGGAGCCCCTAGGTGTGTATCCAAAGGCATGTGAAGCAGCTAGTGGCTCATGAGAGGTGGACATTACAGTTTGCTGTGGTGGTTTAAACACAGTGACACCTTTTTTTTTTTTTTTTTTTTTTTTTTGAGACAAAGTCTCTCTCTGTCACCCAGGCTGGGGTGCAGTGTCACAATCTCGGCTCACTGCAACCTCCACCTCCTGGGTTCAAGCAATTCTCCTGCCTTAGCCTCCCAAGTAGCTGGGATTACAGCTGCCTGCCACCATGCCTGGCTAACTTTTTTTGTATTTTTAGTAGGGATAGGAATTCATCATGTTGGCCAGGCTGGTTTCCAACTCCTGACCTCAAGTGATCCTCCCACCTCAACCTCCCAAAGTGCTAGGATTACAGGTGTGAGCCACCGCACCTGGCCCCACAGTGATGCATTTCAACATTGCTAGCTGTGTGATCTTAGATAAGTTTTTTAACTTGTCAGTGCCTCAGTTTCTTCACCTATAAAATGGAGATTGTAGCTTCTAATTCATAGGATCGTCACAATTCAAAGTATTACTGTTTTAAGTACATAGAACAGCGCTATAACACAATCATTATAGTAGTATTAGTTTTTATCGTTATTCAACAAGTCCATAACTTGGATTCATCTCATCAAAATTCTTGCAAAGCATGTCAAAATGGCCATACTTCAAAAATCAATGTCAGTCAGGCACCGTGGCTCAAGCCTGTAATCCCAGCACTTTGGGAACCTGAGGCAGGTGGATCACGTGAGGTCAGGAGTTCAAGACCAGCCTGGCCAACATGGGGAAACCTTGTCTCTACTAAAAATACAAAAATTAACTGGGTGCATTGGCAGCGCCTGTAATCCCAGCTACTCAGGAGGCTGAGGCAGGAGAATCACTTGAGCCCGGGAGGCAGAGGTTACAGTGAGCCAAGATCATGGCATTGCACTCCAACCTGGGTGACAGAGCAAGACTCTCTGTCTCAAAAAAAAAAAAAAGAAAAGAAAAGAAAAGAAAAATGTTAAAATAGGCAAATATAGTCATGATTTTATCTTGATTGGTGTTAATTCATTTTTTTCTCATATCCCACTCAGAAATGATAATATTATTATTGTTATTTAATTTCCAAGAGGATCACATGTACAGAATGTTTGGGAAACCCTCTGTAGATAGCTGAGAGGAGCCTCTGAGGATACAAAGCAGGGTTTCTTGTTATCAGATTGTGCAGGTGCTCTGTGCCTAAGATAGCCCTACTGATAGCTTATGTTAGAAACTAGGAGCCGCTCACTCTACAAATGTTTAACTCATGTTTTTTTGTTCATCTTTATGCTTCTCTTATATTCATAACATTATCCCTATCATTTTCTACCATGTGTTCACCAAGGTTAATAAAATGTACAGGAGATTGAAAGAGTGCCAAGGATTCCATGAGACTCTGCAATTCTATACAGAAAATAAGCTCGAACTCCAGGATTAAAAGAAATAGAACACTGAAAATGAATCACGGCTTCAGGAGAACTTGAGAAACAAAAATAAATATTCACCGTTTTCTGCCCAATTGTGTTTAATTTTTCACAGGATTCTTTGGCCCTGGCAATTTGAGATTTTTGCAGACCTGGGTTAAGTTTTGCTTAGCTTGTTAATATGTGCAGCAGTTCAAGAAGGTAAAGCAAGAAAATGAATGGGCCATTTACGCTAGTGATGTGGAACGTGAATGGAATCAAATGCACATTTGGTGAAAAGAATGTGTACAAATCTAATAATTTGTCAGAAGTTTTTGTAGCTAATGTAATTGGAGGAAAATGTTTCCATGTGTGATTGATAGATTTTGTTCTTTTTATAACATGAACAAGTTAAAGCCAGTTAACACTACCTGCACAAGAAATGACAAGGCCATATGAATAATAAAATTCCAGTTATCTGTTTATAAGGGAATATACTTAAATTTTCATTTCCTAAACCTTCCCTGTTTGTCATGTATCACATATTGCAGTGGTTTTGGGTTCTGTATTAAGCCAGTGTTAAACATTATAGTTTTTAAAAAGCAGCTGGGGTATGAATGAAAGAACATTGAACTAGCTTCACCACTAGTACTTCCACCACTAACCAAATGCCCAACTTTGAGCAAGTTTATTTTTCCTCACCTGCAAAAGGGGAATATGAAACCTATTGCATAGAGTTGCTTTGATAATTAATTGAGGTATTACTCAATAATAACAAAATAACTAGGTACATAGTAGGCACTCAATAAATTTCTTAGGAAATTATTTAACCCATACCCATGTTCAGTTTTCTTATCTATCAGATGGACTAATAATACCTGCATTAGAGGTTTGTTGCATGAATCAAATTAGATAATCACAGGGCACGGTGGCTCACGCCTGTAATCCCAGCTCTTTGGGAGGCCAAGACAGGAGGATCGCTTGTGCCCAGGAGTTTGAGACCAGCCTGGGCAACGTAGGACAACCCCATCTCTACAAAGAAATACAAAAATTAGCCGGTAGTAGTGGCATGCACCTGTAGTCCCAGCTACTCAAGAGGCTAAGCCCAGGAGGCCAAGGCTGCGAGTGAGCCATGATTACGCCACTGCACTCCAGCCTGGGTGACAGCACAAGACTCTGTCTCAAAAAAAAAAAAAAAAAAAATTAGATAATTATAGGGATAATAAATTGAAAGAATCCTAAATACAATCATGGTATTTAATTTTGGTTGGCATATTTCTTTTTAAAAATTTGACTGTGGTTACATAGGAAATCAATAGAACAGAAAAAAAGATCCCTTTATTTTCTTCTCTGGCCTGTGTTACTATTAACCTTGAACACAGATGGCCTTTATCGCTTTTTCAAAGAAAGCCTACCGGAAAGGTTTCACTCTTTGCATCTCTATTGCTTGGTGTCAGAGATAGTGTAATGATAAGAAACAACTTGTAGATATAACCTTTGTGGCTAGCACTCTTGTCCAGACCACACTAAGGACTAAGAAGACCTACTTTGGAACCTGTTTATTTAAGCATTGACAAATAGTAATATATCAAACAATTCACATCTTGTTAAGTATGTAGCTTTGTGAAAGATAGCTAACTGATAATCCCTTGAACATCAAAAGCAAAGTTGTACATTGTCTCTTTCAATAGTTGCTGCTATAATTAGGTTAATATTTTTTATTTTAATTAGTTTTTTAAAATGCTGTTGTCATTATCTCAACATGTGGGAATTTAAAAGAAGCAACTTGTGAAATTACTGCAAGAAAAAAGTTTCTAAGATTATTTCTAATCATGCTATTAATAAATATTGAGTACATACTTTGTTTTATACAATAGGTCTGTCTGAAAAGTTTTATCTCAATCTAATAATGATGTATTTCATTTGTAAAATGCATTAGAGAAACTCTATTTTTTTTTTTTTTTTTTTTTTTGAGGTGGAGTCTTGCTCTGTCGCCCAGGCTGGAGTGCAGTGGCGAGATCTCGGCTCACTGCAAGCTCCGCCACCCGGGTTCACGCCATTCTCCTGCCTCAGCCTCCCGAGTTGCTGGGGCTACAGGCGCCCGCCACCATTTCCGGCTAATTTTTTGTATTTTTAGTAGAGACGGGGTTTCATCGTGTTAGTCAGGTTGGTCTCCATCTCCTGACCTCATGATCTGTCCACCTCGGCCTCCCAAAGTGCTAGGATTACAAGCGTAAGCCACCGCGCCTGGCCTAGAGAAACTCTGTTTAAAGGACTGTTCGACTCCATGTTAAATACTGTAACTCTTATAAATACTATAACTATAATTACCCTGTGCTTTTGCTACTTAAATTATTATTTTCATGACTAAATTCTGTCATGATTAGCATCCTGTAAAAGGATGGTTAATAAATTATATTAAGGTGTTATTAATATTTCACTAATGGATAAAAACATTTCTTAAGATCTTAACTACAAATCATTTTTCATCTAAGTACTTTGGAAAAATTTAGAAATTGATGCATGGTGTTTTTTTTTTCTTCCAGCTTTCCAAACACGTGGCCTAGATTTTACCCTCAGAATAACTTTTGACTTCAGTAAGAGTTATAAACTGTCGTCTGGGAGAAGCCTTTGGCTTCTGCTTTTCTCAAGCCTAAAGTTCTCCAGAAATGTTCTTCTGAAATGCAAATCTGATTTTCATCAAGCAGTTTTACCTACGTAGCATCATATTTTCCTTCACCAGCAAACACTGAGTATTTTATTTTTAACTAGCATAGCTATATCTGTATTTGCATGATACTTTCCAACTTTCCGAAATAAGCAATGAAATGCAGAATCTAGGCAAAAGAAAAAAAGATAATTTAGCTACTGAAAAATAACTTCTGAGAAATAGATCATTGCCTGGCGCGGTGGCTCAAGCCTGTAATCCCAGCACTTTGGGAGGCCGAGACGGGTGGATCACGAGGTCAGGAGATCGAAACCATCCTGCCTAACACGGTGAAACCCCGTCTCTACTAAAAAATACAAAAAACTAGGTGGGCGAGGTGGCGGGCGCCTGTAGTCCCAGCTACTCGGGAGGCTGAGGCAGGAGAATGGCGTGAACCCAGGAGGCGGAGCTTGCAGTGAGCTGAGATCCGGCCACTGCACTCCAGCCTGGGTGACAGAGCGAGACTCCGACTCAAAAAAAAAAAAAAAAAAAAAAGAGATCACATACAGAAGTATTTAGTTTTATGCAATAGAGGGTTTTTCAAAAGGTTGTATGCCCATCTAACATGCAACAGCTTTCCAGTTGAAGGGATACTGTGATGTATAATTTCCAAAGTGACAGTAACTATGAGTCTGCACTGTCTCAAGCCCTCTCACAGACATCAATCATTTCAATTGGTCCTCAGGACAATGCTGACGGTCAGTAATTTTATTCCTGTTTTTACAGATGTGCCTCGGAGGGTATGATTTACACAAGTCATACTCCTAGAAGTGGGATTTATGATTGTCAGTGAGTTCTTTATTTTTTTGGCTATAACAATTTAAATTATTTTTATTATTATAAACTGATAGAGAATATTTTATGTGAAGTACCCAGAGTATCAAATTATAATTTTAATAAACTATTTAAAGTTACAAAAATGATTTACAAAAGTATAAAATGATGAGAAATGCAACAAGATTTATTTTATTTTATTTTATTTATTTATTTTTTTTTTGAGACGGAGTCTCGCTCTGTCACCCAGGCTGGAGTGCAGTGGCCAGATCTCAGCTCACTGCAAGCTCCGCCTCCCGGGTTTACGCCATTCTCCTGCCTCAGCCTCCCGAGTAGCTGGGACTACAGGCGCCTGCCACCTCGCCCGGCTAAGTTTTTGTATTTTTAGTAGAGACGGGGTTTCACCGTGTTAGCCAGGATGGTCTCGATCTCCTGACCTCGTGATCCGCCCGTCTCGGCCTCCCAAAGTGCTGGGATTACAGGCTTGAGCCACCGCGCCCGGCAAGATTTATTTTAAAATATATTTTAAATAGTTGATATACTTAAGTTTTAAAAAATCCTACAAACAAGTAACAGTGAGTGGCTGGGGTGACCAAGACAGGGGCTACTGAATTTTTACCCATTTGAATTTTCTGACACATTTATTATTTTAAAAATAATTATCCAAAGAAATGATAAGAAAACTACAGACCAGTGCCTCTTTTAATATAGACACAAAATCCTCAATAAAATACTGGCAAACACTCGACAAAGTAGAAATGGAAGGGAACTTTCTCAACCTGATAAAAGTCATTCATAGGAAACCCACAGCCAACATCATAAGGATTTCCACTCTCACCAATTCTATTCAACATGGTATTGAAGGTTCTAGCCAGGACAATTAGGCAAGATAATGAAGTAAAAGACATCAGATTGGAGAGAAAGAAAGAAAAGTGTATCTTCAGATGACATAATCTTGTATGATGACATGATCTTATGCATAGAAAATTTTAAGAACTTGCCCAGGTACAGTGGCTCATACCTGTAATCCCAGCACTTTGGGAGGCTGAGGTGGGTGGATCACCTGAGCTCAGGAGTTCAAGACCAGCCTGGCCAAAATGGTGAAACCTCATGGTAGTGCACATGCCTGTAGTCCCAGCTACTTGGGAGGCTGAGGCAGGTGAATCACTTGAACCCAGGAGGCAGAGGTTGCAGTGAGCTGAGATCATGCCATTGCCCTCCAGGCTGGGTGACAAGAGTGAAACTCAGTCTCAAAAAAAAAAAAAAAAAAAAAGAGAAGAAAAGAAAATTCTAAGAACTCCACTAAAAAATTATTACCTGTACCACTAATACATATATTCAGCAAAGTTGCAGAAGACAAGATTAATATAAAAAAATTGTATTCTATATATTTTCAATGAACCATCTGAAAATGAAACTAAGAAAACAATTCTATTTCCAATAGCATGAGTATCAAATATCCAGAGTATCAAATTAAATAAATAAAGCACTTAGGAAAATTTTTTTTTTTTGTTTTTTTTTTTGAGACTGAGTTTTGCTCTGTCTCCCAAGCTGGAGTGCAGTGGCGCGATCTCGGCTCACTGCAAGCTCCGCCTCCTGGGTTAACGCCATTCTCCTGCCTCAGCCTCCCGAGTAGCTGGGACTACAGGCGCCCGCCACCGCGCCCAGCTCATTTTTTGTATTTTTAGTAGAGACGGGGTTTCACTGTGGTCTCGATCTCCTGACCTTGTGATCCGCCCGCCTCAGCCTCCCAAAGTGCTGGGATTACAGGCGTGAGCCACCGCGCCCAGCTAGGAATAAATTTTTAAAAAGAAGTGCAAGCTTTATGCTCTGAAATCTACAAAACATTGTTGAAAGAAATTTTAAAGGATCTAAATAAATGGAAAAACATCCCATGTTTATGGATCAAAATATATTATTATTAAGATGGCAACACTCACCAAATTATTCCACAGATTCAATGCAATCACTATCAAAATCCCAGTTGGTCACTTTGTAGAAACTGACAAGGAGAGCCACAATTTTATGGAACCCAGAATAGCCAAACAATCTTGAAAAAGAAGAACAGAGTTGGAGGACTGACATTTCCCCCATTTCAAACTTACTACAGAGCTACAGTAAGCAAGAATGGGTGGTGGTGGATAAGGATAGACTTACAGATCAAATGGATAGAACTAAGAGTCCAGAAATAAGCCCTCACATTTAGGTCATTTGATTTTTGACGAGTGTCAGAAGAATTCAGTAGGAAAAGGAACAGTCTTTGCAACAAATGATGCTGGGACAACTGGATATCTACATGCAAAAAATGAAGTTGGGCCTGTTATTCACAACATATTAAAAAATTACCTTAGATCACTGCCCTAAATCTAAAAACAAAAACTATACAACTCATAGAAGAAAGTATAGGGGTAAATCTTCATAACCTTGGATTAGCAATGATTTCTTAGCTACGACACAAAAACCCAAGCAACAAATGAAAAAAAATAGATAAATTGGACTTCCTCAAAATTTAAAACTTTTGTGCTTCAAAGGACACTATCAAGAAAGTTAAAAAAAAAATACAGAATGGGAGAAAATATTTGTAAATCAAATATATCTGAAATGGGTCTAGTATCCAGAATATATAAAGAATTCTTAAAACTGAATAATAGGCCTGGTGCGGTGGCTCACGCCTGTAATCCCAGCACTTTGGGAGGCTGAAGCAGGCAGATCACGAGGTCAGGAGATCAAGACCGTCCTGGCTAACATGGTGAAACCCCATCTCTACTAAAAATACAAAAAATTAGCCAGGCGTGGTGGCGGATGCCTGCAGTCGCAGCTACTCAGGAGGCTGAGGCAGGAGAATGGCATGAACCCGGCAGGCGGAGCTTGAAGTGAACCGAGATCGCACCACTGCACTCCAGCCTGGGTGACAGAGCGAGACTCCATCTCAAAAACAAAACCAAAAAACCTGGATAATAAAAAGACAAATCGTTCAATTAAAAATGGGCAAAAGATCTGAATACACATTTATCCAAAGATTTCTCCAAAGCAAATGACTATTCAACACATGAGAAAATATTCAGTATCATTAGCCATCGTGGAAAAAGCAAATCAAAACCACAATGAGATACCATTTCACACCCACTAGTGTGGCAATAAGCAAAAAGACAGAAAATGACAAGTCTTGACAAGGATGTGGAAAATTGAAACCCTCATACATTGATGGTGGGAATGTAAAATGATGTAACCATTTTAAAAAGCAACCTAACAGTTCCCCAAAGGGTAACTATAGAGCTACTATATGACCCAACAATTCTACTCTTAGTACACCTAAGAGTACACCTAACTTAAGAGAACCGAAAACATGTCCATACAAAAACATAAATGTTCATGGCACCATTATTCATAGTAGAAGCAATGCAAATGTCCATCAACTGATGAAGAAATAAAATGTGATATATCTAGAAAATAGGATACTATTAGTTTTTAAAGACATAAAGTATGAAACACACTATAACACGGATGTACCTTGAAAACGTGCTAAATGAAAGAAACGAATCATGAAAGATCTTGTATTGTGGGATTCTAAAATGTCCAGAAAAGGCAAATCTATAGAGACAGAAGACTAATGACTGTCTAGGGCCAGGCAGTGTGTATGTGGGGATAACTGTGAAAGGATATAGGACTTCATTTGAAGTGATAAAAGTCTTCAAAGTTGATTATGTTGGTGGCTGCACAACTCTGAATATACTATAAACCACTGAATTTGCACTTTAGGTGAGTGAATTATATGGTATGTGAAGTGTATCTCAATGAAGCTGTTTAGCAAAGAGAGGAGAGAGAGCAGAAAAAATTAATTTAACTCCAATTACATGCTTTGCTTTTCATAGAGTATTTTAAAAAATAGAGACAGGCATCTCACAATGTTGCTCAGGCTGGTCTCCAACTCCTGGGCTCAAGCAATCCTCCCGCCTTGGCCTCACAAAGTGCTGGGATTACAGGCATAAGCCACCACGCCCAGCCTAGATGCTTTAAAAATCAAATTAATATGATTATAAACTTCATATTAGTAAGTCATATACTTCTATAAATGTTCAAGTGGGGACAACTAAATGATAAAATAAACTCTACAGAAAATTAGCGAACAATCATTACTTTGCTAGTTTGACTTACCTTCTAGCTTCATAGTAAGTTTGAGATTGTATTTCATTATATTCCTTTTTTTCTTTTTTTTTTTTTTTCAGGTTGAAGTGCAGTGGCACAATCACAGCTCACTGCAGCCTTGAACTCCTGGGCTCAAGAAATCCTCTGGCCTCAGCTTCCTGGGATTAGAGATGTAGGCCACTGCACTCGACTCCGAGATTATATATATATATTTCATATAGATTATATGTATATACATATATTTATTTATTTATTTATTTATTTATTGGACAGGGTTGCAGTCTGTCACCCAGGCTGGAGTGCAGTGGTGCGATCTCAGCTCACTGCAACCTCCAGCTCTCAGATTCAAGTGATTCTCTTTCCTCAGCCTCCAGAGTAGCTGGGACTACAGGCGTGTGTCACCATGCCCAGCTAACTTTTGTATTGTTAGTAGAGACAGGGTAATACTGTGTTGGTCAGGCTGGTCTCAAACCCCTGGCCTCAAGTGATCTGCCTACCTCAGTCTCTCAAAAGTGCTGGGATTACAGATGTAGGCCACTGCGCCCAGCCAGATTATATTTCTGACAAGAATAAGGTTCCTCAACCTTTCAGATGTAGAATGATCTTAGTTTAAGATAAAAATAATAGCTGGAATCATTGAGTGCCAACTTGCTTAAACCAAGAGACTTCAAATGGAGATGATCTCATTTGATCCTTCCACACCCCTGAATAGGACTTCTACTCCCCTTTTTATAGCTAAGGAAGCTGTGGCCCGGAAAAATGAAGAAACTCTCCCTAGCTCATACTCATAGTTACAGACATTGCTAGAATGCGAACGCTAGATACTCCTCTGACATTTCTCTATAACTAGCCCTATGCTAGGCCTGCTGGGCCACTTCCTCCCTTATTACCATTGTGAATTAGAACTCCAAGGCTGGGGAGACTTGAAGGGTAATAAGCATGCTAATGTTATCTTGAGGACCTAAGATCTAGTACATCACTTCTAGGTCATTCCGGAGAGCTGGAGAAACCGGATTGGGGAGAGGGGAAAGAAGGGAGTTGGAAATAAAAATTCCTTGTTTTCAAATGTGGAAGAAAGTATGAAGAAATAGAAAAGAATGCCTTAAAGATTCCTTCCAGCTCTAAAGTTCAGTCAATTTAAAGCTCCATCTTAATGGAGCTGAAGATACCCTACAATTCAGAGAACTTCCTTTTCTGACTTAGCCTTGTCCTGGGACCCATGATTGAGGTCTCTCCTTGAGAGCTCCAATGGCTATGGTTCCTTCAGGAAGTGTACCTTCAGACTTTCCCCTCGTTGTTGTACTCTTCTAACAATCTGTGCAAATTTTATCCTTTTATACTTATTTTTTAAAATTATCCTGCCTGGGCTCAGTGGCTCTAGCCTGTAATCTCAGTACTTTGGGAGGCCGAGGCAGGTGGATCATTTGAGGTCAGGAGTTCAAGACCAACCTGGCCAACATGGCAAAACCCCATCTCTACTAAAATACAAAAAAATAGCTGGGCGTGGTAGCATGCACCTATAAATCCCAGCTACTGGGGAGGCTGCGGCAGGAGAATCACTTGAACTCACAAGGTGGAGGTTGCAGTCAGCCAAGATTGCACCATTGCACTCTAGCCTGGGCAACAGAGTGAGATATGGTCTCAAATAAATAAATAAATAAATAGAAATTGTCCTTAGGCTTCATATTCAGCTTCAGCCTATATCATGTCTACTTCCAGTGATTAGGCCAAATTGCCTCTAAAAATGTGACAAATTGCAAAACTGCTTTATATTGAAAATTTCTATTATTTTAAAAATGGGCAATACATGCACATTGAACAAAATTTAAATTTTTTTTCTTTTTTTTTTTTTTTTTTTTTAGTTGGAGTCTCACTCTCGCCCAGGCTGGAGTGCAGTGGGTGATCTCAGCTCACTGCGAGCTCCACCTCCCGGGTTCACGCCATTCTCCTGCCTCAGCCTCCGGAGTAGCTGGGACTACAGGCGCCCGTCACCAAGCCTGGCTAATTTTTTGTATTTTTAGTAGAGACGGGGTTTCACTGTGTTAGCCAGGATGGTCTCCATCTCCTGACCTCATGATACGCCCGCTTTGGCCTCCCAAAGTGCTAGGATTACAGGGGTGAGCCACCGTGCCCAGTCAATTTAAAATTTGTAGAAGGAAATGCATATAGAGTTTCTAGATTTAGCAAATAAATGTTAAGGACATACAGTTATATTTGAGTTTCGTATAAACTACAAATATATTTATAGTATACATTTGTCCCATGCAGTATTTGGGACATATTTATACTAAAAATTGTGTGTTCATCTGAAACTATAATAAAATTTAAATGGACATGCTATATTTTATCTGGCAACCTGAAATGCACAGAGAAGTAAGACTCTCCCTAGCCAGGATCTCCCAGGGACCTGTTTGCCCTTTCAGAAGGAAATCCTATTACCATTTTCTCCAGTATCTTTCCAGGATAGTCTATAAACAGCCTTCTTTTCCAGCAAAGTTGTTAGCCCCAGCACAAAATAGACTCTGAAAAAAAGGATTTAATGTAAGGATATCTGTGATTTTGTTTTTTGGTTTTTTTTTTTTTTTGAGACGGAGTCTCGCTCTGTCGCCCAGACTGGAGTGTAGTGGAGCGATCTCAGCTCACTGCAAGCTCCGCCTCCTGGGTTCACGCCATTCTCCTGCCTCAGCCTCCTGAGTAGCTGGGACTACAGGCGCCAGCCACCACGCCTGGCTAATTTTTGTATTTTTAATAGAGATAGGGTTTCACAGTGTTAGCCAGGATGGTCTCGATCTCCTGACCTCGTGATCCGCCCGCCTCGGCCTCTCAAAGTGCTGGGATTATAGGCCTGAGCCACTGCACTCAGCTGTGTTTTTTATTTGGACCTAGAACAGTTATGAAAGGAATTTAAACAGAGGCCACGTGGTGCAGGAGGGCGGGTCAGATCTTAGTTCATAACAACTGGGAATCCTTGGGTATGTTCCTTAACTTCTGGGATCATTTGCAAACCGAGGATAAAAATACTCATCTTATCCATTTGTAGTTAATAATAAGTAACACATGTAACATACATTGCAAAATGCCTGGCACAAAGTAGTCATTGGATCAGCAGTCCCCTCCCTGTTTGGATGTTTTAGGGTGTTCATCTGTAACTTTCCTAAGAAGTTAACTGTGAAGAATTCTGTCTAGAACCACAGGTCAGATGAACAGCGTGTCAGTGCAATCTTCTAAATTTGCCATCAGGTAATTCAGTTGTTTCTTTAAAGCCTCTACTCTATCAAATATTTAATACTTATATGACTCAAGCTCTGATGGCTTTGTTTATCCTATTCCTCTTTCATCTTATTGAATCTTCATCTGTCATCGGTTGATTCAAAAAGAAGTATTTCCTGAACACCCTCTATGAGCCAGGGGCTGTTACTATGCACTGGAGAGGCAGGTCAGGGCCATTAGGGGACTTGCATTCAAGTATTTGAGTACAGAGACACAGATAATAAAAGAGTAAACAAGTCAGGCATTTTAAATAATGATAAAGACTATGCCAGAAAATTAAACAGGAGTGATCAGTGCTAGAGAGGGAGGGTGGCATACTTCTATTCAGGTCAACCACCCTCTGAATAGTAAATTCCTTTTGCTTAGTAGTAAATTCCACCTTCTTAAGCTGCCCAGAGTGCTTTAAGTCTGCATTTCATGAAGGAAGGTTTCAAACAATACAACAACATTTACAATTTTAAGTTTGCTGTTTAGGCTCTAGCACTATGTAGATACAAAGGTCTTTCAGGAGTATAGACTTGGATATTTCTTCCTTCCTTTAGTTAAGGTCTAGATTGGAAAAGAAAAGTGACGAGCATTCAAATTCTGAGTGCCGGTTATAAAAGGGCAAAGCCTCCTGCCAACTATTAACATTTATCATCAATGCCACCCACCCCCACCCTGCCCATACCCACACCTCCAGCTCTGCAAGCTGGATGTCTTTATCCCTATTTTAAAGTAGGAAGAAATGAGGCTCCCAAAATTCAAGTGATTTGGCCAAGGACACTCTGGTCAGAAGTGGGCAGATCAGATGTGATGCCATCTTTCTGTTTCCAAGTCAAGAATCTTTTAATTTATATCTGTTAACCGACAGTTTCATGCCATTTCCACTCCTCCAAAAATCTTGCTTCTTCATTAAGAGGTTTGTGTTAAAAACAACAACTGGGCCAGGTGCAGTGCCTCACGCCTGTAATCCCAGCACTTTGGGAGGCCGAGGCGGGTGGATCACCTGAGATGAGGACACCAGCTTTGCTAACATGGTGAAACTCCGTCTCTACTAAATATAAAAAAAAAAAAAAAATTAGCCGGGTGTGGTGGCGGGCATCTGTAATCCCAGCTACTCAGAAGGCTGAGGCAGGAGAATCGCTTGAACCCGGAAGGCAGAGGTTGCAGTGAGCCAAGATCTCACCACTTCACTCCAGCCTGGGCAACATGAGTGAAACTCTGTCTCAGAGAAACAAAAACAAAAACAAACCAAAAAGAAACACAGTCTAAACTATCTTTTCTTAAACTCTGCTTGTTATTTGCCAGGATAAAGCAATTCCTGTTTGTGTATTATAAACTTAATACAATTTATATGCAGAAAATCTCTTTCCTTTGTTTCTCCCAGTCAAATGATGCATTTTTATGATGATTAAGAGGAAAACAGCCTAAAATGCTATATTAGGTCACACAAATTTCTCAGAATGGTGTATGAAAACTGAAACTGAAACATTACAGAGGTGGTGAAATCTACTTACATTCAATTACTTATGGGCAGAAAAATATTAGCTACCATATCTGTGGCTACAGATCTACATGCTTTGTTAATACTGATATTAAAAATAAGCATGAAGTTTGGGTAAATCTTCTAGATAAGGATGTTCTTCTAAACAGGTTTAGAAAAGTTGATGAATTTATAAACCATTAAAATTAACTGAGGGATAAAACGAGAAACGCAAAGGATATTATCATGTTAAACTTTCCTAAGAAAGTAAGAATCACTTTGAAATGTGATTGGTTTCCATCTTCTTAGTTGGCTCTGCCCTGACTCCAACTCCTTTATTTTTTTGAGGTAGAAAGCATGTCCTTGCTACATTCCCTTTTTGGAGTTCTTTTCTTTCATTCTTTTGGAATGGGAGAGAAACAAGTTGCTTCCCCAGGAAAGCCTGCATTTTCCAAGGTACGAATTCAGCTTTCTCTGACCTACCTTTTCTCTTTGAAGCGTAGATTTTAAATGTGCCTTCAATGGTTAGTTTTAATTCTTAAATTGATTTCACAGGTTTACTTTTTCACTTCAAAAGCACTTTTTCAGAATATTATTTTGTATGTTGATAACTCCTCTGGTCCTCCTGCCTCTAAAATTTGGATTTTCCTGGCTTGATGACATAAGTTTTGGCATTGGCCTTTGTCCTTTCCACATCCCCCCCCAATAACCCGCCCTGAATCAGTCTCCACTGTTAATAATACCAAACTAATGTGCTAAAGAACAGGCTTGTCAAGCACACTGCTTTGATCTTGAGTTTATAGGAATTTGTAAGCCAGAGTGTTTTCTCCGATTATGGTTGTAATGAACAAATACTAGGTTTTAAAAAGATCCTTTTAATACTTCTTCCTCTTCACTTACTGTTAAGAGTTTAGGTTCTCTGGGAGGCACACAACTAATTTAACTTTGCCCATCTTGTGCAAATCCCCCATGGAGTTTGTAAAACTGCAACCCATAATCTCCTCTTCAAAAAACACACTGATTATTTGTGCTATGCTAGTTCCAAATATTACAATAGTTTCTGGATTTTTGCCACATTCCTCTCTAGATGGTCATTTGGGAGACTTTGTTTATAATGTGTGTTTTGAATGAAATTTTAAAATTCCAAGACCACAGGATGTGAGACTCAATTGTGAGTTAAACTTAATTTTGCATTTTTTCAAAGAGGTCCTACTTAGGTTACAACAATAGCAAACATTGAATAGAAAATGAGAGAAGGTATTTTTTTTCCCCCAAGGATTAGGGTTTGAAAAAAATATGAGGGAAAGCATGCTATTTTCAAGGATTAGTGAATGTTTTCAAAATGGCCTATAGCATTCAGTTGGTGG
This sequence comes from Macaca fascicularis, assembly GCF_037993035.2. NCBI lineage: Eukaryota > Metazoa > Chordata > Mammalia > Primates > Cercopithecidae > Macaca > Macaca fascicularis. The sequence continues at coordinate 25,433,907 of NC_088379.1, read as the reverse complement.
TTCAGGTGAATTAAAACATTAATCTGTTTCATGGAAATCGGAAGGAGCATTTTTATCAGTGGTTGTACTAATTGTCATTTTAAAATTAGAGACAAAACTCGGAATTTTAAAATAGTACCTCCCTTTTGAAAAAGAAAAGTTAATGGAGATGAACAGTATAAAAGCATTTTTTTAAAAAAAAAAAAAATTGAGGCAACATTAAAGAGCTCCCCTGGGCATTTTTCCTCCTAATCAATTCTGGGTGGTGTTTTTTTTTTTTTTTTTTTTTTTTTCCTCATATTCTTTGTTTATTTTAGAAGCTGCTGCTCATTAATCAACTGGCAGAGATTTTTAGGACAAAATGAATTGTTTTTAAAAAATAGATAAATTGTAATTTTCTTTTTTCTTTTTTTCTTTGATAAATTATAATTTTCTTGCATCTTATTTCAACTTCAACTTTTTCTTTCTTTCATTTTTTTTTTTTTTTTTTTTTTTAAACGAGTCTCACCCTGTCGCCCAGGCTGGAGTGCGGTGGCACGATCTCGGCTCACTGCAAGCTCCGCCTTCCGGGTTTACGCCATTCTCCTGCTTCAGCCTCCCGAGTAACTGGGACTACAGGCGCCTGCCACCTCGCACGGCTAGTTTTTTGTATTTTTTTTTTTTTAGTAGAGACGGGGTTTCACCATGTAGCCAGGATGGTCTCGATTTCCTGACCTCGTGATCCGCCCATCTCGGCCTCCCAAAGTGCTGGGATTACAGGCTTGAGTTACCGCGCCCAGCAACTTCAACTTTTTCAACTTCATACATGATAGACTAAACCAGGGTGTCTGACTTTAGCTGTTTTATGATCTGTCTCTTTAGCCAGTTGCCACTTGGACATATTATTTCACCCTCTACTACTTATAAAAAAGGTAACAGGTAATGAACACAGGAACACAATAACACGTGGAAGCGAAGGCCAGTATCTTCCCTCTACATTCTCAATCTGGTTGGATTTCTCCTCAAGATATTTCTGTTTACATTCTCCCTATACATCCCCCCATACACCATCTCTCTGTCTCTCTCTTCTCTCGTACACACACACACACACACACACACACACACACACACACACACACACACACAAAGTGTTTTTTTTTAGTTTATTTGTTTATTTATCCTTGAGACAGGGTCTCACTCTGTTGCCCAGGCTAGAGTGCTGAGTGCTGTGGTATGCTCCCTGCTCACTGCAGCCTTGACCTCCCAGGTTCAAGTGATCCTCCTGCCTCAGCCTCCCAAGGAGCTGGGACTACAGGTGTCTGCCACTACGACTGGCTAATTTTAAAAATTTTTCATAGAAACGAGGTCTCGCTGTGTTGCCTAGGCTGGTCTGAAATTGCTGGGCTCAAGAGATCCTCCTGCCTTGGCCTCCGAAAATGGTGGAATTACAGACATGAACCACCGTGCCCAGTCCACAAGTGATTTACATGACACAAACTTTCTGGAATTCTATAAACGCAGGATATGCAACACGGGTTAACCACTTGTCTCAGAAAGAAAACAAGCAGAGAATTGCCCACAGAACACATCTTAACATTTGGGCTTCTATGTATGCCAAGAAAGTGATCATTTTGAGTCTTTGCCTGAATAATACCGGGACCTTGAAAGCGCAATTGCTATTTTAAATGGATGTTGCTTGTTAACAGAATGCAGAATAAATTATGGCCTCTGAATTAAGCTCTTTTATTGTTGACCTTGCTCTTCAGAGAGGGTGTGGTAGGTAACCAACTACAAATATGTAGCGTATATTAGGTACAAAGGAAACTATTCTACTTTGGCAAAAATAGAATATAAACATGAATGGAACTAATTAAAATAAAACTATTTGTTATTCATCAAAGGAAAGAATAAGATATTTAATAGTTCGTATATGCCAACCTCCTTAAAACTTGTATGAAATAGAGTAGCGAATAAATCAGTACATAAATGCCCTAAGTATTGTCCTTTGCTAAACCATTTGATTGACATTGAACCTGATTAATATTGCCTTAACTTAAAGACACCATCCACTGTCCATAAAGGTACGTTCTGCTGTTGAATGTAGCTTTATGCTCAGCAGCCACATTCAACAGCAGAATTTTAAGCTCAAGTCTTCTCCCAGCTACCTAATGCTAAAAAAAGAAAAAAAAAAAGAGCATTGTTAGAGGTGGGGTAGGTAGGGATGTGACTAACAGCCTTGTGTTCCTGTAATTATAGCTGGAGATTGCTGTGCCAAATATTAGGAACTTTTCTGTTCTACAGAAGAAATTACATCAGGAGGCTCAGCAACTACTGGTAATTACAGAAATTGCCAGTTCAAGGAATCCAATAGTCCCTCTAAACTCCACTTAAGACAGACCCGAAGGAAAGACATTCAGTGGAGGTAGAGGAAGTGCTTTCTCTCCATTCACATTTATGAACTCATTTGGGCTCACTAATTCAGGTGCTCTTATAGCAGTTCTAAATGGGAGGAATCTGTTTTCTCAATTACTGATATCAAATGAGCATTGCAGGAGTGAAGTGATTTACTGTGGTTATACAATTATATCCTTCCTCTAATTTCACCCGAGGGGTTAACTACAGCATCAAAATCTGAGAGTGGATTCAGCAGAGGGGCTCAGATTGTAGAGACAGGAAATCCCTAACTATCCTTGAATCGTATGATTATTGGACCACAGCCACTCAGCCACACTGAGTGCTGGAAGATCCACAATTAACACCCCTCATCCAAGTCCCAAATCAGCCTTGAGCCTGATGTCTTGATGCCGCAGGGTTATGGGGAAGGAGGTGACCTCCAGAAAACCTGCTCACTTTACAGGACCAATTCTGAGAATTAAGTATAGTTGGGTAGAGTGTGCCTTTGAAATCTCTACCAATTCTTTCATCTCTTCTACTGCCATTAGTATCTTCCTTCTACTCACAACTCATCAGGGTTTTGGTCCTACACTCCATCACATTAGTGCCCAACTGTCTGCTTCCTAGAAAGCAGACTACTACTTTTTTAAGAAGCAGAGAGTTGGGCACTAATATGTCTACTACTACTACCACTAGCATTCACTACTTATAATGAGATAAAACAATTCGTGCATCTCTCTCCCTCACGCGTATGTGCATGTCTGGAAGACACACACACCCCCATGCACAGCCCCGCCCCCCGCCCCGCACACACACACACTAATGCACCCTTTCTTCCTGGACGATGGCCACACTTGTCATTTCATTCCACAAAGTCATTCTCATGGAGGAAATGTAAGCCTAGTGGAGGGGAGAAAAATGTAATGTCCCTGCTGAAATGTTTTCAGTGATTTACAGATCTTTGTCCCAAAGCCCAAAACCCGTTAATCCAGAGGAAATGTCCAGAAGGGCAAAGCCTGGGGAACAGAGCAATCCCTCCGGGGGTTCATGGTTTATCCATGATTCCTCTTTTCATCATCAGCGCTATCCAACCTGGTGGCAAGTCTTGTTAGTCCTATCGTTAAACTATGCCCACATCTAATAATTTTTGTTTGTTTGTTTTGTTTTGTTTTTTTTTTTGAGACGGAGTCTTGCTTTGTCTCCCAGGCTGGAGTGCAATGGAGCGATCTCAGTTCACTGCAACCTTTGCCTCCCGGGCCCAAGTGATTCTCGTGCCTCAGTCTCCCGAGTAGCTGAGATTACAGGCACACACCACCATGCCCAGCTAATTTTTTTGTATTTTTAATAGAGACAGGGTTTCACCATGTCGGCCAGGCTGGTTTTGAACTCCTGGTCTCAAGTGATTCACCCACCTCGACCTCCCAAAATGCTGAGATTACAGGCGTGAGCCATTGCACCCAGCCTACATCTAAAAATTTTGGCCATCTTCCCTCTATGCCCTAGTCTGGGGCACCATCACCTCTTTCTAGGTACCTGTGTTACCTTCCCTGCTTCTCCCGACTTCTACTCCACTCCTATCCCCTACAATCCACTCTCTACAGGAAATCTGGAGTACTTTTAAAAATGTAAATCAGATCATCTTACTCCTAAATTTAAAACTTCCCGGCCGGTCGTGGTAGCTCATGCCTATAATCCCAGCACTTTGGGAGGCCAAGGTGGGTGGATCACAAGGTCAGGAGTTCAAGACTAGCCTGGCCAAGATGGTGAAACCCAGTCTCTACTAAAACTACAAAAATTAGCCAGGCATGGTGGCAAGTGCCTGTAATCCAAGCTACTTGGGAGGCTGAGGCAGGAGAATCACTTGAACCCGGGCGACAGAGGCTGCAGTGAGCCGAGATGGTGTCACTGCACTCCAATCTGGGTGACAGAGTGAGGTTCCATCTCAGAAAAACAAAAACAAAAACAAAAAAGACTTCCTGGCCAGGTGCCATGGCTCATGCCAGTAATCGCAGCACTTTGGGAGGTCGAGGTGAGTGGATTACCTGAGGTCAGGAGTTCGAGACCAGCCTGGCCAAGATGGTGAAACCCTGTCTCTACCAAAAACACAAAAATTATCTGGGTGTGGTAGCAAGTGCCTGTATTCCCAGCTACTGGGGAAGCTGACGCAGGAGAATCGCTTGAACCTGGGAGGCAGAGGTTGCAGTGCGCAGAGATCATGCCACTGCACTCCAGCCTTGGTGACAAAGTGAGACTCCATCTCAAAAAGAAAAAAAGAAAAAAAACTTCTGATATACATGTCTATTATTTTTGTCATTTCTCAATTGTTTTGCCACCATAATTAGCATTGAAAAATCTTTTAATATAAAGACTCTGTGCTTGCTTTTCTTTTCTTTTGGAGACAGGGTCTCACTTTGTCATCCAGGCTGGAGTACTGTGGCACGATCACAGCTTACTGCAGCTCCGGACTCCTGGGTTCAAGCAAACCTTCTGCCTCAGCCTCCCAAGTAGCTGAGAGTTTAAGCAGGTGCCACCACACTTGGCTAATTTAAAAAAATGTTGTAAAGACAGGATCTCACTATGTTACCCAGACTGCTCTTGAACTCTTGGGCTCAAGCAATCCTCCTGCCTCAGCCTCCCAAAGTGCTGGGATTACAGGTATGAGCCATCATGCCAAGCTGACTCTGTGCTGTCTTGCAATAAACAAAATAAAAAAAGATGGAAGCTGAGGGCACCACCTTCCAGATGCAAGAGATAGGGTGAGTGGTAACACCTCGTAAAGAGGGGAAACCTAGCAAAGCCCTGAGGCCTGCAACTGAGGAAGAAAAGGGAATGCTAAGAGCCTACTTGAGTCTTAGGAGGAACCTGGGTTATGCAGTAGAAGGACCCCAACTGACCTAAGACCCCCTTCGGAGTGTGGCTTCTGCTCACCTTTTCAGCCTACTCTCCCATTCTCACTCCCCTCCCTGTACCTTGCGGTCCAGCTATACCCAAGTGTCCATAGTATACAGATCCAAATATGCTACCTACCCTAATAAACCAGCAGTCCTATTTCTGGGTATAACATCAGAAGGAAACCATATATCAAAGTGATATCTGCATGCCCATGTTCATTGGAGCATTATTTACAATAGCGAAGACATGGAAACAACCTAAGTGTCCACTGATGGATGAATGGATTAAAAAATTGTGACACACACCACAATTTTTTCATACACACACACAATAGAATATTCTTCTGTTAGGATTTTGGCCAGGCTCAGTGGCTCACACCTGTAATCCCAGCAATTTGGGAGGCCAAGGCAGGTGGCTCACTTGAGGTAAGGAGTTCGAGACCAGCCAGGCCAACATGGTGAAACCCTGTCTCTACTAAAAATACAAAAATTAACCAGGCATGGTGACGCATGCCTGTAATCCCAGTTACTCAGGAGGCTGAGGCAGGAGAATCGCTTGAACCCACGAGGCAGAGCTTGCAGTAAGCACGGATTGTGCCACTGCACTCCAGCCTGGGTGACAGAGTGAGACTCCATCTCAAAAAAAAAAAAAAAAAATCATTGCTTGTCTTGTCACTCATTTCCTTTGCTTAGAAGGACCTTCCCCACTTTTTCTTATTAGTGAGTATTTATTCTGCAACTCCCCAGAATAGATTTCCCACATGACAATTTAATGTCTTTATTTCCTGCATGCACTTACTCTGAAGCTTGTACAATTGTTAAGACTGTTCTTGGACTCTAAATGACAACTTTGTGATAACATCCTTCAGTAGTTTCCCAACTTTTGAAGTTTTCTTTGTGGCATGAAAATTAATATTTGTATTTCTGTTTGATGCAAAAAGGTTATACTGAACAATGTCCTGTTTTGAATAGACCTCAACAATGCAGATGTTAACCCATAACCCGGAAGAGAATCTTAATATACTAGTCATTCCAACAAGTGGCTTCTCCCCCTCCTTGCCCTTTCTCTGGACTCTGGATTGTTCCACAAAGATTAACACTCATTTTCGGCCGGGCGCGGTGGCTCAAGCCTGTAATCCCAGCACTTTGGGAGGCCGAGACGGGCGGATCACAAGGTCAGGAGATCGAGACCATCCTGGCTAACATGGTGAAACCCCGTCTCTACTAAAAATACAAAAAAAAAAACTAGCCGGGCGAGGTGGCGGGTGCCTGTAGTCCCAGCTACTCCGGAGGCTGAGGCAGGAGAATGGCGTGAACCCGGGAGGCAGAGCTTGCAGTGAGCTGAGACCCGGCCACTGCACTCCAGCCTGGGCGACAGAGCGAGACTCCGTCTCAAAAAAAAAAAAAAACCACTCATTTTCTCTGCTGTTTTTCCATGCACATTAATTTTGTCTCCCTACACTTCTGAAGCAGGTATTATAGAAATATGGATCATAAACAGAGAGCAAAGCCTTCTAAGTGAATACCTATTTGCTCACGGCCAATAAACAGTGTTCAAGGAGAATGATTTCTATTTTTTAAAATGAAGGATTATTTGCTTTAGCTTATCTGCTTTCTTAGAGGAAGACCAGCTGGTTTAAGAAAGAAATAAAGGCTATGAATCTTTATGTATTTCATTTACGATTCTCTTCTAGAAGGAGGAGACCCATTGATAGAAACATTTGTAAGTCACTAAGTTATCTACCTTTAGAGGAATATTTAGGGTGTAATTTTCAGCTAACTGGAAAGAACATAACAAAACTCACGTGCTTGAAAGAAGGCATATTATCACTGAAATTACACTTGATTTCTTTCATGGCAGAACTGGACAGCTGCTCGCACCTGCCTTAACTTTTTTTTTTTTTTCTTCAGCCTAAAGTTATCTATTCCAGGATTCTATGTCATATGGTATAAAGCTGTGGTTTCAATCAGTCACTAACATAGAAGCTTGGATATATTTGGAATTCCTTTTGGGGGAAAAAATTGGCCAAAGCTTTTGATAGCTTTGCTTCTCACACCCAGGCCAAACTGGGCTGGCTCTCTACTGGGACAAGAATGCATATTGGCATCTCATCCTTAAAGCCACAGAGTCACAGCATATTGGTCCAAAAAGGGATATTAGAGTTCATGTGGTCTAACTGTTTTTACTTTTTTTTTTTTTTTGAGACAGGGTCTCGTTCTGTCACTCAGACTGGAGTGCAGTGGTACAATCGTAGCTCACTGCAGCCTCAAACTCCTGAGCTCAAGTGAGCCTCCTATCACAGTCTTCTGAGTAGCTAGGACTACAGGCACATACCACCATGCCCAGCTAAGTTTTTTAAGTTACATGTAGAGATGGGAGGTGGGGTCTTGCTGTTTTGCCCAGGCTGGTTTCGAACTCCTGGCCTCAAGCAACCCTTCCACCATGGCCTCCCAAAGTGCTGGGATTTCAGACATGAGCCACCACCATGCCCAGCCTAACTTATTTATTTTATATTTTTCTTTAACTTTATATATCTCTTTTAGCAAAGTCCTTAATTAATTGACAATATAGAATATTTATATTATGGGTAGGCACCTGTTACAAGATGCCAAGACAAATTAACAAGATTTAGTAGCTCATTCAAGCACTCTCACAACTCTGATACTGGAGAGACAGTCCACTGGACAGATCAACCCTCAATTCCTGTATATTCTCCAAGTTCTATGCCTTAATTTGGTAAAGACATTAGAGAGCAAGGTACCTGGGCCAAATTTCCTCAGTTTCTTGCTCAAATATATTAACCAACTTACAGGTGAGGTGTGTCCTCTGTTTACATTCAGAGTTAATATGAGTACATCTTTTGCAAGAAGAGATTGAAGATATTGACCACAATGTTAAGCGGTATTAACTCTACACAGCTCCACGTGATAAAGTCCTTTTCGAATTTAGCTTCAGGCAATGATAGCATACATGCTCACTCTTGTCAGAAAGTGAAATCCCTGCAGCCTATCACGCTTCTCTTTTCACCTCTGCTGCCAGAAAGATCTGAACCAAATTTATTGCCAAGTGTTGTAATATGATCATTTCTGGTGCCTAGAAGTATTTACTCCTTTTTCTCTTTTCTTTTTTTTTGAGACCGAGCGTCACTCTGTCGCTCAGGCTGGAGTGCAGTGGTGTGACCTGCACACCACTCCCGGGTTCAAGTGATTCTCCCACCTCAGCCTCCCAAGTAGCTGAGATCACAGGCGCCTGCCAATAAGTCCGGCTAATTTTTGTGTTTTTAGTAGAGACGAGGTTTCCTTATGTTGGCCAGGCTGGTCTCGAACTCCTGACCTCAAGTTATCCGCCTGCCTCGGCCTCTCAAAGTGCTGGGATTACAGGCATGAGCCACCGGGCCCAGCCGTACTCCTCTTTCTTTCTTAAATATTTTGTTTGTAAACTGCTTCAAGTAATTTCGGAAGTATGTAAGTTGAACATAAAAAAATTTAATAAAATAGGTAAAAACAATTGGTTGGAAGTAAGGAATAGTCAGTCTTCCTAATGAAACTTCTCTGTGCAAAGGCCTTCATGCCAAGTTTCTCATTTGAAGGATGGTGAAGAGGCCTTATGCTTTGTGCTGGGCTTAATCCTCAGCTATATAACTTACTTGTTAAATAACTGTACAAAAATGACCTCACTTCCATTTCCTCATTTTTAAGTGGGGATATTAATGCTGTTGTTCCACTGGGTGGTTGTGACAATCCAATGAGAAAACATGGGGAAATACTTTCTAAACAGTGACTCACTCTAGAAATGTTGGTTGTTTTAACTTCCCTAACTGTCTTGCAGGGCTGAGCCACTCTAATTTAAGGAATATGTGTTTGTAAGGGCTTTTAAAATAAACTCACAAATAAATTTGCAAGTTCTTTGATACCCGTACTTTCAAGAAGTGGAGCCTAATTCTTCTCTCCTAGAGTGTGGTCTGTAGTCAGTAACTGATTTTTAGCGAATTCAATGTGGCAGCAGTGACAATGTGCAACCTGTGAGAATAAGTCATTACATGCATTGTGGTTTCCTCCTTGCTCTTGCTCTTAGATCACCCATGGCAGGAGAAGCCAACTGCCATGCCAGAGGGGCACTCGAACAGCTCCGCAAGGAAGTCCCTGTAATAAGCAACAGAAGCCTCTGCCATCAGCCATGAGAGCGCCATCTTGGGAACAGATTCTTCAGCCTCAGTCAAATTTTCAGAAGACTATACGTCCAGCCAACTTCTTGACTACAATCCCTTTATAGATCCCAAGCTAGAAACTCCTAGCTAAGCCACTCCTGGATTCCTGCCCCTCAGAAGCCCTGTAAGAGAATAAATGCTTATTCTTGCCTTAAGCTCCTAAATTTGGGGATAATTTGTTACTCAGTGATATGTAATTATAAAATGTCTATAGTTATCTACCCATCCTTTTGGAGAGCACTACTAAGGACTAATATCAGACTTTACTCTTCCCAGATGTTATTATTGAAGGATATTCAAGTACTCAAATATCTTAAAATCATTGAGTGGGAAATCACCTCAGAGTCATGTGCAATTTCCTCATTTTGCAGATGCAAATACAGAGAAGCAGAGAGAGTTCAATGAGATGCTCAAAGACATGTAAATAAATGACAAAATTAGGCCTAGAGCCTTCCTTGGTCTCCTTCTGTTTGAATTCTTCTTTCTCCTTCCCTCCCTCCCTCCCTTCCTTCCTTCCTTTCTTCCTGCCTGCCTTCTTCCTTCCTGCCTTCCTCCATCCCTCCCTCTCTTTCTCTTTTCTTCTTTCTTTCTCTTTCTCTTTCATTTCTTCTTTCTTTTTCTTTCTCTTTCTTTCTTTCTTTCTTTCTTTCTTTTTCCTTCTTTCTCTCTCTTCTCTCTCCCCCGCCGCTTCCTCTCTCTCTTCCTTCCTTCCTGCTTTCTTTCTCTTTCTTTTCTTTTCTTTTCTTTCCTTCCTTTCTTTCTTTCTTTCTTTCTTTCTTTCTTTCTTTCTTTCTTTCTTTCTTTCTTTCTTTCTTTCTCTTTCTTTCTTTTTCTTCCTTTCTTTCTCTTTCTTTCTTCTTTCTCTTTTTGAGGCAAGGTCTCACTTTGCCACCCAAGCTGGAGTGCAGCAGCGTGATTACAACTTACTGTAGCCAACATCTCTGTAGCTCAAGCGATCTTCCCACCCGAGCCTTCAGAGTAACTGGGACTACAGGAGCCTGCCACCATGCCTGGCTAATTTTTATTATAGTTTTTACTTTCTTTGCTAGAGATGGGGTCTCACTATGCTGCCCAGGCTAGTCTCAAACTCCTGGCTTCAAGTGATTCTCTTACCTTGGCCTCTTAAAGTGCTGGGATTACAGGCACGAACCCCTGGGCCCAATCTTTTCTTCTTTCTTTTTTCTTTTTCCAATGACCTAAAATACTCCTTTATTTTTGAGCACAGATCGCAGAACAGTGACATGGTTTAAAATCAATACTCCCTTTTTACCATACCATGCTACCTCTTTCCTTTGTCTTTCTCACCTGAAAATGTGCCAACCTAAAGCTTTTAGTTTAGGTCAGATGTGGTGGCTCATACCTGTAATCCCAGCACTTTGGGAGGCAGAGATGGGCGGATCACCTGAGGTAAGGAATTCGAGACCAGCCTGGCCAACATGGAGAAACCCTGTCTATACTAAAAATACAAAAATTAGTCAGGGGTGGTGGTGCATCCCTGTGATCCCAGCCACTTGGGAGGCTGAGGCAGGAGAATCACTTGAACCCAGGAGGCGGAGGCTGCAGTGAACAGAGATAGTGACCACCGCACTCTAGCCTGGGTGACGGAGGGAGACTCCATCTCAAAAAAAAGAAAAAGCTTTTTCTTTACGAGATCATTTCACAAAAGAAAGGGTGCCCCTCAGATTAAGAAATTGTACATAATTAATATATATTGACATGAACACCTGCTGTTTTGTAAGATGCTGTAGGAATCAAGAAAGTTTAAGCCTAAATTCTGGTTGTGAAGTTCTCCCAATCTGGTAAAAATGGGATGTTCTATGTGCAGTCAGAACAATGAATTATAGGATATTGAAGGACAAAGAGATCACATGTGAGATTCAAAGATTTAAGCCAAGAGCTTAAAGTACATGAATTATTTTGTCTCTCTTTTTTTTTTTTTTTTTTTTTTGAAGCAAGATCTTGGTTTTTCACCCAGGCTGGAGTGCAGTGGTGCAACCACAGCTCACGGGAGCCTTGATTTCCTTGGCTCATGTGATCCTTCCACTTCAGCCTCCCAAGTAGCTGAGACCACAGGTGCTCACCACCACGCATCTGGCTAATTTTTTATTTTTATAGAGACCAGGTCTCACTGTGTTGCCCTGGCTGCTCTCAAACTCCTGGACTCAAGTCATCCTTCCATCCTGGCCACCCAAAATGTTGGGATTACAGGCGCCAGCCATCATTCCCAGCCCACAGTACATGTTCTATAACTACTGTCCCACGTGATATTTAAAGCCAGTCTTCCAAATTAATATGGTAGGATGAAAAAATGTTTTAAAGCTTTTTAGCCTAAGCTTTTAAGAAAATTTCTTTTTTAAATACAGGGTCTCACTCTGTGGCCCAGACTGGAGTGCAGCGGTACCATCACAGTGCACTGCAGCCTTGAATTCCTGGGCTCAAGCAAGTGTTCTGAGTAGCTAGGACTACAGGCATACGCCACCAAGCCCGGCTAATCTTTTTCTTTTTTTTGGAGACAGATTCTCACTCTGTTGCCCAAGCTGGAGTGCAGTGGCACGATCTTGGCTCACTGCAAGCTCCACCTCCCAGGTTCATGCCATTCTCCTGCCTCAGTCTCCTGAGTAGCTGGGACTACAGGTGCCCGCCACCATCCTGGGCTAATTTTTTGTATTTTTAGTAGAGACGGGGTTTCACCGTGTTAGCCAGGATGGTCTTGATCTCCTGACCTCGTGATCCACCCGCCTCAGCCACCCAAACTGCTGGGATTACAGGTGTGAGCCACCACGCCCAGCTAGCCTGGCTAATTTTTAAAAATAATTTTTTGTAGTGATGGGGTCTCCCTATGTTGCCCAGGCTGGTCTGGACTAAACTTTTAAATGGTCTCTTAGTGGGTTATTTTACTCATATATCCAACAATTTGCTGTTAGGCTTTGGGTATACGCATAGTAATTTATATTCAAACAGGATGGCTCAAGAATTTCTGCTTAAGATTGAAGAGCGGGCCGGGCGCGGTGGCTCAAGCCTGTAATCCCAGCACTTTGGGAGGCCGAGGTGGGTGGATCACGAGGTCAGGAAATCGAGACCACCCTGGCTAACACTGTGAAACCCTATCTCTACTAAAAATACAAAAAAATTAGCCGGGCACGGTGGTGGGCGCCTGTAGTCCCAGCTACTCGGGAGGCTGAGGCAGGAGAATGGCTTGAACCCGGGAGGTGGAGCTTGCAGTGAGCCGAGATCGTGCCACTGCACTGCAGCCTGGGGGACAGAGCAAGATTCCGTATCAGAGAAAAAAAAAAAAGATTAAAGAGCATTCAGGATAGTATTCTGGTTGGAAGATGCTTCAGGGAACTTGTCTGGAATGCATTTGATAACATGCCACTTTTTTTTTTTTTTTTTTAACATATCAGTATCATTAAGCAGGTAACATGCCATTTTTACATAAGGGTTTTGGTGTGAGGTGTAGAGATGATGGCAGTCACTATTGATACCAATGTTTTGTCTCCCTTCTCTCACATTCTATTTTTTTCAAACTGTACTATTCATTTATTAAAATTTTGAGGCAGAAAGATGTTGGAGGAGACTCTTTGAAATGACCGTAGGGGTTTTACCAGCACCGGATGTAAATACAGTTGTTCTTGTATCAGAGATGGCAGGAATGAAGTGGGGCAGGGATAATAAGCGTTTAGTTTTAAACTGCTGTGTTTTGCGGACTTGTTACGCCGTAATAGATAACTGAATGGAGGTGGCAGATGCTACTAGTTCCATAACACCAGGGCCCAGGTATCACCATGGTAGTGAGGGGTGGGATGGCGGAGGGGTGGGAGTTTAGAATATTTATCTGAGACTGGGCCTGCTATACAGAAATGCCTTTCCAGAGTCTGGACACTGAGGTATATGTTTGAATAAAAAGTGAAGTTTGGCTGGGTGCGGTGGTTCACCACTGTAATCCCAGCACTTTGGGAGGCCGAGGTGGGCGGATCACAAGGTCAGGTTTTCGAGATCAGCCTGGCCAATATGGTGAAACCCCATCTCTACTAAAAATACAAAAATTGGCCGGGCGCGGTGGCTCACACCTGTAATCCCAGCACTTTGGGAGTCCGAGGCGGGCGGATCACGAGGTCAGGAAATCGAGACCATCCTGGCTAACACGGTGAAACCCCGTCTCTACTAAAATTACAAAAAACTAGCCGGGCGAGGTGGCGGCGCCTGTAGTCCCAGTTACTCGGGAGGCTGAGGCAGGAGAATGGCGTGAACCCGGGAGGCGGAGCTTGCAGTGAGCGAGATCGCGCCACTGCACTCCAGCCTGTGCGACAGAGCGAGACTTGGTCTAAAAAAAAAAAAAATTAGCTGGGGGAGGCTGCGGCAGGAAAATCGCTTGAACCCGGAGGTGGAGCTTGCAGTGAGCTGAGATTGTGTCACTGCACTCCAGCCTGGGTGACAGAGTGAGACTCCGTTTCAAAAAAAAAAAAAAAAGTTAAGTTTAACTTGTTCTGGGAATGGAGGACACACAATAGACTGGTTATTGTTGTTGTTGTTGTTGTTAATCTCAAACAAAAGATTTTAAAAAGAGTTCAGCCCGGGGCGCAGTGACTCCTGAGGTGGACGAACTTGAGGTCAGGAGTTGGAGGCCAGCCTGGGCAACATGGCGAAGCCTGTCTCTACTAAAAATACAAAAATTAGCTGGGCGTGGTGGCACACGCCTGTGATCCCAGCTACTCAGGATACTGAGGCAGGAGAATCGCTTGAATCCAGGAGGCGGAGGTTGCAGTGAGCTCAGATGGCCCCACAGCACTCCAGCCTTAGTGACAGAACGAGACTCAGTCTCAAAAAATAAAATAAAAGTTAAAATAGAGTTCATATGGACCAGAAAAGATGCTTTGCAGACACACTCAACTTGGTAATGTCAGTTTCTTACCAATAATAATTGCAAAACCAAAATTGTTTTCACTAAGTATGAAGTCGGGGGCTGAAGAATCTCAATTATGAGAGAGTTGGTAAGTGGAAGACAACCTTTAAAAATGCAACAACGAAGCTGTTAAGGAAATACATTACAGCATGTTCAGATGAAATAGGCTGTGAAGGCGGCAGTCCTTTATTTCCTAGCCTTTATTCTCTTCACAACTTATTTCTCACTTTTGGGTTTTGTAGTCAGGCAGTATAACATATAACAATAACATAAATACTATTAAGAAGAACTTTGCAACTTGAGAGGTGCTTTCAATAACCATTACCATATTTAATCCTGTATTTTGGATATTGTAAGAAAATGGAAACTTGGGGGTTAGGTGATCTCCCAATAGCATTTGCCTCTAACTTAAATATGCTGGACACCTTCTAAACCATAAAAATCATTGTATTAAAATCACTGTAGTTAAATGGGCCAGGTGTGGTGGCTCATGCCTGTAATCCCAGCACTTTGGGAGGCTGAGGCAGACGGATCACAAGGTCAAAAGATCAAGAGCATCCTGGCCAACATTGTGAAACTCTGTCTCTACTAAAAGTACAAAATTAGCTGGACATGGTGACGCACACCTGTAGTCCTAGCTACTTGGGAGGCTGAGGCAGGAGAATCTCTTGAACCTGGGAGGCGGAGGTTGCAGTGAGCTGAGATCATGCCACTGCACTCCAGTCTGTGTGACAGAGCAAGACACCGTCTCAAAAAAAAAAAAGTTTAGTTAAATGTATTCAGCAGGAAAGAAGAGAAAATCAGTAGTCTCAGGCCTCTTTTGCTTTAGAAAATCCTATATCTTTATTTTATCTTATTTTATTTAATTTTTTGAAACAGAGTCTCACTCCGTAGCCCAGGCTAGAGTGCAGGGGTGCCATCTCGGCTCACTTCAACCTCTTCCTCCTGGGTTCAAGCGATTCTTCTGCCTCAGCCTCCAGAGCAGCTAGGATTACAGGCACTTGCCACCACTTGCCACCACTCCTGGCTAATTTTTGTACTTTTAGTAGAGACAGGGTTTGGCCATCTTGGCCAGGCTGGCCTTGAACTCCTGACCTCAGGTGATCCACCCGCCTCGACCTCCCAAAGTGCTGGTATTACAGGTGTGAGCCACTGCGCCAGGCCCAGAAAATCCTGTATCTTTAATTCAAAAATAAGAATCTACACTTAAAACACAAAGGGACAGTATTTTCCTGGACTCAACTCCATATTTCCTTCTATATAATATAAAATTATTATGAAATACATGAAGCTCCACCAGGTGTGGTGGCTCATGCCTGTAATCCCAGCACTTTGGGAGGCCAAGGCGGGCAGATCACCTGAGGTCAGGAGTAACAGACAAGCCTGGCCAACATGGAGAAACCCGTCTCTACTGAAAATACAAAAATTAGCAAGGAGTGGTAGTGCATGCCTGTAATCTCAGCTACTCAGGAGGCTGAGGCGGGAGAATTGCTTGAACCCTGGAGACAGAGGTTGCAGTGAGGCGAGATCACGCCATTGCACTTCAGCCTGGGCAACAATAGTGAAACTACATCTCAAAAAAAAAGAAAGAAATACATGAAGCTCATTTGATTTGTTGTAATTTAAATTTCTTAGATCTTTATTCGAGTATGAAATGTGTCATTCAACTATTATGTGGGTGCACTAGTTTATTTTTTGTCAGACAATTTTGTTTTTTTAATTTTCATGTTCCCATATTTAATACTAAACTGGAAATTAAGATTCAAGGGTAGTTTCATAATAGCTTGGGGATTTTGACATGGTGTTGGCACTTTATCCCAGAAAAAAATAAATGCACCAGAACTGGACATTTTTTTTCAAGGATTTATTTTGCTTGGTGACATGATCCTATTATCAATAGCAAAATTCCTTTTTAGATGATTCACAGGCGAGATTTACATTAGCAAAAAAAGAAAAGAGAGAGAGAGGATTACGAATGAAGGCAATTATTTACATTTTGTAGAATCCCCTGAGAAACTATGACCCTCTCCCTAGATAAACACATACATACACAAATACCCATAAAGTCTGCATGAAAATCTGACAGTGGAGGTTGCCCCTGGTGTAGATAATTTGGAAAGAACGAAGCACTTTATTTGAGAGAGCTCTATAATTCAAATAGGAGTGTTATATTAAAACAAAATAGTTTTAAGAAATAATTTTGTAAGACTAAAACTAAGAACTGTTAAGTTAGCATAACTCTTCTGTCCAGACATCTTCAAGGAATTAGAACTCCAATGGCTGTGATTATTTATGTGTAGCTCGTTGTAAGTGGGGGAAAGGCTTGCAGGACAATTCCACCTTTTTGCTTTGCCTACTCTGAAGATTAATACACAGCTTGCTTTGCTTATATTATTTTTTTTCATTGGCTACTAAAAGCGACTGCAAAGAATATAAATCTTTTCAAACACCAAACATTTTATAATTACATTAATAAGTCAGAGAGAATTTTAAAGGTCGTGTCTCAGAGTGGTGGGCGCGGTGTCTCATGCCTATAATCCCAGCATTTGGGGAGGCTTAAGCGAGTGGATTGCCTGAGGTCAGGAGTTCGAGACCAGCCTGGCCAACATAGTGAAACCCTGTGTCTACTAAAAATACAAAAAATTAGCTGGGTGTGGTGGCGGGCACCTGTAATCCCAGCTACTAGGGAGGCTGAGGCAGGAGAATCACTTGAACCCAGGAGCTGAGTTTGTGCCATTGCACTCCAGCCTGGGCAACAAGAGTGAAATTGTCTCAAAAACAAAAACAAACAAAAACAAACAAACAAACAAAAAACTGCAGAGGGATTCTCAGTGTCCTGAAATACAACAAATTTAAATAAGATTTTTAGATACTACCCGTTAAGCCTGCGGAACTGTGAGTCAATTACACCTCCTTTTTTCATAAAAATAAATAAAAAATAAGTAAAATGAGATTTTTAGTATTAATTGTTTTTATATGGTAAAATTAAGACAACTCCTTATTATAATGTCATTCGAACAGGCTGTTTTTGTTTAACACAAACGTTTACAAATTGAACCCAATGGAAAACAGTTACAGCCTCATCATCTGATTTGTTTCTGTATTTAGTTTTGGTTACACAATATATAAGAAAATTCTTGTTTGGGTAGAAATATAGTTACAAATGGTAACAGTTTTTAAAGAGTTATCTTTCAATTTCAAAATATTCTTCAAGTAAACAAAGATGAAAAAAAGTTTTATCCAGAAATCTGCATAAACTGGATAGCACATGGGAAGTCTCCAATTTATTAAAATGTAGTACATTTTAATGCATGTGTGTGTATTTGCTTTAATTTTTTTTATATTGTGGCAAAATATTTATAACATAAAATTTGCCATTTTAACCGTGCTTCAGTGTACAATTCAAAGGCATTAAGTACATTCACAATGTGCAACCATCACTCTTGTCCATTTCCAGAACTTTTTCATTATTCCAAGTCATTTGCTTTTAATAATAAATTCATAAATAGTTAAAATTGAAATTTGAATAAAATGTTTGCAAAGCTCCTAAGGCATTTTCATAGAACAGTTTAAAACGTATGGTCTCCTTAAGTTATCTGAGGCACAGAAAATTAACTGTCTGGAACAAGCACCATTGTCCAGGGATGGAATGGGGCTCTCTCTCTCTCTTTTTTTTTTTTTTTTTTTTTAAGATGAAGTGTTGCTCTGTCGCCCACGCTGGAGTGCAATGTTGTGATCTCGGCTCACTGCAACCTCTGCCTCCTGGGTTCAAGCGATTCTCTTGCCTCAGCCTCCCGAGTAGCTGGGATTATAGGTGCCTGCCACCACGCCTGACTAATTTTTTGTATTTTTAGTAGATTTGGGGTTTCACCATGTTAGCCAGGCTGGTCTCCAACTCCTGATCTCATGTGATCCACCCACCTCGGCCTCCCAAAGTGCTGGGATTACAGGCGTGAGCTATCGCGCCCAGTCAGGGCTCTCTCTTAAAAGACAATTTTGGTTGGGTATGGTGGCTCATGCCTGTAATCCTAGCACTTTTGGAGGTCAGGGTGGGTGGATATCTTACGATCAGGAGTTACAGACCAGCCTGGGCAGCGTGGTCCCAGTTTCTTGGGAGGCTGAGATGGGGGGAATCAGTTGAGCCAAGAAGTCGAGGCTGCAGGGAGCCTTGTTCGAGACACTGCACTCCAGCCTGGGTGCAAAGCAAGACCTTGTCTCAAAAAAAAAAAAAAAAAAATTTCAACTTCACTCACAAAAACCCTTTTACCTCCCTCCACCTGAAATGAGAAGTTTAAATTGTGGCATGCAAAAACCTGCCATCTTCTTAATTTACTGAAATTTATCACCCCTTGTCTGGACAGGTCTTAGAATCATCCTACATTAAAAGCAAATGTAAGCAACCATGGGAATTGGTGTAAACACTGAAAATATCAAACAGGCCAGGCGTGGTGGCTCACGCCTGTAATCCCAGCACTTTGGGGGCCGAAGCAGTTGGAACACGAGGTCAAGAGATTGAGACCATCCTGGCCAACATGATGAAAGCCCGTCTCCAAAAATACAAAAATTAGCTAGGCGTGGTGGGGCGCGTTTGTAGTCCCAGCTACTTGGGAGGCTGAGACAGGAGAATTGCTTGAACCTGGGAGGCGGAGGTTGCAGTGAGCTGAGATTGCGCCACTGCACTCCAGCTTGGCTATAGAGCAAGACTCCGTCTCCAAAAAAAAAAAAAAAAGAAAGAAAGAAAATATCAAACAGCAACCAGTGCAGCAAAACTTGCCCTCTTCTATAGTGGCTAGGCTCAGAGCATCATCCTCTCTTCTGCCCAACCGGGTTGAATTTACTGATATTCATTAGAAACTACCACGTTTAACAGATATTTTCTTCAAACAGTTAACATTTATTGAGTACATACTGTGGGTCAGGCACTGTGCTGGGCGCTTCATGTGTATTATCTTATTTAGTTCTCAACATGATCCTATGAAATAGTTACTGTTATTTTCTCCACTTTAGAAAGGAGGAAATTGTGCAGAGAAAGCTAAGGTCCTACAGGAGCACGACCACCCGGCTCCCATGGCAGCACTCTTAGCCACCAGGCACTGTGGCCTCCTTAGAACCTTACCCATCCATCCCATAGCCAAATTTCCTGATGTCTGCCAGATGTCATGTAAGTGGAGCTCCCACCAAAGGCTATTTTAAAAATGGACTAATCATTGTTACTTCAAACCTGCTAGAAACTGACAGGAGTTGAGCTTAATTTTCTCCTTGTAAAGCCCTTGTCAGGAAAATTATAAAGACTTGGAAAGGGGCAAAAGAGATTCTTCGGTGTTATTTCAGTAGAGTCCGTGAGTGTTTTAGCAGATTGTCTGGTAATTATCTGCTTCTATAGGAATAGAAACTTTTGATTATCTTGGATTGATTAGTCTATTTCATAATCCTATAGGTATAGAAGTTAAGTTGTAGAAAACTGATATCAGTGCAGATATGTCCTGTTCATAGTTATTCAAATGATTCTTGTTTTGAAGATGCACATCAATTTTATCTGATAGTAATGCAATTAATTTCTACCCAGTAGATGACCCAAAATACTACATATTTTTCTTCTATCAGATACCAGCCAATTTTGTACCTATTAGTAAATTCATTGCAACATTCCAGATTGCCTCCATATGTATCTGTTCTTCAAATTGTCCTTTGAATTGGTTTTAACGGTTTTTTCTGGATCCCTCATAAATCAATAAATTAAAAATCTTTGGCACATGTTCACTTTATATTTGCATGACAGACATGACTTTACTTTTTAAAAAATGTTATGTAGCATCCTATCTTTAGATGAAAAATTGAAGATGAATATGAAGTATATGTGATAAAGTAACTAGGAAGCAAAGGCAGCACAGAGAAGGTAAAAGGAGCAGAATCAGTGAAGAGCTCCTAATTAGAATGTCAGTACCATGGCATTTGCATTCATACTGCTATATACTGTCCTTGGCACATAATAGGTGCTCAATAAATATTCAGCTAAGGAGCTAGATTAGAAGGCAAGACACACACACAAACACACACATATACATGAAGAATAAGCAGCAACTTGGAAAAAGAGCCTTAACACAGGTGAAAATAACTTGTAAAGATTAGACGGACACTGAATCGAATTTTTAAAGACCTGATAGAAACCTATGGGGGAGAGCAATACATTTAAAAACACTAATCATGCTTGCAAAATTCTTCCTCTGGACTTTTGGGGCTAGAGAGGGTCAGGAGAGCATTTCTCTCATGAAAACATTTGAGCCCATATGAGCATACTAAGTCTCTCCCTCTGACTAACACTTGCCATCTGTTCCTCCATCACTGCCATGTTAGTTTTTAATCCTGCAAAGGAGATGAATAAGCCCCTGCCACTCCTTCGAGATTGTGTGCCCCACACACTATGCACTCACAAATCAGGGCTTTCCTGGGCACCTATAGCTTGGCCAGACTGGCACTTTCCCTACACAGCTTCTCAGGATAACTCACCAAGGCCATGCATTGAAGAACCCAGCCCTATGGCACTCAGGCTTGCAGCCTCGTCCTGGTCCCAAGAGAAGAGAGAGGCTTATATCTGGTGGGGGTGGGGAGCCAGGTGGAGATTCCTAAATCATAAAGGAAGGAATTCCACAAATGCTGAATTTTTCACGAGTGCTAGCATTACAGAGAGGGATCAGAACCAAATTTTTTCAAGTTCAGCTTTTTTGACTTTTGACTTTTTTCTTTGTTTCTTTTTTTTTTTAAACAGACAGGGTCTTGCTTTGTTACCCAGGCTGAAATGCAGTGGTGTGATCACAGCTCACTGAAGCCTTGAACTCGTGGGCTCAAGCATCTTCCTGCTTCAGCCTTCTAAGTCTTCACACCAGCATGTCTGGCTAATTGTAATTCTTTTTTTTTGTAGAAATGGGGTCTCACTATGTTGCCCAGACTGATCACCAATTCCTGGCCTCAAGCAATCCTCCCACCTCAGCTTCCAAAAGCTCTGGGATTATAGGCAAGCGTGATTCTCCTGCGCCGAGCCAGGTTTTTCACTTATAGAAAACTCTATGACTAGTTTGTTCTGTGCTAACAAAGAGAATATCATCTAGCCAAAATAAATAAACAAAGAAATTTAAATCTGATCTCACAGGTTGAAGAAGAAATGCAGTTTTTGACTCTGCCCTTGCTACAAAGGAAACAGAAGAGAAGAATTTCCTCAAAGATACAATTTGAGTTTGCTTATTTAAGGTGGCTTTCTTAACAGAGTATGTGCTCAGTTAACATCAGACAGAGTCACTACTGTAGCTCTAATGTCATGGTGAAGCAAAGAGGAGGATTTTTTTTCTTTCTCATTTAAATATTCAAAGTGTTTATATATATATAGCATTTTTAATATATATATAGCTTCATATATATATATATATATAGCATTTAATCAGCAAGCCCATGGAAACAGAAAAGTAATCAACAGGGACAGAATTTCACTGTGTTGACAGCAATGGAAGAACAAGCGTGGGACCCAAGGCCGTGTTAGATTTTCCATAAATTGCATTTCAATAGATTTCTGTGGATCATATTCTTTCAAGGAGGCGATTTTATTGGGACATGTAGCATGCAACTTCACAACCACCAAGCCTTGCCCAAGCAGAAACCCAGATCTCATCTAACATCCACAATTTCTAAAGCTGCTTTTAGTTACCATAGGGAAGTGTTTTTTAAATCAGAGAACTTAAAAGTAGAAAGTTAAAATTTACAACAGCTTTATGTATTTATTTTATGTATTTTTTTTTTTTTTTTTTTTTTGAGATGGAGTCTCGCTCTGTCTCCCAAGCTGGAGTGCGTGGCACGATCTTGGCCCACTGCAACCTCCACCTCCTGGGTTCAAGCGATTCTCCTGCCTCAGCCTTCCAAGTAGCTGGGACTACAGGTGTGTTCCAACATGCTCGGCTAATTTTTGTATTTTTAGTAGAGATGGAGTTTCACCATGTTGGCCAGGCTGGTCTCAAACTCCTGACCTCAAGTAATCCGCCCACCTAGGCCTCCCAAAGTGCTGGAACTACAGGCGTGAGCCACCACACCTGGCCTACAACAGCTTTAAAGTTAGCATGTCACTCAGTATCTTTTTCAGCCATAAAAACTATGATTTGGGCTGGTTGTGGTGGCTCACGCCTGTGATCTCAGCACTTGGGGAGGCCGAGGTGGGCAAAGAGGTCAAGAGATCCAGACCATACTGGCCAACATGGTGAAACCCTGTCTCTACTAAAAACACAAAAAATTAGCTGGGTGTGGTGGTGCGCTCCTGTAGTCCCAGCTACTCGCAAGGCTGAGGCAAGAAAATCGCTTGAACCCAAGAGGCAGAGGTTGCAGTGAGCCGAGATCGCACCACTGCACTCCAGCCTGGCAACAGTGCGAGACTCTGTCTCAAAAAACAAAACAAAACAAAAAAAAAACTGTGATTTGGAGAGAAGGTGAAAATTGTGTTATGTCAAGATACCTCTTTCCTGGATGGTTTTTCTCCAAAGACTGACTTAACATGTTGCTTAGCCACACCCGAGTCACATAGTCTCCCTGGGTTTTAATTTCTTTTTCCGGCGTTAGTAATACTTGTTCCCTTCCTGCCCCACTGGACGGTTGGGAGGCATAAGTAGAATCATAGCATGCTAGGTCCTCCCTTTTCATTATCTTCCTAGGAAAACAGTTACCTATAGGAGCCCAGAACCTTGCCTAGAGTCACCCTGCCAGCAAGTGGCAGAGCTGGGATTTGAATGTGGGGCTTATGCATCTGATTCTGCTGAGGATGTCAAATTACCAGGCTTTGTGGTCTAAACAGAAGTCAGGGGACAGCAGTGGAAAGATCATGGTTCCACACCTTGATGCCGTCTGTCACTTTCTCTCTGTGTGACCTTGGGTAAGTTATGCAAATGCTCTGTGCTTCAGTTGCTTCATTTATGAAATAGGGATGATGACATCTCATTAGTTTATCACAAATATTAGTTGACAAGGTGATCATCTCCCTATCCCATGAATGCTGTCTTCCTTTATGGCTTCTAATCCCCTCCTCTAGCCCTGATACTTTAGAAACATTTTTCCTTTCTTTTTCTTTTTTTTTTTTTTTTTGGGATGGTGTCTCGCCCTGTCGCCCAAGCTGAGATCATGCAGAGGCGTGATCTCAGCTCACTGCAACCTCCACCTCCTGGGTTCAAACAATTCTCCTGCTTTAACCTTCTGAATAGCTGGGATCACAAACGTGCACCACCACCCCCGGTTAATTTTTTTTTTTTTTTTTTTTTGAGACGGAGTCTCGCTCTGTAGCCCGGGCTGGAGTGCAGTGGCCGGATCTCAGCTCACTGCAAGCTCCGCCTCCCGGGTTCACGCCATTCTCCGGCCTCAGCCTCCAGAGTAGCTGGGACTACAGGCGCCGCCACCTCGCCCGGCTAGTTTTTTGTATTTCTTAGTAGAGACGGGGTTTCACCGTGTTAGCCAGGATGGTCTCGATCTCCTGACCTTGTGATCCACCCGTCTCGGCCTCCCAAAGTGCTGGGATTACAGGCTTGAGCCACCGCGCCCGGCCTAATTTTTGTATTTTCAATAGACGAGGTTTTGCCATGTTGAGCAGGCTGGTCTCCAACTCCTGGGCTCATATGATCCACCAGCCTCAGCCTCCCAAAGTGCTGGGATTACAGGTGTGAGCCACCATGCCCAGCCTTCTTCTTCTTCTTTTTTTTTTTTTTTTTTGAGACACAGGGTCTCGCTCTATCACCCAGGCTGGAATGCAGTGGCATGACCACGGCTTACTGCCACCTCAAACTTCTAGGCTCAAGGGATCCTCCCATTTCAGCCTACTGAGTAGCTGAGGACATAGGCACATGCCACTGTGCCAGGCTAATTTTTAAAAAGTTTTATGTAGAGACAGGGTTTTGCCATGTTGCCCATGCTGGTCTTGAACTCCGGGGATCATGCAATCCTCCTGCCTCAGCCTCATGGAGTGCTGTGATTACAAGGATGAGCCACCGTGTCTGGCCAGAAACATTTTTCTTAATCAAAAATCATACCTTATCATATCTTTCTTAGGGTTTCAGAAAGTCTCAAATCCATTCATTATTTAACGAATACTTATCGAGCGCCTACTATGTACGTGGCACTGTTCTGGGTGCTCGGGATGCAGGGTGTGGGTGTGAGCATGGGGCAGATGGCAGAAGATAGGCAGAAAATCAAATGAAACAGTAAAATATAACACATGTACAAAGTATTTTAGGAGGTGAGAAGTGTTATGGAGAACAATAAAGCCGAGAAGTAGAAGAGCACATATATCTGGGTTTGGGGCCACACCTGTGGTTGGGAAAGGCTTCTCTGAAAAGGTGACATCTGAGCAAAGACCCATAGGCAGCAGGGGAATGGAAAAAGAACAAACTTTTTTTCCTCAACACCAGAGAAGACACAGACACCTCCAGGAGAAGTAAATCTGGGCCTAATCGGATTCCCAGGAAGACGCAAATGGCGATGACTGTGTCTTGGCTGCGTTCAGCATCAAAGAAGAAGAAGGAAGAACCGTTGGCATACCAAGCCCTGAAAGGGTGGCGGCAAGGGGCACCGGGAATGGCTGTGGTTACCACTGATGCAAACAGACCTCCCACTTCCCCACTTCTCCCTGAAAGCGGAGGAGGGGAGGGAGGCAGTTGAGTGAAGAACTCCCAGGCCCCGCTGCTAGGTTTTTCTGCAGAAAGGTTAGTATCCCTAGGTGCCAGGGGCTACAGAGTGGTTCTTCCCCAGGCCATTGGAATCTGTGCCCTCCTTCTCTTAGATTCCAGAATGGCCTCGGACATCGATACTGCTCTCTGCTGCCAGTTTCCTTCCAGCCAGCCAGAGCTGGAAAGATCTTCATCCTAGCTGCCTGCCAAGGCCGGGAGGCCCGCTCCACGCTCGCTCGGAGGCATCTCGCCCTCTGGGAGGTCGCCAGGCAGACAGCTTTGGAAAACTAGGAGCTTGGAAAAAAGTCACTTGAATTTTATAAAGTGGTAACTACTGTGGGGCTTTATGTAATAAAACCTAAATGCCATTTTCCTCCTAAAGCTCTTGGGTGAGGTAACAGTTCTCTTTAATGTCAACTCAGGAAGTTTTACCCAAGAAAAAGGGGGTGGGCGGGGTGGTGTTTGCCAAATCAGGAAATGTGCCTTAACTGACTAGGAACTTAAAAAAGAGGCTGAGGCAATGAGAGGAAGGGAAGTGGGAGAGAGCAAAAGGTAGTCCTGCAAATGAGTAAATTTGGGACACACAGGCCAATTTTTATTTCAAGTCAATTCTGTTGGTTGAAACTTCCTTTTCATGGTGGGCTGTTTTGAAAAACTTGGAGGGAAAGAAAATCCCAAACTTAATACAGTCTTCATGAAAAAAAAGCACCTAAGGTATTAACAGGGATTCCAGCCTCTATAATGTAAACACTCACCTTAGGCATGGAAACTGTTGCTTGAGAGTTGCAGAGTTCCCCGTTTCACACCACAAATCTAACCACAGCTTTCCGCGCAATGTATGGTTTTAAACAATGAGTACATTATGCAGATCCAATAGGACTTCCCTGCATCCCATCACCCCTTCCCTGGTATTAGACCTACCTCATGGTTTCAAATATGGTTGGCACACCCCAAGGACACAGAAAAGTAAGCCCCATTTTTAAGCAGGTGTTCAAGAACCAGGAAGAATGAATCACTTTGGAAAAAATGAAGACAAAATGCAAGTTCATCTGCAACCAAATCTGTAGTTTTGTTTTTTATTTTTATGTATTTATTTATTGTAGAGATAGACAGGGTCTTGCTCTGTCACCCAGGCTGGAGTGAAGTGGCATGATTATAGCTCATTGCAGCCTTGAACTTCTGGTCTCAAGTGATCCTCCCCCTTCAGCCTCCCAAGTAGCTGGAACTGCAAGCATGTGTCACCACACCTGACTAATTTAAAAAAAAAATTTTTTTTTTTTACAGATGAGGTCTCACTATGTTGCCCAGGCTGGTCTTCAACTCCCAGACTAAAGTGATCCTCTTGCCTTGACCTCCCAAATGTTGGGCTTATAAGCGTGAGCCACAATGCCCGGCCTGTAGTGAGTTTTAGAAAATAAAATTAACCTCTTCATTTTTTCTTTCTTGCAAATATCTCAGTTTTATCTAGAAGAACTTTTTCTTTCCTGCACATATCTAGGTTTTATCTAGACCTTTGACTTCTGTCAAAGCTGTGAAATTTAAACCTTTGGAATTTTATCCAAAGCATTTTTGCACTAAAAGCCTTTTTCCCGGCCGGGCGCGGTGGCTCACGCCTGTAATCCCAGCACTTTGGGAGGCCGAGGTGGGTGGATTACGAGGTCAGGAGATCGAGACCATCCTGGCTAACAAGGTGAAACCCCGTCTCTACTAAAAATACAAAAAAAATTAGCGGGGCGTGGTGGCGAGCACCTGTAGTCCCAGCTACTCAGGAGGCTGAGGCAGGAGAATGGCGTGAACCCGGGAGGCAGAGCTTGCAGTGAGCCGAGATCATGCCACTGCACTCCAGCCTGGGTGACAAAGTGAGACTCCGTCTCAAAAAAAAAAAAAAAAGAAAGCTTTTTTCCCTATTGATTCTTCTACCTAATATTCCCAACCCAATCCTGGTTAGGGCTGCCCTAGTCAGGAGACATTTTTAAGAGACAAGGCAAGTGACCCAAGGCACTGGCCCTATAGAAATCTGCAAGCTGGTACAAGCACGTATGCACCCATGTGCCCATGTACCTGTGCCCACTATGCACATGCTCATGCAAGCACGTGTCTCCGTATGTGGTTGCTCACATGTGTGCATGCACGTGTGTGTGTGGCAGTGACACTGTGCAGAATGAACGAAAGGACATCATAGTTTGTTGAAGACTCATGGGTCTTTCAAAGTTGATAAATCTGACTTTTACATAGAAGGCCAGGTCTTAGATGAAGACAAAGGAATTCAGGAAATATCATCCCCCAAAATGACACTTTGATAGGCTGATTACTTTGAACTGAGGACACCTGGGACATAGCATATGCAGGCAGAGGCTTTCTCAGAACTCCCTGATGGATCCTCTAAAGAGAACTCAGTTGACATGAATCCCCTCTTGGGGAATTTCATCAAGCAGGGAAGATTAACTCAGATCACAGGAGAGGAGATTGGAGTTCGACACCATACCCAGACAGACTTTGTCACAGGCTGTCACCTATTCTTCTGAGGTCCCGTTCATCTTTTCCCCAAATCATTACTCTCTCCTGAGTTGGCTACACCTCTCCTCACCCTCCTCTATGAAGAGGGTATATAAGATTCTAGATCGACCAGATTATGAGGTACACTAGTCCCCCCCTTATCCATGGGGGATAAGTCCCAAGCCCTCCAGTGGATGCCTGAAATCAAAGATGGCACCAAACCTTATATATAGTCTGATGTTTCCTATACATGCGTACCTACGGTAAAGTTTAATTTATAAATTAGGCTGGGCAAGGTGGCATGCATCTGTAGTTCCAGTTACTTAGGAGGCGGGGCCAGGAGAAGAGCTTGAGCCTGGGAGTTTGAGACCAGCCTGGGAAACATAGTGAGACCCCATCTCTAAAGCAAATTTAAAAAATAAATTAGGCACAGTAAGAGATTTAACAATAATTAGTAATAAAATAGAATAATTAGAATAATATACTGTGTAAAAGTTGTGTGAATGTGGTTTTTTTCTCTCTCGAAATATCTTATCGTACTGTACTCAGCTATTTTCGAACCATGGTTGACCGTGGGTGACTGAGATAGAGGAAAGCAAAACCGTGGATAAGGGCGGAGGGGGGGATTTTATTCGTGTTTCTCTCATGTGACGCCCCTGTGCATATAATAAATTTGTATGTCTTGTCTCTTGTCAAGTTGTCTACTGTCAGTTTACATCATAGACTCAATTATCACACCTTCAGAGGGTAGAGGGAAAGTTCTCCTTCCCCTTCCAAAAAACCCTGCACACTAACTGGACCTGGGTAGATCAAGGGGGATGATGAAGTGCACCCAGGAAGGATTACATGGATGGTTTGCAAGTTCTAGTGTCTGCGATACTTATTAAAAACTTTTGGAGGTTCCCAACCCCAAAGATTCTGAGTCAGTTGTCCAGGGTGGGGACAGGAGTTGGTATTTTAACCAATGTACCACCGATTTCCCCTTCCTTCCTTCCTTCCTTCCTTCCTTCCTTCCTTCCTTCCTTCCTTCCTTCCTTCCTTCCTTCCTTCCTTCCTTCCTTCCTTCTTTCCTTCCTCTCTCTCTTTCTTTCTTTCTTTTTCTTTCTTTCTCTCTCTTTTTCCCTTCCCTCCCCTTCCCTCCCCTTCCCTTCCCGACAAAGTCTTGCTCTGTTGCGTAGGCTGGAGTGCAGTGGTGCGATTTCTTGGCTCACTGCAACCTCTGCCTCCCTGGTCAAGCGATTCTCTTGCCTCAGCCTCCCAAGTAGCTAGAATTACATGTGCCCGCCACCATGCCTGGCTAAGCTTTGTATTGTTAGTAGAGATGGGGTGTTGCCACGTTGCCCAGACTGGTCTTGAACTCCTTACCTCAAGTGATCCGCCTGCCTCAGCCTCCCAAAGTGCTGGGATTACAGGCCGGAGCCACCGTGCCCGGCCCCATACCAGCGATTTCCCATGGCGAGAAACACCAGTTTACCCTATAAGCCAGATTCTTCCACAATGTTTCATTAACTCTTTCCTAAGTGTGTTGCTTTTTACTGAGGCCTGGGTCCTCTCTAAAAATAAATGCTAGTTTTGCCTCAAAGTAATTTGGGTTGCCAGTTTTGACTCTTTTCTCAGTCATTTTACCCCTCTCCCTCTCCCTTCACTGCCTTCCCTCAAATTATCCTGCCTATACCGCTCACCACTTCCTCCTTCTCCTTAGTTTAGTTCAAGAAGCCATTTAATGAACTTCAACTACAGCTTAAAGCGCTGAGGCTGCAAGAATGAATTGAGACAGAATCCCTGTCCTTGAGAGGGTGAAGTCTGGTTGGGGAGACAGGTAGATAAAACAGATCATTTCAGCAGGGAGAGCCACACATTAAAATAATCAAGGTGAAGCCTGGCGAGGTGGCTCACACCTTTAATCCCAGCACTTTGGGAGGCCAAGGCTGGCTGATCACTGGAGGTCAGGAGATCGAGACCAGCCTGGCCAACATGGTGAAACCCCGTCTCTACTAAAAATACAAAAATTAGCTGGGCATGGTGGCGCATGCCTGTAATCCCAGCTACTGGGTAGGCCGAGGCAGGAAAATCGCTTGAACCCAGGAGGCAGAGATTGCAGTGAGCCTAGATCCCGCCACTGTATTCTAGCCTGGATGACAGAGCGAGACCCTGTCTCAAAATAAATAAATAAATAAATAAATAAATAAATAAATAAAAATAAATAATAAAAATTAATAAAATAAAATAATAGCCAAGGTGAGGGTCTGGGCAGCAGCTGCCTGAGTGAGTGGTGGGCTCAGAGGAAAGGCAGTTGGAGAAAGCGCTTTCAACAGCACTGTTTTCCAATTAGCTGAAGTAGGGCTCAGTGACCAATCTCAGTTCCAACCCCCACCAAACTAAAGCACATGCGTTTGCCAGTTGCCAGTGTATCAGGAGAAGAGCCAAAGAAGCCAAATATTAGAGAAAAAGAGCAAAATTAATTCAAAGTGTTCATTATGAAATCACATAGTATTCCAAATATCCAGGGAGTAAATGTACATTTATCAAGTTAACATATGAAATTTGTTCTAACAGATTTTCTAAATTTAGATTTTTGTTTTGCCCAATTTCACAAACAGGGCATCACTTGGTGAATGACGAAGTGGACTTGGGGTATGAGTATTCACCTGAACACCTTCCTCCCGCCTCTGCTGCAGTGGCCCCTCCCGCTTCAGCCCGGCTTGACCCTGGACAAGGCAGTTTCTATTTTTTAGTTTCCAAGTTGTGAGAAAGAAAAAAAAAAAAGGTTTGCTTCCAGCTGTTTGACAATGACGCTGAGATTTATGCACACATTCTGGCGAAATCACCTGAGTTGGCCGAACGAGCAAATAACACGTGTGCTTTTATTGAAGAGAAAAGGGAAGCAGAAGATGTACATTTCATTGCACCGTACTCCTCGCTGGCTAATTAGAAAGCAGGTTCATTAAGGGTTGGGCCTGAAGAAAAAGCCCAAAGCCTGAAAAGAGATCAAAGAGAATTACATCATATCCTCTGTATCTTCCCAAAGGGCATCCTGGTATTGGAGGGAAGGATTCAGGCCACAGAAATGAAGCAAAACACAGCCCAATTTCCAATACTGATTACTTTGGACCAGAACCATACATAGAAAAAGAAGACAGTTGTTTTTTGTTTTTGGAAAAAAATAAAGGAATGAGGTAAACAAAGAACATGGTTTTCTGACTTGGTTGAAAATAAAGCAAAGAGGGAAGTTTAAGCTAAATCGTAACAGAGGGTGTCCTTTTTCTTCTTCCCTTCATTTAGAAATTAAAACAACTTACAGATCCTATGCAACTAATAGTTAGGAAATTTAGATTTGCTAAAATTCTTGAAATAGAAGTATTGGTTTAAAAGCTTATACCTTAAAAATTATTTTTATTTTTATAGTAATATTAGATGTAATTGGGCAGATAAATTAAGTTGGAAGATCTTTTTTTTTTTTATGACTTTGGCAAGTAGCTGTTACTCTTATACTGAAATTGTGGGCCAGGCACCGTGGCTTATGCCTGTAATCCCAGCACTTTGGGAGGTCGAAGTGGGTGGATCACCTGAGGTCAGGAGTTCAAGACCAGCCTGGCCAACATGGTGAAACCCCATCTCTACTAAAAATACAAAACTTAGGCAGGTGTGGTGGAGCGTGCCTGTAGTCCCAGCTACTCAAGAGGCTGGTGTAGGAGAATTGTTTGAACCTGGGAGGTGGAGGTTGCAGCGAGCCAAGATCGTGCCACTGCATTTCAGCCTGGGTGACAGAGAGAGACTCCATCTCAAAAAATAAATAAATTAATAAAGTTTAAAAATTACGTATGTGTATATATATATATACACACACACAAATTGTGAAGTTTCCTGCCAGGTAAATACCTCGTTAAATTCATTTCTTTGCCTCCAGCAATAAGATACACTTAAAAAGCTATCGTTTTTGCTCTGGTGATGAGAGAATCCTGACTGTTATATATGACTACAAGTTGCTTCTCTCTTTCAGTTAGTCAGATATACTCAGAGGAACCCAGGAATGATCCTTGGGCAGCATCCATGGCAAATTCCTAAATTGGGAGTCTGTTATTCTGGCTGCTGAATTGCATTTACTCTGGGAGGCTGGACTCTAGTCAAGCCTTGTCCCATCTCCAAGCCCCACCCCCTCCAGACTCTAAGACTCTGGAGCACACACAAGGAAATATGATTTGGAGAAAATCAAGTCCTCTCATATTTTACAGCTTGAATTTTGAAATCCATCAAACTCCACTGAGCCCCAGGAAGAAGAGGCGAAGCCAATACTGGGCTTCTGTGTAACCCCATGTTCTTCTCTACCTTGAAATCAAGAGGAGACAACTTATCAATCATCTGTATCTTTAGAAAGTGCAAGCTTTTAGGCTATTTGTGTTTTAGAAGTTAATGAAGTTAATGTTTTAGAAGAGAAGAAAAGAACCTCTATAGAACTTTTGCAATAAGGTGACAGTTATGAAACTCAGATTATGGAAATAAATTTGGAAAGTCTTTTTGATAACTAATAATTTTTAATACAATTTTGCCTGGGAATTGTGGTGTTTCTAGCACTGAGGTTTTCTTAGCAGATGCCACCAGTAATATCTGCTCTTGAACCCAACTCTCTCCTAAACGTCATTTATCTATCCATCAATCCACCTGATGGGGCTCAGGACACACTACCCCCAAATATGGCACCTTGACATTTGAGAAAACAGCAGGAAGATCATTCACCCTCATCCCCACTCCTGCCCACCTTTCTTTTCTAAAGGTCATAAAAACCAAGGAAGAATTTTTCTTTATCTTGAAGCAGGTTATAACACCCCCATGTAAGAGGTGCCTTCCCTGCACCCAGTGGAAAGGAACGTCCTTATCTTTTAAGACAAAAGGCCACAGAGAAGAATCTGAACAAACAGGCCTTGCTGAGTTTCCCCTACTTTATTACCGTTGGATTATACCCTTTGTGCAATCCTATTTCTCCATGACTGTCTACTTATTCATCAAACCTAGCATGTATTAATAAATACACAAGTTTAACCATTTCTTCAGGTCTTCATTTCCTTATGAAGATGCCCATGTCATGTAAAACATAAATTAAGTAAACCTGTGTGCTTTTCTCTTATTAATCTGTCCTTTGGATGGGTGAGGAAAAAGTATTTTTTCTACGCTACACATCCATCAAGCCTCTTTTCCAGGATGTAGGCTATGTGCTAACCAGCATTTAGAGCACTACAGGGAATAGGACGTGGCAGGACAGTCTGCCAGGGAAAAAGAACCTGATACTGTTGGGACACAGAGAATGAGTCCCCAATGTATGGAATTTAAGGGAAATTGGAAGGCTTTCAAAACTGCCTCAGAATCAAGACCTTTTTTTTTTTTTTTTTTTTTTCTTTTGAGACGGAGTCTTGCACTGTTGCCCAGGTTGGAGTGCAGCAGCACGATCACGGCACAACCTCCACCTCCCGGTTTTAGGCAATTCTCTGCCTCAGCCTCCTGAGTAGCTGGTACTACAGGCGCAAGCCACCAGGCCCAGCTAATTTTTGTATTTTTAGTAGAGACGGGGTTTCACCATGTTGGCCAGGCTGGTCTTGAACTCCTGACCTCGTCATCCACCCGCCTCAGCCTCCCAAGTGCTGGGATTACAGACGTGAGCCACCATGCCTGGCCAGAACGTTTTAACTTTCCTTCTTTTGTTCCCCTCCCATCCAGCACAGAGAAGGACTTTCTCTAGAAGTTCCCTTATCTGATTGATGAAAATTTCCAAAAGAAATTCAATTGTGTTCCTTAGGAATCTCATCAAATAATTGGGAATGATTAACCACCAGAGAGGAAAGGGAATAGAAGTCATCAGCATGGGAAATAGACTTTTCATCTATTCTTTTTTTTTTTTTTTTCCTCTTTTGAGACTCTCACTCTATGGCCCAGGCTGGAGTGAAGTAGCCACTGAAATCTCTGCCTCCTGGGTTCATGCAATTCCTATGCCTCAGCCTCCTGAGTAGCTGGGATTACAGATGCCCACCACTATGTCCGGCTATTTTTTGTATTTTTAGCATAGACAGGGTTTCACCATATTGGCCAGGCTGGTCTCGAACTCCTGACCTTGAATGATTCACCTGCCTTGGCCTCCCAAAGTGCTGGGATTATAGGCATGAGCCACTGGGCCCAGCCTCATTTGTTCTTTTGAGGGCAGCTCTAAAAAATTATCCAACAGACTTTATATGTATGGTAAGACAACTTTTGTTCACAGTGTAGTTCTACCCCTCACCTTCTGGTAATTTTTCCCATTCAGTTTCCAAAGAAAATTATTGACAAACTATTGTCTGCTCTTTGGGCTCATTCAATTCACCTGAACATGATTTATTACCCCTCAGAATTGCCTACACCCCCTGTTTTTCTCTTCCCTATGAAGACAGTATAAGTACTTAAACCATCTGTCCTTTCTTTGAGTCTCATATTTGCAGGACTCCTGTGTAATGTGCACGTTAAAAAATGTGTATGACTTTTCTCCTGTTAATCTGTCTATTGTCAGTTTGTTTAGGAGACTTGAACCTTCAAAAGGAGAAGGAAGTGTTCTTTGCCCCTACAGTAACTTAAGGCAAACCATAAGATGCCTGCTACAGTAGACAGAGGGTTATGGGAGCACAGTGCAGGGGCACCAACATCATCTTGAGGGGCCAAGAAAGTGACAACTAAGCTGAGACTGAAGGCAATGAGCAGTTAACCAGGTCAAGGGCATGGTGCTTTTGGGGCGAGTGTCAGTGTTTCAGTGTGGCTAGATGGGGAAGAGAGGAAGATACCTAGAGTGTGTGTGAGTGTATTTACCTATATGGTGAGAAGTAAGGCTGGAAAGATGAACAGGAGGGAATTACATGGCAAGATAAGAAATTCTGAGGGCAACAAAGGACCACTGAAGAGTTTGAAAGAAACTCCATTTTAAAGAAAATGGCAGGATCAAATAGACAGTTTACGAAGATCACTATGGGTACACTATGCAGGAGGCAAAGAAGAGAGATAGGGAGGTTAGTCAGAAGGCTGTTACAATGCTCCAGACTACATATGCTGAATTAAAAAGTATTCATTGATTAATGAATTAATAAGTATTAATAATGATTAATTACTAAGATCTGAATTATAAGTATTCATTGATTTGAATTAATAAATATTCATTGATTAATTCAACACACATTTGTTGAAGCTAACTGGGACCAGGTTGTGAACAAAAATGAATCTGTCCACCGAGCATGGTGGCTCATGCCTGTAATCCCAGCACTTTGTGAGGTCAAGTTGGGTGGATCACCTCAGTCGGGAGTTCAAGACCAGGCTACAGCCTGGCCAACATAGTGAAACCCTGTCTCTACTAAAAAACACAAAGATTAGCAAGACGTGGTGGCACACGTCTGTAATCCCAGCTACTCAGGAGGCTGAGGCAGGAGAATCGCTTAAACCCGGGAGGCGGAGGTTGCAGTGAGCCGAGATTGCATCACTGCTCTACAGCGTGGGTGACAGAGCGAGACTCTATCTCAAAAAAAAAAAAAAAGGCCGGGTGCGGTGGCTCATGCCTGTAATCCCAGCACTTTGGGAGGCTGAGGTGGACGGATCATGAGGTCAGGAGTTCAAGACCAGCCTGGCCAATATGGTGAAACCCCATCTCTACTAAAAGTACAAAAATTAGCTGGGCATGGTGGTGGGTGCCTGTAGTCCCAGCTACTCAGGAGGCTGAGGCAGGAGAATTGTTGGAACCCAGGAAGTGGGAGTTGCAGTGAGCAGAGATCGGGCCACTGCATTCCAGCCCGGGTGACAGAGCGAGACTCCATCTCAAAAAAAAAAAAAAAAAAAAATTTAACAACCAAGGCTGGGCGCGGTGGCTCACTCCTATAATCCCAGCACTTTGGGAGGCTGAGGCAGATGGATCGCCTGAGGTCAGGAGTTCAAGACCAGCCTGGCCAACATAGTGAAACCCTCTTTCTACTAAAAATACAAATTAGCTGGGCGCGGTGGCAGGTGCCTGTAATCCCAGCTGCTCTGGAGGCTGAGGCAGGAGAATTATTTGAACCCAGGAGGCGGAGGTTGCAGTGAGCCAAGATTGTGCCATTGCACTCCAGCCTGGGCAACAAGAGCAAGACTCTGTCTTAAAAAAAAAAACAAAAAAACCCAAAAAAAACACGACAACCAAAAAAAATGCATCTGTCCTCATAGAGTTTAAAATTTGTTGGAGGAAACAGACAATCATGTAATTGCACAAATAACTGGAAGAATGACAACTGTAACAAGGTGCTGTTGTGGCAGAGACTGCTTTCCCCCCAAATCTGTTGTTTGCTTCTTTGCTTTGTTTGCTTAGACAGCTGCACTACATTTCCCGGCCTCCTTTGCAGTGGGAGATAGTCATGTGACTAATTCCTAGCCAATGTTCTCTAAGTGGAAGTGATGCACACCGGGCGCAGGACTGGGGGGAACGGAGAGGGGAACGGGGAGGGTGGGAAGTGGGGGGGGGGTGGGGGGCTGTGTAGAGGAATAAACTGGGAGGAGCCTGGCTGTCTAAGTGTGTGGCTCTGATAACCTGAACACTAGCTCAGGAGTGTCATGTGAACAGACAATAACACCGAATAGATGAGCAGTTTTATATTCGGGTTTATTTGTTACATCAGCTTTGCTTGCTAAAACCAAGATGTATTGTAAAGAGAGCCATAGGGTACAATGAAAGTGCAAAACTAGGGAACTTGACATAATCTGGGGCAGGAAAACTGGGAAGGTTTCACTGTGAAACTCTGGGGTGGGAGTTAACTGGGATCAATAGAAATAGACAGTTCAAGAACTATTCAACAGGTAGGCTCTGTGGAGCCAGATGACTGGACATGTAGCTGAAACATAAATGAATGATAACATTCAGGATTCTGCTCTGGGAAGCCTGATGGATTATAGGGCTGGAAGAAGAACATACTGGAAGATGAGCAAGTTTGGGGAAAACAATGGTAAGAGCAGTTTTGGATGTGTGAGGTTTACGGTGTCTGAGGACCATAAAAGGGATGTCCCAACTGTTGGAATTATGGTTGAAAAGCTCAATAGAGAGGAATTAGGTGCCAGATATAGTCTAGGGAGTCATTATCCTCTGAACAATAGTTGAAACAAGGGAAATAGAGCAAATAATCCAAGGATATTGTGAAATGTCAAAAAAGCAGACATTCAAGGATGGACTGTCCAGGAATTCCAACACAAGGAAAGATATAGGAAGAAGAATCTTCAAAGAAGATGTGGGAGTAGTAGTCGGGGTGGTAAGAGGAAAACTGGACAAGAAGGTTATCCTCGAAACCAGGGGAAAGACGGCACACCTCTATTTTGAGTTTTTTATTTAAATAACAGAATTAATTTTGCTCTGATGATCTTGCATTGTAGGAGAGATTCTGGCGTTTAAAAACTTAGGATAAAAGCCAGGTGTGATGGTGTGTGCCTGTAGCCCGAGCTACTCAGGAGGCTAAGGTGTGAGGGCTGCTTGAGCCTAGGGGTTCTAGTCCAGCCTGGGCAATATAGTGAGACTTCATTTCTTAAAACAATTTTAGGCTGTACATTGTGGCTCATGCCTGTAATCCCAGCATTTTGGGAGGCCAACGCGGGTGGATCATTTGAGTCCAGGGATTCAAGACCAGCCTGGGCATCATGGTGAAACCTCATCTCTATAAAAAATAAAAAATTAGTGGGGTGTGGTGGTGTGCACCTGTAGTCCCACCTACTTAAGAGGCTGAGGTGGGAGGACTGCTTGAGGCCAGGAGGCCAAGGCTGCAGTGAGCCTTGATTGTGCCACTGCACTCTAGGCTGGAAGACAGAGCAATATCCCGTCTAAAAACAAAAAAATAAAATTTTAAAACAAAAAATAAAACTTACAATAGTCATAAGACATTGCTAGATTAGATCGTCATTTAAAAGTTCTGGTATAAATGTATGAGAACCTCTTTTATAATGGCAAATCAATTAAACACATGCTTTTGAAGTTTCGGCTAAAATGATCCAAACTGCACATAATTTCTGACTCAAAGTACTGTGATATCACATAACTAGTCCTGATAGAGCACTCACTGTCTTACATCACTATTAGGATAAAGCAGAAGGCAGAAGTAATTTCAAAAGTATAATAAAATATTCCACTGTAGCAAGAAAAGCATCCTCTGGACTCTTAAGTTCCTTTTATTGTGGTTTACTTTTTCTTCCTTTCAATTTTGCAACGTTGTCAAAAACTGATTTCATTTGGAATAATTTTAATAACCCAAAGGGGGCCTGACCACTTCCCTCTCTTCTTCCCCTTTATCCGCTATTTACTTTTCTCAGTTCTCTTACCTTTGACCAAGGGATATAGCCTTCCTCATTTCTTTTCTACTTCCTAAAGCCCAAATTAGCTCTTTTGGTTGGCATAACATATTTTCTTAAGGAGATTGTAAGAATGCTTCTTTGCCTTTTTTTTTAACCTCTACCTTAAAAAAATAATG
Organism: Macaca fascicularis; assembly: GCF_037993035.2. Lineage (NCBI taxonomy): Eukaryota > Metazoa > Chordata > Mammalia > Primates > Cercopithecidae > Macaca > Macaca fascicularis. The sequence goes on along the minus strand of NC_088379.1, from coordinate 25,395,897 downwards.
CATTCATTCATTCATCTCAACCCACCAGCTAAGGGGTCTCTTTTCTTCCTATTCCTTCTCATTCTTTCTTTTCCTGTTCACTTTTCTTCTTGGCAATCTCATTTTACTTCTACCTTTAAGTAGTTTTTCTTTACTGTTGCATCTTGTCCTATTTCCTGCAGTTTAGGCCGTCACTAATCAGTGCAATATTTTCTTCCATTCCCAAGTGATATGTTTTAATTTCCTAATGTATGAGGTTGGCATGATAATGCCTCTTCCTAGGTGTCTCCCTCATTTTCTTCATACCTTTTACATGTAAGATACTGTCTTATATCGTTTAGGGAGTATGACATTGGTCGTCAAGTTATTTACCATAAACAAGTGAAAATTTATGGTTTCTTAAAAGCAATTATAGCAAGCAGTATCACACATGAACAGCATAGTCAATGAGTGATGGTGAGTTCAGAGGAAGGAGGGATCAGGGTAGATTCAGAAAACCAGGGGAGCCTTCATGGAAGAGGAGAGGAGCCTTGAGTGGGGCCTTGAGAAAATGCTGATTTGCATTTTCTGGTTAGGCAGAGACGGCGGCTCCAGGGAAATTACAAAGGAGTACGGAAGTGGCATTTCAATGACAAGTACTTGAAACATACAAAATAATCTGCAACTGCACAGTATTATGATTTCCATTCCCTTATAAGTCACCACCATCAACAAAGCAAGTTCAAAAACTTCCATTGTTTGTCCATTTTGAAAGGTCAGATTTATCAAAGCCCCTGGGTTACAACAGAGTAGACAGGTAACAGCTGCTTTTTTTTATATTCTCGGTCGACTAAAATTTTTGACTATAGATTCGGCAAGTAAGAGAATTGAAGATCAAGACCATTAAAAAGTTTATAATTCCTAATCTTGAGTATAACACAGCTAAAAGTGGAACTCTAGCCAAAGTCTATAATGAAAGAATAGTTAGTAGTGACCCTTTATTTTTTAGTTTCTACCTTTAAGTTAATTTATTTTATCTCAGCAAGAACTTTTGTCCTGAATAGGGCCATTACATGAAACAAGATATGTATTTGTATTACACAAGCCACACAAAGTGTCTGCCAAACTCATGGTTCCCTTCTAACCATATAGGTCCATGCATTGTTCCACAAGAGTCTTTTAAAAAATGCATGCTATGAAAATGTATATTATGAAAAAGCTATGCATGGATTTCAAATCTGTTTTTCTCCAAAATAAACTTGACTAACTTGCTATAATATGTCTGAACAAGATCTAGTTTGAGGCAGTAAGAAAGATAATATATTAGTTTGAAAAGAGCCCCTATCATGACATGAAATTCTGCTAAGATTGAAGTAAGAATAAAGATTGAACTTACAGTAGAAGAATGGTGAAATGATGGTTGCTTTATGAAAACTTCGTGGGGATAATGCCCCAAGTTAATCAGCAGTTTACGAATGAATAACTCATTTCAAGAAGGAATTAAGATGATATTGAAGATGAAATCTGCAGTGGCAGATCCTCCACATAAATTTTCAAGGAAAAAATTCATCTTGTTTGTGCCCTAATTGAAGAGGACCAATGGTTAACAGCAGAGACAATAGCCAACACCACAGACCTCTCAACTGGTTCAACTTACACAATTCTGACTACAAAATTAAGGTTGAGCAAACATTCCACTGTCTGAGTGGCACAATTGGTGCACCTAGATTGACTATGGACAATGGCAGAGCTTTCAGTGGAAATTTTAAAAAGTAGGATTGAGATCCTGCAGCATTTCTTTGAAGAATTGCTGTAGCAGTTGAAACATGGCTTTCCCAGTACAATCCTGAAGAAAAAGCGCAATCAAAGAAATGGCTACCAAGAGGTGGAAGTGGTCCAGTCAAAGCAAAAGTTGACCAGTCAAGAGCAAAGGTCATGGTGACAGTTTTTTTGGGATACTCAAGCCATTTTTTCTGGTTGACTTTTTGGAGGGCCAAGGAATGATAACATCTGCTTATTATGAGAGTGTTTTCAGAAAGTTAGCCAAAGCTTTAATGAAAAAATGCCCAGGAAAGCTTCACCAGAGAGTCCTTCTCCAACACAACAATGCTTCTACACATTCCTCTCATCAAATGAAGGCAATTTTGCAAGAGTTTTGAGGGAAAATCACTAAGTATCCACCTTAAAGTCCTGCTTTGACTACTTCTGACTTCTTTTTGTTTCCTAATCTTAAAAAAATGTTTAGGCCGGGCACTGTGGCTTGTGCCTATAATCCCAGGACTTTGGGAGTCTGAGGTGGGCAGATCATGAGGTCAGGAGGTCGAGACTATCATGGCCAACATGGTGAAACCCTGTCTCTACTAAAATACAAAATATTAACTGGGCGTGGTGGCATGCACCTGTAGCCCCAGCTACTCAGGAGGCTGAGACAGGAGGATCACTTGAATCCGGGAGGCAGAGGTTGCAGTGAGCCAAGATCGTGCCACTGCACTCCAGCCTGGCAACAGAGCAAGACTCTGTCTCAAAATAAATACATAAATAATAAATAAAAAAATGTTTAAAGGGCACAGATATTTTTCAGCTAATAATGTAAAAAAGACTGCATCAATAGGGTTAAATTCCCAAAACCCTCAGTTCTTTAGGAATGGACTAAACAGCTAGTACTATCACTTACGAAAGTGTCTTGAATTTGATGAAGCTTATGTTGAGAGGTAAAGTTTTTGTTTTGTTTTTATCCTTTAATTGCATTTTTCTATGAACTTTTTGAAGTCCCCTTGTATATGTTCCTACCACCTTGGCCACAGCTAATGAACCCAGAGGTATTCCCTGCTTCCCCCAAGGGAATGGGGAGTGGAAAAGGCAGCCATCTGTAAACTTTGAGATGAACTGATGAGAGCTCTGCACAATGTACTAGATGCACCAGTACATCTGTTCATGTACCCAAACAGATCCTATTTTATTAATGGAGATTTGATTGTGAGCCCTACAGAAAATACATAGATGGAACTATACAGAGGTGAAGAAGAGAGACTCAGAGCAGAGGCAGGAGAGAGAGGTAGGAGAAGAGAACAGAAAAAAGTCAATTGGTAGTGAGCAAGTTGAGAGACAGGAAGTAAGCAGAGATGCCAAATTATAGCCAGGGATGACTATGAAATGACTACAGCTTCTATTGTCATCTGAAGCAAAATGAATGATGCTCTATGAGGCTTGGCTGTGCAGCCACCGAGACCATTTTCTGTGCTTTCTCACTTCCCCTGGTATTCTTACAACACATTTCCCGACTATCTGACATAATGTGAGCCTGTGTCTGCTTTTTTCTGCAGAAATAATCTAACTCACATAGTAATTTGCAGATTATGTTCCCATACCGAGCCACCATGTGCAGAAACACACACTTTCATGGGTCATAGCCATAACCTGGTAAAGTTCAACTATTGCTGATATCAATCAAATCTTGGTTGTCCAGGTTATTTGGGATACGGATGGCCCTGGGCACAGCTTTCTCTTCTTTTTGGTTCCTCTATCTTTAATTGTTTCTGTATCAACTTGTATTGAGAAGGCAGGGGATGCAGGGAGAAAATAACTAAGTTAGCTTATTTCTTTTTTTTTTTTTTTTTTTGAGACGGAGTCTCGCTCTGTCACCCAGGCTGGAGTGCAGTGGCCGGATCTCAGCTCACTGCAAGCTCCGCCTCCCGGGTTCACGCCATTCTCCCGCCTCAGCCTCCCGAGTAGCTGGGACTACAGGCGCCTGCCACCTCGCCCGGCTAAGTTTTTGTATTTTTAGAAGAGACTGGGTTTCACTGTGTTAGCCAGGATGGTCTCGATCTCCTGACCTCGTGATCCTCCCGTCTCAGCCTCCCAAAGTGCTGGGATTACAGGCTTGAGCCACCGCGCCCGGCCAGCTGCTTATTTCTTTTAACTGTTTGGTGATGGAAAAGAAGAGACTAATGAGTAGGTGATGTAGCATAGAGGGGCAGCATATGTCTTGGTTTAAGGGCATGACTCCACCTCTCTCTCTCTCTCTCTCTCTTTTTTTTTTTGAGACAGAGTTTCACTCTTGTTGCCCAGGCTGCAGTGCAATGGCGTGGTGTCTGCTCACTGCAACCTCCACCTCCTGGGTTCAAGCAATTCTCCCGCCTCAGCCTCCCGAGTAATTATAAGCATGCACCACCACACCCGGCAGATTTTGTATTTTTAGTAGAGATGGGGTTTCTCCATGTTGGTCAGGCTGGTCTCTAACTTCCAACCTCAGGTGATCCGCCTGCCCTGGCCTCCCAAACTGCTGGGATTACAGGCATGAGCTGCTGCACCCGGTGACTCCACCTCTTTATGACTGTTTCTTCACCAGTAAAATGGGAATAATAGTACTTTAGAGGATAGTTCTGAAGATTCTAATAACTTGCTAGAAATAATAGGCTTGGAGAAGTGCCTGTAACAAAATAATATGTGATAGCAATTGTGATTGTCATTATTACCTACCCCATCAGACTAGTGTGGGTATTAAATAGGTTGACGCAAGTAATACATATAATGCCTGACACATATACTCAACAAATATTAGCAATGACTATAACAATGACATAACAATGAATACTATGATTCCTGAAGCAGTGTCTCAGTTAATGGACTGATCGTTTTATATTCCAGTCTACCACATGACTGGGTTGGCACATATGACTGAAAGCTGCAGGTAATTACAGGGTCTCATAAACGCAGAAACTGATGAGAAAAGCATGGAACCGTCAACCAGGAGACCAGAGGTTTAGTTCTAAGCTCCAGTACTAATGTGACCTTCGCCTGGTCATTTGATCTTTCTGAGTTTCACTTCACTGTTAAATGAAGGTCTCAATGTTCTTCCAGCTCATAAATACTGTGATTATAAGTCTTCATGTGGTTTTAAATTTTGCAAACTTGATTTGCAAGTATGCATTTAAAATCAAATTAAAATTTGTCCTTATGTCCTTACAACTGATACTGATTTCAATTCTTCTAGCCATGGAAGAAATATCCTTTTTTATTTCCTAAGACTATTTTTCACAGGTTCTGAAATAAGGGATGATGTAAGTTCAAGTGTAACATTGCTATCTAATCATCATTATATTATTTTTAATGTATATTTCTGGAATATTAAAAACTAAGTGGCTAAAAGCTAAACATTTACAAGGATAGGCACTTTAGTTAGGTATGGACTAGAAATAGTCATTTAAAAATTGTCTCTGACAGTATCTATAATTTGATATCACTATCTCCTATCATCTCCATGGGCTTTATTATGTGAAGAAACTTTATAAAGTTTTCATCAGTCCTGTCAGTTGTATCCTGATTTCTCCAGAAACATCATGTTAGTTACTTAAAAATCTTTTTTTTTTTCCCCAGAAGCCAGAGATTCTCCTATTCCATTTCTATTTCCAAAGGCAGGGTGGGGCTGTGGCTTGGCAGAGCAGGGTGTGGTTTCGATGGGGTTGGCTAGGCAGGGGAAAATAAACACTATAACATGTGGTTGTGATGACAGTTTAGTGTCTAGAGACCGTATATCTTTGAGAGTTCTATGTTTACGCATAAAATATCTCCAACTGGTTTAAAACTATTCATGAATCCAGGAGAGAGCTGCTAAGTGAGAAAGGGAGAGGGGAGAGGAAATGAAAAGGAAGAGAAAAATAATACTTAAGTATGAACCATGGAAATAGAAAACAAGAAGGACATTTAAAGATCATCTAGTCCAGCTTATTGGTTATTCATAAGGAATACTGAGGCCCAAATGGGTTCAGTACTTGCCAGAGGTTTCTCCATCTCTCAATATCCAAACCAGGACTAGAACTTAGGTGATTTCTGAAGCTGGATATTTATTCATTCCTTCAAGTAACATTATTGGAAAACATCTATGTGCCGGGGTCACATTAGACGTTACATTCTAGGGCAGGATGTGTTATACGTGCGACGTAAGTGTTTATATAGCATGTTTAGCATTTATAACCTTTTAAAACATGCTATATAGCATGTTTAACATTTTAAACATGTTGGCCAGGTGCGGTGGCTCATGCCTGTAATCCTAGCACTTTGGGAGGCCAAGGTGGATGGATCACTTCAGGTGAGGAGTTTAAGACCAGCCTGGTCTTGAGACCAGCCTGAAACCCTGTCTCTACAAAAAAAAAAAAAAAAAAAAATAGGTGGGCACGGTGGCATGTGCCTGTAGTCCCAGCTCCTCTGGAGGCAAAGGAAAGAGAATTGCTTGAACTCAGGAGGCAGAATGCTGCAGTGAGCCGAGATTGCACCACTGCACTCCAGCCTGGGTAACAGGGTGTGACTCTGTCTCAAAAAAAATAATTAAAAATAATCATGCTATGTAGTACGTTTTTATAGCATATCTAGCATCTATAACATTCACAAGCATATATAGCATTTACATAGCATAAACTAGTTACCAACTATGTGGCAAAGATAAAATCAAAGTATTGAATGCTTTAAAGAAAATACAGTGGAGTGTTGGACACAGGGTGATGGCATGTGTGGGAGGGAAGGCTTCTTTGAGGAGTTAGCCAAGGGCCATGAAAGGAAGCAACCATGAAAGATTGTGGAACAGAACCTTCTAGGCAGAGGACATGGCAAGCCCTGAGACCCTAAAGTTGAGTGGAATGCATTTAGAGTATTTGAAGAAAGCAGGCCTGTGAAGCTGCAGCCCAGTGAACAAGAGGGATAGTCGTGTACATGGAAGTAGGAGAAGGAGCTCTGGGCTCGATTAGGTAGGGTTGTATAATCCATAGGTAAGGACTGAATTTTATTTTATATGCAGTAGAAGCCGTTGGAGAGTTTTCAGCAGGAAGTGACGTGATTTGATTGACAGATTGGAAAGTGCTAGAGTGGAAGCAGGAGACCAGCTGGGATGCTATTGTCCTCGTTTAGGTGCAGAATGATGTGGACCCAGGATGGTGGCAGTAGAGGGGAGAAGTGCACAGACGGATGCTCAGAGAAGATACAGTGGGACATGTTCCCAAACTTGTTACTCAGTGTTCTTATTATTAATAATGGGAAGGAAAAAATGTATGAGTAAAAGAAAATCCCAAAACCTTTAAACATGATTATCATCAATTTGCACCAATGTTGTTTTAGGACTTGGAACTGCTTGACATATGCTTACTATTTGTAAACGGAGGGAGTGAAATCTCCACCCCCATTACACCCCAAATTTAGCGTAAAAATAATTTATCACAAGAAAACAAGCAGATACGAGGATTTTCATAAAATACAAAAACAAGTTTCCAGTTTATGATCTGAAGTCAATGTAGATTTAGCTCTATTTCATATACAGTGTATATATTTACATCCACATGGATATTGACGTTTCAATGATTTTATCATGACCAGGGGTGGGGAGGAAAATCAGCAAAATATACTCTCTAAAAATGGGCTGAAAGGTTTGAGAAATATTTTCAGCACTGAGGGTTGAAAGAGCAGATTAAGATATCTGATAAAATGCAGTTAATTAAAGTTTAAGAGTTTTAATTTTGTTTCATTTGTATTTTTGCATTTTAATTTTGTTTTGTTTGTATTTTTGCCTTAGCACAGACTACTTTGATTATATGAATAATACCGGGTTACCCGGTTTAGAATATTTTTCCATATGTGGAAAAGGATTAAGCATGACATAAAACTCATGGAACATGCCAAAAACCTATAGCTCAAATGTCCCTGTAATATCAGCGGCTGTCATTGAATACCCCTAAGATACCCCAGATGCTTTAAATATGTCAAATATAATCCTTATAGCAAACATGTAAGTTTGGTATTATTATAAATCTCTAGTGAAAAAGCAGCTGGGGTTTTCATATAGTAGAGCCAGGTCAGGAAGCAAACCCAGCCCAGTTCCTAGGCCCGGGCTTTCTAATATGCCCATTTTTATGAATCATTTATTCTCTGACATTGGAGTAGAGAAATATTTATAAGTGCATTCAACTCAAATCCAAAAGCTGATGTTCTCCAGCAAAAGGCTTCTTTGGCTGTTTGTACTGACATTTTCCCATAATGATGAACCTGGTCTGGAAATTCTGTGTTGAATTACCTGCTAGGTTAATGTTTTCCAGACTTGAGCAATGTAAGAAACTTTTAAATAGAGTAAAGATTTATTATTGATTTAAATCAATTTTCAAAGAATGTGGCTTTTTCTCTCTCTCTCTTTGAGTCAGCGGTCTCCCTCTGTCCTTGGGCTGGAATGCAGTGACACAATCCTGGCTCTCTGCAGCCTTGACCTCTGAGACTCAGGTGATTCTCCTGCCTCAGCCTCCTGAGTAGCTGTGACCACAGGTGCGTGCCACCACACCCAGCAAATTTTTGTAGACACAGTTTTGCCATGTTGCCCAAGCTGGTCTTGAACTCCTGGGCTCCAGTAATCCACCCACCTCGGCCTCCCAAAGTGCTGGGACTACATGCATGACCTACTGCACCCAGTCAAAGAATGTGACTTTAAAAAGTCACATAAAACATAAATTAGCATGTGACTTTAAAAAGTCACACAAATCTAGCTATTGGTGGGAGGGTGGTGGATAATGAGAAATTACTTAATGGGTACAAAATGTACATCATTCAGGTGATGGATACACTAAAAGCTCAAACTTCATGCCGACATACTGTATCCATCCATGCAACAAAATTGCCCTCGTACCCTTAAATTAAAAAAAAAAAATCTAGTTAAAACTTGTTATAGTTTTTACGTATGTAATGATAGAACCCAAAACAAGTTTAAAAATGACATTTAAACAAAGCTATTAGAACATAATAAATTTTGTGGTTCACATCATTATATTCCTTCTGAAAGTCAGTCGATAGCCCCATTGTGAGAACGTTACTGACTTTTCCATTGCGGAGTCTTTTTTAAATTTTCCTTCTTTGTCTTTTTTTTTTTTTTTTTTTTTGAGAAACAGTCTCACTCTGTTGTCCAGACTGGAGTGCAGTGGCGTGATCTCCACTCTCATTGCAACCTCCACCTCCCAGATTCAAGCAATTCTTATGCCTCAGCCTCCCGAGGTAGCTGGGATTATAGGAGCGCAACACCACACCCAGCTAATTTTTGTAATTTCAGTGGAGACGGTGTTTCACCATGTTGGTGAGGCTGGTCTTGAACTCCCGGTCTCAAGTGATCCACCTGCCTCAGCCTCCCATGGTGCTGGGATTACAGGCGTGAGCCATTGCGCCCTGCCTGGAGTCTTTAATTTGGCCTTTTGCTACTGTACTGGTCCAGTTTTGCTACCACTTTTATCTACTTAAAAAATCTTCATTCCATGGTGCACATGGTGTCATCTGGTGTGACATTTTGGCAAACTTACTAGGTTTGCCACTACTCTTTTGTGTTACGCTTTGACTTGGGACAGTTGCAATAATAAACACAATGGCACATACGGACACCAACATTGGTTGGCAATACTTGGTTAGAAGCTGGTCATGCAGACGATCCAGACAGTCCTTACAATCATATTTTAGATACCTCAAAAATGAAAGCACACAGTTTGACATTGTAAAGGAAATTTGTAGATCCACAACACTACGTCTACCCTAGGTGTCCTCAAACTCCACTTTAAGAAAACTTGCGTTTGCATCATACAGTCCCAGACTCAGGAAGGATAAAGTTGACTTCCATAGAATATCATCCTCACATCACACTATGGAATACAAAGCAATTGGCTGAAAGAATGAGGTAGCTCTGTTTATACTGACTTGAAAAGATGTCCACAGTTTATTAAATGACCAAAGCAATACATCAGAATTGAAAACAGGAACCCACACAAATACTTGCACACCAATGTTTATAGTTATTATTCACAATAACCCAAAGGTAGAAACAACCTAAGTGTCTATGAACAGATGAATGGGTAAACAAAATGTAGTATATACAGACAATGAAATATTATTTAAAAAGGAAGGGAAGGCCGGGTGTGGTGGCTCACATCGGTAATCCCAGCACTTCAGGAGGCCGAGGCAGGTGGATCACCTGAGGTCAGGAGTTCGAGACCAGCCTGGCCAACATGGCGAAACCCTGTGTCTACTAAAAATACAAAAATTAGCCGGGCATGGTGGCACACACTTGTAATCCCTGCTACTCGGAAGGCTGAGGCAGGAGAATCACTTGAACCCAGGAGGAGGAGGTTGCAGTGAGCCGAGATCGCGCCACTGTACTACAGCCTGGGTGACAGAGTAAGACTCCGTTTCAAAAAAAAAAAAGGAATGGAGTCTGATATATGCTACAACCTGTCTGAGCCTTGAAAACATTAGGCTAAGTGATATAAGCCAGAGACAAAAGGGCAAATGTTGTATGATTCTACTTTTATGAGGGATTGAGACAAGGCAAACTCATAGGGGCAGGAAGTGGAATAGAGAGTACCAGAAGTTGGGGGTTGGGTGAATGAGAAGCTATTCGTTAATGGGTACAGAGTTTCTATTTGGGATGATGAAAAAGTTCGGAAGGCTGGGTGTGGTGGCTCACGCCTGTAATCCCAGCACTTTGGGAGGCCAAGGTGGGCGGATCACCTGAGGTCAGGAGTTTGAGACCAGACTGACCAACATGGAGAAACCCCATCTCTACTAAAAATACAAAAATTATCCAGGCGTGATGGTGCATGCCTGTAATCCCAGCTACTCGGGAGGCTGAGGCAGGAGAATCGCTTGAACCTGGGAGGCAGAGGTTGCGGTGAGCCAAGATCGCCCCATTGCACTCCAGCCTGGGCTGGAGCAAAACTCTGTCTCAAAAAAAAGAAAAAGTTTTGAAAATAGTAGTGATGTTTGCACAACACTGTGAATGTACTTAATGCCACTGAACTGTACACTTAAAAAGTTATTAGGTTGGTGCAGCAAAAGTAATTGTGGTTTTGCCATTACTTTGTGTGTGTGTGTGTGATGGAGTCTCACTCTGTCATCCATTATGGAGTGCAGTGGCAGGATCTCGGCTCACTGCAACCTCTGCCTCCTGGGTTCAAGCGATTCTCGTGTCCCAGCCTCCCCAGTAACTGGGATTACAGGCTACCCGCCACCACGCCTGGCTAATTTTTTGTATTTTTAGTAGAGACGGGGTTTCACCATGTTGGCCAGTCTGGTCTCGAACTTCTGACCTGAGGTGATCTGCCTGCCTCAGCCTCCCAAAGTGCTGGGATTGCAGGTGTGAGCCACCATACCCGGCTGACCCCATCTCTTAATACTGTAATATTGGAGATTAGGTTCTAACATATACATTTTGAGGGAACATGGCCATTCAGACCATAGCATATAAAGTAATAATTTGCAGAGCTGTGTGTTGCGTAGATTATTTATATACTTTGCTGTATGCATGTTCAATAAATTCAATAAAATGCCTACGTAAGAGAGTTCTTTAAAAAATCGTCTGGGCCGGGCGCGGTGGCTCACGCCTGTAATCCCAGCACTTTGGGAGGCCGAGGCGGGCGGATCACAAGGTCAGGAGATCGAGACCACGGTGAAACCCCGTCTCTACTAAAAATACAAAAAATTAGCCGGGCGCGGTTGTGGGCGCCTGTAGTCCCAGCTACTCAGGAGGCTGAGGCAGGAGAATGGCGTGAACCCGGGAGGCGGAGCTTGCAGTGAGCCGAGATCGCGCCACTGCACTCCAGCCTGGGGGACAGAGCGAGACTCCGCCTCAAAAAAAAAAAAAAAAAAATCGTCTGTTCTGGTATTAGACTTTGCCGGCTTTTGCTTTCGAGATGCTATTACTTCTCTTTCTTCTTTTCTATTCTTTCAACAAATAGTTACTGTACACCAACTGTGTACAAGGCACTGTGCTAGGCAAAAGACTACTACGCCTGTAGGAAGATGACAATTCATATTTTGAAAGCTTGAAAAACTGTCTCTAGGAGTTGATTATCAAGACTTTCTATTAATCTTTAAGATTCTTTCCTATCAGAGCTTCATATTCCCTCTTTGGCTTCTGCATAAATCTGTTTTGACATAGTGGTAACCTCCCAGCTGGTGTTTTTGGCTTTCGCCCAAGAAAATCCTGCTTGCTGATCGCTAGTCTCTTGTTCTTCTCAGCTGTTTCTAATCTTTGAACTCTTAATCTGCCATCTTGGATATATCAGATTCTTACTGGCTCCTCTCTCCCAACACTTCCTTAAAAATTTTAAGGAATTAAAAATTCCTCAAGTCCCTATTTCTAGCCTGTGGAGATTCAGACTTGCTGTGCTCTTAGGGAATTATCCACTGTTATATATATTCTAACTATAATTATTGTATCCTAAGTTTATTTTTCCTTTTTTGTATTAAAACTTATACTGGCTACAAAATGTTCAAGAGCAAATACTCTTGATGTCAACAACAGGTAAACAAATATCACCACTATTATTCTGCATTATTTGGGAGGTTCTAATATGTAATAGGACAAGAAAAGCAAATGAGAACTTCACATATTTAAAAAGGAGTTATTTTTATTTACATATAATATGATTGTATGCCTACAAATTCCAAATGAGTCAATTAAAAATATAAAACCAAGAGAGAATTAGCAGAGTGACTGGGTATATTTTATTGATGGATTGATTGATTTTTGAGATGGAATCTCACTCTGTCACCCAGACTGGAATGCAATGGCATGGTCTCAGCTCATTGCACCTCCACCTCCTGGGTTCAAGCGATTCTCCCACCTCACCCTCCTGAGTAGCTGGGACTACAGGTGTGTACCACCATACCTGGCTAATTTTTGTATTTTTAGTAGAGATGGGGTTTCACTATGTTGGCCAGGCTGGTCTCAAACTCCTGACCTCATGATGCCCCGCCTCGGCTTCCCAAAGTGCTGAGATTATAGGCGTGAGCCACCATGCCTGACCTTTATTTATTTATTTTAAGATTTTAGATTCACAGGGTACATGTACAGGTTTGTTACATGAATATATTGTGTGATGCTGAGGATTGGGCTCCTGTTGAACTTATCACCCAAACAGTGATCACAGTACCCAATAGGTAGTTTTTCAACTCTTGCTCTCCTTCCTCCCTACTCCTTGGAATTTCCAGTGTCTACTGTTTCTATAAAATAAATATTTTAAAATATCAATAACTGGTCTTTATATTAGTAATAGTGAATTATACATAGAAATTACAAAATAAATTCTTTAAAAATAATATTATGAAGGCCGGGCACGGTGGCTCATGCCTGTGTTCCCAGCACTTTGGGAGGGTGAGGCGGGTGGATCATCTGAGGTCGGGAGTTTGAGACCAGCCTGAACAAGGTGGAGAAACCCCATCTCTACTAAAAATACAAAATTAGCCGGACACGGTGGCGCATGCCTGTAGTCCCAGCTACTCGGGAGGCTGAGGCAGGAGAATCACTTGAACCCAGGAAGCAGAGGTTGCAGTGAGCCGAGATCGTGCCATTGCACTCCAGCCTAGGCAACAAGAGCGAAACTCCATCCCCACCCCCAGCAAAAAAAAAGGTTTATGAAAAATTTAACAAGAAAATACTGGAATCTATATGAAGAAAGCAATATAATTTTATTGAAGAAAATAAAGCATACCATGAATAAACGGAGAGACATACCCAAATCATAGATTGGAAAAATATCATGAAAATAGAATTCTTTATAAGTTAATTTAAAAATGTTATCAAATCCACCAATGTTATCAAAATTCCACCAATAATCCACTAATTAAAAAAATGAAAAAAATAAACTTTCAAAAGTGTCAAGAAACTGTTGAACAAGAATAATAAAGGATAATTTGCTGCACCACAAAAAAGTACTATAAAGTGACTGCAATAAAAATAGCATATTAATTGCTTGAGCCTGGGAGATTGAGGCTGCATGCAGTGAGCCATGATTGTACCACTGCACTCCTGCCTGGGTGAGAGTGAGACCCTGTCTCAAAAAAAAAAAAAAGGCCTATTATGTTCCATAGATAATAGATAATACTTCTATAGTTCTAGAAACTACTCTTCTATGAATGAATGAGATGCTTGTAAATAAGCCACACCTCAGTACAATATTGGTGCGAGGCCCCTAAGCAAGATAAAATCTCATTGATCTCAGCTGCCCTGTGCTGTTCCATTTTTTTCTCTCCATTTAGTCAGGGAGTCAGGCAACAGACTTAAAGCAGGCACTAGGCTGTAGAGAGAGAACTGTGCAAAAGACTTTGTTACTGCTTTTAGAGAGTTTTAAGTCCAGTGAGAGAACCTGACAGTTACAGTAGTGAAGAACAGCATATTTGCTGGTGGCAGGCTTGCTTCTCCCCAGTTTCATGAGTTTATCTGAGCTTATAATCTGACAGGTTATGTTTATAATCCCTTGGTTAATGTCAGTGGCATTTTTCCAAAGAGCCAAGCTAATACAATTCCCAGAAAAGTAAAATTAATACAATTGCAGCTGAAAAATGGAATGTGAATTATATCTTCTTAGGACAGTGACTTTCAAACTTTTTGGATTCAGGACCCTTACATTCTTAAATGTTATAGGGATCAATATACCAAAATCAAATTTCTAGTGATGAACAATCTGAAAATGAAATTTAAAAAGACAATTCTATTTATGACAGCATCAAAAAGAATAAAATACTTAGGAATAAATTTAACAAAAATAGTGCAAGTCCTGAACACTGGAAACTATGAAACATCATTGAAATAAATTAAAGAAGACCTAAATAAATGGAAAGACATCCCATGTTCACAGATTGGAAGACTTACTACAATTAAGATGACAATAGTTCCCAAATTGATCCACGGACTCAAAACAATCCCTATCAAAATGGCAGCTGGTTTCTTTGCAGAAATTGAAAAGCAGATCCTAATGTTCATGTGGGAATGAAAGGGGCTCAGAATAGCTATAACAATCATTTAAAGAAGAACAAGTTTGGAGACTTACACTTTCCCACTTCAAAACTTATTACAAAGCTACAGTAATAAAAACTGTGTGGCATAGGTATTAAGAACAGACATATAGATTAAAAGAATCGAATTTAGAGTCCAGAAAAAAGCTTAGATCTGTACAGTTGATTGATTTTCAACAAGGGTACCAAGACAATTCAAGGAGGAAAGAATAGTCTTTCCAACAAATGATGCTGGAAAAACTAGATATTCACATATGCAAGGATGAAGTTGGACCCCTACTTCACACAAGAATTAAGAGAAAATTATAGGCCTAACTGTAAGAGCTAAAGCTATAAAACTCATAGAAGAAAACTTGGGAACAACTCTTCATGACTGGAGTAGGCAATGATTTCTTAAATATAAAGCTAAAATCACAGGCATCAAAAGAAAAAATAAATTGAACTTCATCAAAATTACACTTTTGTGCTTCAAAAGAGACTGTCACAAAAGTGAAAAGACAACCCATGACCAGGCGTGGTAGCTCATGCCTGTAATCCCAGCACTTGGGGAGGCTGAGGCGGGCAGATCACCTGAGGTCAGGAGTTCGAGACCAGCCTGACCAACATAGAGAAACCCCGTCTCTACTAAAAATACAAAATTAGCTGGGCATGGTGGCACATGCCTGTAATTCCAGCTACTCGGGAGGCTGAGGCAGGAGAATCGCTTGAACTCGGGAGGCGGAGGTTGTGGTGAGCTGAGATCATGCCATTGCACTCCAGCCTGGGCTCGAAACTCCATCTCGGGGGTGGGGGGGAAGAAAAGACAACCCATACATAAAAGTACATTAGTGGGCCAGGTGCAGTGCCTCATGCCTGTAATCCTAGCACTTTGGGACCCTGAGGCGGGCAGATCACGAGGTCAGGAGTTCAAGACCAGCCTGACCAACACGGCAAAACCCCGTCTCCACTAAAAATACAAAACTTATCTGGGCGTGGTGGTAGTCTCAGCTACTCAGGAGGCTGAGGCAGGAGAATTGTTTGAACCCAGGAGGTGAAGGTTACAGTGAGCTGAGATCACACCACTGTACTCCAGCCTGGGTGAGAGAGTGAGACTCCATCTCAAAAACAAAAAAACAAACAAACAAAAATAAAAAATAAAAAAAACGATAGTGATTGCCAGGGACCGGAGAGAAGAAAGAATGAGGAATGACTGCTAATAGATAGTGTTTCTTCCTTGGAGTAATAAAAATGTTCTGCAATTACAGGTGATTGTTGTACAAACTTGAGGATACACTAAAAAAAGCCACTGAATTGTATACTTTAAGAAGGTGATTCTTATGTTATGTAAATTTAAGTATTATTTAATATGAATAAAATAAAGTATTAGTATTAAATAACAATTGGCATTTAAAAATATTTATTTTAAAATATTCTTATTAGAAATTGAAATTCGTGCCTGTAATCGCAGGACTTTGGGAGGCTGAGGCAGGCAGATCACTTGAGGCCAAGAGTTCGAGATCAGCCTGGCCTACATGTCAAACCCTCTCCTCTACTAAAAATACAAAATTAGCCAGGCATGGTGGTGTGTGCCTGCAATCCCAGCTACTCAGGAAGCTGAGGCAGAATTGCCTGAACCTGGGAGGCAGAGGTTGCAGTGAGCCGAGATCGCTCCACTGCACTCCAGCCTGGGCGACAGAGCGAGACTCTATCTCAGAAAAAAAAAGAAGAAAGAAATTAAAATTGATAACATTAAAAATATTGATTTGTAAAATAAATGTAATTTTAAAATATAGTCATATAAAATACCAATAAGAAACCATTTACATTTAGAATTTTATATATATATATATACACACACATTATATTTCTTCTTTTTTTTTGTGAGACACAGTTTCACTCTGTTGCCCAAGCCAAAGTGCAGTGGTGCCACCTCACCTCAGCTCACTGCAACCTCCTCCTCCCGGGCTAAGGTGATCCTCCCACTTCAGCCTCCTCAGTAGCTGGAACTACAAGTAAGTGCAACCACACCCGGCTGATGTTTGTATTTTTTTGTAGAGACGAGTTTTGCCATGTCACCCAGGCTGGTCTTGAGCTCCTGGATTCAAGCAACCCACCCACACTGGCCTCCAAAAGTGCTGAGATTAAAGGAGTGAGCCACTGTGCCTGGCCAAGGGAGGAGTGTACTAATAGCTTTTAGGATAAATGTGGATATTCTTTCTTGATATTACACTAAAATCTGACATGTTATAGTTTCTAAAAGATAAGATCATGTTTATGTGGAATCTGAAACCATAATGATGAAATTTCATATTCTGTTAAATTAAAATTAATTAGCCCACCTTGCACTTTGAATCTTTTACCCATGCATGATTTTATAGCATCATGCTTTGTCATTTGGAAAATATTGGTTTACTAAATTATGCAGATAATCCAAATGTTGGTTTATTTCAATTCCATACAAGAAACATCGTATTCATTAATATCACAATTATTCTCATTTGAAAGTCCAGAAATACTGAGAAAGTGTCAAACTCACCATAGTGGATACAAGCAATCCACAATTCAACTTTTCTCTTGAAAGCTCAAATTCTATCATTGGAAACAAATACAGTCAGTTGTTTTGTTAGTGACAAACTCATTTCATTTGTTTTTAAAGAAAATGTCTGCCAGATACCCATCATCTCTGAATAACAATAGTTTGTCAGTTGATAGAGTGTTCTTTTATTTTTTATTATTATTATTTTTTTGAGACGGAGTTTTTTTGCTCTTGTTGCCCAGGCTGAAGTGCAATGGTGCAATCTCGGCTCACTGCAACCTCCGCCTCCCGGGTTCAAGAGATTCTCCTGCCTCAGCCTACCCAGTAGCTGGGATTACAGGCGTTGGCCACCATGCCCGGCTACTTTTTGTATTTTTAGTAGATACGGGGTTTCTCGATGTTGGTCAAGCTGTTCTCGAACTCTCGACCTTAGGTGATCCACCCATCTCGGCCTCCCGAAGTGCTAGGATTACAGGCATGAACCACCGCGCCTGGCCGATTGAGTGTTCTTTTAAAAAGTAGCCAGCTTAGGTCACAATTCTAATAATTGCTAAAGTACTTTTTCTCAAGGCAACCACCATATTTCAGCATGTGGCACACGTGCTTTATGTGTTCTTTCCATGTAATCACACAGAATATTAAAAAGACATGTACTTAAGTATGGATGTTTAAGAAAATTAATAATTTTTACCACTTCGATTAAGGAGACTCTTAAATGAACGTGGCCTTTTTTTTTTTTTTTTAAACTATGAGTGGGTCTGATGGTGAAAAATTCCATGCTTACTAATGCATTGTATTACTTTGTGCTAAGGTGCCAGCAACTTTATCCACCATTACTTTTGTGCTAACAGCGGCAAACGCCAAGGCAACCAAAAGGCCGAACAGCATCTTGCTATGGAGATAGTTATAACCTTCTTACCTCAAAGGGTCTTAGTGGTTCCCGGGGATCTGTGGACCAAAGTCTCTTTTCTTTTTTCCTTTCTTTTCTTTTTTTCTTTTCTTTTTTTTTTTTTTTTTTGAGACGGAGTCTCGCTCTGTCACCCAGGCTGGACTGCAGTGGCCGGATCTCAGCTCACTGCAAGCTCCGCCTCCCGGGTTCCCGCCATTCTCCTGCCTCAGCCTCCCGAGTAGCTGGGACTACAGGTGCCGCCACCTCGCCTGGCTATTTTTATTGTATTTTTAGTAGAGACGGGGTTTCACCGTATTAGCCAGGATGGTTCGATCTCCTGACCTCGTGATCCGCCCACCTCGGCCTCCCAAACTGCTGGGATTACGGGGGTGAGCCACCGCACCCGGCTGGACCGCACTCTCAGAACCTCTGCACTGAACACTAAGGCCATGAGGGCAGCGTGTAGGGACCTTAACGATTTGGTTCATTGCTGTGTCCTAAAGATATGAAAAAAGGCTGGACAAGAAAGGAGGATCTCAATGGGTATTTGTTGAATGAATATATGAACAAATCTCACAAAGGATCCAACTTTGTGCTCTCTTTGGTTAGATTGTGGGGTATTGAGCGCTGCAAGAGCTACTGGTAGCATGAATCAGTGAAATATATTAAGTACTGCTTTAAATTCGCTTTGAAAGTAGAGTACAAATTTTTTTTTTTTAATTCCCCCTTAAGAGGAGTTTAATGATCAGACTATTAAGATGGAAGGTTAGAGCAGGGCTCAGTGGCTCACACCTGTACTTCCAGCACTTTAAGAGGTCCGCGTGGGCAGATTACTTCATGCCAAGAGTTTGAGACCAGCCTGGCCAACATGGCGAAACCCCGTCTTTACTAAAATAGAAAAAAACAAATGGGTGTGGTGGCACATGCCTATAGTCTCAGCTACTTGGGAGGCTGAGGCAGGAGAATGGCGTGAACCCTGGAGGCAGAGGTTGCAGTGAGCCAGGATCACGCCACTGCACTCCAGTGTGGGCGACAAAGCAAGACTCTGTCTCAAAAAACAAACAAACAATTTTGAAAAAAGAAAAAAAGAAAAAAGAAAAAAAGTAAAAAGAAGACAGAAGGTCAGAAGTTCTGGATCTGAATGTTCTTTCCTTATGTATAGATCACATTAAACTGTTCCTCAACCTCTGTGAGTTTGCCTGGAATTTTCTTCATGCTTGATTCCAAGTCAGTTCATCAAAATAATTTTTCTTCTGCTTAAGTCTCCAATGTCAGCTCTTTTTTCACACAAAGATTTCACCAGCACTAACTTGGCTAGCAGATTCTAGAGTAAAACAGGGCTGCTTAACTTTTATCTGTGTGGTGGAAAGTGCTCAATTTTTAAAAAAATTTTTCTCTGTCACCCAGGTCTTGCTCTGTCACCCAGGCTGGAGTGCAGTGGTGCAACCTTGGCTCACTGCAGCCTCGACTTCCCAGGCTCAAGTGATCCTCCCACCTCAGCCTCCCTGGTAGCTGGGATCACAGGTGCACACCACCATGCTTGGCTAATTGTTTGTAGAAATGGGGTTTTGGCGTGTTGCTCAGGCTTCAACTTCACAGCTCATCATTTATATATGTGTGATATGTTGTTGCCAATTATAAAGTATGGATCAGTAAAGCCTTGATTTCCTTTCTGTGCCCCACTTTGTCCTGGATATGAGGGCTCATCATAAGGAACAACCCCAGGAATCCTTTCTCAACTTGGAGACCTTTCTCCCTCTTTCTCATCAACTACTGGGGGTCACAGGATGTTGCACAAAACGAAGGCAGTTTGATAGTCCAAAACCTTTTCACATCTTCTGTGTGAAAATTTCAAGAAGAAAATCAGCAGGATAAACATGAAAGGGCTATCTAACATTAAACCTGGAATGCAGTATGGGTTCAACAGATGGATCTGGAATCTAAATGATCATTTTGGTTTTCACCCTCTGAAGACACCAAGGACTCCCTTCCATAGACAAGAGCCCACTAAAACACGCTCTTCCTCATCTTCTTCTTAAATATATCCTTCCCTACTTCAGCATGGGTATAACTTGGTTCCTTTTTTCTCACCTGTAATCCTACATCTGGCACTTTGTAGGTGTTTAATGATTATATGTTCAGACGAATATCTTCTAAATATCTGCCCCAGATTAATTCATACTGTGTGAATGTTATTGATCTGGAGAGGAGGGTGTAGTTTAGAGAATAAAGTATTTGAAAGGAGGAATGAATGACCCAGACGGGGTATCCCAGGGAATGGCAAAAAGTAAAAGTCAAGGTAAGAAAGAAGAGGAACTAACAGAAATAGCATTGTTAGATGAAAAACAGGACATCCAGTTAAATTTGCATTTCAGATAAACGGCAAATGATTTTTTAGTAGGCCTTATGAGATGTTGGGGTATAGTTATACTAAAAATATTATTTGCGATTTATCGGAAATTCAATGTTAATTGGGCATTCTGTATTATTTGTGAAATCTGGCAGCCCTAAACAGGGAATGACAAGGAAGCTCACCCAGAACTTTGCCAAGGCTCAGAGGATGGGGTGGTGGGAGTCCTAAGTATTTAGTCACTTAAATTTCTACTAACAGGATCTTATTTTCTTTATAAAACATCCTTTACAAGAAAAATTTTGCAAAGCGGAAAACTACATTTTACAATTCATTAAAAAATGTATTTTGGCTTTGAGTGGAAATGTGATGAAAATAGAGAATGAAACAGTATAACTGAATTCACTGGATTCACTGAAACAAGGGGACTTTGCCATTTCCTCATAAACAAAGTTTAACTCTACCCGGGTCTCTCCTCTCCCCTCCTCTCCCCTCCTCTCCCCTCCTCTCCCTTCTTCTCCTCTCCTCCTCTCCCTTCCCCTCCCCTCCCCTCCTTTTTTTTTTTTCTTCTCTCTTCCTTTCCCTCCCTCCAATGCACTATAAAGGATGCATTAACTACACCGCGACTAGTCTGAAAATGTATCCTGGGATCCTTGGTTGGCATTTGCCTTTAATACAGACAGAGGTCACTTGGAGCAAAGTTTACAAGCCTTTCCTTGATTACATTGTGCTTAAAGTGTTAACCCTGTTAGCAGTCACAGCACAGATTTCCTCAATGAGACTCTTGTGCGCCTGACAATGTAACTATTTATTTGCAAAGTCACTACCATTGACATTTGTGCTGCTCAATGCAAAGTGTTACCAGTGCTTTCTTTATGTCACTGTTTCTCTTCAGTAACCAAGAAAAGCAAAACAAAGTACAAATAACTGCTTATTCAGAAAGAAATCTCAGATTGTTCCTTAAACCTGCTCCAGGCAGCGGATACAGACTTTTGAGTGATCTGGAAAATATGAAAAGCACTTGGATGGGATACAAAACCCGAACTGATCTGTGGTGATGGCAAAAGCAGAAATAGGAGCTCGGTAATACAAATAAATTTCTATATGGCTGATCACGGTCCGGCTGGCTTGAGGAGGGAGGAGCCGGTCTTGGAAGTTAGGCTATTATCTGTACAGTGGTTGCTTTGGTGGTGTGTGTGTAGGGGTGGGGGGTGGGGAATAGTGCTTTGCTTCATAGGCCGTCCCTCAATTGTTGTCTGATTGATTGAAAAAGGCAAATGGGGCCGCCCTGTTCCTGCCAAGTGTTTTCTTCTGCCTCTGCTCTCCCCGGGTGCCTGGAGCGTTGATCTCTGTGGCTCTCTCACCTGCTGCTTTGTTCCAACAAAGCTGGCGTCTTACAGCCGCCGCCACTCACTCTTCCAAGCCGTTGTCCTGGCTGTCCTGACTATGTAAACCCTGCCACCCCCATCTGCCCAGCCACCTGCCTCCTTGTCTTTAAATATCCTCCCACGACCCCACCACTTCTGGGAAGCTCTCCGGAATTATGACCACCCACTAGTCTCCAACTGCTGGCCCAGCCCTCTCCCCAAAGCTGCTCTCAAAACGACTGCATCTCATTTCTGTTGGTTGTTTCTATGTCACAGCAGAGGGGAAGGTGCACGCACACTGAGTCAGGCTGGGATTCATTTATTGACTTTGTTACTTACCAGCTCTGTGACCTTTGGCCACAACAGTAATGATGATACCCGACAACTATAGAGCTCTTGTAGTGTGCCAAGCATGTGTACTACATTGTCCACACTTCCATTTTATCCCTGCGTAGAAGCTATGAGATACATTAATACAATGATTCTCCTTGTTTTACAGACAAGAAAGCTGAGGCTCAAAGAAGTTAAGAACTTGGTTAAGCCGGGCATGGTGGCTCATGCCTGTAATCCTAGCACTTTGAAAGGCTGAGGCAAACAGGTCACTTGAGCCCAGAAGTTCAAGACCAGCATGGGCAACATGACAAAACCCTGTCTCTACAAAAAATAAAAACATTAGCCAGGCATGGTAGTGCGTGCCTGTGGTCCCAGCTCCTCAGGAGGCCAAGGTGGGAGGATTACTTGAGCCTGGGAGGTTGATGCCGTAGTGATCTTTGATTGCGTCACTGCGCTCCAGCCTGGGCGACAGGGTGAGATCCTGTCTCAAAACAAACAAAACAAACAAACACAGATGAAATTCTTGGTCAGGGTCAAATAGCTCCTTAATGGCCAGACATGATGGCTCATAACTGTAATTCCAGTACTTTGGGAGGCTGAGATGGGAGGATCACTTGAGGCCAGGAGTACAAGACCAGCTTGGTCACCATAGTGGGACCTCATCTCAAAACAAAACAAAACAAACTCAAATAGCTCCTTCATGATAGAGCTAGGATTAGAACTCAAAGCGTCAAGCTGCAAGTCCAAACTCTTACTGGGATACAAACATCAGGCTGGTGTTGCATCTTTATTATTTAATTCTCTCAGCAGCCCAATTAAGTGTGTATTGTCCAAATTGTACTGATAGGGAGACCGAGGGTCAAAAAACTGAAGTGATTTGCTCAAGATCCTGGCTCTAGTAAGTAGGCAATGCTGGATTCAATCCCCTAAAACCCTGTTTCTTCAGTTATCACAAGCATCTTCCAGATAGAAGGCGTATACTTGCAGTGGAGGGAAAAATAGTGTGTTTTGCACTGACAAGTCTGCAAGATGATGGAAATGTTGAGTCAAATCCAACTGAACAGACACTTTCCTTCTAATGTTTCTTATTATTTAATCCTAGGACTTCCTAGAGTCTTTGACACCATGCAAAATATGCACTGTGAGGCTTCAAAAAAGGATTTAACAGGCAGCCTTTTCAAATCTATTCGACCATAAAGCTTTTTTTTTTTTTTTTTTTGAGACCCACCTATTAATATATTTTTTGCAGTAGTGTTTCCCAGGATACAAATTCGAGAAACATTGCACTGTATACTTCAGTGACAGCACACATAGATAAGAATACAGATAGGGAAATTGTTGTTGCTGTTGCTATTCAGGAGTCCTAAGGTAGTGACAAGGTTCTCCAGGTGCTTCCCAGAGCTATCGAGTCTGCC
Source organism: Macaca fascicularis (assembly GCF_037993035.2). Lineage (NCBI taxonomy): Eukaryota > Metazoa > Chordata > Mammalia > Primates > Cercopithecidae > Macaca > Macaca fascicularis. The sequence continues at coordinate 25,372,268 of NC_088379.1, read as the reverse complement.
AGGGCCAACCAGCTGCTATTGATACTCAGGAGCCCGGCACCCAGATGTCGTTTACTTCATGGGTTCATTGAATTGGTGTTTGTTGTTGCTGCTGTTTTGCTTGAGCTCTATGGCTTTCTGGCTTCTTCCTGCTGGGTTCTAATGTGGGCTCAAGCATTTCACAAGGGAGTCTCTGGTTAAAATCCAGTAAAATCAAACTCAGAGCAGAGATCAGAATCAGCACCAGCCTTAGTATAGGCAGGCATTTAGCACTTTACGGCCGTTGTAATAATAGCTACCGGTTAGTCAGTGTTTACAATGTACTGGGCTTAACATGGGTGTTTCATTTAATCTTCCTGATAATAGTAGATACGGTTGCAGAAATCTCCAAAAGGGCCCTTGTGTGGTCCCATCCACACTGAGTTAGGGACTGTCTTATGTGACTAATATACTACCACAGAGGTGATGCTGTGAGATTTCCAAGGTTAGGAATAAAGTCATTGAGCTTCCATCTTGTTCTCTTGAATTGCTTGCTCTGGATGAAGCCAGCTGCCATTTTGCCAAGACACTCAAGCACCACTGTGGAGAGCCCATGTGGAGAGGAACTGACTTGTCAGCCAATGTGAGTGCCCCACCTTGGAAGTGGATCTGCCCGCCCCAGTTAGGCTTTCAGATAAATGCAGACCCCGGCTGATATCTGACTGCAACTTTATGAGAGACCCTGAGTGAAAACTCCCCAACCTGAGGCACTCCTGAATTCCTGAACTATAGGGATGACTATTGTTTTAAGCCACTAATTTGTGGAGTGACTTGTTACAGGCAGGAAATAATGACTATAGATACTATTATTATTCCCCATTTTTCAGATGAGGACATTGAAGCTATAAGAGGTTTAAATTACTTATCGAAGGTCATGGGGCCTACTCACTCAAGGTCACAGCCAGAGTTTACATGGCTGAGGCAGGATGCCACACAGGACCTCTTTCCTCAGTCCCCAAAATATTGCCCCAGAAGTCTGCAATAGTATCCACAATTCTGTTTCTGGGCTCATTTACTCAGTGTGCTGATGTGATAATACAGAAAGTTTTGGAACCTGTCCATATTTTACCTCTCATGAACTTCAGCTTCTTAGAGAGTAATGTCATCTACCTGGTTGTGGATAACATGATTTAATATATTAAAAGTTCAGGCAGATTCTAGGCACTGGATATTTGGAAGTTCCCCTTCCCTTCCAATTCCTTCTTTAGCATTGGGCTTCACTTTGGTGGTGAGGAAAACAGAAAGTTAGCTTAGCCAACAATCTGTCATTCTCACCCTAAAGGGAATTAGCTCATCAGGATCCAGTCCTAACTGGCAGGAGACTGAAGAGGCAGGCTTTATGCTTGGAGAGCAAAGGACAGGAAGACATAATTTCTGAGTATGGGTTACATTGGGAGCAGGCAGACCTGGCTGGGTGCCCCAGAGAGCTCTGGAACAGCTAGAGGGCATCATGAGAGCCTGGAGAAGGCAGAAATGGGGCCCAGTCACTGCGATTGGGAGGGAACTTTCTTTCACTGATTTGCCTAAGGCCGGCCATTCCTAAATTGCATCAACAAAGACGATCATGGTGCAAAGCATGTCAAGAATATCTGCTTTGGCCAGGAGAAGTTAAGAAAAAAAAAAAGTTGTAATTCTGATAGAAGAGTTTTTGTTTTTGTTTTTAAATGTAAGGCATAAGTTCTTGGCCCCAGGTATAAATACCTTCAGAGATCCACAAAAAAACAAAGTTACACATCTTATTTAGGTCACATAGCTAAATAGAGGCAGAGTTTGGTCTAGAACTCAAAACCTATGTTGTAATCACTATGTTTGATCAAATCAATTTGCTTTGGCTTGAAAAGCACATACATCACTTCTTCCAAGAAACTTTTTCTCATTAACATTGCCAAAGGTTACTTATTTTGAATTTTTTCAGCACTAATATGTAGTCTGACATACACTATTAGACACTTGCTTGAGCAAGTTTTTTTTTGAACACTTACTATGTGCCAGGTACTCTACCACCTGCTAAGGATTTAGTAATGAACAAAATGCACAATTCCCCAGTTGTTCTGAAGGCTTTATTCAACAGTGGGTAGGGTGGAGTTATAAGATAGTTGAGAAACAGTCCGGGCACAGTGGCTTACACTTGTAATCCCAGCACTTTAGGAGGCCAAGGTGGGCAATCACTTGAGGTCAGGAGTTTGAAACCAGCCTGGCCAACATGATGAAACCCCATCTCTACTAAAAATACAAAAAGTAGCCGGGTGTGGTGGCGTGTGCCTGTAATCCCAGCTACTCGGGAGGCCGAGGCAGGAGAATTGCTTGAACCAGAGAGTAGGAGGTTGCAGTGAGCCTAGATCTCACCACTGTACTCCAGCCTGGGTGACACAGTGAGACTCCATCATAAATAAATAAATAAATACATATTTAAGAAAAGATAGTTGAAAAACAAAAATATGTAATTAACCAAAAGGTGATAAGGAAAAGTAAACAGGAATGGGGGACAGAGACAGGGTTTGTGGAGTAGAGTGGTACTATTTACATAGAGAGTGGTCAGAGAAGTTCTCACTGAAAAGGTAACATTTGAGCAAAGACTTAAAGGAGGTGAGAAAATGAGCCTGTGGTTATCTGGGGGAAGAGTATGCCACAAATTTCCGTATTACTACGGAATCATTCTCTGGTTCTTTCAGGCTTATATGTTTATTATTCTTCATCCCCTCCTAAATTGTCAGACGTGTGTATTTCATCTTCTGCTTCCTTTGGGTCTAACAGGAGTGCTTTCTACAGAACGCTATTTGTACCACAGACTTAATAAATGCTTGTTGAATATTTTGGTTAAAGTCATTTTCTCACTATTGCCCTTTTTAGGCAAGAAATGAAGGAAAAAGTCCAGTAGTTCAGTCCTCTGTCCAACATTCTAAATGACTTAGAATGTACAAACCAATATCTAGCTGTACTATCCAACATTCTGGGTTAATATTCTTTGCCTTCCATAAACATTACATCTAAAAGTATTTGCAAAAGTCGTGGTTTCTCCTAAATTCAAAACAGGAAGCTCCTATAGTTTCTAAGCTATGTTTATTCACCTCCAAACCTCAAACTAGAATCCACCATTACTACTTTGCAATTATGAATTTATTTTTTGTACAATTAGCTCTGACATTTTTTGAAAATGGTTTCCTGCCTAAGCTAGAGATATCCTGTTATTCTTAATGATATTCTATCCCACCTACATATTAAGGTGTCTTGAATTCATAAGAACAGAGCCATTCATGCCTAATCACTTGTTCCTCTTTGATTTTTGCAAAAAGAGGCACTTCACAGATCTGCTTTCCAATTTCCTTTTGAACAGGATTCTCAGTTTTTATATCAATGGGATCTTGATCTTGTTTGATTTCGGTGCTTTGCATAAGGGCATATAGCCTGTGTCTGTTTTATTTGCTCTGATTTTATTTTGAAGGGACAGATTGAAAATGAAAAGGAGTTATAACAATGGTGAAGGTACTAAGGATGCCAATAATAATGACATTGGGAGAAATCAAACAGAAAACTAAAATGAGAAGGTAGTGTCAGCAGCTGAGTAATAAACTAACATGACACATACGAAGTGGAGACAAGGCAACATCTTAACGAAACTGAAGGCACTGGGGAGTCAGGATATATAAGTTTCTGAAGGATAACTGAATTCAGCCCTAAATGGAGAAGGAAACTTTTTGCAAGGAAACCTGTTACCACTGATGGTAGGTAATAAGACACAGAAAATGTGAAACAGAAGAGCTTGTATGTGGACACCTGTGGGTTGTATAAATGCCTCTAACAATGGATATTAGAATAATGTGGAGATTATCATTCATAGTCTCCCCCCCAGTATTTTAATTTATAGCTCCATACATTCTCTTATCAAATGTATTCATGAAGGATTTATTTATCCTCTGGGGAAATAAAAGTACAATAAAGTACCAACTATCCCAAACCTTAATCATTTCAGGATGTCAGATACAGAAACAAGAGGTAGTGTTCATTCTTTCTCCAGTGCATACAACACTGCTCGAACATCTGGAGAAGGAAAAGCAGCTGCTCTCTCTGCATGTGAGACGTTGATCAAATTATTTATCTTTTTGAACTTTACTTCTTTTAACTACAACGTAGAAATAATAATACAAAACTTAGATGGTGTTTAGGAACATAAATAACAACAGCCAAATTATAGCAGGTTCCAGGCACTCTCTTTCACTCTTTACATATAGGGATTTATTTAAGTGTAATAAGTCTTACGACATAGGTATCATGATTTACAAATGAGGGAACTAAGCACAAAGAGATCCAAGCCATTTGCTCCCAGCCACACAACTGTGGAACTGGCTGTAGGGACCACATACTTGACCTCCACTCTGAAATCTTCTCTAATAATGGAGATAAAGCACATAGTAAGTGCTCAGTAAAAGATTATTATTATTGTTGTTGTTGTTGTTGTTATAGAGAAGAGATACATTCATTCTTACACTTAAGAACATTCTGTTACAAATTGCTCCCCTGAGACTCCCAAGTTCATTCAGATAGGAGAGAAATTGGAACTGATAAAACAGAAATTTTAAACATAATTGGCTAGGTGTAGTGGCTCACGTCTGTAACCCTAGGAATCTGGGATGCTGAGGGTGGATTGCTTGAGACCAGGAATTTGAGACCAGCCTGTCTCTACAAAAAGTGAAAAATTAAGGGCTGGGAGGAGGGAGAGTATCAGGAAGAATAGTTAATGAGTGCTGGGCTTAATACCCAGGTGATGGGATGATCTGTGAGCAAATCACCATGGCACACGTTTACCTATGTAACAAACCCTCACATCCTGCACATGTGCCCCTGAACTTAAATGAAAGTTGGAAAATAAAAAGATATTAAAATGTCTTCATTTAAAAATAAAGCAATCGGTTGGGCATGGTGGTTCACGCCTGTAATCCCAGCACCTTGGGAGGCTGAGGAGGTTGGATCATTTGAGATCAGGAGTTTGAGACCAGCCTAACCAACATGGTGAAACCCCGTCTCTATTAAAAATACAAAAAAGCCAGGCACGGTGGCTCATGCCTGTAATCACAGCACTTTGGGAGGCCGAGGTGGGCAGATCACGAGGTAGAAGATCGAGACTACGGTGAAAATTACAAAAAATTAGCCTGGCATGGTGGCAGGCGCCTGTAGTCCCAGCTACTCGGGAGGCTGAGGCAGGAGACTGGCGTGAACCCGGGAGGCGGAGCTTGCAGTGAGCTGAGATCACACCACTGCACTCCAGGCTGGTCGACAGAGCAAGACTCGGTCTCCAAAAAAAAAAAAAAAAAAAATTGGCCGAGCGTGGTGGTGCATGCCTGTAGTCCCTGATACTTGGGAGGCTGAGGCAGGAGAATCACTTGAACTTGGGAGGCAGAGGTTGCAGCGAGCCAAGACCGCACCGCTGCACTCCAGCCTGGGCGACAGAGCGAGACTCTGTCTAAAGAAACGGTGGCTCACGCCTGTAGTACCAGTACTTTGGGAGGCCGAGACCGGCCGATCACTTGAGGCAGGTATTCGAGACCAACCTGGCCAACATGGTGAAACCTCGTGTCTACCAAAAATACAAAAATTAGCTGGGCATGGTGGTGGACACCTATAATCCCAGCTACTCTGGAGGCTGAGGCAGGAGAATCGCTTGAACCCAAGAGGCAGAGGTTGCAGTGAGCCGAGATCTCGCCACTCTCATGTATAAAGAGTGGATTAATAATAGTTCCAAAGTTCTGTGGATATTATTATAAGACAATAATAGTAGGATGAAAAAAATATCAACAAGATAAAATAGGATAATAAATGGAAGGTACTGAGCCAGGAAATGCACTCCAGCCTGGGCAACAAGAGTGAAACTCAAAAAAAACAAAAAAACAAAAAAACAAAAAAACAAAACAAAACGCAATTTAAAAAAGTAAAAAGTTAAAAAAAAGTATTAGGTACACTTCCTTTTGGATCATATGTTCTAGATTTACAAGTGGGTTGAACTGACTAGTCATCTCAGTCAAAAAACTGCTCCCTTAAATGGAGATAGCAGTTCAAGCTAATCGCTTGGCTAAATCAATTGTTAATTCCATTAAAAGTAATCAACCTGTCAGTTCCTCGAGGCTCTAGCCTTTCTTTCTCCTATGGTTTTGTGGCTCTTTTGGGTATAAGACAGAGTTAAAATATTGAAATTGCTCCTTCAGTCAATAAACAGACTTGGTAAACAGGTCACATCGTAGAAATGGCTGTTTCTTCTACCTCCACATTTTTACGTTCAGAATCCATCACTTTTGCTGATGTTTATAGAGCCTGCTTGTGGGTTTCCTTGTTTGATGTTGTCAGAGAGCCTGGGGGAGGAGTTTATTCCTGCCATTATCTCTGGGCGAGGTGCTAAAAATGACAGTCAATTGGAGTACTTTACTCAAAATGTCAAAATATATCAGTGGATATATTTCATCACACTTCATGACAAGGGATCAGAATCCTAAAGCTATGCTTGTCATTTATATTTTGCTATAAATATATTTTGTGGGCCATTTAGATACTAGGTCAAAAGTGTGGAAAGCTAATGGTTATTTGAAAAAAAAATAGAAGAGAACTGAACTTATTTGTGAGGAAATAAAAATATGACATTGGTCGCATCAGAAATAAAGAGGACTTAATGAAGCAAAGAAATCTATATAACACAGCAACTATGTATGGGCAGTAGAGGCCGGTGGTTAGAATGGGACTCATTGGAGTTAGTCTTTCAAGGCCCAACCCTGGTCCTGCCACTTATTCACTACATTTCCATAAACATGTTACTGACCTCCTCATGCCTGTGTCCTCATCTATAAAATGGGAGTTGAAATAGGACCTAACTGCAAGGGTTTTGGTGAATATGAAAGCAGTTAATATATATAAAGCACTTGGAACAATGCCTAGCATATTATAGTATCTACTGTGTAAGAGTTAGATGTTATCGTTATTATTAGCACCTGTTTGCTTTTGTAAGTGCGTAAGTTAAAACCTAAGTTTATCTGAATTATGGTACCTAGTCATGTAGGAAGGTCAGTCAATCTGGGTGTTTTCAGTTTTTGGCTATTATATGTAGTGCTGCTACGAATATGTGTCATAATGACTTTATAAAAAAATTTTTTAAGATAGGGTCTCACTATGTTGCCCAGGCTGGAGTGCAGTGATGCAATCTGGGCTCACCACAGCCTTGACCTCCTGGGCTCTCTTGATCCTCCCACCTCAGCCTCACAAGTAGCTGGAATTAGAGGTGCACGCCACCATGCCCAACTAATTTTTGTATTTTTTTGTAGAGGTGGAGTTTCGCCATGTTGCCCAGGCTGGTCTCCAAGCCCTGGGCTCAAGCCATTCTCCCGCCTCGGCCTCCCAAAGTACTAGGATTACAGGTGCGAGCCACTGCACTTGGCCGATGACTGAATTTCTAATCCATTTTATAGGAGGTGGTGTAGCACAGTTGTCAGACTATCTGAGTTCCAAACCTGGCTCAGTACCTTCCATTTATTATCCTATTTTCTCTTGTTGATATTTTTTCATCCTACTATTATTGTCTTATAATAACATCCATAGAACATTGGAACTATTATTAATCCACTCTTTATACATGAGAGAAACTGAAGCTTAGATGACACACAGCCGGTAAGTGGCAGAGATGGGATGTAAACCCAGCTCTAGTTTCACCGAAGCCTGTGCACTTCACTATTACTTTATTCTGCCTCTCAGTGAGGGGAACACTTGTATGCATGGAGTAAGAATGGAAAAATTAAAGGAGCAGGTACTTTTGGATGGAAGGGGTCATTGGGGATGGCACGTCTTTTCATGAAATAGCCAAGTCCAGAGCAGCACAGACCAGCGGGTGCAGTGGGGCCACCAACAGAAGGAAGAAAATGCTAAAATGGAGGCCAGCTATGGAAATCTTTGCCCATTTCTGAGTTGTGCCAGCGTTCAGCCCCATAGATCATACACACTGATACACTCCAGAGGGATCCTTCCTGTTTCCCTCAGCTATCTTCGTTTTCTCACTGCTTCTCAACTCAACTGAGAAGGTGACTGGCCCATCACAAACAGTTGCAGAACTTTCTATCACATTTAGGAAAATCTACCCAAAAGGAAAAAGAAGAGAGGCATGGGTTTATTAAATTTCCTTTAGGCTTCCTGCCTGATTCTCTATCCTGTTGCCTAACTTGTTTTAATTTCTCCTGAGGGAGCCCATGGGTATATAATGATTTGCTTGGCTATAGTCATGGGTACTTTTTAGAAAAACAAAGCCAAGAAGAGCTCTAAGGCTCCTGTGACTTGCGCCATCAGCCAATAGTTGTTTTATTAAGTGCTGATTCCCCCTGTGGAGCTGAGTAAATGGAGGTGGGAAAAAAAAAAGTCAGGGTTGAAACAAGGAGCTATTCAGATGTCGTATTCAAAACATAAAGGTAACAGAGAGTTTCTGTACCAAGCTCTGCAAGTCCAAGTTCTGTATGAATGAAAAGGGAATGGTTCTCCATCCATCCAGTCAAACAATTTGTAGAGATCCAGCAAGAAGGAGGAGACCCATTACTCATGGCTTCCACCGCTAGCTAGCTCCAGATTATTCCCTACGGGAGAATTCCTCACATTGTGTCCAATTTCATTTCAGTTTTACCTAGAATTTTGTTGATTAGTAACACGTTGTGTTCTTGGGTGTTGTTTTGCTTATCTTGTTTTTCGAAAGATGTTATAGAAACCTGAAAACAAGATGTAAATCAGGAAATACAGGTCTGAATTAAGAACCTTGCAAAATGTAGAACGACATCAGCATTGGAAGGGAAACTGAGAGTGGTATAAATCATGGCTATCAGAACTAAACATGGCTACCATATTAATGACAAATAAATTGCAGCAATAATATCAAGACTGGATACATGGCTTGTGTGTCTATGTGTGGGTGTGAGTGTGAGTGTGCATATGTATGTAATAGCATGCTTGGGTTTATATTTTAAAAGGAATAACCCAAACAGAGAAAGACAGTCTGCAAAACAGCAACTGGGGAAAATGGCAAAACGGGGAGTGACGGATGAAGTAGCCAAACCGAGTCTGCTGCTGAAATTACAACCAGATTGCCTCTGAAAAGCAAACAAGCTCGAACCAATAAACCCCTGTGGCAGATTCGCTTTCATGAGAGTACCTGCCAGACAATGTCCAGACCTCCCTTCCAGAAGAAAGGTGAAATGGCTAAGGGAAGGGCGCGGCACAGGGCTGAGGCCATGTGTTCCCAGTGACTTGCCGCAGCAGGGAGATCCTGAGCCGTCCCTGAGGACAGACCAATGGCTTGCGCATCCCTGAGGACGGGCCAATGGCTTGCACATGATGGCTTGTGCATCATGGTGACACCGGCACAGAGGCAGGAACTGCCCGTGAAGCCTGGAGACAGGTAGCAGTTCAGGAAGCACAGAAGCCAGGTATGGTAAGGAGCATTCACAGGATACTTGGGAATGAGGAGTGAAAAACTCAACGGGAGAAGGACTAGGCTGGCAGGGAGACATGGAGCAAGCGCGCTGACATCTGACATGTGCCAGCGGCACTCGGACGGACGCTCCGCGACTCAAGCAAAGTCTGCTCTTCGCTGGTGAGTTTCCACATCCTAAGCAGCAGGTTCTGGGAGGGAGTTCTCCAAAGGAGGTGGACATATGGTAATGTACCCTGGGCCTACTGCCTCAAATGTTCTGAAACAGCAGCAACTTCCAATGAAAAAGAATAAATGCATGCATTTGGACTCTGCAAAACTCCACTCCACTCAGGGTGTGGAGGGTCTTAATTTAACCTCACTTAGATTTTCAAGTAGAGTCCCATCTTGGGCCCTTTTCCCTGGACTAGTGGAATACTAATAAAGATCATAATAATTGCTAATATTTATTGTCACTTATGTGCCAAGCTCTTTACATTGTCTTATTAGCTTCTTACAACTACGCTATGAAGTAGCCATTATTATTTTCCATCTATTATACATAGATGTTGGGCAACTAGCCAGGTTGCCATAGCCAGGATGAGCACAGCTGGAATCTAAACAGCAGGTTTTACTCACTGCAGAGTCCACTTAACCACCCTGCCCAAAGGTCTGAGGTTTTGAACTCTCTGTTAGTTAAGAAATTACCCAAGTCTTTGCAATGGCAAAGGAAACCGGAAAGGATTCAAATCAAATTACATGGTTGCCAATCACGCAGGATCCAACCCTCAGATGACGCCAATGAAACGTTTTGTATCCTTCTAATGTTGCTGTGCAAACATTCTCTACTCCACTTCCTTGAGACAGAGACAAATGACCAATGCACAGGTGCATCTTGGGAGTCATACAAAAGAGCTGCTTACAGGGCTTTATTTTATGGTCAGTAAAGACTCATCCACTTCTCCCGGCCTTGTGTCTTTGCAGTTCTGCACAAGGAGAAGTGACATTTGGAATGACACACTGGGGCTCTGCTCCATCCTGGAGTGCCTTCCCTATCACCAAGGACTCATCATCAAATGAATTTCAGTGATGTTCAACCTAGTTTTCTCGTTAAACCCATTTTATTGCCTGCATTCTACTTCTGAGAAAATTGAATGGTTATGGATGGTATCCGTGGCAGCCCTCACTTAAACAGAATATAAAATTAACCAGACCACTCCATGCCTCTGACATTCTAGATAAATGAGTTAACCACACACAGAAGCAAGTGAACATATTTTTAAGGCAATTTTGGGAGTTACATACCTCTTGGGTCTCAGAAAAGATCAGATTACATTCTGTGTAACCCAACTTGAGTAGATGATCATCACAAAGCCAGATGAACCTTAATTTCCCTATTTGAGAACTGCGGAAATTGGGTGTTAGCGTCTCTAATTCCTTTCCCCATCCCCAATTTTCACTGCATGAATCCAGATTTTTTTTTTTTTCCTTGAGACAGGGCCTCATTCTGTCACTTAGGTTAGACTGCAGTAGTACAACCATAGCTCAATGCAGCCTTGAAACCGTGGGCTCAAGCAATTCGCTCACCTCAGCTTCCCAAGTTATCTGGGACTATATGTGGGAACTATCACACCTGGCTAATTAATTTTTTTTTTTTTTTTTTGTAGAGACAGGATCTTGCTATGTTACCCACGTTTGTCTTAGACTCCTGGCTTCAAGTGATCTTCCCTCCTTGGCCTCCCAAAATGTTGGGATTACGGGCGTAAACACCATACCCAGCCAGAAATTTTTATTTCTCTTTTTTTTTTTTTTGACAGAGTCTCACTCTGTCACCCAGGCTGGAGTGCAATGGTGTGATCTTGGCTCACTGCAACCTCCACCTCCCAGGTTCAAGCAATTCTCCTGCCTCAGCCTCCCAAGTAGCTGAGATTACAGGCAACCACCATCACGCCTGGCTAATTTTTTTGTATTTTTAGTAGAGACGCGGTTTCACCAGGTTGGCCAGGCTGGTCTTGAACTCCTGACCTCAGGTGATCCACCTGCCTCAGTGTACCAAAGTGCTGGAATTACAAGCATGAACCACCATGCCTGGCTTATTCTGTATTTTTTTTTTCCCTCCATTTAGTAGCATGGCAGTGGAAAATATCCTGCTTCTATTTTATTAGTGTTTGCCCTTGAATTTTTAAAATTAATAGACCTTTTTTTTTTTTTTTTTTTTTTTTTTACAATGGCATTAGTGTTCCAGAAAAATTGGGCAGAAACTAGAGTTCCCATATATTTCCCCACCCTACAAGTCTCCCCTATTATTAACATTTTGCATTGGTAGGTTACATTTCTTACAAGTGATGAGCCCATATTGACCCATTATTATTAACTGAAGTCCATAGTTTACATCACGGTTCGCTTTTTGTGTTGTATATTCTATGGGTTTTGACAAATGCATAATGTCACATATCCACCATTACCATATCATACAGAATAACTGCACCACCTGAAAATTCTCTGTGCTCTGCCTGTTCATCTATCTCCCTTTCCCTGGCCAACACTGATGTTTTTGCTGTCTCCATCATTTTCCCTTTTCTAGAAGGTCATGTAGTTGGAATCATACAGCATGTAGCCTTTTCAGACTAGCTTATTTCACTTAACTATAAGCAATTAAGTTTTTTATTCATGTCTTTTCATTGCCCTTGATTTTTTAACAAACAGGTTAACCTACATTTGTCTACCAAGTAAAGACTTAATCAGTACGGCCCATTCTGCTTTCCTACCACAAAGCAATGAGTTCTCTTAAATTCTGTTTTCCTTTATACCAGCTACCTCCAACACTGGTTTGTTAAAATTTTGGTTCCAGATAGGTATTAAAGTTTTCTTTTATATTACACATTTTATATCAGGAAAATCTTTTCTTAATATATGAAGCTCAACAAGTCCATTGCCATCAGTCATTTGGATTTTGCTCTACGCCTCCCTGGTTCTTTTCACTTTTCACTGTTTTCTTGTACACCACGTCGTTCCTTCATTAGTCTTTGTTTTGTCTCTAACTTTTTTAGAGCTCTCTTTGGGGCTGGGTGAGTAGAGCTAGATCAGATGGGACAGGAATTCCTTTGAGGATGAAGTTCCATTTGGAGCTATAGCCAGGCTTCTAATGCCAATATCTTGTGACTGCTTCTGAGAAACTGTTTGTCAATTTACTAAGCATTGTTTTTGCTGCCCTGACTGGCATATATTTAGCAAACATGTATTAAGCAACTACTGCATGCTAACACGGTGCTTCAGTAGAAGCACATGTTACTTGGATTCTGCCATCAAGAATGTTCTGTTCTGGGCAGGGCATGGTGGCTCACACCCATAATCCCAGCACGTTGGGAGGCCTAGGTGGGTGGATCTCTTGAGGTCAGGAGTTCAAGACCAGCCTGGCCAACATGGTGAAACCCTGTCTCTACTAAAAATATAATACAAAAAATTAGTTTGGCATGGTAGTCCCAGCTACTCGGGAGGCTGAGGTAGGAGAATCGCTTGAACCTGGGAGGCAGAGGTTGCAGTGAGCCGAGATTGTGCCATTGCACTCCAGCCTGGGTGACTGAGTAAGACCCCATCTCAAAAAAAGAATGTTCTGTTCTTACAGAACAGAATGCACAGGTGTAAATGGGAGTACAGGTTGTAAGGGGAGGGGACGATGGTGATTGGTGTCCAAGATACATGTTCCGTGTCAGAAAAAAATGGAGATCAATTCAAGACAATTAACCAATATCAATACGAATAATATCAATCATTAACATTTCTTGAGAGTGGCAGGCACTCTTCTAAGCTCTCTCTATTATCTTCGCTATTAATCTTGAGTTCTCACAACAACTCAGTTAGGTGGAGACAATTATTCCCATTTAGAAAACAAAAGCACAGAGAGATCAAGTCATTTTCTAAGATCATAGAGTTCCGTAATTGTAGAGCATGGATTCCAACTTGGGCAATCATCTTATTATGAAAATGTGATGATCATTTTGTGCAAAGCCCTGGACTAAACCCTGTGGAAGATCAAAGTTTCTCAGCCCGGACTCTCTCCTGGCCTCGGTCTATCCTCTGACTGCCACTCTGGCTATCTCTCTAAGAAAGACTGTGCTTCTGTCACTCACCTCTCTGAAGACTTCTACTGACTTTGCCTCCTGTAGGGTCAACCTAAATCCTCATCTAAGAGCACAAAGCCCTTGGTCAGCCAGCCCAGCTATCTTCCAGCAATGGCTCCTCTCTTAGCTCACTCCAGCCTCTCTGAATCTTCACTCTTCTCTGCTTCTGCCTTGCTGTATTAGAACATCTCTGCTCCTCTTCTTTTTGGAATATCTTTCCTCTATTTAGTTGGAAAACTTATACTTTTTACTTTTCAAGACCGCTCTCAGGCATAACCTCCTTCATGCAGATTTTCCCTGAGCCCTCAGGCAAAGTTGGTCATTCCCATCTCTGAGCACCCATACGCATGACTCATTTCTCTGTTATAGTCCTTGACAAAGTGGGATGTATGTTCCTGTCTGTTCATGTGTCTGTGATACATCTCAGTGTCAGGGACGGCGCCTATCACATGAGTGTCCCTCAGTGCACAACCCACATAAAGCCAGTGAGCCTCATTCCAGTCTCAGAGAGTGCTCCTCAAAGCAGCACATCCAACATCAAACATTAACTAAAGTATAATTCTTACTTAGTCTTGAGGAAACCTCAAAGGATTATATGTTTTATGCACTGTAAAACCTCTTACAAATGCTCCTCCTTGCCTCTGCCCCTTTAGTAACCTCCATACAGATGGCAGCTTTACATTCATCCATTCATTTGTTCCTTCACTTCAACAAAGGTTCATCTGTTCTTTTTCTTTCTTTCATTTTGTAGATATACAATAGGTATATATACATATATATATATTTCAGGGTACATAGTAGGTGTATCTATTTTCAGGGTACATATGATAATTTGATACTTTTATATAATGTATAAAAATCAAATCAGGATAATTGGAAAACTCATCACCTTAAATATTTATTTATTTATTTATTTGAGACTGAGTCTCACTCTGTCACCCAAGCTAGAGTGCAGTGGCTCAATCTTGGCTCACTGCAACCTCTGCCTCCCAGGTTCAAGCCATTTTCCTGCCTCAGCCTCCTGAGTAGCTGGGATTATAGGCCGCCGCCACTACGCCTGACTAAGTTTTTGTATTTTTAGTAGAAACGAGGTTTCACCATGTTGGCCAGGCTGGTCTTGAACTCCTGACCTCAGGTGATCCACATGCCTCAGACTCCTCCCAAAGTGTCGGAATTACAGGCATGAGCCACCGTGCCCATCCTGAAATGTGCTTTTAAATACACAGCTACCTATTTAGAAGTGAACGATTTTGCAGCAAGGCAAGAACATTTCTGAGATTTCACAACATGTCCTGAGATAATAGGAGACACACTGGAGTGTCATCAAAACAGGGTTGCAGATCACACACTGCCAGTCTAGGGCCCCTCGTCTAAGTGGAGAGTGACACGCGTACATTGGAGATGCCTCTAGAAATTGCTATCCATTAGCACCTCTCAGTTAGTCTCCTCACTCCTGCCCTCCCCCATCCCTCTCACCCCCTTGCCAGTCTCTGGATTGAATTGGTTCAGTGCTGGGCTGCACATTGGGAGTGAGGGGCACAGCACAGCACTGGCATGCACTCCGCGCCCAGCCGTAAGTATTTATCTTTAGGCAAGGAGCATTTGAATTATTATCCTCTAGCTATTTTGAAATGTACAGTAGATTACTGTTATCTATGGTCATGCTACCGATCTATTGAACATACTCATCTACTCAATCAGCAAACACTTACTGAGAACCAACTGGGTGCTCTTTTTAGAATTCTACTCTTTGTAAGTATTGTTTCTTCCAAAATGCTCTCTCTCTTCTACTACCACTTTTTATTCTTTCTTTCTTTTTTTTTTTTTTGGAAATGGAGTCTCACTCCGTCGCCCAGGCTGAAGTGCAGTGGTGCCATCTCGGCTCACTGCAAGCTCCGCCTCCCAGGTTCAGGCCATTCTCCTGCCTCAGCCTCCCAAGTAGCTGGGACTACAGGCGCCCACCACCACGCCGGGCTAATTTTTTTGTATGTTTAGTAGAGACCGGGTTTCACCACGTTAGCTGGGATGGTCTCATCTCCTGACTTCGTGATCCGCCTGCCTCAGCCTCCCAAAGTGCTGGGATTACAGGTGTGAGCCACCGCGCCCAGTCGTACTCTCACTTTTCAAATCTCAAAATTCTGTCCAGACATCTAGCCCAAGAGTCTCGCTGTCTCTCTCATTCTATACCTATGCTGGGCTTTATTCTAAAGATCGTATTCTAAAGATCATTATAGCCTTTCTGGACTCTTTAGTTATCTCTGTTAATCCCTTAACAGGATTCCCCTGAACAAACAGTAGTCTAGAAATGGACCCAGCAAACTAGAATTCTTCCCCTTTAAGATCTATTTAAGAGGAAGGGGAAGATTATGAATATTAATATTTTAATAATATTTGTTCTAGTTACAAATTAATGAATATGTATACACACAAAAATAAGAATCAGGGCAAACATATTCTGAGTTCCAAATGGATGATGCAATCAGTAGATGCTACAGAATTAAGGGCCAAAATATGTGTTTGGGCCCCAGATGAATTTCCTCATGGTGATCTCACCACTGTAGTGCAGTGAAATAAATCCTGGCCTTCAGGCCAGGGGACAGCAGCTCCTGGCTCTGTCCCTTAGTGCTGGGTGGGTCATCTGGAACAAACACCTTAACTCTTCGAGCTTCTGGTTCCTCATCTGTGGAGATAGGCATGATTATACTAGCAGTATTCCTGTGAGAAGAGCTTGGAGGCTCTGACGACATAATGGACACTTGGCCCTTCAGAGCTCAGGGATGATTGTTCAATCTGAATCGTTCTGTTCTAAATTCTTTATGAGTGGGACCCAGGGAGAGGCAAGCAATGCTGTGACCAGAGTTCAAGACCTGTATTGCAACAAAGTAACCTAAACCCACCAACATATAAACTCTGTCAGGGCATGGATTTTTGTCCCTTTTGTTCACTAACATACCCCAAGTGCCTACAATGATGCCTGGCCCATTGTAGGAGCCCAGTAGATATTTGGTAAATTAAACAAATTTTATGTTGCAGTATAAGATACATTTTGGCGCCTTTGAAACCTAGGTCTCAGACATTGCTAGGGAGAATGACTATTGCAATAGCTTTTTGAGGTGCAATCAGGCAGAAACTAAGTTCGAAATGCACACATACATCTTTGCAGGTACAATATAAATTTCTGTGCTCCCGGTAGTCAATGAAATATTACTACAACTCATCTGCATATTAACTAGCCCTGCCTATTATAGTAGTAGCTGTCATTGACTGAGCACAACCACGGTGTAGAGTAGGGGCTCAGAGCACAAACTCTGAAGAAGAGTCCCTCACTTTAAACCCTGGCTCGGCCATAGACGTTAATGTGACTTGGATTTAGTCATTTTAACCTGTTTCTTTGTCTGCAAAATGTGGATGACATCAGCACCTACCTACCTCAGGGGTTTTAACAGTATTAAAGGGGTTCAGATATGGAAATGCTTAGGTTAGCCTTTGCTATACAAAGAGTTCGCTTTCACTTTTTATTCGTAGGGACTTCAGATGCTCAGCTCTGTCCTTGTATAGCTGAAGCTTAGAGAAGTTAAATAACGAAGGTTAGAAGCAGCTAGTCAGCTACAGAACCAGAACTTGAACTCCTGTCCCTCTATCCCAGTGCCTGGAGGCTTAACCATCCCATTCCTCAGTGACAGGAGATAGCACCAACATATTTTCCTTGATTCTCAAAGTATTTATGTCCTGATCCATGTTTTCCAAGTGTTCTGCCCTGATCCTTGTCACAATCACCATGCTTGAGGTTAAGAAAACAACAAACATCTTCATCCCCAGTTAACCTTGTCACCCCCAATAAGACTCATGGCTGGTAGGCTGGTGGGTAGATCTTCCTCTGATGGCATAACAAGGGGTCCAGAACTGGTTCTCCCTCCACCTGACCCCAAACCTGAATTTCCACCATGAAATAATCCTGCTCTTATTTCCCTTTGACTCGTTTTTTTTCTTCTAAATTTACTTCCTCTTATGGTGTTGCTTCCCTTTTTGAAAAATGCTTGAAATTCTTTTTGGGACAAGGTGGGCTATAAATACACTCATTAGCTTCCCTGCTGGGGGCTAGGGGCTGGATAGTCCTGACGAGGCTCAGGCTGGTGCTTCCACCCTAGGTCTGTGTCCCTTGGAGGAGCTCTGGGGAGAAGGCCTGGTGCTGAGAGGCAGGGTAATCAATTTCTCATCAGTGCTGAGGCCTGTTTCTCGTTAGGACTCTGGCTCCACGTGGCTCTGTGCCCTCCCTGCCCCACCCCCATACATGCTATTCCAGGCTCTGAGCACCCAGCCACGGCTTATTTTCCTGCCATGATGAGGGTTAATCAGCGAGTGGTTATTGAATGCCTGCTGTGTGCAGAGAGACCAGGCTGGGGACCACAGTGGCGAGGCTGAGGGGGTATGGCAGGAAAAAAGAAAGGCCCAGCCCTTGGGGATTTGCACGCCTGGCACAGACAGCAACAGCGACAGCCACAGCCACAACAGTAATAACAACAGCGTGGCCAGAGGACCAACTCGGAACCAGTAGAATGCCAGGCTCCAGAGCCGTGGCCCTGTCTGATGCATGAGTACGTCCTGGTAGGAGTGTTCACACTTTGGTGCTTTGGGGATTAAGTGTTCTTCTGGGGATAGAGGGGATGGGATGTGAGCAGGACCATGCATTTTGCTCCTCAGCGCCCATCAGTGTGCCTCCTGGGGAGTTTCCTCAGGCGGCCACAGTTCTGGAATGGACTTTCACTTCTGTCTTTACAGTCATCTGCTCGCTTCTCTTGGTTACATCACTGAGAATCTGTCTCTGATTATTTCCCCATCAACAACAGAGAGTCTGTGTTTGCATGTACCCACCGGTGACAGCTGGATGGATATACTGGTGCCCTGACTGCCTTTGCATGGGGTCTCCTAACCCAGATCCTCACATGAACAAAGGCCAAACTGAGGCCCTGGGCTTGCTCAAGGTCACACAATGAGAAACAATGTGAAGTGGGACTTGGATCTTCTTGTTCCCTGTGCGGGGCTCGTGGAAAATCAACATTGCTCCTAGCAAGATGGTCCTGCTGCATTTTAATAAGGTGGAAATGCCCTGGTCTGTTTTGTTTTTCCTCTCTCTTTCCAAAACCTTTGAGCGCAGAGCTTCTTATCCACGAGTATTTACTGAGCACATGTATGTCTCTAGCACTTGTGAGGCCCTGTAGGAGCTACAGAGATCTGTTTTGCAGGGACTGTCCAAACCCAGGTCTGACTCTGAAGACGGCCCCAGCTACATAGCAGGTCGGGTCTTGGGAGGGAATTTAGAAGTTTTTCTGTCATAGTGGAAGGAATTGGATAAAAATTCCAAATACTCGGTTTGCATTTTTGTTGTTTTTTTCCAACTGGGCAGCACTTCCACCCACTTTGGGTTTTATATTGAGTGCAAACAGCACTGCCAAGAGACAACGTTCTACCTTCAAATCAGGAAGGCGCTTCACAGTTCTGAACCCTGGGGTAGCTGCTTCTCATGACCTTCCACGTTGCTGGGCATTCAGATTCTAGAGACAAGAATTGGGCTTTCTGGGTCTGCTTGCATCCTCCTGGCTAAAATAGCTCAGGCCATAAAAATGCCAGAATGAGAATACTTGCAACAACTGCACATCCGCATATTCCAAGCAGAGGCCATTAAAACCTCCAAATGACACCGGTGCTGCTCTTCAAGGCCACAAGAGCACACAGCTGAATGGAAAATGAAGGGGCATTTTCACAGTGAGTTCAGCACCCATCAGTATAGCTTTCATTTATCCTCCTAAAAAATCATCTTGCAGCCTTTCGGAATAATTGATAAAAGTTGAGTCCCTTTTGAAATGGTTTTACCAGGCCACGTTAAGGCATGGTCTTTACATATTGCCTTTGTCGATGTGAGTAATTAAATCTCTGGTTGGGAGAGACAAGGTTCAGTAACATTTGGTGGTTCTGACCTACCCATTCCACTCTACCTCTGCCAGCCATCTAGTCCAAACCACCTCCATATTTTGTCTAGAGTCTCACAGAGCACCTTATCCGACCTGTCTACCCTCAGTTTTCCCCTTTCACATCCATTCTCCACAAAGTGCATGTCTAATTTTTTTCAAAGGCGCACCTGGTCATGATCCTCCTTGACTGATTGACTGAGACAGCATCTTATTCTGTTGCCCAGGCTGGAGTGCAGTGGTGCAATCATGGCTCACTGTAGCCTCAACTTCCTGGGCTCAGGCAATTCTCTCACCTCAGCCTCCCAAGTAGCCAGGACTGCAGGTGTGCACCACCACACCCAGCTAATTTTTTTATTTTTATTTTTGTAGAGATGGAGTGTTGCCATGTTGCCCAGGGTGGTCGCAAACTCCCAGCTCAAGTGATCCACCCAGACCTCAGCCTCTGCCTCCCAAAGCGTTGGGATTACAAGCATGAGCCACTGTGCTCGGCCTCAATCCTCCCCTATTTAAAACCCTCTAGAAGCTCCCCACTGTCTCCAAGTCCAAACATCATCCCAGAGCCTAGGAGGCCCTCAGTGACCTGGCCCAGGCCCACCCCTCTGGCTTCACCTCGCCCCATTTCTAGCTTGGTGGAAATCCTTGGATGCTCCATGCTTTCTCTTCAAGGTCTTCAAACCTGCCAGCATCTCTGGAGGCTTTCCCTCTGTCCTTCACTGTGCTCATTCACAGGCACCCTTTGGGTCTCAGTTACTATTCCACGAGAAGAGGGAGCAAATCTCTCATTCATTAGTTGTAGTGGGTGGAATGGTGGCTCCCTTCCCAAATGATATGTTCATCTAGTACCTGGGAATGTGACCTTATTTGCAAAAGGAGTCTTTGCAGGAGTAATTCACTTAAAGATATCCTCATGAAGTCATCTTAGATTATCTAGGTGAGCTTAAATCCAATGACAGGTGTCCTTATAAGAGAAAGGCAGAGGGAGATTTGAGACAGAGCAGAAGGGCATGTGATGGCGGCTGCAGAGATTAAAGCCATTCAGCCTTGAGCCAAAAAGCACATGGAGCCACTGGAAGCTAAGAGGCAAGGAACTGAATTTCCCCCGGGGGCTTTGGAGATAGGGAGGGTGGCCCTGATGACACGGTGATTTCAGACTTCTGGCCTCCAGAACTCTGACAGAATGTATTTCTGTTGTTTTAAGCCACTCAGCTGGTGATAATTTGTTACATCAGCCCTAGAAAGCCAGTGCAGTGCTGTGCCCCTCACTCCCAATGTGCTGCCCAGCACTGAACAAATTCAATCCGGAGACTGGCAAGGAGGTGAGAGGGATGCGGGAGGCGGGAGTGGGGAGATGAACTGAGAGGTGCTAAAGGTTAGCCATTTCTAGAGGCACCTCCAATTTGAGGTGGGTCCCTAGAGCGAGAGTGTGTGATCTGCAACCTGTTTTCATAACCTCCAGTGTGTCTCCTATTATCTCAGGACATGTTGCGAAATCTCAGAAATGTTCTTGCAGCAAAATTGTTCACTTCTAGATAGGTAGTTGTGTATTTAAAAACGCATTTCAGTCATTTAGCAAATATAGCTTAGCATCTGTAAGAGTCCCTTAAACTTTACATGAGTTGATTTTCTCCCTGAAATTTGTTCCTTTTCCAGTTGTTGTTTTTCTTTGACGTAGTCGTCCCCTTCTGTCCCTCCCTCCCTTGCTTCCTCCCTCCCTTTTTCCTATCTTCCTTCCTTCCTTCCTTTTTTCTTTCTCTTTCTTTCTTTCCTTCCTTCTTTTTTCTCCTCTTTTTCTTTCTTTCTCTCTCTGTTTACTCCCTTCCTTCCTTCCTTTTTCTCTTTCTTTCTCTTTTTTCTCTTTCTTTCTTTCCTCTCTCCCTTCCTTCCTTTCTTTCTCTCTCCCGTCCGTCCCTCCCTTCCTTCCTTCCTTCCTTCCTTCCTTCCTTCCTTCCTTCCTTCCTTCCTTCCTTCTTCCCTATCCTCCTTCCCTCCTTCCTTCTTTCCTTGTTTCTTCTTTCTTTCTTTCTTTCTTTCTTTCTTTCTTTCTTTCTTTCTTTCTTTCTTTCTTTCTTTCTTTCTTTCTTTTCTTTCTTTCTTTCTTTCTCTCTCTCTTCCTTCCTTCCCTCCCTACCTCCTTCCTTCCATACTTCCTCCCTCCCTCCCTCCTTCCTTTTTTCTTTCTTTCTTTCTCTTTTCTCTCTCTTTTTCTCTTTCGTTCTCTGTCTTTCCTCTCTCCTTCCCTTCCTTCCTTTCTTTCTCTTTTCTCTCTTTTTCTCCTTCTTTCTCTCTCTTTTCCCTTCCTTCCTTGTTTCTCTTTCTTTTCTTTTCTTTTCTTTCTTTCTTTCTTTCTTTCTTTCTTTCTTTCTTTCTTTCTTTCTTTCTTTCTTTCTTTCTTTCTTTCTTTCTTTCTTTCTTTCTTTCTTTCTTTTTTTGAGACAGAGTCTCGCTCTGTCGCCCAGGCTGGAGTGCAGTGGCCCAGATCTCAGCTCACTGCAAGCTCTGCCTCCCAGGTTTACGCCATTCTTCTGCCTCAGCCTCCGGAGTAGCTGGAACTACAGGCGCCCGCCACCTCGCCCGGCTAGTTTTTTGTATTTTTTTAGTAGAGACGGGGTTTCACCGTGTTAGCCAGGATGGTCTCGATCTCCTGACCTCGTGATCTGCCCGTCTCGGCCTCCCAAAGTGCTGGGATTACAGGTTTGAGCCACCGTGCCCGGCCTCTTTTCTTTCTTTCTTTCTTTCTTTCTTTCTTTCTTTCTTTCTTTCTTTCTTTCTTTCTTTCTTTCTTTCTTTCTTTCTTTCTTTCTCTTTCTCTCTTCTCTCTTTTTCTCTTTCTTTCTCTCTCTCCCCTTCCTTCCTCCTTCCCTCCCTCCCTTCTTCCTTCCTTCCTCCTTCACTCCCTCCCTTCTTCCTTCCTTCCTCCTTCACTCCCTCCCTCCTTCCTTCCTTGTTTCTCTTTTTCTTTCATTCATTCTTTTCTTTTTCTTTCTTTTTCTCTCTTTTTCTCTTTCTTTCTTTCTCTCTCTCTTCCTTCCCTCCCTCCCTTTCTTTCTCTCTCTTTCCTTCCTTCTTTCTCTTTCTTTTCTTCTTTCTTTCTTCTCTCTCTCTTTTCTGCCTTTTTCTTTCTTTCTCTCCTTCTCTTTCTTTCTTTCTTTCCTTCCTTCCTTCCTTCCTTCCTTCCTTCCTTCCTTCCTTCCTTCCTTCCTTCCTTCCCTTCTTTCTTCTCTCTCTTTCTCTCTCTCTTTCTCTCTTTCTCCCTCCCTTCCTTCTTTCCATCCATCCTTCCTAGCAATGAGGTCTCTCTATGTTGCCCAGGCTGGTCTTGAGCTCCTGAGCTTAAGTGATCCTCCCACCTCAGCCTCCCAGAATGCTGGGATTACAGGTTTTTTCAGTTCTTCCATGTTGCTAGGTGATACCTCCATCCACTTCATTGTGCAAATCCAAGACTTGACTTGAGCCACATCCTTATTTTCCCCTCTGCCATCACTCTTATCAGCAAATCCTGTCAAATCTATTTTCAGAACACATTTTGGGGTGGTCTGCCTCTCTCCAGCTCTGAGCCTCCACTGAAGTACATGCTGCCATCATCTCCCTCCTGGACTTCTACAATGGCCTCTCCCCATAAAGTCACAGCTGTTCTCTTACAACCTAGTCTCCATCCAACAGCCAGAGTCACCTTTCCAGGAATAAATCTGATCTTGGCAGTCTTCTATGTGAAATCCTTCAGTGGCTTTTCATTGCAGTTAGAAGTAAATCCAGAACAATGAGATCACTTGGACTTGGGAAGGGGAACCTCACCCACCAGGGCCTATTATGGGGAGGGGGGAGGGGGAGGGATGGCATTGGGAGTTATACCTGATGTAAATGACGAGTTGATGGGTGCTGACGAGTTGATGGATGCAGCACACCAACATGGTACAAGTATACATATGTAATAAACCTGCACGTTGTGCACATGTACCCTAGAACTTAAAGTATAATAATAAAAAAAAAAGAAGCCCAGAAATGCAAGAAGGAATAAAAAGCACCAGGAAACGGATGTCTAAAGTAATATTGATTGTTTAAAACAACAATAAAAAAAAAAAAAAAAAAGAAGTAAATCCAAACCCATTTCCATGACCTCCTGGGCCATGCTGGATGTAGCCCCCACCACCTTTCCCTGCTCATGGGAGTCACTCTCTCCCATGACTTCTGTGTGCAGCCTCGCTTACCATCTGCTGTTCTTCTAATCTTCTCATCTCATTGCTGCCTCAGGGCATTTGCGTTTACTGCGTCCTCCGTCAGGAATGCTCTTTTATAACTTTCAAACACCTGACTCCTTCTCATTTTCCTAAACCAGGCTTATTCTTAGAGGAAAAAAAAACCAAACAACAGTTTTTTTTTCTCTGCCCTCAAATTATAACAATGAACACAGAGGACTTTGGTGATGAAATGTGGGGGATTTTCTTCCCACCAGCAAGCAAGCAATCAATTCTGCAGCAGACATCAGCTGGATGTCCCCCAATCCAATGCAACTCTGATGCTAGCCACCTGGGATAGAGGTGTCCTGTCACTTCAGGACCTCCGGAACTCCTGACCTACTGACTCCAAGTTGGGGTTCTCATGACCTCTCCTTTAGGCTTGATTAATTTGTGAGAGTAGTTCACAGAACTCAAGGAAACACTTACTTATGTTTACTAGTTTATTATAAAGGAAATTTTAAAGGATATAAGCAGCTGGAAGAGGAGACATATAGTGCGAGACCTGGAAGGTCCCGAGTGCAGGGGCTTCTGTTCCTGTGGAGTTGGGATGTGCCCCGCTCCTGGCATGGGGATGAGTTCTTGTTCACCTTCCTGCAGCCTCCAGGACTTCAGCTGTCCAGAAACTCCCATACCCTGTCCTCTTGGGCCTTTTATGGAGACTTCATTGAATGGGCATGAAGGATGGACAATGATGGAGAAATATGACTGGACAAAAAAAGGTCTGATCTCTTTTTTTTTTTTTTTTTTTTGAGACGGAGTCTTGCTCTGTAGCCCGGGCTGGAGTGCAGTGGCCGGATCTCAGCTCACTGCAAGCTCCGCCTCCCGGGTTTGCGCCATTCTCCTGCCTCAGCCTCCTGAGTAGCTGGGACTACAGGCGCCCGCCACCTCGCCCGGCTAGTTTTTTGTATTTTTAGTAGAGACGGGGTTTCACCGTGTTAGCCAGGATGGTCTCGATCTCCTGACCTCGTGATCTGCCCGTCTCGGCCTCCCAAAGTGCTGGGATT